>NC_139350.1:21585507-22185507 GCF_055883805.1 Amblyomma maculatum | reverse complement strand
CAAAATCTACTACACCATTCGAGCTGAAATAACGTTCACAAAGTAGCAAAATATCGTCTACGTTATCTGATAAGTGATTCAACATCGGTACTTGCCTAGATTTTCCGAAATCGAGAAAAAACTGCTCTCGGCGGCGTGCACAATTTTCGCAGAAGAGAGTCGAAAAGCTATTTTAACATGGTGCGTCATCTGTCGGGCAGCGAGGCGAGCTGCCAACGGCCGGGATGGAGCTTGTCTCACTGCTCAACAGATAATGCATCATGTTAAATTAGCTTCTCGACTCTCTTCTGCGAAAATTGTGCACGCCACCGAGCGCAGTTTTTTCTCGATAATCTAGGCAAGTACCGATGTTGAATCACTTATCAGATAACGTAGACTATATTTTGCTACTTTGTGAACGTTATTTCAGCTCGAATGGGTTAGTAGATTTTGCATAGGAATTTTTTAAATCCCAGCCCCCAAATATTCAAGACCCTGTACTTACGTGTTGTAACTTGACAAGAAGTTAAAATAAAATTATAGCGTGAACGAAAACGCCGGCGATAGCGGTCTGTTTCTCGCACACATGGTCCTCTGAGCCTAGAATTTGCATCTGATATAGTCCTTCATGCAAGCACAATTGTTTATGCAAAATCTTCAGAAGACGTTATTACAATACTGCACCGCGGTAGTATTCAGTGAGAATAATAGGGTAAAAAAAAGCGGCTTCGTTTCTCCATCAGCTTCGGGGCATGCGCGCAAAACTTCGATCACGACAAATAAAATCGTTTCCGTGGTTATGCCAATAACTGGAGCGCGAATTCAATACTGCGACTGTGTGTGTGTCCTCGCGCATTTGTGTGTGTCCTCCTCCTGGTCTGTCGTCTGATATAGCGCTCTTTCTCTGACAATGAATAACCAACTCGCCCAGCAACATACCCTGTTACTACGACTAAACCGAAATAAAAAACTAAAGAGCGGCATCGCACATACAAGGCACCAGGCAGTGCGCAGCGAATGCATTTCGAAGCGCACTGGCGCGCGTCGTCTACTCCGTCAGCAGTGGCGCACTCCGGTTCACCGCAGCGCCACCGCGGCGATCATTCAGCGGCAGCCCCCGCCGCGGCCGGCGGACGAGAGACTAGCGATATTTCTAGGGACCCTAGTGTAAGGAACTCTATGGGCGCCAGGGAAAGAAAAGCGTGTCGTGCGCAGAGCTCGCAGCCGCCGCGCCATCTTAGCCGCGCGAGAAGAATTGAGGAGGAAAGCGCGGCGTGGAGGAGAGTGTCGCTATTTTCAAATTATCAAGGGGTTTTAGTGGATGGATGTTAAGAGCGTTCCCTTTGAAACAGCGGGGGGGGGGGGGGGGGGGGGGGGGGCAGCCGTCACCATGCACAGTTGGTTGTATTGCAGCGCTGGCGTTGATAGATTTGCTTTCTTCTATGTATAAAAACGAACATCCTGAACAGCGCGCAAACAGGCTCGTTGGAATAGGCGAATTTTTTTTAAACGTAGCCAGAAAGTAGCCAACCTAAAATTTTTGTCGCCCTGGCCATCGCCGACCGCGACTGCCACACAGTGCTATGGTTAGAAGTTACGCCAAAGGCAGGATAGCGAAGGAAGCGGTGCGCATACTGCAGGCAACCAAGAACGACGATGGCAGCAAACAAGTGAGAATCAAATGGTTCCCGGCGCACGCGGGCGAGGGGTCAGACCGCAACGCCAACCACAAGGAGACGGCACACGCGGAGGCGCGCGCTAATGGACCGCGCCTCGGTCGACTGGCCGCTGTGGTTCAGCACCAAGGACCGAATGACCGACTACAACGAAATAAACAAGGCGTTCCGCCTAGCTCGCAGAACTCTTCCACCCCCTTGCTCGGGGCTCAGTCGAGAACAAGCCGTTTTATTCAGACAGCTACCGACGGGGCTCACTCCCCAGCCCGTCGCTGATGCACAGAATGTGTCCCGAGACGTACCCGACAGACAAATGCAGCCTGCCAAACGGAGACGGCCGGCTTCGCACACATTCTGTGGAATTGCAACAAGTACCAGGAATAAGCTAAGTCTGGGAGGATCCCGCCGCGACTGGAAGCAGCCGCAGGGAGTGACAATCAAAAGGATCAACTCTGGGCCGTCCAGCAGGTCATCAAGGCGCTGGCCCGGCAGGGAACCAGCGAGCCTGCAACGGCGAGCGGGGACCCAGGCCGCGCGGCCGGTGCCCAGAGGACGACGTAGGCCCCGTCCGGAGCGCGCGCGCCCGCGTTCTACTGCAGGCCCCAAATAAACGTTTTAACAATCCAACAATGTCGCCAGGCGGCTCAGAAAGTAGCCAAATCTGGCAACCCTGCCGTTAAGACGCCATAAATATAGTGCCTATATTCTAGGCACTATACCATCACTGCTATAGTGCTCTAGAATATTAACACTGCCTTCTTTCGCGCCTAGCAACAGTTCAGCAACGGGCGAATGATCACGTGACTCTCTCCTGAGAGTTTATTGGGCCTGGATTGGGTGACGCAACGATTCGTCTATCCCAGTTTTAGTTGCTTAGGTGCCGCCGCGCCGGCTAGTGTTCGGACTGAGGCGGTGTGATCAACGTTTATAGATATACCTATTAAACGTTGGGTGTGATGGTGTCGTGCTTTTGGCCAGCGTGTTGACGTTCCGTAATGTGACTTTGAGGATGCTTCGGGGCTCACCGGCTGTGGTCTCGCCATCGTAAAGGCTGTGAGTATTATTTCACTTGCGCGGAGGTCCTGTAGCATGGTTTTTATTTTCAGCGGGAAGAACGGAGTGTGGTTCGCCCGTTTCAAAAAGGTTCCGTTCCGTTCCGTTCCATTCGATGTCGTTTCGTGTCGTTTACCTCGTTGACGCAGGTGTGAAGCATGTGACGTCTTCATTCCAGCCGTTGTTGAATCGTATTTTCTGGCTGCTTATCCGCACTGGTTTTATTAATGGTCCTAGTCACCATGTCAGCCTTTGCATCTTCGTGGCGGTTTTGCACGTGGCGATGCTTGCCATTGACAATAGTTTTTGGTCGCTTGCCCGCGCTGGGTTCGTTCTGAAACATCTTCATCGCCTTGTCAGCCTTTGCAGCTCATGATGACACGATCGATGTTCTCAAAGAAACGAAATTTAATGAAGATTGAACTGGATTAGAACGGATTACACAATGTAGCTTTCGACGTTACGTCCGGCCGTCACGAACGCTCTCCTCCATCTCCCCGTGCCCTCCCTTTGCCTTCCTCTCGCCGATACTCCCTATATCGGCTCCGCTGTCATTTTGTCCTTTTGTCGGTAGATGCCGCTAGTCTCTCTGCTAAGATTTTCACCTGGGAATGGCAAACTTGATGGCACCCTCCCTTCAACCTTTCTGCACTTATAGGTAAAAAATACAGATGAAAGTCTGCGTGCTGCTGAGTGCGGATGGATAGATGCTCCCCCTCATCCTCCCCGTTATATCCCAGCACAAAGCAGCTCTCCAAAGTGTGCCCTCTCATTGGTTGCATCCCCAGAGCGCGCGTGCCCTATAATTGGTCGTTTCTAGGGTGGGCGTGCGCTTTCGCCTCTCCCCTCCCTCAGGATACGAAAGCTGGTTGAGCGAAGAAAGAGGAGCCGTAGTGGAGGGCTACGGAGTAATTTCGACCACCTGGGGATCTTTAACGTGCGCTGACATCGTCGTGTGCTGTGCGATGTCAGCGCACGTTAAAGATCCCCAGGTGGTCGAAATTACTCCGTAGCTCTCCACTACGGCTCCTCTTTCTCTCTATCCACTTTCACTCCCATCTTCCTCCCTTCCCTTACGGTGGTGGTGGTGGTGGTGAAAACATTTATTATTATAATACATATAGGTATGTACACTAGGTGGGATGCCTAGACAGGCACTCCATTGGCGTTTGCCGCAGCCCGGGCGCGCTGCGTTAAGACCTTTTGGGCCTCTAGGGTGCAGCAGCCGGACAGGGTCGCCTCCCAGTTCTCTCGGGTGGGGTTGGGGATAGGGGGCAAAGATGGGGTTTTCTGGCAGGCCCACACCATGTGGTAGATGTCAGACACCTCCCCACAGTGCGAGCACAGCCCGTCGAATTGCGGATCAAAATGTTTTAGAATAGCCGGGCACAACATTGTATTGGTGAGCAGGCGCAGGAGCACCCGCTCGTTAGCCTTCCCCAGCCCTTTGCACGGGGTGGGAAGAGTTTGGTGCGTAGATCTGTAATATTCACATATTTCTTTAAATTTGTACACTGGGCTGAAATCAAAATCCCGGTCCGCGTCGGGTCCCGTGGGAAATGTCCGGAGAGAAAGCGCGCGGGCGGCGGCGTCGGCTGCCTCATTCCCTTGTAGACCTTGGTGACCTGGAGCCCAAACGAGAGATCGGTACGCGGGATCCGAATCTCGACTGCAATTTTTGTATATGCGGTAAGCTAGAGGAGCAGTCCACCCTTGCTGGACGTTCCGACAAGCCCCTCGCGAGTCTGTTATGATGTATTTAGAGGAGGAGTCAGAGGCTGCGAGGGCGATGGCAACCTCTTCTGCGTGTGTTGGTGACTGGGCCTTGAACGTCAGGCCATCTACTGTTTTGCCCTTGTGGATGACCGCGGCTGTGTACCAACCCCTAGGGTTGGGGCCGGAGACATCCACATCGAAAACTCCTGGTTTGCTTCCATAATGGCGGTCCAAGGCTTCCGCCCGCGCCAGGCGCCGACCATTATGGTCCTCTTTGGACATGTTGGCGGGGAGAGGCCGCACATGGAGGGCGCGTCTCCATTTTTCGGGAATGCGACATCTCTCCTCTGTGAGTTGGGTGTGTTGGATGTGAAGTCGGGCAAGAAGACGGCGACCCGACTCTGTCTTTGTTAGACGCGTGTACTGATTGGTGAGGTGGGCCTCCCGAAGCTCCTTGAAAGTATTCACCACACCCAGCGCCATGAGACGGCTGGTAGAGGTGGAGACCGGGAGGTCCAGTGCTCGTTTCATGATTTTACGGAGGATAACTTCGAGAGTATCTTCCTCCTGTTTCCGCAGGTGCAGGTAGGGAGTCGAATACAAGATTCGACTGGTACACGAATGCGTTCGCCAGCCGCAAGGCGTCCTTGCATCGTAACCTACCGCGCTTGTTGGAAACCCGGCGGACCATGCGGCCCACCTGGTCCGCCACCTGCCGGAGCTTTGCGAGTATTGTGTCGCATCGTCTTTGGTTGTGTATAAAGAGCCCAAGAACTCTGATTTCTTTAGATTCTTGAATGGGACCGCTTTGCAAGGTGAGATTGATTTGAGTCGAGCATGAGCGCGAGGGGCGCAGATGCACGAATTCAGATTTCTGCGGTGAGCATTGGAGACCACAGCCGCGGGCATAGCGGTCCACTATGCTAGCAGCCGTTTGCAGGCTTGTCTCCATGTCCCCCAGACGCCCTTGCGTGGTCCAGAGGGTGATGTCGTCGGCGTACAGCGCGTGCTGCACACCTTCGACCGCACCCAACAGAGCAGGCAAGCGCATCATTGCAACGTTGAATAGCAGAGGGGACAGCACTGCGCCTTGCGGAGTGCCCCTCGTGCCGAGCAAAAAAGGTCCGTGTTCTTGATCCTGTATTCGGATATAAGACAGTCTGTCTGTGAGAAATTGTTTTATGTAGTTGAAAGTGTTCGTGCCGCTGTGCGTTTGACTCAAGTGCGTGAGTATGACCTCGTGTGTTACGTTGTCGAATGCCCCTTTGAGATCCAGGGCGAGGACGATTTTGTCGTTTCTTGTGCATGTGATGGGGTTCAGTATTTCGCGGTCGAGTTGAAGCAGGACATCCTGTGCGGATCTGTGTGGGCGAAATCCGAACATGGTGTCCGCGAAAGTGTTGTGTTGTTCAAGGTACTCAGACAGCCGATCCCGCACCATCGTCTCCATCAATTTGCCCACACACGAGGTGAGAGAGATGGGTCGGAGGTTGTCCGTGTCGATTGGTTTCCCAGCTTTGGGAATAAAGGTGACGAGAGCCGTCTTCCATTCAATGGGAAGGGGGGTTTCCCCTGTCCAGATTGCATTGATATAGTCAAGAAGGCACTGGTGCGCCGCGTCAGGGAGGTTCGCCAGAAGTTTAACGGTGACCTTGTCCCTGCCTGGCGCAGTGCCCTTCTTCATTTTGGCCAGACTGGCCCGCATATCGTGGAGCCGGAATGGGTTATCCAACTCCGAGTTTTCCCTGCCTGCATAGGAATAGGCCGATCCGCGGGGGTCCTGAATTGTGCACAGGTAGCGATCGCGTAGCGCCACTGCCAGCTGCATTGTGTTTCCTTGGAATGAGTGCATGGCTTTGTGTAGGTGTTTTTGCGTTTCCGTGCGTGTCTGTGTTGGATTGATGAGGGCTCGGAAGAGCCGCCACGTGTTGCGGCTCGACATTTGCCTCGCCGCCGTGTTACAACGGTCCACCCAGTTAGAATCAGCGAGTTGAGCCGCGTACTCTGCTGCCTGCCTGGTGAGATCCGCAATGCGAGCTTTCAGCTTCTTGTTGTGTTTCTGACGCTTCCAGCGGCGCGTGAGGCCACGGCGTGCTTCCCAGAGATGCAGGAGGTGGTTGTCCACGTCCGTAACTACCTCTGTGAGCTGTATTTGTTTCTCATGGGAGTGAAGGTGCGCCATGACTGACTGGGACCAGGTCGTGTAGCCCTGCTCTGTGATGTTCGTGTTAGTTTCTGTTGGGAAATTTTGGCGAAAGGTAGTCCAATCGGGGATGCGGGCTTTCGTTGTGGGGCGCTTCAGGGGGCGTGTGTAAACTGTTGTGTTGAGGATACAGTGGTCGCTACCGAGGGTCTCCTCGGTGTTGATCCAGTCTGCGTGTCTTATGTTGCGAGTGAAGGTGAGGTCCGGGCATGTGTCTCGGGTCACCGAGTTGCCTACGCGGGTGGGAAATGCTGGGTCGGTGTGGAGGGTGAGGCCCAATGTGGACGCCAGTTCTGCCAGCATGCGTCCACGCACTTCCTCCTTACGATAACCCCATAGCTGGCGCGGTTGCGGTGTCTACAGAAAAACAAGTGAGACAGTTACCACGCCTTTCCCTTCCTATAAATAAATCAGTTTAGATAAATCAGGACGGGAAATTCATTTCACTTGAGCGGGAGGGGCCATCTTTCCACGAGCTATGTCAACGTGTTCTGCTCGAAGTGCCGCCATTAGGGCAAGAACAAAGAAGCGGCGCGCACGGGCTTCCCGAGGAAAAACAGGCGAGCGCGCTGCACAATGCCCCAGTTGAGTAGCGCAGGGAGTGCATATACGTAACGCTATTGAGTGCAGAGCGTTTTTCTCCACTTCGGCGCAGTATACCGGATCTTAATTGTGTTTTAATGAGCGTTATAGTGTTATAACTGGTCATAACCAGGGCGCCACGAAATTGCTATGGACAAGCGTCTGCGGTCTCGCGTCCATGTACGCTCAGGTAAGTCGTTTGATTGCGTTCAGTATTGCCACTTCAGATGCTTCGTTAGTATTTTTGGTAGCTTATTGCTTATGATGGCTTATGATCAGTATTAGTCTCGTCGACCTAGTATTTTGTTAATGACTTTTATTTTGTACCTTCTATGGCTGACAACACAATAAGTGCCCAAGTTACTCCTGCACGATATCCATAGTATAAAGCAAGAGCCTACATGACTACAAAAAAAAAAAAAACTGGCGAAACACGTTCAGTCTTATCGGATCGTGAAAGCGGCCGCCGGGAAGCCCAGTCTTATTTTAGATTCGGATAAGACTAGACTCGGTCTTAAGACTGGACTTATACCCTCACGTTCGTGCAAGCGGGCCCATGCAATTGAGCTAACAGCGTCATTTTGGTCTCCGACTGAACCGACGCAGGCGGGCGCTCTGCACTGAAGAGAGAATTGGCTAGTGTTTCGTGCCTGTCTAATCTAGGGTGATTCAATTAACTGAGGACTTTTTTTAGCTGGGGATTATTGAACATTTATTACAGTATGGGCTACATAGATCTGATTAGGCGGAATACATGGCTGGGTCTGCTGCGTAGCAGTTCAAGTGGAGACGCCCCAGAATCCGAGTCGTCTGCTCCTTGTTTATAAGAGGGTGAGGAGGACGGCGGCCGTCGGCGCTCGGCGCATCGCTTGCGATGGGGCTCGATCGCGGCTGGCTGCTGCTCAGACAGCGGAGGGTGCGTTGCTGGCACAGTTAGCGCCATCTACAAGAGCATCTTGTAACATCCTCCCTGTTTGTAGCTTGCCGTCATCCAACCAGGTAACCGTGAAGTCGCATCGGGAGCATTCTTGCCCTTTGAGGTTAATTGTGCCGGCGTGCGAGTCACGTCAGTGCGCTGCTGGCTTTCTTGCTCTTCAGTTTCATTGGTTTGTTTGTCTCCTGTTTCAGCATTACCTCTTTTCTTGTTCCTTTTGGCTGCTGGTTGCACTCTTCGGTGGGCTTATAAACACGCGGTTCCTTCTCAGAACACTGTCTGCCATGTTGACTTCATACGATCTGTCATCAACTGTTTTTGTCACGGTTTCTTTAGACCATGGTCCACTTCTAACCGGTTGGACAGTCACATCTTGTCCTTCTTTCAGTGTTGACAGGTCCTTGGCATGTTTGTCATGATAAAAGATTGTTCTTTGTCTTCTTGCCTGCCTCTTGCTCGTTACGTTTATTGTTTCGGGTTCAAGCAGCTTTGCTGTGGACGGCAGTGTCGTTCTGGTGCAGCGACCCATGAGCAGTTGTGCCGGGCTGGCGTTTAATCCTTGCAGGGGTGTATTTCTAAAATCTAGTAATGCCAATTGCGGTTCTGAGTTGCTTTATTCCACATTTTTCAATAGCATGTTTGCCGTTTTACTGCTGATTTGGCCATTCCATTCGAACGCGGATAACCCGGACTTGACGTTTTGTGTTCGAAGTTCCAGCTTTTAGTAAACTCAAACTCCTAGCTCGCAAACTGGGGTCCGTTGTCGCTCACCAGAATTCTTGGAACCCCGTACCTACCTAGCAAAGTGAGCTTTCAGCTTGAGGATCACTTGGGTTGAAGTTATCATCTTCAGCTGATCCATTTCCCAAAAGTTGCTGAGGTAGTTGACTGTAACGAGAAAGTTTTTCACTTGATGCTCGAAGATGTCGCATCCGACTCGTTCCCACGGATAACTCGGTTCCGGATGAGGGATGAGTGTCTCTCGTTGTTGGGAACGCGCATGCTTTTGACATGCTTCACAACTTGCGATGTAATCCTTCAGTTCTGTATTCATCCTTGGCCAGAATACACACTCGCGAGCTCGCCAAATTTAACTCTCAATTCCCATGTGCGATGCGTGAAATTTATCTAATCTCACGGCGCAGAGACAGTGGGATGAGCAGTCATAATCCCTTGTAGATGAGGTCCTCCACTGTGAGTTCATCTCTGAATGGGTAATGGACGCGCATGCCTCGTGGCACTTGGTGCCTTTCTTGTGGCCATCCTGACAATATGATTGAATTTAGCTTCTGCATTAAGTCATCTTTATTCGTCACTTCGCGAATTTTTTCCAAGGTTTCCTTGCGCACTGGCAGGTAGTTCACAACATTGATGCTTTCTAGTTCACTTTCACTGCCTTGGTTGGGAAGGAATGCCCTCGACATTGTGCCGGCTAGAAGTAGCTCTTTCCCTCATCTGTGCTCGATGTTGATGTTATACCTTTGCGTTTGCAGTATCATACCTTGCAGCTGTCTTGATACTTGATCGAGTCTGTTTTTCATGATGGATTGTAGAGGTTTGTAATCACGGATGATCGTTGTAGCCATTCCGAAGGTGTACTGATGGAATTTCTGCAATGCAAAGACGATCGCTAGCATTTCCCTATCGATCTGGGCGTAGCAACTTTCTGTCGGTGTTAGTGCTCTGCTGGCGAAGGATACAGGTTTTCCTTCTTGGATGAGAGCTGCTCCAAGTCTGAGGTCGTTGGCGTCGCACTGTATTTGAACTGGCTTTCGCCTGTCGAAGTTTGCTATAATAGGAGCTCTTGTCACTGCATCCTTTGCCTTCTGGAACGCTTGTTCTTGTTCTCCCCAGCGCCACGGTGTGTCTTTCACTGTGAGCTTCCTCAGTGGTTCCAACACTCGTGAAATTCCGGGAAGGAACCTGGACAGGTAATTGATCATTTTGCAAAACCGCTGCACGCCTTGGACATCAGTTGGTCGAGACATTTCTTGAATTGCCTTTGTTTTATCTGGATCTACTTTCAGTCCTTTCGTCAGTACTTGTCCCAGGAAAACTGTTGTGTTTGTGCAAAGTTGCGTCTTGTATTTGTTCAGACGTATTCCAGTCTGTCAGCATCTCTGCATAAGGTTTTCGAGCATTCTGTCGTGATCTTTAAAGCATCCTTTTGATTTTCACCAACTCCATAGACGAGGGTGTCATCTGCTAGGCACAGAATTCCATTTAGTCCTTCAAGTGCCATTTTCAGTCTCTTCTGAAATATTTCACTGCTGACTGCTAACCCAAACGGGTGTGCCGGTCCAATTTTTTCTTCGCTGCTCAATGCACGAAAATTTAACGCACTGCGGTAAATTGAACTGATAGCTTATAGAGCTCGTTCGGTCGAAAAGCCATCGGCGCAGTAATAGTAGCAGTGCAGACACCGTGTGTCGTAAATAATCGGGGGCTGCGTAAAAAAATGTATAGCGGTAATTTATGCTGTTAGTGATTGATTGTTGTGTAATGGGCAATGATGGGTTAAGAAAATGCAATAAAAATACAAAAGAAATAAAAAATAAAGAAAAGAAGCTTCAAAGGTGTCAAAATGCTCACAGTGCCCATGCTTGATGATGCAAGGAAATGTAGTTTGTAAATGATCGAATAACCGATTAAAATAATTAAAAGATAATGAAAAATGATAGAAAGAGGTTCAAAGTTGTCAGAATGCTCAGAAGTAAAAGGCAATCATTCATGAGGTTAATTCGAAAAAATTTGTGTAATTGATCAATTAGATAATTGAGTAGCTAAAAAAATTGAGAAAGGTCGTTCAAAGGCATCAGAATGTGCAGAATTAAAAGACATTGCATGATGAGGCTAATTTAGAATGTGTATGTAATTGAAAATACATTGCTTGGTGAGGCTAAGAAAATTTAGAATGTGTATGTAATTGATTAAATAACTGAAGTTATTGCAGGGTGTCTACCAACCAGAAAAACCAAACATTCTCAGGCAATCTGGATAATCTGGAAAAGCTCGGGGAAAATTAGCAGCAGTTCTACTTAAAGGGAACTAAAGTCGCGATAATGCTAGCTCGTGTAAACAAAGCGAGCTGGTGCTGCAAGATTGTACACTACGATAAAGTGTTGCCGCGTACCGAAAGTGGACCCCAGAAAGTGGACCCCCGCGTTGTGGCCTACTGCAGAACAAGTGCTTTCTGTTTCGCACCGTTCAACTGGCCACTTGCCTCCCCTTGTTTTGTTGTTTTCGAATAGGATTGAAGCATTGGGTGCTACACTGTAGTTTTGAATGACCATTGAAAAGTTTCCTTCATGTGCAATAGGTGCCGTGGAGGGTGGCCGCACACTGTCTTGAATGTGCTTGAAAACTCGAGCACTTGAGGAAGCTGCTTGGAAAACATGGATAAGCATTGAGTTGAATACAGATAGGGTTCAATGAGGATCAAAAGAGAGGCATTAGTCACATGAAACATAACAGGACTTGGCACTTAACAAAGTAGCATACTGTCACAAGTGGAGCCTAGAACTTCCATTTTTCTTAATCACAATGAGCTGATTGACGGTTATAGACAAAGGCCAGCAATCAGTGTGTTGCAATTGCACTCTGTATAAGCTGTCCTGTGATATGGCTTGATGTAGGCTATTAACTAAGCTCTGCAATTAGGGTACGAGACTTGCACTTAACATTAGCCATCCCTTGATATATGACTTGATGTAGCTTAATGTTGCAAGTGTTAATTAACCAATAACCAGCTATTAGGAAAAATTCACAATTAGTGTATTGAAACTGTACTAGATATAGGCTATGCTGTAATATATGTGGCATTGTAGCCTTCAGTTCAAGTGGTAATCACAATTAACTAATTACAGGCTAAAAACAAAGACCAAAATTAGTGTATTGCAATCATACTGGATATAAGCTATCCCGTGATATATGACCACATTGTAGCTTAAAGTTGAATTGCTATCTGATCAACTGGAATTGGCAAATGTCAGCAATTGATTGTACTTGATATAAGCTATCCAATGATACATGGCTTAACGTTGTAGCCTAAAGTTGAAGTGTTAAGCACTAATAATTAATTAATGTACAGTCAAACTAGATATAAGTTATTCTGCGATGTATGACTTGATGTAGCTTAAAGTTCAATTATTAATCGCTAATAACTAGTTAACAGTTATTACCTAAAACCGGCATTTAGTGTAACAAACATACTCAGTATAAGCTTTCCAATGATATATGACGATGCTGTAGCTCGAAGGTAAATTTTTAATCAGTTAATTAAATAACGGCATTTAATCAAGACTTGCAAATAGTCAAGTGCAATTATACTCGACACAAGCTATTCAACGATATATGACTTGATGTTACAGTATAAAGTTAATTTTTATACACAATCAGCTAATTAACCATAGAATACTTAATGCCTACCATAATGTTAGTGCAGTTATACTTGACATAAGGTTTCCATTGATATAACAATTGCAGTATTGTACCCGAAGTAGAACACACCTACATGGACACTGTACATTCTGTACACAGCACTCATCAGCCAAGTAATGCTGTGCATTAACACAAAGCATTGCAAAATTTTATTTCCTACTAAGACATGTCATTTTGGTTTGGTATTTGATACCAGCTAATGCGGCAAAATTTTTTATCATCATCCTGCCTATGTAAACTGTGGACCGAAATGTTGGCCCACTAAGCTTGTCGGATGTTTTTGGACAAAATAGACAACCCTGGAGTGAGGTGATCACCCTAAGTACAGTGGCTAGTACCCTAAGCTGGGCACTGGCACAGAATGTAGGCTCCCTACTCTGGCCACAATGCACACGCCCGCAGAATGGAAGGGCCATCTGGGAGGTATGTGCCGGGCCACAGAGACGCTGTGAAGCTGCCTGAACATTTTCGCAGTATTAACAGCAATCTGTGGTCATAGAGGGATTTCTGGGTTGCAGTGGTCAATTGCACACATTTTCTCTAACCAGGTTCATTGTTATTCATGTCCCCAAACAAGTTTTACAAAGCTAAATCTTGAAAATATTGGATTGCTGCGATCCTGACTAGCAGTGAGCCGGAAATTACATCCGGATTTGCCATAAGGGGTTCTTCTCAAAAGAGGCACACTACAACCTGTTCTATTCATAATGCTTTTCAAGCCGTGAGAAAGAAAGGGAAACTCATAGACCCCTGTAATATCTGGTACCAATTAACTGGCATGCCTGCCAGAATAAAAAACACGTGCCCTAAGACTACCGCAGTGCGCATCCAGTGGGTCACTCGTGGATGCAGTTGATGATTGTAAAACCTTTATTTAACCTGTGCTGTGAGCTATACCTACAAATGACAGGGTATTGTCCCTGACAGCATGCAGAAACACGAGTACAATATAGAGTTACCAACGGGCAAGTAGCATTTCTAATTGCATATTTATTAGTATTTTTCTTTCTTGCACCTTGTAAGTTCATGAATTTATTATTTTCACTATTTTTGGTGTTTCTCAATTCGCTCCTTTTTGTCACGAAGCTTCACTTCTCGATTTTATATTGTTACAATTGCCTTGGCAGTGTCAATCTGCAGCCATCATTTGCGAGTTTACAGGCTTTTTGTATTTCTATCACTTTTTCCAGCATTTTTTTTTCTTTTCACCTCCTGCTTCCTTCATTCCTACTCTTCTTCCATACCCATTCTTTCCTTCTCTGCCGTCAACTTCCCCGCATCTTTTTTTTTTTGTCTAGGAATGGTTTCTCAGCCAGTTCCATTTGAGTTGATGCATTCGGGGTTGGCTTTGTGTGAAGTTCTGCATGTATCGAGAGGACTACCCGGCTGTTCACCACAAATCTAATTTTGTACATTTTTTTCTATCATATTTTTAATTTCCCTCCCTTTGGTTTTTTCTTTGGCTGCTTGAGCACCATTGTAGTGGTTTTGGTGTTTGTTAAGTTTGCAGCCATGAAATAAACTGTCAGCAAACAGCCAGGGCTTGTCCATGACTTTAGATCTTGTGTCTTGTGGCTCCTACATTGTTAGACCTTCACCACATCACTCCAGTTAGCCCAAACCACCATCATTTAGGTGCACAGACCCCGATTACTTTCCTTCCCATGGCTGCCTCATTCATGCATGCGCCCTGCCCAGGTGGCCACAACTTTGCTGGCAAATCTTCTCCGGTGCCCACTAATGGCGCTGCCTATTTACTGCGAGAGCTGCCCTCTGGGTTTCTGCATGGCAACCATTCCAGAGTACTTTGCGAGCATGCGGCGCAGTTGTACGAGTGCACGAAATAAGCGGTACCATAGTTTTCGTGCCGAGAAAGTAGTGTTGCAGATCTGTCTAAAATGAATCACTGTTCGTCAGATATTTAGGGGAATCCCCTAAGGTGGAGTAGATTTGTAATCAGGGAGTAATTACTCATTGCATCCACCCAAGCGCAGCCCCACGGCTGCAGTTCCCGGATCAGGATGAATTTTTCTTTACCTACGAAGTTGGCTGCGCTTGGGTGGATGCAGTAATTACTCCCTTATTATGAATCATTGTTCATGTGCTGCATTTAGCAAGATTGGCCGTCTTTAGGCCACAGAAGTAGTGGTTGCGAACGAGCTGTGTGATAAAAAAACCAGCAGTTGGAAAAATGAGGTAAGTTTGTTATTTGTGAAAGTAGGTTATTGGATAGCGAAGAGTTCAAATAAGCAATTGTGGAGGTTCATCAACTGAGTCAAGGTGAAAGATCAAGCAAGGTGGTACAACCTTTTAAAGAAAGGTATCAGAACTTGTGATGAAAGCTAGACAACGATACACAATGCAGGTCATTAACCAATACCATGTTTTTCTGTAGAAGTGACGACTGTGTGCAAGAAAATTTTGTATGTCGCTGCCACTTGCTGCCTGGTCGGGCTTGCCTGGCATCGTCTAGTACCACAACAGGAGGCATTGTGTAAATCTATGGTGTCTTCTTTTATTATAATTTTAGTCTTTCACACTAGGGCTATGACAAGATTTTGAAGTGACGACCTGGTCAGAAAAGGCTATATAAGCGCCTTTTGTTGCCCGACACGGTAGTGCGCGGCGTTGTTGTGAAAAGCTCAGCACTTGATCAGGCATACTTGGGGCTAGGATTATAGGAAGTTGCTTGTACCACTGTGAACGTACAGTGCCGTTCATTGCAGATGCAGTGAAAAGCAGGCTGGGGACATGCTGGGGCTACCTGAGGAGCAGTGGAGTTCATCACCTGATGCCCCCGCATTCGGCGTCATTGCAGAAATTTTGGCAATTGTGCTGAGCATGCTTTGACTTGGCTTGAGTGGAGCAGGCAAGTGTTCCTAATGATAGCATAATTTGTCATTTCTGCGGTGAATGCGACGTTTATCAAGTGAAGAAATGCTCACACACTGCTGTACAGTGGAAGATGTGTAGGCAGAATATTGGTGAGGGTCATCAAGAAAATCTAAGACACTCGATTGTGGCTACAAATAAACTTATTGACGAGTTTATACTTGACCAGACTCAGCTAAACCACTTGCAAAGAAGGGGCTGCCGTTGTGTACATGCATTTCCCTTAAGCTCTTCGGTAACCCATGGTGGCGCTGAGTGTTCGAAAAAAAAAGGTGTATACATACTGTTGCATCAATAGGAGCTTGACAGAAAAACATTGTTGGCTGAACTGCTTGGTTGTTTGGGCTAAAATTTTACAGGGATACTAACTAAAATTAGCTGCATATCTTGCTTTGACTTTAGGATGGTAAAAGTCAAATTGATATTGTTCTTATAAACCAACTTGTTTTGGTTATTAGGAAAGTCATAGTATATGTGCCACTTATGGCTGGACACCTGAACCGTATCATTGGGGAAGGCTGGAGTGAAAGGGTTACCATAGTGGAGGGCTGCAGGATAATTTATGCCTAGTGAAGATATTTAAGGTGCATTGACTTTATACAGCGCACAGACACCTTTGTGTTTCACCTCCAAATAAACACGACAGCAGTGGTTGAGTTTTCGAACCTGGGTGCTTCAGTTATATGGCTGAGCAAATCTGAAATTATAATGTAGTATATCTGTGGGTAGCTACTGGCTGGAGCAAGTATAACTAATCTGATAATGTAGTTAATTAGTGATGTTAGTGCAAATAATATTCATTCAAATATGGTACACTGAGCAATATATTGTGGGACAGCTACAGATGAGAACATTGTATTTACACCTTTGCTTAGTGATTGTCACACCATGAAAAACTGAGCTATGCTTGATAAATTATGTTGCACCCCATTGAAAACTTATTGCAATGTTTGGATGGGTGCTTGCCTGATTTGATCAATGTTAGCACTTACATAATTGTAATTTGCACTTGCAGTGGTACCTGTAGCAGCAATTGGCCCTACCGGAGAAACACAACACTGCTGTGAAGGCTACAAAGGTGAGCATGCATGACCATGAGATGGCCCCACCAGTAAGGCTTTTATGATGATGCACATGATAATGATTTATAATTAATTCTGACCAAGTTGCTCGAGTACTCTACCCACACAAAGCAAAGACAAAAGCTTAGGTGAAATGCCGTCTCTGCAAAATTGAGCTAAAAACGGGATTGGTTATCTGGAGAGCATTTTTTTTTTGTGATGGTAATACTTGTCTGGCAACAAAAGACAGTTACTGGGGAGAAAATTGAAATTTTTTCTCACCAATAAATTGAGAAAGGTCTGAAGGCAATGCATCTTATCCTCCGAGATCCATGCCCAAAAATACACTTTGACACATTCCAGGTTACTTTCAGCATTTGGCTTTTTCTTGGCCTTTCAATGTTTTCAAAAGCTCCATTTTCAGGAAAAGTGGTACCTTCGTAAATAGAATGTGACAGTGTCATTTTAGGGTGACTTCAAGTTATCTATAAACTTGCAGCACAGCAGAGGATGAGGACTGTTTTTTAATATTTCAGCAACAAGCCATACTGCTAAACTGTATTTTTTCTCCCCTGTTGAAGTTTAGGAATTGAGTCTTCTGTTTTGTTTGATTTTCCTATGGTCATTGGTTCATCATTTGATAATGGGGTATATTGTGATCTCTGTTGCACAGGAAGGGCTAAAAAGCATCATTAAATTTTGTTTGATGTAGTCCCTGATTTATAATTTTGATAGCTGGGTAGTATAAGGAGCCTGCACCACATGGTGTCTGTAGCTGTTGGAAAGAGGGAGAAGCAATTAAGGAAAAGAATGGAAGCATCACATGCGTGTGGAATAGAACAGGGTGGCTATCACAAGGATTTGCTTCAACGACTAACTTAGTGCTGACGTGGACAAGAAATCCTATCCTGTGGTTCACACAAGTTCAGTGCCTGGTGCTTCTTCGTGGTAAGGCCTTTCCATGTTCGCGGGGTTTTCGATCAGGTTTCAGGCTAGCTATTTAGGATTAGGTATTGTAAAGTTTCATTAGTTTGTACACACGCATGACTTTCACCTCCCCGAGAGGGGGAAGGGGGCTCGGCAGATTGCTTTGCCAGCCTGCCAATTGAATGTCTATGGATTTATTTGCTGAAAATGGTTTCGATGTGATTGCTGTCGCACTCATACCAATAAGCGATGGAATGCTGAAAATGAAAAATTGCAAAACTATCCAGCACCAATTCAAGAGTCTGACCGATCAATATCTTGATACTCCTTAGGTGCGACCTTTCGAGAGACGAGGTATCGTTTACAAATCTGCAAACTATAATTGTGTGTCAGATTTGCTACGCTGCAGGTCATATACCTCCATTCTAATCAGTCTTCATTGACATGTACTAAGAGTACTATGCGTGGAGTGGACCCTGCATCTATTGCTGAAGAAAGTTTGGAGAAGTTCAGGATGCAGGAGCTGGTATATGTGTATCACTGCTCTCGTGTGGTGGCCAGGGTGCGTGCTGCTACAGAGTTTGTGATAACTTTTCCTGGTTTCCTGTATTCATCTGCAGGGGGTCTCGCAACCGGGAAAACTGGGAATTGTCAGGGAAATTTCATGCACCGGGAAAAATCGGGGAAATGTGAGGAAAACCATAAAAAATTTTGCCAAGTCGGGAAAAATTGCACAATGTATTCTGCAGTGCATTTTTATTTTAAGCTCGCGCACAGCAAGTATGTTATTCATGCAGATGTTCTTTTTGTGTGGGCTGAGCGCGCAGCCCCACCGCGATTGCGCGGCAAGTTGAGGCACGATATATACTTTGATACCATCGCATGGCTGAGCTGCCACAATAGAAGAACCAATACGGACGTGAGTTGGGTACTCAGTAAAATAAGCAGAAGCGCTGCGTGTGAGTAGTACGCGACAAAAAGCAGGAATGTTCGCTCCAGCAGCGATCAGCAAGCCGAGCTACTGCTGAGGTCCGTTGTGACACTCCAGTGGTTGACGGTTCGCATCTTCACGATCTCATCGCAGGTTCCACACTTCATGAGCGCGATAAAATTGCTTAACGCTTTCACACCCACAATCACAAACTCTGTGCTGGCATCGAATTCTGCACTGATGATGATGGATGATGATGGATTTTAATGGCGCAAGGGCGACTCAGGCCAAAGAGCGCCAGACTCAAGGTTAACGGTGTACTCAAGTTTATATAATGGAATAGTTGTGATTTTTCATGAAAGAATAAAAAACAGTGGTGTATAGGGCCTAAAAATGTATTCGCTCTGTAAAATTGCTAAAAACAATGGTGTATAGGGCCTAAAATTCATTTGCGATATATAATGGATGTGCAATGTATAAGTAGATGTTTTAAAGGATCTCATCCGTCCTCTTAAGGAGGAGCGGGCTGAGACCCACGTCGATAAGAAATTTCATGTAAAAAGCCTACTTGTGATAAAAATTTAAGCACCTGTTTTAAAGGAAACATTGGGTTGTCGCCAATAAAAATGGATGGGTGTGCAGGTATTTGATGAGTGAACAAGGAGGGAAAATGACGTCTTCTTTCTTGTTCCAGTTGTACACATATGATTAAAACATGAATAACAGTGAGCCGATCACCACATCTCGAGCAGTGCGGTGCAGGAGAGTTGGTTAAAAGATATGTATGGGTTATGTATGTGTGACCAATTCTCAGCCTGCACAGGGCTACTTCTTTAAATCTGTCTTGTTTTTCTGTGGTGTATCTGCCTATCCTTGGCTTTATTGTGTGTAGTTTATTTTCTGATGCTGCGTCCCATTCCTCTTGCCATTGTTGTCGAATCATGTTTTTTATGTGTGGTTTGAGGTCATGATAAGTTATCAATGTCTGTGCCATTTCGAAGGGCAGCTGACGCAGCTAGCCTATCAGCTGCCTCATTACCCGGTATACAGCAGTGGCCTGGCACCCAACACAGTGTAATTTTAATTTCTAGTTCATGGGCAAACATAAGGGTGTTATAAAGAGAGTTCAAGACTGGGTTCTTATTATGCAATTTCCAAAAGGATAGGGACGTTAAAACACTGAGGGAGTCTGTGTAGATGACTGATGTCTGTATTTTATTTTCTATAATGTGTCTCACAGCTAAAAGGATACCATGGCATTCAGCGGTAAATATACTAGTATAACTGTTCAGGGTTTTTGACTGTGAAAACTGTGGTCCGTGTGCTGCACAGGAGACTTGAGCAGACTTCGAAGCATCAGTGTAATATTCAGCACAAGTGTACTTCTCCTGAAGTGACATGAAGTGCTGCTGTATGGCAATAGGGGATGCATGTTTGCCCACTTCAAGAAACGACAGGTCACAATTAACACCATGCATTTTCCAAGGAGCAATTAGGTCTTTTATGGAAGTTGTATGAAGACTGGTAACCGAAACATTCAGATATTCAATATGCGTGGCAACTCTGATTGGATATGGTGGTGTTAGAGATGGTTTTTTTGAGAAAAGTGCTGTGCCAGTTTTGTCAAGCAGGAGCCGACGACATGGATGGTCCAGTTGGCATAGTACCTTCATAGCATAAGTTAGAGAAGTAAATTGTCTCCTTCGTTGCAGTGACCATCGGTTCGCCTCGACATAGAGGCTAGCAATTGGGCTAGTTCGGAAAGCGCCCGTAGCGAGGCGAAGGCCGAGGTGGTGCACGGGATCGAGCAATTTTAGCGCAGAGGATGATGCTGACCCATAAACCATCGAGCAATAGTCAATGCGTGATAGAACTACACTATTCAGAAGGTTCAGAAGGCAGTCGCGGTCTGTGCCCCATGACTGGTGAGAGAGAATTTTTAGCAAATTCATTGCTTTCAGACACTTAAGTCGCAACTGTTTTATGTGGGGAATGAAGGAAAGTTTTTTGTCAACAACTACGCCAAGAAATTTATGTTCTTTTTTAAAGGCAAGGCTCTGACCATTCAGTGTAATGTTGAGGTCAGGCCTGATGCCACGCTGCTTAGAGAAAAGTACACAAACACTCTTTCCAGAGTTAAATTTAAACCCATTGTCATCAGCCCACCTGGACAATTTGTTTACACCTAGCTGAATATGTCGTTCACAGATGGCCAAGTTGCAAGATTTGAAGCTTATCTGGACGTCATCAACATATACAGAACAATAAATAGTTTTTGGCAGCACGCTTTTTAAAGAGTTCATTTTGACTACGAAAAGTGTGCAACTGAGAACACCACCTTGAGGGACACCATTTTCCTGAATGCACTGCTTTGAATATGCATTGCCAACACGAACTTTGAAGGTCCGTTCAGACAAGTAACTTCGAATTGTGTTCAACATGTTTCCTGTGATGCCAAGAGAGAAGAGGTCGCGGATGATACCATAGCGCCAAGTGGTATCATATGCTTTTTCAAGATCGAAAAAGACAGATAAACAATGTTGTTCATGTACAAAAGCATCCCTTGCATAAGACTTAAAGGCAATGAGCTGATCAGCTGTTGATCGCCCAGCTCTAAAACCAGCTTGGTTTTGATGAAGAAGACCATTGTATTCAAGGAAATGAAGAAGGCGACGATTTACCATTTTCTCAAAAAGCTTGCATAGACAGCTGGTTAGTGCGATAGGCCGATAACTAGCAGCAAGTGTGGGTTCTTTTCCGGGTTTTAATATTGGGATGATGACCGCTTCCTTCCATGCTTTAGGAAAGCGTCCTGTGGCCCATATTTTATTATACAGGCAAAGTAGGGTTTCAAGCGTGCCCGTATGCAGGTGTTTGAGCATTCCATATGTGACCCTGTCAGGACCTGGTGCTGTGTTCCCACATGTGCCAAGTGCAATCTTCAGCTCCTGCATGGTGAAAGGGCTATTGTACCCTCCTGTGCACGGTCTTTTATCACATATAGGCTTCCTCTCCTCAGTTACCTTTTGCCGCAAAAAAGAATCTGTATAGTGCGCTGAGCTGAATACATATTCGAAGTGTTGCCCTAGTGTGTCTGCTTGGTGTTCAAGAGAGTCACCACTAGTGCTGACAAGGGGTGTTGGGAGAGTGTTATTTCCTTTGAGTGCTCTTATTCTGTTGTATACTTTGTGAGAATCAGAATAAGAGTTCACAGAAGAAAGGAATGATGACCAGCTTTCTCGCTTGGAGATGCGTCGAACACGTTTGCCATTTGCCTTTGCGCGCTTAAATTCTATTAGGTTTTCAGCCGTGGGGTATCGGCGTAACTTCGACCATGCCTTGTTTTGTGTTTCACGGGCAGTTTTACATTCTGCATTCCACCACGGCCTTCGTTTGTTTCGTGGCTTACTTGATGTTTGTGGAATGTGTTTTTCTGCAGCATCTATAATGTGCAGCGTGATCAAGAGTTGAGATTCGTCAACGCCTAAGCCAGTAACTGATGAACAGGGCAGAGCTGAGTGTTCCCTGAACATCTCCCAGTTGGCCACATATTCTTTAAATTTCCTGGGACTAGATGCATTTACATTTTTATTGCCTGTGTACTTCACAGAGATGGGAAAATGGTCGCTTCCATATAGATTGTCAATAACAACCCACTCTAGCTGCCAAGAGCATCGGAGAGCCAATGGCTAAGTCAATGGCTGTGTACGTATTATGAGCTGAGCTGTAGTATGTTGGCTGTTTTGAGTTGAGTAAACATGATCCTGAGGACGAGAACTTTTCAATTAGTGCACCTCGGAAGTCCGTTCTTGTACATCCCCATAATGGGTGGTGGGCATTAAAGTCTCCGACCAGCAGCCATGGTTCTGGGAGTTGGTCAATCAGCTTTTCAAAATTTTTGTTGCATAGCCTATGATCTGGCGGAATATACAGCGAACATACCGTTGTTATTTTACCGAATATTAAGGCTTGTATTGCCACTGCCTCTAAGTCTGTGTTAATCGAGATGTTTCGACAAGCGATTGACTTTTGTGTTATAATGGCAACGCCACCGGAGGGGTGAGTACTGCCTTGCCTATCTTTCTTGAATATACGATACTGCTTGAGAAAACTTGTGTCTGTTGGTTTCAGATGCGTTTCTTGCAGACAAACTGTTTGGTTGGTGTTCGGCGAGGATTTCATATGCGTCATCCAGATTTTTTAGGAGTCCTCGACAGTTCCAATAAATGATACTCTTCGGTAGCCATTTTGGTAGGTGTGGAAGGAATATAGAGTAGGGTTAGGACTCGCCGCCCTTATCAGGGGGCTTAACTGGTGTATGTTTTTTTTATTTGAGACGGTCCAGCAGGCCCCGCCTCTCATTGGCGGACTCCCTAGGCGCCGCTGACGCTGCGGAGTCCGTGCTCACCTCCATCGCCTCTGGTGAAGTCATGGAGGCAGGAGGTTTTTCAAGAGGAACAAAGTCCTCTTTGGTGTCCCGGACGTCTGGGGGAAAGTGACCTCCGGGATTGCAAAGATTGGTGCAGCTGGTGGCTGCTTAGTGAGGAGCCGTGGTGGGAGCACGTCAGCAGCATTGCACTGCGTTCCCACCGTTACTAGACGCGGCCTGGCCCCTCTGCGGGCTGCGTTAGCATAGGGAGCGGAGGAAAGCATTTTGTGCTTTTTTCGGGCCTCTCCGTATGTTATCTTCTCAGTTATCTGTATATTGATTACTTCTTTTTTGGCCTGAAAGGCTGCACAGGACCGTGAGTATGCAGGGTGGGTGCCCTCGCAGTTCACACATTTGTAGTCATTTGCACTGCATTTATCGGTTGCATGGTCATGCGCGCTGCAGTTTGCACAGGTAAGGCGTCCTCGACATGTCTGGCTACCATGCCCGTACCGCTGACACTTGAAGCACATGCGGGGGCTTGGTATGTACGGGCTAACTTTGCATCGGATAAATTCCACATTGACAAATTCAGGAAGTGTGCTCTGGTTGAAGGTGAGAGCAATATGTTTCGTTTTTATTTCTTCGTTCTTTTGCCTCATTGGTATTCTTCGTACTGCTGTTACACCTTGGTTCTGTAGGCCCTCAAGGAGATCTGATTCTGTTTTGTTTAGGAGGTCTCGCTCAGAGACAACTCCCTGGCAGCTGTTAAGACTGCGGTGGGGTGATACCTGAACGTCAAGGTGAGCAAACGTTTTTGTTATGAGAAGGTTGTCAGATTGACTTTTGTCTGATACCTCTATTAGCAGGTCACCAGATCCTAGTTTTTTCGCTTTGTAGTTTGCCCCAATGATGGCCTTCAGAGAGTTGGCAATCACAAAGACTGACAGTTCATTTACTGGTTGAGATTCGGTTACAGAGTGCAAGACAAGAAATTTTGGAAAGTTCTCAGTTGGTGTACTGATTTTTTGCGTCACTTCGGTGCGACTCCTTTTCGGGGGTCGATCAGGTTTTTTTAAAGGTAGTTTTTTCATGCAGTATGAATTGTTTTAAGGGGTCCTAATATATGTCGCCTCTGGTCCACCCTTATACGCAGAGGAAGGTCTCGGAGCCCCTCGCCTGGTGGACAGGCGAGGAGCCCATCGGCCGAGGCTTGACCATGGCCTCGACCGCCACCGTTCAAGGTTTCTTCCCTTCACCTCTCAACCTATCGCCACGGTACGGATTACAGCTTCGGTATGGGGGCTCAGGGTCCGTGGTGGCACCAAGCACCAACACCTAGTTTACACAAGGTGCCCTTGCGGGGCGAATTCCGCACTAACGCCCAGGTGAAACTCGCTTTGGGCATTGGGTCGCGGGCCTTCCTGACAGAATGGGCTCTGCCGTGGGTGTCAACTCAGTGTACTGTGATCAGGGATGCAACTCGCACTTTAATTTGAACCCGTGGTGTCGTCATCGGGCAGCGCGGTTTTTGTTCCACGTCTTACTAAAGCTTCCAAGGCTCATTGCGTGCACGGTTGCAATCCAATCTACTGTCTCTGGGCAAGGAAAAACTGCACTACAGTGTACCTCTGCACAAAGTGCCAATGGAGATGCGCAAATGAAAAACGGCAAGAAATAAAAAATGACGCGCCAATCATGCCAGCCAATGGGAGACGCGGAATGGTGCGCTTGAAAAGCGATGCGTCCCATGTGAGAGCTAATCAGAGACCATAAACGGCCTTCAGAAAACCGGCGTGCACAGCCAATCCGCTTGAGCAAAGCCATGTGCGCAAATTGCGCAAAAAGAAAACAGCTTTAAACCAAGCCCAAGGTAGTGGCAATCGGATGGCTCCATGGAGGAGAGAAACAACTGAGATGCCCTTGCCGTTCCCAGTGTTGCTAAGGGCCCGAGGTACGTGAGTGTCGTGGAGAAAGAAAATGCAGAGGATAAAGAAGGTGCAGAGACGTTTCAGCGTCCGGTCACAGTGTTGGTTGGTTGGTTGCACAACTTTTATTTCTATAGGAAATGGGCGTCCTCTTCCCCTCCTCTGCATGCGCGCTGGGGAAGACGGGGAGTCGTGCGCCCGCAGATTAGAAGCTGGCAGGCAGCCCTTGGCTTGTTGCATCCTCTTCCGCCAGATGGACGGTGCAGTGCTAGATTGCAGGGTTCGCGCTTCGCAGCAGCGTATCCCAGGCTTCTCTACATGGTATATTTAGGGCTATCCCTGGGGATTGTGGGCACTCCCAGATTATGTGGTCGAGGGTCCCTCTTGCATCACAGTGTTTGCACAGATCATTATCCCTGAGGTCTGGTAGCGCGTGAAATGCCCAGACCGGGTTCATGAAGGTATTGTAGCTCATGAAGGCTCATGAAGGTATTGTTCATGAAGGTAGTTGAGCTGCCACCGCTCAACTCTCGAGTCCGGCAGTGGGGGAGCTCACCATTAAGGGTCAAATCGCACCTCAAACTCTGCACTCGGTAGACTCCGAAAAGTTGTCCACTTATCCGGTAATGACTTGGAATGTCCCCATGCCACAAAAGCGAATTGCATTAATGCGACGATCAACACAGCACAGATGTCGGTGGCTGATCACGGTAATCCATGTTCGACGTGAGAGGCAGGGACAGCCGCAGGCTAGCCATGGCCACATTCATAAAACGATAGTGTGGCAGAAGTCCAGGGTCGCTGTCACTCTCAGCCTGTGCTTTAGAGAAAGGTTCGGTGCATCCTCGCCATATCCACTTTCCTGAAAAGTTTGCTATACTGGTAGAACGAAGTCCACACAGTGAGCGAGTGATGCGATGTCCGCCATGTTTAGAGGTGGAGTGGCGGTCGAGAAGCAGCCAAAGTAGTGTCGTCGCCGACTCTCGATTCTCGAGAAAAGTGAAGCTTTCTCCGCCACTGGAGGAGCGATTCCAGTGGGGGTTGCTTTCTGAAACGAAAAACAGGCCTCGATGGCCACTTTAATTAGAAGTTCGAGTGAAGGTGTGTTTCTGAATATGGTGGTAAGTCTCCTAGGCTACTTATGATTCTGTATCTCCAAGTGGTGTTGTGTGCCTTCTCTAAGTCGAAGACTGCAAGGCAGAGTGGTTTGGGCATGAATGCATCTCTGATTGCATTATCAAGTCGGACTAAGTCATCTGAAGTTGAAGTTCAGCATCTTCTTTTAAAACAGCATTGATGAATATCGAGAAGTTGGCGAGATTCTAAAATGAAGGTTAGTCTGGTGTTTAAAATGCTTTGAGAAGATTTTATGAGATAGCTAGTGAGAGCTATGGGCCTGTAACAACCTGGGGAGGTTGCGTGTTTTCTTGATTTTAGAAAAAGCATGCTTAAAAATGTGTCTAATCTAATCTTTCGGCATTTTCTAAGTAGCCATATCTTGTTTAAAAATTTTAAAGGTGCTTGTACTGGGGGATCGGATAGATATGCAAGCATATTGTAATGTATTTCATCTTTCTGAAGCACTGTCTGTTTACTAGCAACTAGGACTTTCTTTACTTCTTGAAGTGTGAGTAAACTATTGTATAGTTCGTTTTTTTTGTTCTCAGCTGTGATTTTGTACCTTAAAAGAAACTGGGTTGTTTGAAGAAATGTTCACCTATTATATCTGCCTGTTCATATATATTTGTTTGCACTCCTGGGTCTACTAAAACCAGAACTCTGAAGGTGGAAAGTACCATTTAGCTTGTGTACCTGCTGCCAAATTTTTTTAGAAGTGACAGCTAATTATAGATGATATATCATTTTTCCAAGATTCTTCTTTCGTGTTATGATGAACGTACGAATATTATTAGATTCTCATGTGACGGGTACCTTCCAAATATGCCCCATGCTTTGTTTTGTTTTTTGCATCTTTGCAATCACATGTCCACCATACTTTGTGATGGTGTTTTACAATACCAGTGGATGTGGAATGGCCTGACATGTGTCATTTACAATTTAAGTTGTGAACAGTTAATTGACTTCATCAATATTATGAGTTTCTGAAAAGATTTTAGCTAAATTAGCTTCCTGTCTAAAAACATTTCAGTCTGCCATATGAATCTTCTGGCGTCTTGGTTTTCTGGGGATGACATTTGGTGCAGATGATAAAATGATTAGTGTAGGTAAGTGGGCATTCCCATAGGGGTTGCCCAAACCTTCCCATTTAAAATAGCTAAAAACACTGGGTCAGCTCAAAAACAAATCTATGCAACTCATTTTTCCTGAGCTTAGAGAAGAGTAAGCAGGTTTACTGGTGTTTAGCAAGCATGCATTATTGCATAAAATAAAATCCTCTATAGTCTGGCCCCACATGTCAGTTTTATTTCACTCCCCCCAAAATAAGAGGGGATTAAAATCACCAACCTGCAAATAGGATTCCGGCAGTTGGTTTAAAAGGTCTTGCATTTTATTTAGAATAACATTAAGGTTTGGTTGGATGTAGACACTTCATATTGTTGTCGTTTTTCATGTTACAAGAGTGGCAGCCACTGCTTCAAACTTTAATCAATAGCTTATCTCCACAAGCTGCAATGCTGCTATCAACTATGATGGCATGCCACCAGAGATTGTATGTGCGCTTTGACGTAGCAGATGACTTCATAATTTCTTAAAATATTTGTGTGCTGGGCACTCGGGTTAGTTTCCTGCCCACTTAAAGCGACAGGTCATCTTAAAAGTCAGTCTTCTGCAAATCAAACTTACTATGGATTCCATCTAATGTGTGTAAAAAGAATGAATAATGAACTAGGTTGCTTTTGTCTCCCGTGGTTTGAGGCTTGCCTTTTTTCGTTTTTTCCAAGAAATCTCGCCACCTCTGGGGTGTTGATGGTTTGGGACTATCTTGGATTGTGTCCATTGCAGCTTCCATTGCACTGGAGATCCATGCAGGATGCAAGGATGCATTTGAGTTTAGCTTCCCCATGTGAGGAGAAGCCTGGTGGCTGGCTGACTTGAAGAACCTCACGGCCTGCTTGTAGCGAGGTGGAGGTGCACCAACCACTTCCACCGGGGGTGCAGATGCCCCTGTATTAGGCTCACTGGATGTGGCCTGAGCTGGTGCTGACATCTGCTGTGGAGCTGGGCCCTGCTGAACCACAAGAGAGTAAGTAGAGTTATGTACAAAAAAAGACACTGTTGCGCTTCTTTATACGTTATCTTTTTTTGTTACTTTCAGTGTTATAATACAGTGAAACCTTGATAGAACGAAGTCCTGCTTGCGGTCGAAAATGTTTTTACATTGTAAATTTTCTTACGTCGATGTTCCTATGTTTGAACTGACTAAATAAAGTAACAAGTTTGAGGTAAACTCCTAGTTGATGGGAACTTGTAAATGATGAATTCAGGAAATAAGCAAGGCATTCTAGCAATAATAGTGCTAACAAGAGCACTGGATGTTATTTTCTATATCAGCAGCATATAATGAGTGATAGCAAATGGACACAGACAAATTTTCTCCGTGTGCACAAGAGCGAGTACAGTGCCTAGTACTCAAAGGTGCCGCAAGGTATCGCCTCTGGTATCATCATCATCTAACATGTAGAAACGGAGACAAATATTGAGTCAGTACGAGTCCCTAGAAACTTTAACAGGGATGCTTCAATTATAACTATAATTATAGTGCACTAGATTAGTCATATCTCTGCATCAACCACGCCAGAGCGGCTGTATTGTGTGCGGCAATCCCACTCCCGGTTGGATCAGGCTGGATTGCTGTCTATGGAAAGCATCGGCCAAAATGGTGGGTTGGCTCTGCCGAGGGGCCTTAAAGTGAGAAACACTGAGCATCGGCTCAACCACCAGGATCCTTTTCCCCAGACACGGCGGTGCCACGCTCTTGGGTAAGCATCAGTGCTTGGGGTCCATGCTGTCGCCCAGTACATGCAAACACCTGCTTGAACAGATGTCGCCTTCGGGGGACTCAGAGGCTCCTTACCAACTGTTGCTCAGTTTTCTCTCATGTTTTGTTATAGCATGATATGCATTCTGTTCTCCACTGTAACTGGAACTACAGTTTGAAATTTTATTTTAAACAAGGGGCATGCACAACTTTGCCTCAAGACTGCTCTCTTGTCATTGCTTTTTAGCAGAACATGATGACTTGTATAGCTGTTTTTTAAGCTGGGGCTATTACTGTAATGGAATTCGTTATAGTTCAGATTCAGAATTTAAGAATTAGTCATTATTGGTTAGTTCACTATAGGTCACATGCAGAAGGAAGAGAAAGATGGGACATTTTTGTTTAAATTTTTCCAAGGAATACTTAGTTGGCTATGATGGTAGTGGGGTGTTTATCATCAAATTTTGGCATTTCTGATCTGGATAGACCATTTTAGTAACTTCAAAAGGAATAAATTGTTGTGTGTCCTTGCTGCTTGATACCAAGTGAAGTAGGCTTTTTAGATGGTGATGATCCCAAGGGACATGTGCCAGCTCATTGTGCAATTCTTGTATCATTTGTATTCAGAAGATTTGTTGTTTGGGTGCACAACGAGCAATAATGAAATTTCAGTAGTTTAAAGCATATTTTCTCTTGCACAAAAATGTATTGCCATTGTATTTCATAGCAGTGAGCATCTAGGCATGTTCTTGCTATTGGTTTAATATTTTGCGTGCCACGTTGCTAGGGCAAATCAAGCTGCTGTTCAAATGAATGTAATAGGAGCATGATATTACTCTTTTGGGATGTTTGCTGCATCTAATATATTGATAATGATGTTGGTTGGGTTGTCATTTTTGACAGTGCAGTGAAAATATATATGGTTACCTTACCTGTGACTCCCTGCAGTTGTCACGGCCAGCAGCCATGGCAGTATGCGAACTGTTCACTCTTATTACCAGACTCCTGTCTCCAGTGTTTCTCAAGTCCTGGGTACTTTAATGGTGAGTTTGGTCACCTTCTTGGCTATTTAGCTGCATGCTAAGTGGTGAATTGCCGCATTGCCTTACAGATGACATGAAATGCAGTCTTAGTGCATAGTTTTTTCAATGATTGTTAGAGTAAGATTTGAATATTGAAGCATTTATTTATTTAAAAGTACTGCCAGCCTTAATTGTAGGACTTAGGCAGGAGTGGGCGATAATGATATGAACAGAACACAGAATAGATGCAAAATAAAGACACTCTCAACAAAGGTTGCAGATGAAAAAAATGGAAAGAAATCGGTGCTACTTATACACCATGGCTGTAAAATAAAACAGTGCAACATGGTAGCGCCAGAAGCAAAAAGAAAAAGTAAACAATAAAAAAAAATAGCGGACAGAATACTGTTTAATCACCGCACAGAGACATTTCACATACTCACGTTTGGCCTAAGTGCATCGCAAAATGATGCGACTGAGGACCCTTTCACAGTGTCTGGATTTACCGAGTTCCAATATCAGATTGTTCATGGGAAATACGAATTTTTGAAGGCATTGATTTTGCATCTATATCCCAATATTTTGAATGGTGTGATCGTGTTGGACGTCTGGTGACTGATTCAGTATATGTGTTCTTGTCTGTTCCCAGTTTATTATGGTAGAGTAAGCACATGAACTTGTACCTCTCTCTGCAGCGTCTGACCTGTAATGGTTCTAAGTTCGCCTTTTTCACAAGTGTTGTTGCTGATGTATGCCAGTTGTAGGAATTGAATATGAATCATCAGTTTTTTAATGCTCTCTAACTTGTTTATATTGGAGGTGTGTGGATCTAATATAATAGAGCGTATTTAAGAATTAGCCTAATGAAAGTTTTATATGCTAAAAGTTTTAATTTCTTGGGTTGATGGGCACCAAGAGCTCTTCAGGTAACCCAGCCTCTGTATGCCCTGTTTTGTAATGTAAGAGATGTGTTCATTCCATTTGAGGTCGGATGTTGAAATACTCCTAAGTATTTGTAGCATTTGTATTTGTACGGAAGTATTTGCAACATTTTACAGAAGAGAGAATGTGTTCGTTGATAAAATATTGGAAATTTAATTTCGATAGCAATATGTGAAGAACCTGAAAAGGCCTGATCAGTTGGAATATTAACTTCATGATAGAGTACGCAGTCATCTGCAAACAGTCTGATTTTTACCGGTAAAATTGTGACTATATCATTAATAAAGATAAGAATAACGTCCCGAGAACAGATCTCTATAGGATATCAGAACAAGCAAGTTCAAGATTTGAAAACACTCGATCACTGGAAATGCTGTGCTTCCTGAATGAAAGATATGCTTGTATCCAAGAGAACAGACTGTCATTTTTTAATATTGGTTTTAGCTTTAGAAGTAATTTTTGGTGACGCACGCAGTCAAATGCTTTTTTGAAATCCAAAAATATTATGTCTATTTGTCCTTGTTTATCTAGAACTGCCGGTCGTGAACAGCTTTCATTAGCTGAGTGAGTAGATAGCCCTCTATGGAACCTGTGCGGCCGATTATCTATGATGTTTTGTTCAAGAAATGTCGAAATATGTTTGAAGATAATGTGCTCGAGTATCTTTGCACACGTGCACAGTAATGAAATGGGCCTGTGAGAAGTAATTAGTGAGCGGTCTCTAGTTTTAGGTATTGGTGTAATTTTAGCCCAATTCAAATCATTTCGTATTTTGCCTCCCGACATGATATGGCAAATATTATACACAAGTATTTTGCACACCACTCGATATACCTTACAAGAAATGGGTTTGGTATGGCATCTATTCCTGGAAACTTTTTGACGTCGCAATAAGGACACATCTTCTTCTGTAAAGAGATGTTATCAATAGGCAAATAATTACTGCACAGATTGAAGTTTGGTCTCATACCATCATCATTTGTAAACACAAAAAAAAATTATTTGAAAGATAGTGCTATTGAAGCTTTGTCAGTCACGGTTTTATCATTTATGCAAAACTGGATAATGGCTCCTTTTTTGAAGGGACTAGCACCAGAACATTGCCAGGGAAGAAAGGAAAAAATTCTTCATAGACACAGTATGGAAGTACATTTTGGCTTTACAGATGCTGTTTTTTAACTTTACCCGCAAAGTGGAAAGTTTGTGTGCATGATTTTTCGAGGGACACTTGTGGTGCAGTTTTCTCTTTTTTTGTGCTTTTCTTCTTAGGCGCACAATTTCCTTCATTTTCCACGGATCGCTTGATGCTATCTTTTAAGCCATACAGGTAAAGTGCTAGATGCACCCTAGAACACGTTCCTTGAAAAAACACCACAAGTCGTCTACGGAGCATGCACTTGATGCAGCAAGGAAATCAAAATCAGAAAATGAACTAAGGCATCCAATATATTGATGCCACTAGCACGTGCGAAGATTTGTACTGAATGTTCTCGCTTTCTGTTTTTTGTCATGTGGTTTTTCTAATGATAAGCATATCATTCTGTGGTCATATATACCGTCAACAACTTGTATTTTTGGGTCACATTGGAGTAGACTATTGCTGACTAAGGAATGATGTAATAATCGATGCAGTGGCGTTTTGGATGCGGGTAGGTTCCTTTGCCAATTGTGTTAAGCCATGCAAAATTATAAGGTCCGCAAGTGGTTCAGCTGCCTTAGAGTGGGGATCGGGGAAATTGCTGTTCCAGTCGATAGAAGGAATGTTGAAATCACAGCCTACTAGCATGTTACATGAATGACTTTTGGTGAAACACAGAAATTCGTTAATTTCATCAAAAAACCTATTATCGCTGTTGGTGCGCCGGTGGAATCCACCTATGCTGATGTTACACTCTTTGAGACATACAGTAGACTCCCTTTAAGACGAACTCCAAGGGACCATGAAAATTGTTCGTCTTATCAGAAGTTCATCTAATCAGGAGTGCTTCCAAAAATGTTTGAGCATGCAGATTGTGTCCAAATACCTCATATATGAGAACAAATGAATAAAATGGCCTTTCAGGAAAATAAACTGCAGTACAAGCATTTATTGGACTAATGATTGTCTACAGTAGTAAGGCATCAGGCATTGTTGACTGTTACCCAGTCTGTTATTTTTTTTGTCTGTCATAAAAATCGACGGCCTGCTACAAAAGCAGACATCTCGCTTAACTTTTGAAGATACCCTTCAGTGCCCTCACATTGTTCAAAAAACTGCGCTAAACTGTCTAGGCAGGCATCAGCTGCATCACAGGTAACTAGTGTAGATTCAGGCATAACATTCAAGCTGTCATCTTCAGCAGCAGTTTCCAATGGTAGGTCAAGCACTTCTCCAGAGCGTCCAGTGTGTCAGCCCTGCAAGTTTTCACACTTTCGTCAATGCTGACATATGCACTGATGTCAATGAACACACCCTTACTTCTCAGCGCAGAAACAATGCTTCTATCCTCCAAGTTTACAATGTGGTCCTCATTTGTAGTATTGCAGTCATTCTACACTGAGCAATCACTAAGTGCCACAAATCCTGCATGGCGGAAGGCGTTGGCATAGTGGCTTGAGTAACCTGCTCCCAGGCGCTCGTCAGTAAGTGGACAGCACTTAACAGGTTTACTGTGTACTTCTTACTGCTCTCCATGCAAATCAGCATCCTTTGCAGCAGACAGCGACGATAGTGCCTCTTCAAGCTACTTATTATTCCCTGGTCCATAGGCTGTAGCTTCGCCGTTGTATTCACTGGTAGAAACTCTAGTCGGATGGCATGAAGTCCGGCGACGTGGCCGTGTCTGGGACAGTTGTCAACAACAATGAGAACTTTTCTCTTCTGTCTCTGGAAGTGGGGATCCATCTCTTGAAGCCACTGCTCGAAAAGTGCCTGCGTCATCCACGCTTTTGAATTAACCATGTACGTGACTGGCAGCTTTTTTATGTTTTTAAAGCAGCGCGGTGCTTTAGATTTGCCAATCACCAGCAACTTTAGTTTGTGAGTCCCAGTCATATTTGCGCCCACGAGGACCGTTACTCGAAGCCTGCTCCGTTTGCCCGCCACGCAGTCATCACCAGCAAATGCGAGCGTTTTATTTGGGAGTAGCTGGTAGAAAAGCGCAGTTTCGTCCACATTGTATATGTCTTGAGGGTCATATTCGTCCATGAGTTCATTCTTCTTGTTCCGCCTCTCATCGCTGCAGACCGCTTCATCCACTGCAGCGGCCTCGCCGACAACACAACAAAAGGCCAGGCCAGTCCATGCCATTTCCGAAAACGGTCGAGCCACCCATCGCTGCACGCAAACTCGACATTCAGTCGCAGGGCAATTTCTTCCGCCTTAGCTTTCAGTAGCACTCCATTCACTGGCAAATTCACACTGAGTGCTCTCTTCACCCAGGCAAGCAGAACGTCTTCAAGGTCTTTGTGCATAGCTGTGCGCATCCTCTTCTGCTTCGGCGCAAGCTCACCATCTTCCAAAGCACTGGTAATCCGCACTTCATCCTTCACGATACTGCTCATGGTACCTTTCGCGATGCCGAACTTGCGCGCTATTTCAGTCTTTGAAAGCCGGCTGGCACGAACATCGGTCAAAACTTCGGCCTTCTCACGAAGCTCAAGCGGCTTTTTTCGAGTTGTTGGCCGACTATCCATAGTAGCAACACGGCAAACACGGCGCGCACGAAAACAAACAGCGCACACCACGAGGTGACAGTGTACAGCCTGGTAGAAAATTGCAGGACATGGCGCGCACACCCGCCACGAACAATAGATATGTGCACTGCCTAGTAGGCGTCGTTGGCAGTCAGCAAAGGCGCGGAGCTCGGTAGCACTAGCATAACGATACTATCACGTGATCACCATTGGGAAACGTCATTGGCTGCTTTTTCTTCTCACCGTTTTTTTTTTCCCGCGTTTCGCTAGTTTCTGCTGGCCGGGCCGCGCATGCTTTTTTTTCTCTCTCTCTTCCTCCTGCGCTCTGTTTCGTCCTTGCCCGAGGTTGTACCAAGACAGCCGGCGTGACGCGAAACGCAAACCTACTCCTACTGCGGGGACAAAAGGAGTGAGCAGGGGAACGGTGGGAGAGGATGAGCAGTGGCACTATTCCGCCTTCGTAGAATCGCATTTCCGACGCCAACGTGCTTAGGTCTGCGTGCGTCAGCGGCACGGATGGTCGTGGCACTGAAAAGCTTTTTCTTTTTTTTTTCTTTCTGCTGAAGCGCTGCTCGGACGGTCGAGTAAGCTGCGCGGGTGGGGTGCGGCCGGCCGTGAAAATTCATCTTAACCAATTAGCGATTGCAAAGCGTTTATCTTAAGCGGATTTTTTTGCATTGACTCTACAGGGAACCAAACAAATGACCTCCACTGTTCATCTTAACCGAGGGTTCATTTTAAGCAAGTTCGTCTTAACGGGAGTCTACTGTACTTTGATTATGATGCATTCGATCTCAGGTATGTCAAGTAGTCTTATTAGGTGCAAATTTACTTGAAATATTGTCACTACGTTACCACCTCTAGAATTGCTGTCTTTTTTATGTATTGTAACCTGGTGGTATAATTTCATTATCGCTAATGTTACAGTTTAATCAGGTTTCCATTACATTTAATATGTGTGGTTTGTTTGTTGATGTTGTAGATCTTCATATTTATATATGATGCTGCGAGCATTAAGGGTAATGCATCGAAAAGGGCTTTTAATTCTATGTTGCTTGCTGGCTTGTCTCTTTGTGAACGGAAACCCTTTTATTGCTCGCAATGTCCCATTTAAACAGCTCATCGTTTATTTTAATTTTGTGATAGACCAGCTGAGCTTTCCCCCTCTGCCTCTGATTTCACTAGTGCTGTCCCAGTTTCTTTCACTTTTGTCTAGTGGCTACTGAAAAAGCCTCACTAACTGAGACTTTTTGTGTTTTTAAATTTGAAGCAATTCTTGAGTATGTTCACTTTTCATTGTGGTTGATCACTTTAATGATAACTGGCCGTGTTTTGTCTTGTTTCTTGCCTATTCTATGTATTCTTTCACAGACGACACTAGCACACCGAGTTTGGTGTTGAATGCTTCCTCGACCACACTTGTAATAAGCTTCATGTGTTTCATCGTCTTTCTCAGCTATATCATAAACAAAGACATTGTTCTGTCTTGAGCGGTCTTCTAGATCAGTCAGTTTTCTCTAGACTTCGGACAGTGTCCTCGAGGCCAATTTTGTTAATATCTTTGATAGCTCTTGTTGACCCTGCTACTATTTTCAGTTTTGATTCAATTTCATCTAGACGTTTCTGCATGTTTTTTGGTCCTTCAAGTATTTCAGTTAGCATTTGCTCAGTTGTAGGCCCCGGATTGTGCTCTGTCACCATAACACATCAATAAGGATGAAACAAAATTTATGCAAGTGATGAGCCGCATGTAAAAATTATGTGCGCGCATCAGCTGCACGAAACATCGGTCACTAGTTTTAACAATAGAAACTATGTCACTAACCTGCATGAAAAATGCCAATGGGGTTGACATGAAGTTTACAGGCGGCCAGCCAACGGGCCCACTGAAGTAACTTGAAGGCGGCGTGCTTCTTATAGCTTCTTATAGCCAGAGTTGTTGATGTCAATGATGCTGAGCACGACAATGCCCAGCGATCGTCTTAAAGCGGTGGTTTCTCGGCACTGTCTTCATGAGAGAATAGCACCTCGATGATCAGGTGCATAGGAGCTTGAAAAGACTGTTGGTATGCGCAATCTCCATCAGGGGACGACGCATCGATGACTGAGCATGCTGATGCTTGACCGTCACTGCTGACTGGCGCTATGCAGCCTAGTAGGAACATCTGCATGAAAAATACCAATGGGTTCGACATGATGCTGACAGGCAGCCAGCCAACGTGCCCACCTCCAGCCGACGTGCCCATAAAATATACTTAAGAATTCAGGCTCGTGCCACTGACAGTGGGACCGCTCAGCAGCGATTTTAAAGGAGGATGTGTGGATCGTATCACAAAAATTGCAAAAAAGTTGATTTTACAAAATTAACTTTTCATATCTGTAGCACTCATACTCTCTTGTACCAATTAATAGTGCTTCAAATAAATGTGCAGGTAAAGTAATGTAAGTACATAGGCAATGTATGCTAGTTTAGAACTCTAAGGCTTGTTTTCTGAAAGTTTGTTTTGAGTATGTCACTTTGCTTGTGTAAAGCATATAGCGCTCTAATGAATGCATGGATTTGAATGTTCTTTGCTTCGCTGACTTATGCTTTGTATAAAAAGTCTGATTTACCATCTATGTTTGTTTTATTAATGTGTAATTAAGCCATGATCCATTCTAAACATTGGGAGATGATGCATACTGTGTCCTTTAAAGCAGAGAAATTCAAAAAGAAATTGGGAGTGTCTTGATTTATACTATGCTTATTAAATATAAAACCATTTATAAACCCATAGCCAATTTCTTTGTGCTAGGCTTTCCACAAGCAAGCAAGATGTGAACTGTGACAAAATAAAAACTACAGAAGATATAATTGTGAAACTTTATAGCTTTATGTTTGATGCTATTTCAAGCCAGTCTGCTTAATTTCATCCTTCTAGATAAAAAAATAAATGTTTGCTCTGATCCCCTTATCCTTCCTCAAGCAGTTTATATGATATACCTTATTTTGTTGGGTGGGTGTGATGATTGGGTTAGCCTCAATGATACCCTGTCAACAGATAACCAAAGCCAAGTTCTGTCTTTCAGAGGCTAGTTTCTTGTTTTAATTTATGCATCGAAAGAACAACAAACCTTTTTTAACGAAGTAGTACAGGGTATGAAGATTTGTTTGTTATATCTGATATTTGTTTGAAATGTACGCATAAAAATTCCTGCAAATACATCTGGTAATGAAATCGATGCATACTAATATAGATAAAAGCTGCCAAAATGCAGAATTTTTAAAATTCAAAGCTTGGTACAAACATAAATCTTGCCTTTCGTTGTGTAGCAGAGCTAAAATTAACACACAAGTTGGGATGTTGCCTCCGTGCAGAGAGAGTTGTTTAGAAAATGGTGCAATCTTGGCTTTGTTGGTGGCATCTGCACTTATTAGAGCTCACTCTTCTCTTGCTGGTCCTCCATTATAGTCATCTCTTGCATCATCTGTTGCAATCAGCTTATTGGCAATTTCTTGGTGGCTCAGTTTGGGTGCCATGGTGCCACAACCAAGCTGTCATCAGCAGTCACAAAGTACTAAAATGTAAAATTGGAAAGCACCATCTGATGCAGCAGCAAGGCTAACACGCTTCTCATCATTCTTCACGGCGCCTTTAGAGTAGATGCTTTCAATCGGCACTTCAGCCTTCTGCTCGCATGCAAGGTTGTCGACACTGTAGGTACAACAAAGTTTGTGGCAGCATGCTTTTTTTGCTCTCGACAGTGCAAAATGATTTTTGCCACAGGCGAGACTGCTTTCTTCTTTTGCATTGCTATTCTGTGCAACGGAGTCAATGGACTTGTTGAGGGCAGGTGCAGCATATGCACTCGGTTTTGGTTTGTATAGGAGTGACAGGGGTGTGTGGAATAAGAAGGCAATTGTGAATATCACGTGCTGGTCACATGCAAATCAGCCATTGGTCAAGTTTTTGTTTCTGCCCTCAGATGCTGTGGCACACATGCACGCAAATGATTCAAATGCACTTCTGTGGTGGGCAATTCAAATTATTGCAGTTGCATTTCATGGAGGTTTTTTCCGGCTTGTTAACACATTTTCGCTTGAATGAAAACAAAAAAACACTCCTATGTTATAATTGGTCGAGTATCAAATTTGCAATTTTTTTCGTTTACAGACAAGTTCTATGGAAATAAAGCATAGACCAACCAAACTGGTCATTTCATTTAACTCAGTAATTTGCTATTTGCTATATTCGTGTTTGTTATAGTGCTGTTAAACTAGCATTGTGCGAATACCAACTAATGTTTCTTGTATTGAATATAAAATTGCATCGAGAAAGCCTGAATATCGAATAGTAACAAATTCATTCAAACATGTGCTCAAGTGCTTATAAGTTCTGATGCAAAAATAGCAACTTCCACACGTGAGCCAGCAATAGCTTTTCTCGCCTAAATGTGACAGTGTTGCCAGCAGTAGAAATAGTTTTTCGCTTGGAACTTGCTTTGCTGGTGTAGCCACGTATTTCATGGCCATTTGGCACAGCCAGGAAAGTTCTGCTTGCCTATTTTCTTCTAGTATTCAAGAGGGTCTTTATCCCTGCTGCAAACTGACTCTCAGAGGTGCAGCCTAAATTTATCGATGTGACCTGGTTCCCGGTTGTGTCTTCCCAGTTACCTTCCAAGTTTCTCAATATTGTCCTGTATACTGGCACTGAGCTCCTTTTCTGCTGTGGATGTTAGGGCTCAGCACAGTCACTGGATAGTGGCATTAACGAGTTCTGCAGCTCACTCCAGGGAAGTTCCAGAAGCCTTGTTTCTTGGAAAGCTTCAGTACAGAAAAGGATTTTGAACCTTGGGTCATATACTATTGCCATGATACACTTTTTTTTATTGTGGCTAGGAAATCTTCATGATTTTCTGCAAGTTTTTTGCAAACAGTAATGTGTCATTTGCAGCACATTCCTTCAGCATAATAGGCGTTCCGTTAAGGAATCATATCACCAAAGACAGGGTTGCATACTTCTGCCCACTCAGGTCTTTGGTTGCTGATGCAATTGGCTTAAGGGCCTTGACAAATCCAGCAGCTGTTTTTCAATTATCGGTTGTCAGGTTGGATACCACTGTCTCAGAGGTAGCAAGTTCCAGGCAAACTGCCTCTTTAAGCTGAAGGAGGTGGGAGAGCATATTATGCTCACTATTCCACCTGGTGTCTGCATCTTGCACGAGCTTCAATAGGGGTAGCTCCATCCACCACTGGCAGTCCTTTAGTCTTGCTGCAGCTTAGGCACTGGGCTTATAAAATCGCCCACTATTGTTCGGCATGTACGGAATTTGTTAAAAATGGCGTGCACTCCTGAACATTTTCCTAGGCATCCTTGATGGCCAATTAACGTATGGTCTAAACTGCATGGCGGTACATTGAAAGTACCGAAGAGCCACACGGAAATTTCTTGTTGTCCATCACAAAAAATGGCACCACTTGCATTGGCAGGTCGCACTCGCTGTATTGCTTCTGAGTGCATTAAGATGTTGGATGTACTGTGACTCCTAGTCACTTCCAGTTTCCCCACATCAATGACCGCATTTCAATGTTTAAGTCAACTAATGCCACGTGAGACTAATATAAATCTGGTTTGACTTTGACGTCCACATTTCACTTTTGAACAAGACTGCACACCTTCCTGCAGGTTGGCATGAATTCGCCACTTGACAGTGCCTACAGTGTCTCTTTACAGGTCGGTGATGATTGTTCTTAAAAAAGTTGTCCCAGAGGGGATCTTATATGGTCGTGCCTCATTCTGTGACCCTCGTTAATATGAACGACTCGAAATATGGACAGTATTTCTGAAGCCGAAAGTTTTTCAATTTTTTTATGCCTCATTAATATTGACAATCGCTGTTCGGATAATAAACAAAGGGAAAATACAGTTTGTTGGGGCTTCAGTATTTCTGCCGCATTAATCTGGACAGAGATAGGAACAAATTAGTGCATGTCATCAGAGGAATGCAATTATGAAATGCAAATAGCTAAGTAATGCCCATTTTATTCCATGGTTTTTGGTTTACATTGGGAACATTCCTAGCCAATGCCCTAACCCTTTCCTTATTGCATGAATGGCTGTGGAGAAAACACACTCTGCAGCTTGTGGAAAGTTTGTTGCATCATTTTTAAATGAGACGTCATCAAATGCCGTAAGATGCATTGGGTTGAGCTGCATTATTTTAAGCATAATGATGACAAATAACGGGCTTGTAGTTGGCCAATCTACGACAGATTTCAGCTTCTCTGGCCTCTGCTATGCACAAAATAGGACCACAATTATAGCCTGTTTGTTTTTAATAATTCTCCTTGATTCGTTTTCCGTTTCTCCACATTCAAGCACAATCAAGAAACCTATTCAATCGGGAGAATTTTTCTGCGATTTTCTTGCAGTGACATGATGGTCAGTATGCATGAAATAGTCATACGAAAAATGGCAGTTGATTTGGTTAGAGGAGCTTAATTGTGCTTGTCCTAACTGCAGCATCAACTGCAACGCCTTGTTTACACCCTTCTCAAGAAACACCGCCAAAAAACACAGATGACCAAACAGCAAAGAAAGAAGCAGCAGGTTAATTACAACCATTACTAGCATCACCCTGTGAGTAGAAATTTTGATGTTAGAAGATATTGAAGGTCCACCCTCTGTCAAAAGTTTAGAGCCCACGGGGTCTAGTTCTGAGTCGTACTATGTGACTCGTAATCCATTCCCAGGTTTCCAAACTTGCTGAAGGCAAGATTTTTCGTTCTACCCTCTGCAACGGCTAGGAATTCCGCGATTGTTAAAGAAGTCATAATATGCGGCTTAAAAGCAAACCCCCTGGGCTCTAAATTTCTGACAAAGACTGCCTCAGTAAAGCATCTAACAGCGAGCATCAGATGACTGGACGTTCTTCACAGTGAAGAGAGATGAAAGCTATTTATTTATTTGGTGTTTAAATGCAAACAAGTACATTGTCCTCACTTAGGATAACAATGACTAGATTTGACCACGACTCGAAGCTGACGTTGGGTCAGTGCATACGCTGGCGAGGTAGGTCATTTGCTCAGTTATTTTCTCCCATATTGCATGTTTTTCAGTAGTACTGTGATGCCATTTTCATCCCCACTTTGTCCTTGCATTTGCATAATCTCATTGAGGCATCCCAAATGATAGGCAAATGCTTCACAAGTCATGGTGTACAGGTGGGCTGACAGTAGTCCAAATACAGCAGACAACATATTGTGTTTCGGATGCTTTATTAGCGACTGTAATGGTCATTTTCCAGTAGCTGCTGCAGGGAAGGAAAAGTATTAAGGTGGACAGACAACACAAGTTTCACTCTTAATTCATATTGGTTCCCCATCAAAATTGCCTTGCAATTTTGACGGGGGACCAATTTGAATTAAAAGTGAAACTTGTTCCCCATATTGGTTCCCCGTCTATATCGCAAGGCAAAAATAGTTCTTTTCTCATTAGCGACGTCCACAGGCATGTTGGTTGCTCTGAATCTATGACATCAAGCTACATCACACTCGATTCATCCTCAACATCTGCAGTGCAGTCCATTATGGGAATCTAACTTTAAGGACGTATATATAAACCTGTTATGGGTCCCCAAGGCATGTAAAAGTTAAAGGCAATCAGAGGCCAGTTGTGCATTGCTCAGTCTTGTGATGAACAACTCGAGGAGTTCATGTGAAACTATTTCAAGAAAGCGATTTCATGCCACTTTTGCATTGGACATAGACATCTTATATCTTCGTGCTGACAAAAGGCGAACCACAATGTTATACACACATGCAAACTAGTTTGTTATAAACTAGGTGTCATGCACGTGGAGAAAATTTTGTCACTAAGAAAAATTTAGATAATTATACAATGAACACCTCTCTTCTTACTATATTGCTTTAGGTGAGTATGCTCTCGTGGACCTGTCGAGTATTTTGATATTTCTAAAAGGAAATGTCTTGAACATGTACATTTGACCAGAAGGATGATGGACAAAATATTGTCAGGTGCCAGCCTAATCTCACGTTTCTGCCAGAAGAGTTCTTTGTATTTGACACAAGTACCATTCACTTAACCTTTCGAAATCACTTGGTCGTTAAGGTGGGCGGTGCATGGTCACAACACAGGTTCTGTCCTGGGCATTCAGCACAGAGTCACACTTATGTTTGCCCAGAGAACAAGGCTCTGTTTTTATGGTAAGCTTGCTGGCATCCAGTAGTGGCTTTTCTGGATGCTTTTCATTGGTTGCAACTCCTGGTGTCTGTTTTGATTCGCAAGAAACAAACAGCCTTGAGAGCTCCTAAATCTTCAGAACATGCAATTGATATAGGCCTTTTCCTTGACCATATATAATTTAAAGGAGGCTGAGAAATAACCATAAAAAATGCACTGACCTGTACATACATCTCACGCCTACTGGACACAGTCTGAGATCTTCTAGGGACTTGACTTCTCGTATTTCTGATGCAAATTGGTCAGGTGACTGTTCAGCTGTCTGAGTAAATGCAATGTTTCTTCTTGCAGGCTGGCTATTGGCACTTTCTTGGCTGCTGCAATTTGGCATGAGTTTGGTAGGACGATGGACACAGCTTTGTCAGGTTGAAGAGTTCCTTGTGTTTCACAGACGTAATGTTCAAACTTTCAAATTTACTTGGTCGTTAAGGAGGATGGTGCATGGTCACAACACACATTCTCTCCTGGGCATTCGCACAGAGTCACACTTATGTTTGCCCAGACAACTAGGCTCTGTTTTTATGGTAATCTTGCTGGCATCCAGTAGCGGCTCCTCTGGAAGCTTTTCTATGGCTGGAACTTTTGCTGTCTGTTCTGATTCGCAAGACATCAAACAGCCATGAGAAATCTGAAATGCTCGAAACACGCAATTGATATAGGCCTTTACCTTGACCATACATAATTTAGGAGGGCTGAGAAATAACCACAAATTATGCACTGTCCTGTAAATGCATCTTTTGCCAACACAACAGTCTTGATGTCTTCTGGGGAATTGACTTCTTAATTTCTGCCAGTATGAAGAGTTTGTGTTTCACAGAAGTAATGTTAAACAAATTTTTGAAATCATTTGGTCCTTAAAGAGGATGGTGCATAGTCACAACACACATTCTCTCCTGGGCATTCCGCATAGATTCACACTTAAGTTTGCCAAGAGAACTAGGCTATGTTTTTATGGTAAGCTTGCTGGCATCCAGTAGCGGCTTCGCTGGATGCTTTTCTCTGGCTGGATCTTCTGGTTGGTGTCTGTTTTGATTCACAAGAATCATGCAGCCTTGAGAGCTCTGAAATGTTCGGAACACGCAATTGATATAGGCCTTTACCTGACCATGCATAATTTAGAGGAGGCTGAGAAATAACCACAAATAATGCACTGTCCTGTAAATACATCTCATGCCAACTCAACAGTCTTGATGTGTTCTGGGGAATTGACCTCTGACATTTCTGCCTGTACAAAGAGTTTCTTGTGTTTCACAAAGTTAACGTTCAAACAAACTTTCGAAATCACTTGGTCGTTAAAGAAGATGGTGCATGGTCATAACACATGTTCTCTCCTGGGCATTCCACACAGAGTCAATCTTGTGTTTGTCCAGAGAACTAGGCTCTGTTTTTATGGTAAGCTTGCTGGCATCCAGTAGTGGCTTCTCTGGATGCTTTTCTCTGGCTCTGCACAGTCACACTTATGTTTGCCCAGATAACTTGGCTCTGTTTTTATGGTAAGCTTGCTGGCATCCAGTAGCGGCTTCTCTGGAAGCTTGTCTCTGGTTGGAACATTTGCTGTCTGTTTTGATTAGCGAGAATCAAACAGCCATGCGACCTCTGAAATGCTCGAAACATGCAATTGATATAGGCCTTTACCTTGACTTTATATAATTTATAGGAGGCTGAGAAATATCCACAAATAATACACTGTCCAGTAAATACATCTCATGTCAACTCAACACATTCTTGATGTGTTCTGAGGAATTGACCTCTGACATTTCTGCCAGTATGGAAAGTTTCTTGTCTTTCACAGAAGTGACGTTCAAACAAATTTTCGAAATCACTTGGTTGGGTACAGAGGATGGTACATGGTCACAACACGTTTTCTCCTGGGGACTCTGCACATAGTCATACCTATGCTTGCCTAGAGAGCTAGGCTCTGTTTTTATGGCAAGCTTGCTGGCATGAAATAGCGGCTACTCCGGAAGCTTTTCTCTGCCTGGGACTTTTGTGGTCTGTTTTGATTTGCAAGAATCAAACAGCCATGAGACCTCTGAAATGCTTGAAACACGCATGTGATATAGGCCTTTACCTTGATTATACATAATTTAGGAGGCTGAGAAATAACCACAAATAATGCACTGTCCCGTAAAGACATCTCATGCCAACTCAACAGTCTTGATGTGTTCTGGGGAATTGACCTCTCACATTTCTGCCTGTATGAAAAGTTCCTTGTTTTTGACATATGTTATCTTAACACAAACTTTCGAAATCACTTGGCCCTTACAGAGGATGGTGCATGGTGACGACACACGTTCTCTCCTGGGCATTCCACACAGAGTGACACTTATGTTTGCCCAGAGAACTAGGCTCTGTTTTTATGGTAAGCTTGCTGGCATCCAGTAGTGGCTTTTCTAGATGCTTTTTTTGGCTCCGGACGGTCATTTATGTTTGCCCAGATAACTAGGCTCTGTTTTTATGTTTAGCTTGCTGGCATCTAGTAGAGGCTTCTTTGGAAGGTTGTCTCTGGCTGGAACTATTGCTGTCTCGTTTGATTTGCAAGAATAAAACAGCCATGACACCTCTGAAATGCTCGAAACACGCAATTGATATAGGCCTTTACCTTGACCATACATAATTTAGAGGAGGCTGAGAAATAACCACAAATAATGCACTGTCCTGAAAATACATCTCATGCCAACTCAACAGTCTTGATGTGTTCTGGGGAATTGACCTCTGACATTTCTGCCTGTACAAAGAGTTTCTTGTGTTTCACAAAAGTAACATTTAAACTTTTGAAATCACTTGGTCGTTAAAGAAGATGGTGCATGGTCATAACACATGTTCTCTCCTGGGCATTCCACACAGAGTCGCACTTATGTTTGCCCAGAGAACTAGGCTCTGTTTTTATGGTAAGCTTGCTGGCATCCAGTAGTGGCTTCTCTGGATGCTTTTCTCTGACTCTGCACAGTCACACTTATGTTGCCCAGATAACTAGGCTCTGTTTTTATGGTAAGCTTGCTGGCATCCAGTAGCGGCTCACTCTGGAAGCTTGTCGCTGGTTGGAACTTTTGCTGTCTGTTTTGATTTGCGAGAATCAAACAGCCTTGAGACCTCTGAAATGCTCGAAACACGCAATTGATATAGGCCTTTACCTTGACCATATATAATTTATAGGAGGCTGAGAAATATCCACAAATAATACACTGTCCTGTAAATACATCTCATGTCAACTCAACACATTCTTGATGTGTTCTGAGAAATTGAGCTCTGACATTTCTCCCAGTATGAAAAGTTTCTTGTCTTTCACAGAAGTGACGTTCAAACAAATTTTCGAAATCACTTGGTTGGGGACAGAGGATGGTACATGGTCACAACACATGTTTTCTCCTGGGGACTCGGCACAGAGTCACACCTATGTTTGCCTAGAGTGCTAGGCTCTGTTTTTATGGCAGTCTTGGTGGCATGAAATAGCGGCTTCTCCGGAAGCTTTTCTCTGCCTGGGACTTTTGTGGTCTGTTTTGATTTGCAAGAATCAAACAGCCATGAGACCTCTGAAATGCTTGAAACAAGCATTTGATATAGGCCTTTACCTTGATTATACGTAATTTAGGAGGCTGAGAAATACCCACAAATAATGCACTGCCCTGTAGAGACATCTCATTCCAACTCAAGTCTTGATGTGTTCTGTGGAATTAACCTCTCACATTTCTGCCTGTATGAAAAGTTCCTTGTTTTGACAGATGTTATGTTAACACAAACTTTTGAAATTACTTGGTCGGTAAAGAGGATGGTGCAGGGTCACAACACACATTCTCTCCTGGGCATTCCACACAGAGTGACACATATGTTTGCCCAGAGATCTAGGCTTTGTTTTTATAGTAAGCTTGCTGGCATCAAGTAGTGGCTTCTCTAGATGCTTTTCTATGGCTGGATCTTTCGCAGTCTCTTTTGATTTGCAAGTATCAAGCAGCCTTGAGACATCTGAAATGCTCGAAACACGCAATTGATATAGGCCTTTACCTTGACCATACATAGTTTAGGAGGCTGATAAATAACCACAAATAATGCACGGTCCTGTAAAGACATCTCACGCAAACTCAACAGTCTTCATGTGTTCTGGGGAATTGACCTCCGACATTTCTGTCGATATGAAAAGTTCCTTGTTTTTGACAGATGTTAACACAAACTTTCGAAATCACTTGGTCGTTAAAGAGGATGGTGCATGGTAACAACAGACATTCTCTCCTGCGCATTCCACACAGAGTGACACTTATGTTTGCCCAATAGAACAAGGCTTTGTTTTTATAGTAAGCTTGCTGGCATCTAGTAGTGGCTTCTCTAGATGCTTTTTTTGGCTCCGAACAGTCATTTGTGTTTGCCCAGAGAACTAGGCTCTGTTTTTATAGTAAGCTTGCTGGCATCGAGTAGTGGCTTCTCTAGATGCTTTTGTTTGGCTCCGAACGGTCATCTATGTTTGCCCAGATAACTACGCTCTGTTTATATGGTAAGCTTGCTGGCATCTAGTAGCGGCTTCTCTGGAAGCTTGTCTCTGGCTGGAACTTTTGCTGTCTGTTTTGATTTGCGAGAATCAAACAGCCATGAGACCTCTGAAATGCTTGAAACATGCAATTGATATAGGCCTTTACCTTGACCATATATAATTTATAGGAGGCTGATAAATATCCACAAATAATACACTGTCCTGTAAATACATCTCATGTCAACTCAATACATTCTTGATGTGTTCTGGGGAATTGACATCTGACATTTCTGCCAGTAAGAAAAGTCTTGTCTTTCACAGAAGTGATGTTCAAACAAACTTTCGAAATCACTTGGTCAGTACAGAGGAATGTGCATGGTCACAACACGCGTTCTCTCCTGGGGACTCTGCACAGAGTCACACCTATGTTTGCCTAGAGAGCTAGGCTCTGTTTTTATGGCAAGCTTGCTGGCATGAAATAGCGGCTTCTCTGGAAGCTTTTCTCTGGCTGGAACTTTTGCGGTCTCTTTTGATTCGCAAGAATCAAACAGCCATGAGACCTCTGAAATGCTTGAAACACGCATTTGATATAGGCCTTTACCTTGATTATACATAATTTAGGAGGCTGAGAAATAACCACAAATAATGCACTGTCCCGTAAAGACATCTCGTGCCAACTCAACAGTCTTGATGTGTTCTGGGGAATTGACCTCTCACATTTCTGCCTGTATGAAAAGTTCCTTGTTTTTGACAGATGTTATGTTAACACAAACTTTTGAAATTACTTGGTCGTTAAAGAGGATGGTGCAGGGTCACAACACACGTTCTATCCTGGGCATTCCGCACAGAGTGACACTTATGTTTGCCCAGAGAACTACGCTCTGTTTTTATAGTAAGCTTGCTGGCATCCAGTAGTGGCTTCTCTAGATGCTTTTGTCTGGCTCCGAACGGTCACTTATGTTTGCCCAGATAACTAGGCTCTGTTTTTATGGTAAGCTTGCTGGCATCTAGTAACGGCTTCTCTGGAAGCTTTTCTCTGGCTGGATCTTTCACAGTCTCTTTTGATTTGCAAGTATCAAACAGCCTTGAGACGTCTGAAATGCCCGAAACACGCAATTGATATAGGCCTTTACCTTGACCATACATAGTTAAGGCTGAGAAATAACCACAAATAATGCACCGTCCTGTAAAGACATCTCATGCAAACTCAACAGTCTTGATGTGTTCTGGGGAATTGACCTCCGACATTTCTGTCGGTATGAAAAGTTCCTTGGTTTTGACAGATGTTAACACAAACTTTCGAAACAACTTGGCCGTTAAAGAGGATGGTGCATGGTCATAACACACGTTCTCTCCTGCGCATTCCACACAGAGTGACACTTATGTTTGCCCAATAGAACTAGGCTGGCTCTGTTTTTATAGTAAGCTTGCTGGCATCTAGTACTGGCTTCTCTAGACGTTTTTTTTTGGCTCCGAACGGTCATTTATGTTTGCCCAGAGAACTACGCTCTGTTTTTATAGTAAGCTTGCTGGCATCGAGTAGTGGATTCTTAGATGCTTTTGTTTGGCTCCAAACGGTCATTTATGTTTGCCCAGATAACTAGGGTCTGTTTATATGGTAAGCTTTATGACATCTAGTAGCGGCTTCTCTGGAAGCTTGTCTCTGGCTGGAACTTTTGCTGTCTCTTTTGATTTGCGAGAATCAAACAGCCATGAGACCTCTGAAATGCTTGAAACATGCAATTGATATAGGCCTTTACCTTGACCATATATAATTTATAGGAGGCTGAGAAATATCCACAAATAATATACTGTCCTGTAAATACATCTCATGCCAACTCAACACATTCTTGGTGTGTTCTGAGGAATTGACATCTGACATTTCTGCCAGTATGAAAAGTTTCTTGTCTTTCACAGAAGTGACGTTCAAACAAATTTTCGAAATCACTTGTTTGGGTACAGACGATGGTACATGGTCACAACACGTTTTCTCCTGGGGACTCTGCACAGAGTCACACCTATGTTTGCCTAGAGAGCTAGGCTCTATTTTTATGGCAAGCTTGCTGGCATGAAATAGCGGCTTCTCTGGAAGCTTTTCTGTGGCTGGAACTTTTGCGGTCTCTTTTGATTCGCAAGAATCAAACAACCTTGAGGCGTCTGATATGCTCTAAACACGCAATTGATATAGGCCTTTATCTTGACCATATATAATTTATAGGAGGCTGAGAAATATCCACAAATAATACACTGTCCTGTAAATACATCTCATGTCAACTCAACACATTCTTGATGTGTTCTGGGGAATTGACATCTGACATTTCTGCCAGTAAGAAAAGTTGTGTTTCACAGAAGTGATGTTCAAACAAACTTTCGAAATCACTTGGTCGGTAAAGAGGAATGTGCATAGTCACAACACACGTTCTCTCCTAGGGACTCTGCACAGAGTCACACTTAAGTTTGCCCAGAGAACTAGGCTCTGTTTTTATGGCAAGCTTGCTGGCATTCAATAGCGGCTACTCCGGAAGCTTTTCTCTGCCTGGGACTTTTGTGGTCTGTTTTGATTTTCAAGAATCAAACAGCCATGAGACCTCTGAAATGCTTGAAACACGCATTTGATATAGGCCTTTACCTTGATTATACATAATTTAGGAGGCTGAGAAATAACCACAAATAATGCACCGTCCCATAAAGACATCTCATGCCAACTCAACAGTCGATGTGTTCTGGGGAATTGACCTCTCACATTTCTGCCTGTATGAGAAGTTCCTTGGTTTTGACAGATGTTAACACAAACTTTCGAAACCACTTGGCCGTTAAAGAGGATGGTGCATGGTCACAACACACGTTCTCTCCTGCGCATTCCACACAGAGTGACACTTATGTTTGCCCAATAGAACTAGGCTGTTTTTATGGTAAGCTTGCTGGCAGAGAAGCCACTACTGGATGCCAGCAAGCTTACCATAAAAAACCGAGGCAAGTTCTCTGGACAAACTTAAGTGTCACTCTGTGTGGAATGCCGAGGAGAGAATGTGTGTTGTGACCATGCACCATCCTCTTTAACTACCATGTGATTTCGAAAGTTTGTGTTAACATAACTTCTGCCAAAAACAAGGAACTTTTCAAACTGGCAGAAATGTCAGAGGTCAATTCCCCAGAACACATCAAGACTGTTGAGTTGGCATGAGATGCCTTTACAGGACAATGCATTATTTGTGGTTATTTCTCAGCCTCCTAAATTATGTATGGTCAAGGTAAAGGCCTATATCAAATGCGTGTTTCGAGCATTTCAGAGGTCTCATGACTGTTTGATTCTTCCTAATCAAAACAGACCGCAAAAGTTCCAGACAGAGAAAAGCTTCCAGAGAAGCCACTATTGCGTGCCAGCAAGCTTGCCATAAAAACAGAGCCTAGTTCTCTGGGCAAACATAAGTGTCACTGTGTGGAATGCCCAGGAGAGAATGTGTGTTGTGGCCCTGCACCATCCTCTTTAACGACCAAGTAATGTCAAAAGTTTCTGTTAACATAACATCTGTCAAAAACAAGGAACTTTTTCATACAAGCAGAAATGTGAGAGGTCAATTCCACAGAACACATCAAGACTTGAGTTGGCATGAGATGTCTTTACGGGACAGTGCATTATTTTTGGTTATTTCTCAGCCTCCTAAATTATGTATAATCAAGGTAAAGGCCTATATCAAATGCGTGTTTCAAGCATTTCAGTAGTCTCATGGCTGTTTGATTCTTGCAAATCAAAACAGACCACAAGGCAGAGAAAAGCTTCCGGAGTAGCCGCTATTGCATGCCAGCAAGCTTGCCATAAAAACAGAGCCTAGTTATCTGGGCAAACTTAAGTGTGACTCTGTGCAGAGTCCCTAGGAGAGAACGTGTGTTGTTACCATGCACATTCCTCTGTACCGACCAAGTGATTTCGAAAGTTTGTTTGAACGTCACTTCTGTGAAAGACAAGACTTTTCTTGTCCCAGGCAGAGAAAAGTCCCAGGCAGAGAAAAGCTTCTGGAGACGCTGCTATTTCATGCCAGCAAGACTGCCCTAAAAACAGAGCCTAGCTCTAGGCAAACATAGGAGTGACTCTGTGCAGTCCCCAGGAGAAAACATGTGTTGTGACCATGTACCATCCTCTGTCCCCACCCAAGTGATTTCGAAAATTTGTTTGAACGTCTCTTCTTTGAAAGACAAGAAACTTCATACTGGGAGAAATGTCAGAGGTCAATTTCTCAAAACACATCAAGAATGTGTTAACATGAGATGTATTTACAGGACAGTGTATTATTTGTGGATATTTCTCAGCCTCCTATAGTAAGCTTGCTGGCATCTAGTAGTGGCTTCTCTAGATGCTTTTTTTGGCTCCGCACGGTCACTTATGTTTGCCCAGATAACTAGGCTCTTTTTATGGCAAGCTTGCTGGCATCCAGTAGTGTCATCTCTGGAAGCTTTTCTCTTGCTTGAACTTCTGCTGTCTGTTTTGATTTGCAAAAATCAAACAGCCATGAGAACTCTGAAATGCTCAAAACACGCAACTGATGGAGGCTGAGAAATAACCACGAATAATGCAGTGTCCTGTAAATACATCTCATGCCAACTCAACAGTCTTGATGTGTTCTGGGGAATTGACCTCTGACATTTCTGCCTGTACAAAGAGTTTCTTGTGTTTCACAAAAGTAACGTTCAAACAGACTTTCGAAATCACATGGTCGTTAAAGAAGATGGTGCATGGTCATAACACATGTTCTCTCCTGGGCATTCCACACAGAGTCACACTTATGTTTGCCCAGAGAACTAGGCTCTGTTTTTATGGTAAGCTTGCTGGCATCCAGTAGTGGCTTCTGTGGATGCTTTTCTCTGGATCTGCACAGTCACACTTATGTTTGCCCAGATAACTAGGCTGTTTTTATGGTAAGCTTGCTGGCATCCAGTAGCGGCTTCTCTGGAAGCTTGTCTCTGGTTGGAACATTTGCTGTCTGTTTTGATTAGCGAGAATCAAACAGCCATGCGACCTCTGAAATGCTCAAAACACGCAATTGATATAGGCCTTTACCTTGACCATATATAATTTATAGGAGGCTGAGAAATATCCACAAATAATACACTGTCCTGTAAATACATCTCATGTCAACTCAACACATTCTTGATGTGTTCTGAGAAATTGACCTCTGACATTTCTGCCAGTATGAAAAGTTTCTTGTCTTTCACAGAAGTCATGTTCAAACAAACTTTCGAAATCACTTGGTCGGGTACAGAGGAACGTACATGGTAACAACACATGTTTTCTCCTGGGGACTGCACAGAGTCACACCTATGTTTGCCTAGAGAGCTAGGCTCTGTTTTTATGGCAAGCTTGCTGGCATGAAATAGCAGCTTCTCCGGAAGCTTTTCTCTGCCTGGGACTTTTGTGGTCTGTTTTGATTTGCAAGAATCAAACAGCCATGAGACCTCTGAAATATTTGAAACACGCATTTGATATAGGCCTTTACCTTGATTATACATAATTTAGGAGGCTGAGAAATAACCATAAATAATTCACTGTCCTGTAAAGACATCTCATGACAACTCAAGGCTTGATGTGTTCTGTGGAATTGACCTCTCACATTTCTGCCTGTATGAAAAGTTCCTTGTTTTTGACAGATGTTATGTTAACACAAACTTTCGAAATTACTTGGTCGTTAAAGAGGATAGTGCAGGGTCACAACAAACGTTCTCTCCTGGGCAATCCACACAGAGTGACACTTATGTTTGCCCAGAGAACTAGGCTCTGTTTTTATAGTAAGCTTGCTGGCATCCAGTAGTGGCTTCTCTAGATGCTTTTGTCTGGCTCCGAACGGTCACTTATGTTTGCCCAGATAACTAGGCTCTGTTTTTTTATGCTTAGCTTGCGTGCATCTAGTAGCGGCTTCTCTGGAAGCTTTTCTATGGCTGGATCTTTCGCAGTCTCTTTTGATTTGCAGGTATCAAACAGCCTTGAGACGTCTGAAATGCTCGAAACACGCAATTGATATGGGCCTTTACCTTGACCATACATAGTTTAGGAGGCTGAGAAATAACCACAAATAATGCACTGTCCTGTGAATACATCTCATGCAAACTCAACAGTCTTCATGTGTTCTGGGGAATTGACCTCCGACATTTCTGTCAGTAAGAAAAGTTCCTTGTTTTTGACAGATGTTAACACAAACTTTCGAAATCACTTGGCCGTTAAAGAGGATGGTGCATGGTCACAACACACGTTCTCTCCTGCGCATTCCACACAGAGTGACACTTATGTTTGCCCAATAGAACTAGGCTCTGTTTTTATAGTAAGCTTGCTGGCATCTAGTAGTGGCTTCTCTAGATGCTTTTTTTGGCTCCGAACTGTCATTTATGTTTGCCCAGAGACCTAGGCTCTGTTTTTATAGTAAGCTTGCTGGCATCGAGTAGTGGCTTCTCTAGATGCTTTTGTTTGGCTCCGAATGGTCATTTGTGTTTGCCCAGATAACTACGCTCTGTTTATATGGTAAGCTTGCTGGCATCTAGTAGCGGCTTCTCTGGAAGCTTGTCTCTGGCTGGAACTTTTGCTGTCTCTTTTGATTTGCGAGTATCAAACAGCCATGAGACCTCTGAAATGCTTGAAACATGCAATTGATATAGGCCTTTACCTTGGCCATATATAATTTTTAGGAGGCTGATATATATCCACAAATAATACACTGTCCTGTAAATACATCTCATGTCAACTGAACACATTCTTTATGTGTTCTGAGGAATTTACCTCTGACATTTCTGCCAGTATGAAAAGTTTCTTGTCTTTCACAGAAGTGACGTTCAAACAAATTTTCGAAATCACTTGTTTGGGTACAGAGGATGGTACATGGTCACAACACACGTTCTCTCCTGGGGACTCTGCACTGAGTCACACTTATGTTTGCCCAGAGAACTAGGCTCTGTTTTTATGGCAAGCTTGCTGGCATGCAATAGTGGCTTCTCTGCAAGCTTTTCTCTGTCTGGAACTTTTGCGGTCTGTTTTGATTTGGAAGAATCAAATAGCCATGAGACCTCTGAAATGCTCGAAACACGCATTTGATATAGGCCTTTACCTTGACCATACATAATTTAGGAGGCTGAGAAATAACCACAAATAATGCATTGTCCTGTAAAGGCATCTCATGCCAACTCAACAGTCTTGATGTGTTCTGGGGAATTGACCTCTGACATTTCTGCCAGTTTGAAAAGTTCCTGGTTTTTGACAGAAGTTATGTTAACACAAACTTTCGAAATCACTTGGTCGTTCAAGAGGATGGGGCATGGTCACAACACACATTCTCTCCTCGGCAATCCACACAGAGTGACACTTATGTTTGCCCAGAGAACTTGCCTCTGTTTTTTATGGTAAGCTTGCTGGCATCCAGTAGTGGGTTCTCTGGATGCTTTTGTCTGGCTCCGCACGGTTACTTATGTTTGCCCAGATAACTAGGCTCTGTTTTTATGGCAAGCTTGCTGGCATCCAGTAGTGGCATCTCTGGAAGCTTTTCTCTTGCTTGAACTTCTGCTGTCTGTTTTGATTTGCAAAAATCAAACAGCCATGAGAACTCTGAAATGCTCAAAACACGCAACTGATGGAGGCTGAGAAATAACCATGAATAATGCAGTGTCCTGTAAATACATCTCATGCCAACTCAACAGTCTTGATGTGTTCTGGGGAATTGACCTCTGACATTTCTGCCTGTACAAAGAGTTTCTTGTGTTTCACAAAAGTAACATTCAAACAGACTTTCGAAATCACATGGTCGTTAAAGAAAATGGTGCATGGTCATAACACATGTTCTCTCCTTGGCATTCCACACAGAGTCACACTTATGTTTGCCCAGAGAACTAGGCTCTGTTTTTAGTGTAAACTTGCTGGCATCCAGTAGTGGCTTCTCTGGATGCTTTTCTCTGGATCTGCAATGTCACACTTATGTTTGCCCAGATAACTAGGCTGTTTTTATGGTAAGCTTGCTGGCATCCAGTAGCGGCTTCTCTGGAAGCTTGTCTCTGGTTGGAACATTTGCTGTCTGTTTTGATTAGCGAGAATCAAACAGCCATGCGACCTCTTAAATGCTCAAAACACGCAATTGATATAGGCCTTTACCTTGACCATATATAATTTATAGGAGGCTGAGAAATATCCACAAATAATACACTGTCCTGTAAATACATCTCATGTCAACTCAACACATTCTTGATGTGTTCTGAGGAATTTACCTCTGACATTTCTCCCAGTATGAAAAGTTTCTTGTCTTTCACAGAAGTGACGTTCAAACAAATTTTCGAAATCACTTGGTTGGGTACAGAGGATGGTACATGGTCACAACACATGTTTTCTCCTGGGGACTCTGCGCAGAGTCAAACCTATGTTTGCCTAGAGAGCTAGGCTCTGTTTTTATGGCAAGCTTGCTGGCATGAAATAGCGGCTTCTCCGGAAGCTTTTCTCTGCCTGGGACTTTTGTGGTCTGTTTTGATTTGCAAGAATCAAACAGCCATGAGACCTCTGAAATATTTGAAACACGCATTTTATATAGGCCTTTACCTTGATTATACATAATTTAGGAGGCTGAGAAATAACCATAAATAATTCACTGTCCTGTAAACACATCTCATGCCAACTCAAGTCTTGATGTGTTCTGTGGAATTGACCTCTCACATTTCTGCCTGTATGAAAAGTTCCTTGTTTTTGACAGATGTTATGTTAACACAAAGTTTCGAAATTACTTGGTCGTTAAAGAGGATAGTGCAGGGTCACAACAAACGTTCTCTCCTGGGCAATTAACACAGAGTGACACTTATGTTTGCCCAGAGAACTAGGCTCTGTTTTTATAGTAAGCTTGCTGGCATCCAGTAGTGGCTTCTCTAGATGCTTTTGTCTGGCTCCGAACGGTCACTTATGTTTGCCCAGATAACTAGGCTCTGTTTTTATGGTAAGCTTGCGTGCATCTAGTAGTGGCTTCTCTGGAAGCTTTTCTATGGCTGGATCTTTTGCAGTCTCTTTTGATTTGCAAGTATCAAACAGCCATGACACCTCTGAAATGCTGGAAACACGCATTTGATATAGGCCTTTACCTTGACCATACATAATTTAGGAGGCTGAGAAATAACCACAAATAATGCATTGTCCTGTAAAGGCATCTCATGCCAACTCAACAGTCTTGATGTGTTCTGGGGAATTGACCTCTGACATTTCTGCCAGTTTGAAAAGTTCCTGGTTTTTGACAGAAGTTATGTTAACACAAACTTTCGAAATCACTTGGTCGTTCAAGAGGATGGGGCATGGTCACAACACACATTCTCTCCTCGGCAATCCACACAGAGTGACACTTATGTTTGCCCAGAGAACTTGCCTCTGTTTTTTATGGTAAGCTTGCTGGCATCCAGTAGTGGGTTCTCTGGATGCTTTTGTCTGGCTCCGCACGGTTACTTATGTTTGCCCAGATAACTAGGCTCTGTTTTTATGGCAAGCTTGCTGGCATCCAGTAGTGGCATCTCTGGAAGCTTTTCTCTTGCTTGAACTTCTGCTGTCTGTTTTGATTTGCAAAAATCAAACAGCCATGAGAACTCTGAAATGCTCAAAACACGCAACTGATGGAGGCTGAGAAATAACCATGAATAATGCAGTGTCCTGTAAATACATCTCATGCCAACTCAACAGTCTTGATGTGTTCTGGGGAATTGACCTCTGACATTTCTGCCTGTACAAAGAGTTTCTTGTGTTTCACAAAAGTAACATTCAAACAGACTTTCGAAATCACATGGTCGTTAAAGAAAATGGTGCATGGTCATAACACATGTTCTCTCCTTGGCATTCCACACAGAGTCACACTTATGTTTGCCCAGAGAACTAGGCTCTGTTTTTAGTGTAAGCTTGCTGGCATCCAGTAGTGGCTTCTCTGGATGCTTTTCTCTGGATCTGCAATGTCACACTTATGTTTGCCCAGATAACTAGGCTGTTTTTATGGTAAGCTTGCTGGCATCCAGTAGCGGCTTCTCTGGAAGCTTGTCTCTGGTTGGAACATTTGCTGTCTGTTTTGATTAGCGAGAATCAAACAGCCATGCGACCTCTTAAATGCTCAAAACACGCAATTGATATAGGCCTTTACCTTGACCATATATAATTTATAGGAGGCTGAGAAATATCCACAAATAATACACTGTCCTGTAAATACATCTCATGTCAACTCAACACATTCTTGATGTGTTCTGAGGAATTTACCTCTGACATTTCTCCCAGTATGAAAAGTTTCTTGTCTTTCACAGAAGTGACGTTCAAACAAATTTTCGAAATCACTTGGTTGGGTACAGAGGATGGTACATGGTCACAACACATGTTTTCTCCTGGGGACTCTGCGCAGAGTCAAACCTATGTTTGCCTAGAGAGCTAGGCTCTGTTTTTATGGCAAGCTTGCTGGCATGAAATAGCGGCTTCTCCGGAAGCTTTTCTCTGCCTGGGACTTTTGTGGTCTGTTTTGATTTGCAAGAATCAAACAGCCATGAGACCTCTGAAATATTTGAAACACGCATTTTATATAGGCCTTTACCTTGATTATACATAATTTAGGAGGCTGAGAAATAACCATAAATAATTCACTGTCCTGTAAACACATCTCATGCCAACTCAAGTCTTGATGTGTTCTGTGGAATTGACCTCTCACATTTCTGCCTGTATGAAAAGTTCCTTGTTTTTGACAGATGTTATGTTAACACAAAGTTTCGAAATTACTTGGTCGTTAAAGAGGATAGTGCAGGGTCACAACAAACGTTCTCTCCTGGGCAATCCACACAGAGTGACACTTATGTTTGCCCAGAGAACTAGGCTCTGTTTTTATAGTAAGCTTGCTGGCATCCAGTAGTGGCTTCTCTAGATGCTTTTGTCTGGCTCCGAACGGTCACTTATGTTTGCCCAGATAACTAGGCTCTGTTTTTATGGTAAGCTTGCGTGCATCTAGTAGTGGCTTCTCTGGAAGCTTTTCTATGGCTGGATCTTTTGCAGTCTCTTTTGATTTGCAAGTATCAAACAGCCATGACACCTCTGAAATGCTGGAAACACGCAATCGATATAGGCCTTTACCTTGACCATACATAATTTAGAGGAGGCTGAGAAATAACCACAAATAATTCACTGTCCTGTAAATACATCTCATGCCAACTCAACAGTCTTGATGTGTTCTGGGGAACTGACCTCTGACATTTCTGCCAGTACAAAGTGTTTCTTGTGTTTCACAAAAGTAATGTTCAAACTTTCGAAATCACTTGGTCGTTAAAGAGGATGGTGCATGGTCATAACACACATTCTGTCCTGGGGATTCTGCACAGTCACACATGTTTCCCAGAGAACTTGGCTGGCTCTGCTTTTATGGTAAGCTTGCTGGTATTCAGTAGTGGCTTCTCTGGATGCTTTTCTCTGGCTCCGCACGGTCAAACTTATGTTTGCCCAGATAACTAGGCTCTGTTTTTATGATAAGCTTACTGGCATCCAGTAGCGGCTTCTCTGGAAGCTTTTCTCTGGCTGGAACTTTTGCTGTCTGTTTTGATTCGCAAGAATCAAACAGCCATGAGACCTCTGAAATGCTCGAAATATTCAACTGATACAGGCTTTTACCTTGACCATACATAATTTAGAGGAGGCTGTGAAATAACCAATGCACTGTCCTGTAAATACACCTCATGCCAACTCAATTCTTGATGTGTTCTGAGGAATTGACCTCTGACATTTCTGCCAGTATGAAAAGTTTCTTGTCTTTCACAGAAGTGACGTTCAAACAAATGTTTGAAATCACTTGCTTGGGTACAGAGGATGCTACATGGTCACAACACATGTTTTCTCCTGGGGACTCTGCACAGAGTCACACCTATGTTTGCCTAGAGAGCTAGGCTCTGTTTTTATGGCAAGCTTGCTGGCATGAAATAGTGGCTTCTTCTGTGGAAGTTTTCTCTGGCTGGGACTTTTGTGGTCTGTTTTGATTTTCAAGAATCCAACAGCCATGAGACCTATTAAAAGCTTGACACACGCATTTGATATAGCCCTTTACCTTGACTATACATAATTTAGGAGGCTGAGAAATAACCACAAATTATGCACTGTCCTGTAAAGACATCTCATGCCAACTCAACAGTCTTGATGTGTTCTGGGGAATTGACCTCTGAGATTTCTGCCTGTATGAAAAGTTCCTTGTTTTTGGCAGATGTTATGTTAACACAAACTTTCAAAATCACTTGGTCGTTAAAGAGGATGGTACATGGTCACAACACACGTTCTCTCCTAGGCATTCCACACAGAGTGACACTTAAGTTTGCCCAGAGAACTAGGCTCTGTTTTTATAGTAAGCTTGCTGGCATCCAGTAGTGGCTTCTCTAGATGCTTTTGTCCGGCTCTGAACGGTCACTTATATTGCCCAGATAACTAGGCTCTGTTTTTATGGTAAGTTTGCTGGCATCTAGTAGCGGCTTCTCTGGAAGCTTTTCTCTGGCTGGATATTTTGCTGTCTCTTTTGATTTGCAAGAATAAAACAGCCATGACACCTCTGAACTGCTCGAAACACGCAATTGATATAGGCCTTTACCTTGACCATACATAATTTAGAGGAGGCTGAGAAATAACCGCAAATAATTCACTGTCCTGTAAATACATCTCATGCCAACTCAACAGTCTTGATGTTTTCTGGGGAATTGACCTCTGACATTTCTGCCAGTACAGTGTTCCTTGTGTTTCACAAAAGTAATGTTGAAACAAACTTTCGAAATCACTTGGTTGGTAAAGAGGATGGTGCATGGTCATAACTCATGCTCTCTCCTGGGCATTCCACACAGAGTTACACATGTTTCCCAGAGAAATGGGCTCTGTTTTTATGGTAAGCTTGCTGGTATTCAGTAGTGGGTTCTCTGGGCGCTTTTCTCTGGCTCCGCACGGTCACACTTATGTTTCCCCAAATAACTAGGCTCTGTTTTTATGGTAAGCTTGCTGGAATCTAGTAGCAACTTCTCTGGAAGCTTTTCTCTGGCTGGAACTTTTGCTGTCTGTTTTGATTTGCAAGAATCAAACAGCCATGAGACCTCTGACATGCTCGAAACATACAATTGATATAGTATTTTACCTTGACCATACATAATTTAGAGGAGGCTGAGAAATAACCACAAATAATGCACTGTCCGGTAAATACATCTCATGCCAACTCAACAGTCTTGATGTGTTCTGGGGAATTGACCTCTGACATTTCTGCCAGTATTAAAAGTTCCTTGTGTTTGACTGAAGTAACATTCAAACAAACCTTCGAAATCACTTGGTCGGTACACAGGATGATACATGGTCACAACACCCATTCTCTCCTGGGGACTCTGCACAGAGTCACACCTATGTTTGCATAGAGAGCTAGGCTCTGTTTTTATGGCAAGCTTACTGGCATGAAATAGCGGCTTCTCTGGAAGCTTTTCTCTGGCTGGAACTTTTGCGGTCTGTTTTGATTTGCAAGTATCAAACAGCCATGAGACCTCTGAAATGCTTGAAGCACGCATTTGATATAGGCCTTTACCTTGACCATACATCAATTAGGAGGCTGAGATATAACCACAAATAATGCACTGTCCTGTAAAGACATCTCATGCCAACTCAACAGTCTTGATGTGTTCTGGGGAATTGACCTCTCACATTTCTGCCAGTATGAAAAGTTCCCTGTTTTTGACAGATGTTATGTTAACACAAACTTTCGAAATCACTTGGCCGGTAAAGAGGATGGTGCATGGTCACAACACACGTTCTGTCCTGGGGATTCTGCACAGAATCACACGTTTCTCAGAGAACTGGGCTCTGTTTTTATGCTAAGCTTGCTGGCATCCAGTAGCGGCTTCTCTGGAAGTTTTTTTCTGCCTGGAACTTTTGCTGTCTGTTTTGATTCACAAGAATCAAACAGCCATGAGAGCTCTGAAATGTTCGAAACACGCGATTGATATACGCCTTTACTTTGACCATATATAATTTATAGGAAGCTGAGAATTATCCACAAATAATACACTGTACTGTAAATACATCTCATGCCAACTCAACAGTCTTGATGTCTTCTGGGGAATTGACTGGTCGTATTTCTGACGCAAACTTTGTAGGTGATTTTTTTGCTGTACAATTAGACGCAGTTTGTTTTGGCAGGGTGGTTATTGGCACTTTCTTGGCTGCCGCAACTTGGCTTGAGTTTGGTAGGATGACGAACACAACCTTGTCAGGTGCCAGACTAACCTCTGACATTTCTGCCAATACAAAGAGTTCCTTGTATTCCACAGAAGTAGCTGTTACATCACAAGTATGCGCATAGCGCGTTCCGTGCTTCCCTGAGCCACAGACGGACACTCGAAGGGGAAAGGCCTTTATTCAGGCCAAACAACTGGCTTATATAGCCTGACTGGGAGAGGGGAAAGGGTGGAAGGCATTCTGGCTGGCGTTCGCCAAAGGCGGAACTATAATGCAGAATGTATTACATTTCTCTTACCTTAAAAAGAAAGTCGCTGTACTGGCTTCTTTCAGCGTGTGGAACATCTAAGTTTCGGCGTCGTACACGATGGCTGCATCGATGGGGTTCCTGCTGGCTGTTGATGTGGACAGCCTTCAGCGTCTTGCACTGCTGATGAATTCGCTGGTGACGTTGAGGCTGGCTGTGGGGTATCTGCTCAAGGAACCGCGCACTCCACTCCTTTGTCGTGGGTACAGGTGTTGGTATACCAGCTTGCACAGCACTGTCTTCTGCTGGGCTGTGGTCCTGCGCACGTGGAGGAGTTGTGTTTTGAACACGCACCTGGTTAACGTGACACCTGACTGTTTCGGCCGGTGCCTATGGTGACCATCCGTGACCCTCTTGTAGGTGTGACTGTTCCAGGCCACCATTTTTCTCCTACGCCAAAGTTGCACGCATACACTGCCACTCCAGGAAGTGGTGGTGACCATTCTTGTGGTTCAGAGACTGAACCTGTAGGCATGGGTGGAAAGCATGTATCTAGGCAAGAGTGGAGACGATAACCAAGAAGCGCCTCTGACGAAGACTTGCCCGAGCTGTTAGGTGTTCTTCTGTAATTAAAGAGCAGTCTAGATATGTAGATATCTAATCTTCCAGCCCCCATCTTTTTGAGGCCATCCTTAATCGTTCTGACTGCTTTTTCCGCCAACCCATTTGACGATAGGTGAAACACAGCTGTTTGCAGATGAGTTATATTATTTTTTTTATGAAACTGTTAAATTCAAGACTGCTGAACTGAATTCCCTTATCAGATACCACAGTCCTTGGGATTACAAACTTGCTGAATATCTCCCGCAAAGAGTTCACTGTCGCAGTAGCATTAGCTTGCTTCATGGGAACTGCCTCAATCCACTTACTGTATGCATCAACTACAATGATAATCATTTGTCCGCTAATGGCCCTGCGAAATGTACATGTATTCTGAACCATGGTTCTTGAGCAGTAGGCCAGCTTTCTGGTAGTGCTATGGCTGGCATGGGCAAGTTTTGGACACAGTTTTGACATGTTGCTGATAGTGGTTCTATGTCGTGGTCCTATCTTGGCCACCACAATGATGATCTGGCAACTGCTTTCATCGCTGTAGACCCCTGATGTGTTTCTTACAGCAATTGTAGAATACGGTCTTCCACTTCTTTTGGCACTATTACGCGGTGCCCCTAGTACACCAGCCCGTGGGCCAAAGACAGCCCTTGTCGTTTTTCAAAAAATGTGATAACGCTCTCTTCAGCTATACATCTTGCCGTCGATAGCCAGCCATCCTTTGTCAACTGCGCAACCCTTTTTAGTTGCGGGTCGTTCGCAGTTAATTGCTTCAGTTCATCAAGGGACACCGTTCCGTCATCAAGTCCTGCTAGAGCAAGAATGTAATCAGGGGGATCTGATTGCAACTCTGTCATACGTTATGGTATTCGACTCAGGGCGTCGGCATACAGAAGTTGCTTACCCGGCGAGTATTGGAGCTTGTAATGGAAACCACCCAGAAACAATGTTGTATTCGCTCGGCTGCCAGCGATGGGGTCGGTCGATCAGCTCTCATCAATCCCAGGAGGGGCTGGTGATCAGTAACAAGTGTGAACTCTTGACCTACAAGAAAATCCCGGAACTTCGTTACGCCAAATACAAGGGCTAGGGCTTCGCGTTCGAGTTGCGAGTAATTTCGTTCAGGCTTTCTTCAGTTTTGCAAACAGAAGCCTATGGGCTTATTCACCTTGCCATATTTGTGGAACAGCGTGGCTCCAATCCCGTGTTGCGAAGCGTCACACTTGGCTGCAGCCGAATTGAAATGGGCAAGTACCCCTGCTTGATGAAGGCCTTGTTTAGCTTGCATAAATGCCGCCTCCTGTTCAGGTTCTCACACCCATCGTGCGTTCTTTTCTAGCAGCTTGTACAATGGTGCAAGGACAGATGATAAATTTGGCATGAACTTGGCGTAAAGTGTGATCATGCCCAAAAATGCGCACAGCTCCAGCACATTTTGGACTAGGAGCTTGCATGATTGCTTCAATATGCTGTTCTATCGGATGTAAGCCCTCGTGGTCAATTCGGTGACCCAAGTAGGAAACCGATGCCTGGCGAAATTTACATTTGTCCAGTCTGAGTTTGACCCCGTGCTCTTGGAAACGCTGGAACACAAGTCCATGTATCAGTCTCGCCGTGTTTTTCCGATACCAGAATATCTTCGAGGTATGCCTGGACACCTGGTATGTCTTGCAATATCGTGTCGATTTTCCATTGGAAAATGGCAGGCACGGAAGCTATACCGAAAGGCCAGCGGTTGTAGCAGAACAACCCACGGTGTGTATTGATAACACAGTTTCTTGGACTCGTCATCGACACGGATCTGATTATAGGCATCACGAAGGTCAAGAGTGCTGAATTGTTCGCCACCATTCAGACGCAAAAATGTCATCAATAACAGGTGGCGGTTACTGTTCCAGCTCGCATGCAGGGTTCAGAGTTACTTTGAAATCTGCACAGATTCGAACACTGCCATCCTTTTTGAGTACCGGCACAATTGGTATAACCCACTCCGCATGCGTTACTGGGGACAATACTCCGATAGTTTCAAGCCTTTCAATCTCTTTGGATACCTTGTCGCGCCATGCAAATGGAAGAGAACGGGCCTTAGAGAATTTTGGTGTGGCTTCTTCAGGCCCAATTCTTTGCTGAAAACATCTTGGAATTCCGAGAGCACATCGTTAACCGTTGATGTGCAGTTCTTCCCTAAGCTCTTCGCCCTGACGTTGAGGACTGACAACCCTGCGTTGCTGAACTTTGATATCAAGTTGCGTCCACAGAGACTTGGCCCTGAGCAGTCAACAACAATTATTGAGCCCTTGACGCTGGTCCCGTTGTACGAAACAAGCATATCCAACTGCCCCAGCACTGGTAAGGTTCCTAGGTAACGGGAAAGTTTGATGTGGCACGACGACAATGGTGACCATTGGTTCTTGTGCTGCTCAAAAACTTGCCTAGGCACAACACACACAGCCGAACTAGTATCGAAGATTATCTGTATATCGCTGTCACACCATGTGAACGTTTGGCGAATCAGAGGTTCCAATTGAGCTTTCTGAGATGCAACTAAAGTCCAGATGTGCATGCTGTTGGCCGCGTCATCCAAACTCTTCTTTGTTTCACTTAAAGCTTGGCTTGACCTGCTCCGAACATAGTTTTTCCGGCGTTCCTTGCTGACGTCGCTAAGACATTTTTTTGCAAGGTGCCCACACCTGCCGCAGTGGTAGCATCGAGCGTTCGTCCAGTCACACGCGTTTCTGTTGTATTTAGTGCTTCCGCACCGCCCACAGTCTAATACCAGCTCGTCAAAGCTCTGTCGACGCGCGCTTATCTTCATTACAGCAGTCAAGTCCGAAGAAATCGCGTTGGCACCCTGTTCTGCTGCCTCAGAGCTGAACACTATCACTTCAGCTTCCTGCAGGGTGAGGTCTGTTTTGCCAAAAGCTGCTTTTGTAGGGCACTTGACTGGACGCTGCATACTATCTTGTCGCAAAGAATTCTATCGAGCATGCTCCCGAAGTTGCATCTATCCGCTATTTGGCGAATTTCGACAATGAAGGTGTGAATAGACTCACCTTCCAGCTGGCGCCGGTTGAAAAAGCGGAAACTCTCTGTTATTTCGTGACGTTTTGAGTCAAAGTATGAACTTAGGACTTCGATTACTTCGTACTTCATCGCATTTGGCTTCTTTGGTGAACGTTTCCTGAAAGCACTTGGACTGTGCGTGTGCTCAGTGCAGGGAGCAACGCCCTTTTCTTCATTGAATCTTCGATTCCACCTTCTTCGAAGTAGGCTTCAACCTTCATCAGATATTCCCTCCAGTTGTCACCACAGTCGTTATACTCGGGAAGCTGGTGATGTGCCATGGTTGAAGTGGTTGCAGCTAGCGTCTCAGTCTTGACCGTTGTTTCAGGTTGGTTCTTGTCATGGGTTCGCATTGGGCTCATCACCACTGTTACATCACAAGTACGTACATTGCGCGTTCCGTGCTTCCATGAACCACAGACAGGTGTTCGAAGAGGAAAGGCGTTTATTCAGGCCGAACAACCGGCTTATATAGCCTGACCAAGAGAGGGGGAAAGGGGAAAGAAGGAATGAGGGGAAGGGTGGAAGGCATTCTGGCTGGCGTTCGCCAAAGGTGGAACTATAATGCAGAACGTTTTACAATAGTAACGTTCAAACAAACTTTCGAAATCACTTGGTCGTTAAAAAGGATGTTGCATGGTCACAACACACGTTTTTTTCCTGGACATTCTGCACAGAGTCACACTTATGTTTTTCCAGAGAACTGGGCTCTGTTTTTATGGTAAGCTTGCTGGCATCCAGTAGCAGCTTCTCTGGAAGGTTTTCCTTCGCTGGAACTTCTGGTGTCTGTTTTGATTCGCAAGAATCAAACAGCCATGAGAGCTCTGAAATGTTCAGAACATGCAATTGATATAGGCCTTTTCCTTGACGATACATAATTTAGAGGAGGCTGGGAAATAACCACAAATGAATGCACTGTCCTGTACATACATCTCTCACCAACTCAACATAGACTTGATGTCTTCTAGGGACTTGTCAGCTCGAATTTCTGAGCAGAGGCCTTACATGCTTCCTTTAATATTATATTCAAGCATGCTATCAGCTCATTTATACGAAATGCATACAAAGGCCACAATACCCTCATGGCATAAATGTCAGTTCTGATGGGACAAGTTTTTCCAAGTCTCCATTACACAATGAGGTCCACGTAGCCAACAGATAAGCAAACCATAAAACGGAGCACAAGTTCTTGTTGACATAGATTTCCTGAATAGGTGGCAATGTCACTCTGTGGAGTTCGCATGCCTACTCACTCTCGTCGCTTGCTTGCAGCACTGTGGAGAGTTTTTCAAATGAGCTCTTTGATTTAGAAAGTTCACATCCCGCATAAAAATTGCATGAAATAAGGGCCCCTGAAATGCTACATGGGGTAAAATTCTAATGCAACGAATTCATAGAGGTGGTCTTTATGAGTATTCAAGTCAGATTGGAATGCTTTACATCTGGCTGATAATTTGCAGTTAAGTTTGAAAATGTGGTCCTGGTGACCTCTTGCCACCGATTTGTGCGACCTTAGGCGAGGGGGACGGGGTGTGGTGGGGCAGTCGTGACTTGTTTGGCGGGGGTTATGTTGAGGCAGGAGGAGCACAATTTTCAATTGCCCATACATTTGTCATTAATGAATATCTTAAAAATGTTTGCTGCTACTATGCATTTCATTAATCTAGTAAATTGCTTTTTATGGGTGTTTTAGTAAAACATAAACAAAATGATAAATAATATCCAAGAAAACTATATGTTGCTTAATGCCCATATTGGGAGAATGGAAATTGAGCACACGTCAGCAACATTGCATGGAAGTGATTTAGCATGCAGTCTTCATATTGGACATGTATCTTATACACAACTTTCTGCTGTCAAAGCACAGCAAACCGACCTGTGAAGAATACAGAGATGCTCACTGTACACTACATTCTAATTACATGCTTAAAACGTGAGGCACTATGGAGAAAGTGTTTTACTTTATTTTACATTCATACCATCCCATTCCACCTTCCTTACATTTAGGAGAAAGAACAATTGTAGATCTAGCATCTGTGATTAGTTTCCTACGAGAAGAAAAATGTCTAACAAACTAGTTTTTAACACATCCATTTCCTCTTTCACAACCAAACATAGATAGCCTCGCTACAGTGAAATTGGCGGGGCACGCAAGAAGTTTTATTGAAGCAAAATTTTGCTGAGGCGATAACAGCCCAAAAACAATGTCAAGTTGGACACCATTGTCCCAAAGCATCATTTATTTAAAGAAGTCTGTCAGCTTCTTTTGCTTCTTTTTTTGCCACGGGTGCCATGACATGACTTCCGCATTTGGTGAGCAGTTTCATCACGACATGTCATCGCGAGCACCAGTGAATCTGCATAGCACATAAAATGCTTGCATCCTTGTCACTTTTAGGGCAGATGTTGGTGCTAAATCCTCTGCATCACTGTGGCGAATGCCATCAATTATGGCTTCATCACTCGGCTCCTCGTGAGCTAGCACTTCACTGTGCAGTTATGTAATAGTTGGTGTCAGCACTGGCCGGCACATCTCTAGAGTCTTGAAAGGCTGCCCAGGGCTATGACCATCTGTACAGCCAAATTACAAATCCACGTTGTTTGCCTGACCAGTGTCTATGTTTAACACCAGCCACTGAATAAGTCATTGTCAATAAGCACTCTGAATGCTGTTGATAACACCCAGCACTTTTATTGCTGCCATAGTGTGTATGCCAGTTTGTGATTCCATTCTCTTAAAACAATTTTTTTCTTTCCTCTTTCATGGAATATTTAGTTTGCGCGACGTAGCCAATGAGGAATGTGCTTGACATGGTGTTCTGGTTCCGGGCGATTCTTTATGTCGTCTAAAAGCACTTGCTGCTGGGCTAGTTGGTTTTGGTTCATATTTAAAATAGTTTAATGGCGCAAAAAACAGACAAACACAAAGGTAAGTGACAGGACGAAGCACCAGGTAACGCCACACAGAAGACCAGCTGTAGTCATTCAGGTCGGGCAATTGCATGCGACTGTCACCCCTCCGGTAGCAAGCAACATGCTTCCGGACCACCCCCACCAGTCGCATGAACTCATTCATGGGCTGCAAGCTGGCATATGCTAGTCGAATCAAGGCAGGTGCTTTGGTTTTGCTCACTGATGCCACCGAGGCAACTTTCTTCATCAATGCTGGAAGGCGAACAACCTTCTCCATAGCGTAGGCACAGGTCCTGATGCTGATGACGAACACAGTGGCGAGTTCAAGCAGGTCATTGTCATTGTTCTGACGAGACACTTCCCACACGGCATACCTGGTTTTAAATGATAGCATGTCTTCCTGCACAGGCTCCCAGAATTTGATGTGCTGAAGGCTGTAGTTTTCCGTGATATGCTCAGCCAGTCTGTAGAAAAACATGCCCAGTTTATCAGAACTCTCTCCTGTAAACTCCATTTCTTCGTCTAGAATGGTTACTGTAGGTACGAATATTTTTTTAGGCTTTTATTTTCATGAAGAGATGAAACCACCATATTCCGTGCATAGACTGGAGCGTTAACGTTTTCATCCTATGTTGTGGTTCGGTCCAGTTTCTGAAAAGAGGTGGTTGTTTTAATGCACTGTAAGCCTGTAAAGGCACGAACACAGTAACCAATGATACTCTACTTTTATGTTGAATAATCTCGAACATTAAACTTCAAAAGGAAAAAGAGACAGAAAGAATAACTCTTAGAGGGCAACCATAAAACTTCCTTTGAGTGGGGTTACTTTGCATGAAGATGAAAAGTCATGCACACAATGCTTGCCCAAGCAACATGATGAGTATGCGTGGTCATGAGATATAAAAATTATTAAAAGCTTAATGCTTAAAGATAAAAGCTCTTCGGAAGACTGCAAGAATGGCATCAAGGCAGTGAAGATGGCTCTCGAAGAAGAAAAGAAAATGACTTCATCGAGATAACATAAGCACATCGTCCATTTGAAACCACATAAAAGAGTCGATCATATGCTCGAATGTAGTGGGCCTATTACACAGGCCAAAAGGCATTGACCTTGAATTGGTACAGGCCATCGGGTGTGACAAAGGCGGTTCTCTCGGTCCCATTCATCGAGTGCAATCTGCCAATAACCGGAACGAAGATCAATCAAAGAGAAATAATTGGCACCATGCAAGCAGTCGAGGGCATCATCTATCCTGGGAAGTAGGTAAATGTCTTTCTTTGTAACTTGGTTGAGGTGTCGGAAATCAACACAGAACATCCAGGTATTGTCCTTCTTACCAAGCACGACAGGGGATGCCCTGAGGCTGCTCGAAGGTTTTATTATGATTCTTGCCAACATCTTGTCCACTTCATCTTGTATGACAGGACGTTCAGAAATGGCGACTAAAGTCTTCTGTGAATTGGTCTGGCGTCTCCAGTATCGATGCGATGAGTAACAAGGAACGTTTGTCCGAAGGATTGGTTACCAAAGTAAAAAATGTCACTGTACAAAGTCAGAAGGCATGTAACTGCTTGAGAACGATCAGGACACAAGTCGAGAGCTACTATTCCTGATAAGCGGGCCTTCGTAGGTGGGGACTGTTCATGTCATGTCGGTACTTCAGCAGGAGTGACAGGTAAAAGTGCAGACACATTAAAGTCACAGTGGGGTCAGTTTGGCGAGAGAAATGTACTCAAGAAGAACTTGTACAGAAAAGTTGAAGTTCAGGACGGGAATATAAGTGTGGTTATTCGTTACATGGATGATATTGTGCGGGAGAGCTATGCTACGCTGCAGAGTCACGTCGGTTAAGGGGGAAACAATGTAGTCACCATCAGGAATGGAGGGAAAGGTGACATGAGCACATACACAGAGCCTTCATGTAGCAGACGAGTAAATGCAGCGGAGCGAAGACAGAGTGTTGAAGTTTCATGACCTTGTTCGTCAGGACAGAGCAGCAGGTGTAGATGAAGCAGTCCAGAAGAACAGTCAATAAGAGCAGAGTGGGCAGTTAGAAAGTCGAGGCATGGGTGGCCTCATTGATTGGGGCATGGGTGGCTGTGCTAGATCTTAGCATTGTTCAGTTCTGCATTGTTACCATGGTTACCACAGATATTTGCGCTAAGAAAGCAGAATATCATGCAGTGCAATGCATCGTGATGGAAGCCTTGGTTTTGATCATCCTTGTGTCTCCTGATTTTTGCAAAATGAATGTATTCAGTATTAATCTTGGTGGTCATTGTTTTACCGCTGTGTTGTTTTTGGTTGTGTTGCCACATTAAACAAGTGGAATGACTTCTCTTGCGGCATCCATCTACTGACCTCCAGATGAGCCAATTACAACCTGATATAAAAATTAAAATCATGACTTGTGTCTGATGAATTTGCTCCAGCCTCTTGCCAGCCTTTCTCCAGCTGGGAAATGTCGGCTCCCCAGTCAGCCTACAGTTAGCATTGCTTGTAACCAACTGCATTGCTTTGTTGGGGGACACAGCTTGGTGACGCATTGAGGACGTCACTCTTCATTGCCGAAGTTATATGGCTAGAGGGTGCTTTAAAAGCATATCACTTTTCACCCCATGAAGGTGCTACTGCGCGGCGATGCTAGAACACTGCTTTTGCTGCCCTGTAAAAGGATCAGGGCTTTTACCGCCTGTTCGTTTGAAGCTTTTATATGTATTCATGATATACACATCGAAATTCCCGACTTTACTGTGATGTAAAAATGGGAATAGTGGGCAGGAAAGAAACTCACATGGCTCGATTCCCATCGGAAGCTTCGCATTGTTTTCTGCTTCTATGTCCAAGCTTTCTACTGTGTAACACACTCACACAGAAAAAGGCTGGGAGCTGTCAAAAATCTTATGCGCTCCATTATGAAAGTGCGTAGTGGTGAGGGTAAGGAGCAAGTGACCACTTCATATGCTTCTGAATGCTTTGTGCCATAACGCTTTTTTCGCACCGAAGATAGGTCTCCAGGGAGCAATGTGTACAGCATGTGCCACACAAAGGACGTTTCTTTTATGAGACAGCATTCCAGATATCAGCACGAATTCCCTATTTTTTCCAGTATTCTTTTTAGGACACAGAGGAATAGGGGCTATTCTGATTTTGCATTGTTCTGTATTTTGCTCTCATGTGATTGCTGGAAATGTCTGAACCAGTAATGGCAGATGGTAGGCACACTGTGAAACTGGGTCTATCACTGTGTAAGCATGGCACACACTACAAATTATGTACGTACTTTTTGCTTGATCTTATATGATCTGAGCATATATAAAAAACATCAAAATAGATTTTCTGAGTGTCCTTACTGCAATAATCTATAAATGCCTCTCTAGCACTGCTAGCATGTATCACCAACACAAAACAACACTGCGTAAAACAGAATTCTGAGACAAAAACAAAACAGTGATCAACAGTGACCAACAATATTATTGTTCCCCTATTTGTCCCATCGGCATAACTTTGCTGAAATGGGTGTCAGTGAGATACACCCATTCTAAAACTTGTGCCAATTGGAGCACCTTATCCCAGTGTCTTGAGCATACTGTCGGTGCAACAAGCCATCACGAAAAAACGTGAATGAGTCGCCTCACTTGCATTTTGTCCTCTTCCTCTGTTTTTTTTTGGTCTGGAAAGAAACCAGGAGGCTGCTGCTGTCCTGCTCCCCCCTCATTTGGTCAGGGCTCACATCAGGTGCTCAGTTCCTTATGCACTTATAATTCGCAAAATCCGCTACAAGATTTTCGGGTTGCATGCTAGTAAGTCATGACAGCCATAGTTCCCATGACAACCTGGTCGGTGCTGACTGGGAGACTCCTCCGACTCCTCTGGCTTCCACTCAGCATCTGGTGGACGGGAGGTTGTGCCCCTTTTTTGTCAAATTGGGCCATCAGTTTATGCAGGGAAACAACAAGGGCTTGGGATGTTATCCCCGGTGGGCTGGGTTCACTGGCTTACATTGTCACAATGTGCCCTTAATTGCAGAACTATTTCCTTCTCGAAGCTTCCACTTATAATGCTATTTATCCAACTCATATTGCACCCTCTATGTTGGTCTTCCAGCCAACGTTGCTTCCAGGTCTTCCAGCCAATGTTGCCGTAGACTTAGTGTACATCAACTCTGGCTAGACAACCATGTAGGCACAAGTACTTCCCCAAAGTGAGATTACGCCGACACCGAACAGGAAACCTTGCCTCACAAGTAAGTTGACATTTTCCGTGTAGAACACTGAGTGGATTGCCAAGCTCACAACGAGGCACAATCTTCTTGCTGCCAATGTCAGAGAATCTGATAGTGTAGCATTGTGCCAATGACTCTAAATGATTTCCTGAAACTGGGTAAAATATAAGAGATTTGTGATGTCTGTGATGTTGATAAATTAGTAGTGTAAGTATTTTTTTACAGAGCCAATAAATTTCACCATCTGAGACAACTTTTACACACTTGATCAAATTTAGAACCATTAGCGAATAATTTTCAGTAATGTTGAAGTGCAAAGCTATGGTATACGAATCAGTTGCTGCGAAGACATCGTAAAAAGGGCGCTGTTTTTTGCATCTTTATAGAGATGTATTTATTCCTGAACTAAACACTAAAGTTATAAGCCCACAAAAAGATAGCTATTTTACTCCCCTTATCAGAAACAATTTTGCTCGGAAGACAGCACTTAGACAAAAAGGGATTCTAATAGGCTACCAGTGAAGTATACATTGATCTGTGTATTATGTAATGTTTAGTGTAACAACTAGGTGGTGCGAAGATATGTTTCTGAAATGTTTGAATATTTCTCTAAAGCAAAATTGCTCACTACCACAGTTATGGATCTGCAGAAGCCTTAAAAACCAAAACAAAATGCATATGGCCTGGGGTTTAATGCACCAAAGCAATGTCGGCTTTGACGGATGAAATAATGGCAGGCTTCAGTGTCATTTACTATGTGATATAATGTTTAACGTGCAGTCAAATCCCACAACAGGGGAATGCCTTTCGAAACAGCCATAATTGAACGCCCAGAAAAAAGAAAGGTTCTTAGACAACTCTATCGCACATACGGAAGGCACAGTGGCCTGGTCAAACAGCATTCAGCTATGCAGCAGCTGTGATCGCATGTTTCAGTAATTGCATCATTCCATTCTGAAGGGGCATGCAGGAACATAGACAGTGGCAGCAGGCTAGGCGGCTTCCCTGATCTCTGCATAATAATCCTGGCTTGCTTCTGTCAAATGTGCATCTGCAGTTCGTTTTCCAGCCTGATATAATCTAGTTCCGCGAAATTTCTGATTCACCTTCTCAGCCAAAAAATACCAAGTTCATTCAAATGAAGCCAGCTTTCTCAAGTTAAGAGATGTTTCGGCTACAGCGAGGTCAACATAAAACAAGTAAACACCTTTGCTCATGTTGTGTGCCATGGTCAGACTATCCTCTGATGTGCGACAGGCAGCTCCCGAAAAGAGCCTTAAGCCTAGTCGTTTTAGGACTCAGGACATGCATCTCTGCCCAGGAACCTAGGGTGGCCCTACTAACTCGCTGCCACCCAAATGCAACTTCTGATCAAATTGCATCCAGCGGTGTTGGAGCACTTCGCTGCTTCCCAGCAGTCATGGCTGTTATCCAGCCAGCAGATTTCGGCAACCGGCTCCCGGAGCCAAAAAGACAGAAAAGAGATTATTTACAAAGGAAAATAAGGCTACCATTCTGGCTGAGGCACTCACTCACTTCCAGCTTGCTGTTCTCCATGAGCGGCTAGGTCTCGCACTCTATGTGCAAACCTTGTGGTGGACCTCGAAGGTCTCAGCACAAAAAATATAAAAATACACAACACACATGCACAATATGCACGCATGACCATTTCTTGCTGCCACTCCTCTCACCTCGCCAATTAGCCTTGCTAGCACTCCAGTGTCTGGTCAGACCTAACATTGTTAAAGTCCTGACAGGTACTCCTTGCCACGAATTGACTAGTCCTGTGTCTCAAGTGTTTGCCACACGGTGTGCCATTGTGGCAGGAGGGTAGACTTATGCCCTACTGCCACTCCCTGGGTGCAGTGCCTTTGCTACGACCTGCGGAGGGAACAAAAAGACAAGGGCGGTGCTGACACAGCTTTAATACTTGAATGCTATTTATTGCAATTCCAAATAATGCAGATTCTACCAGCTAGCTGTAAATCATTAAGGATTTCCTTTGAAGGGCAAGGCTACGTGAGAAGGACTTGACTCACCGACTGGGGAATGGGGGTGTGATTTTGGCGGCAGACATTTCCACATGCCAGGAATACAGAGGCCAGAAGCTACCATCCGTGCTGCATTCTTCAGACAAAGGCACACCACGGCACCTGCCGCAGGAGATGGTGAAAGCGTGCGTCATTTACTGGTCGCTTCATTGTTGGAAACGAGAAGACGGACTGTCATGTACGAGGGGTTCTCCTGTGTGCGCCGTATACTCCGTGCCTGCTATCCCGCGGCGTTTGCCGGGAAAGGTGGCGGGAGATGACTACTTGCGTTACCGGCTGGATCCAGAAGTCTGTCATCTGCTCACTGGAATCCGTGCAGATGTTTCGGGTATGCACCCATCGCTGGTTCTTCTATCCCCAAGGGGTAGTAATTACCTCCTTTCTCAGTGCAGATGTTTCGGGTATGCACCCATCGCTGGTTCTTCTATCCCCAAGGGGTAGTGGGCTTCTCGCAGCTCCTTGAAAGTATTCACTACACCCAGCGCCATGAGAGTGTTGGTAGTAATTACCTCCTTTCTCAGCTGGCACTTACGAAGGCACTTCATGTGCCTGAAAGCCCTATGTCCGTCACAACACAGCTGCAGTTCTAAATCTACTTGGACTTTCCACTGTCTGTGTTTCTTGCCTCAAATTTATTATGCCAAGCTTTGTCATGCGATTCGTCTTCGAGATCTGCAATTCAGTTCATTGTGTGAATCTGTCTTCAAGGACACATAAAAAGTTTTTATGGGTTCCAATCCATGTTCCACTTGAAGGTAAAGAGGGCATGCATGTACTGCTCAGACTTGTGATGAACAAATCAAGACGTACATGTGGGAAATTTTCGAGGAAGTGATTTTATGTCACCTTTCACATTGGACATAGGCATCTTACATCTTCCTACTGAGAAAAGACACTCCACTATGTGAGAATCATCCAGATGACTCAAGCTATAGACCATGTTTCATACACATGCAGAAAATTTTAGCACTAAGGAAAAAACTGTTTTACACCATTTTGTAATGCATATCTCTTTTTATGCAATCTTGCTTTTAAGTGAGTATACCCTGGTTGGAACTGTCATGTATTTTTAATTTTCTAAAGAAGCAAATGGTCTTGAACATATTGTACATTTGAAAAGTCATAGTTCAATCCATACAAAAATACTTTTCGAACCCCACATATAACACATGATGAACATAGCACTATCTTTTTCGACTGGTTTGCAGTGCTATCTGCTATTGCAGTCCTACATGCCTTACGTGGTCGGGGGCACCATATGGCCAATTTAGGTGGGTTACTGCCCTGCTCTCGCCATGTTGGCATGGGTAAAGATACACAAGTACAAAGCAACGCTAGTGGATATGTGCTCTTAAATGCTACGTGTAAAGAACTTTGATGAGCCGTAGAGTGCCTATGGGAGAGCTGCGTCTTCATTAATGTACATGGCAAACATGCGATTCGACGAGAATAAATAAATCCTGTAACAAAACTTTCCATTTTTCGGTGAAGGGGTATGTTGCTATATGAGGGTTAATGCAAAGAGCTTTAATGCACACCTATCAGCTTACCACATTCCTGAAGCTGCTTGATGGTGCAAGCCGAGGGCCACAAGAGACCAATACAAATTTTTTTTAGTCGAATGATTATGGGCTCCGCTGCACCGATGAGGGCAAGAGAAGAAGTTTGAGAGGTAGATGAACATGGACATTGCAAGGATGCTCAGAGGAATACTTGAGGCACTGTAGCCACAAGGACTAAAGGAAAGGAATCGTTTTAGATGCGTAAGGTTGGCCCTGTATCTCGTAACTGTGTTGACATTGGTGCTGTTCCCATTTTTATTATGATTGGGTCTCATTGCAGCAGTTGCAGATTTGAAAGATCTTAGTGTAGACCCAGTTTAGAGCATAAATACAGCTCTGCCTACCCTCCTCCCCTTGAAGTGTGTGATGTTTAAGTTCGTGACCCTGAATTAACCTTCCTAAGTTCCATGTGATCTCATACTCATTTGTAACATCCGAATCTCCTCAAAGCAAGAACCATTTGTTCGCAACCTGCAGTTTGTGATCTCACTTTAACACTTTCCAAAAATACATTAGTCTCCTGAACTAACGTTTATGCTGCCTGTGCCATAAATGTTGACAACTGAGCATATGTCAAAAAATATCATTTTACACAGTTTTCCTAAATGTCTTTACTGTAATAAACTAGAAATACCTCTCTAGCCCCAATAGCGTGCATAATCAACACAGCCTGGAAACCTGACAAATTTCTGGATCTCCTAGCCATGATAGTGTTGGGTGAAATGAAAGAGCAGATGTATGTGCAAGTCAAGAGAAGAATAGAATTTCAACATGCCACACAGATACACATTGCTTAAATTTAGCACACAGCAAACTGAGGGTCAAGTGACAAGATGCATCAAGCTTCATTCTGTGAAGCCCATGCATATGATCAATGTAATTTTATTTATGTCCTCTACACATTGTTGGGCTCCGTGTCCCCTCTTTATGTTTCAATCTGAACCTTTTTTATGTAGGCATGCATGCCACCAGGCAGGGCGAATGTGGATAGGCGAGCTGCCAATAGCCAGGGCGGCATGCAGGGTTTAAAGTGCGGCGAAGACATGCTTACACTTTTGTAGCGCCACTCTGTGTTACCTGTATTTGTTAGCAGATTTTTCTAATAAAATTCACTAATTTCCCTCCACTTGCACAAGACATATCACAGCACATGTATTACAACACATGTATTGTTGCTGCTTACCTAGCCATTTCCCTCCATACTTCGGGAGTGGTACGATAGAATCAAAACGCTTGGTGCATGCAAGAATGTAGAAAGCAAAAAAGAAGAAAATAAAGCATGGTGGATCTTACGGCGCTACCAAACACATGAAAACCTTATATAATCTTATATAATTATATTCGCCGCATAATGAAAAGCAATGGCAGAACTGTGCATCTTCCTGCAACTGTACAGCTTTCTTGCTGTGGCTGTATAGTCGTATGCTTTCCTGACATTTTTTCTGCCTCCTACCAACTATATGACAAACCAGCCAGATTCCTACACATATTACTTGTTTTACTTACCTGCATCGTCCACCCCATAGGTGGCGCTGCATGGAAACAGTGATTGTGCCATCATCAAGAAGTTGATGCAGGCGCAATCACTGTTCCTGAAGCTCTGGGGTTTGGAGATACCAGTGGCCGGGTTAGTAAACCAGCGGTGGAAACTAGCAAAAAACAACTGGAAGATTGGTGGCTTAAAAGCAGAGAAGTGACATGATGTTAGTAATGTAGAAACAAAAAATTATTAAATAGAATGATGATTTAGTTAACCAATCTAAATCAATAATTAAGCTATAGGGAGAAAAATGAGCATGATAGCTACTGCTACCACCCCGTTTCAAAGAGGACGCACCTATATTCCATCCATTCATCCATCCATCACATCAGTCTCATCATTACACAAGATCAGCAACTCAGCATCATCAGTGCCACTAAAGGCATACTTTCCAAAGAGAGGTTGGCATGCATTGCCTTTAAGGGGGATGTAAACCCCACGTAGCTCAAGAGGTGTGCACCCCTGCACCTATCCTTTTTTTAATTGTCCATAAGATAATTCACTTGCGCTAGTCTCAGCTGGCATTCTCTGGCTGGGAACGGTCGGGATTTTTATGCCGGCTCAAACCTCATTCTTTGGGTAAACAACCGCATCGCTCTGCTCGGACCAGACGGCACAGGGGACGATACTCTTTGCCAGAGAAGGGGTGGGGCTGGAGGGTGCCCTGACTAAACCGATTTGTGTTCCTTTACCTTTGAAGGTGCTACAGACATGGCAGTTTTCTACGATCGCTGTATTGTTGGCGCTGTAACGAGGTCATCAGGCAGTTGGCTTTTTTTTCTTGCCGTGGGCATTTTTGTCGTAACGACGAATGATGGGAAATGGCTCCTCGAAGTTTTGAGGTTATTACATGATGTGCTAACACTGCCTTTAAGGCACTTGATGCTTTGTTAGGCACCCTTGTACAGACCGATTTAGCGAGAGCAGGCAGAAGAGTAGGAAAATACTCTCTAACCAGATTCCTTCCGCTGGCTCATTGTTGCTAGTACCGAAAGGGCTGTGCATTCTTGCGCTTCATGCATAACAGAGTGGCCTTGCACCTCGGTACATTGTCGCTTGGGAACCTTAAATACCTTTATTAGTGCCCATTTTAGTGGTAATGTCAGGACAGCAATGCGTGTTCGTAGACTGCTCAAACTATCTAAGAAATCGCAAGATGATTGCCAAGAGCGTATGTGGGAAGCATGCAAAGAAAGTCCGAGGGTGGTTGTGATAGGTTTCTGCTTCATAGCTTTTCAGTGCATGCTGATTTAATTCGCCTACGCAAGTTTTTTTTGCGCCAGACAGACTTAGTACTGATGATGGATTCACGAATATGATGCCCATTTTACTTCCTCTGCTCTAGTAAACAAGCACGCCTGGCAGGCCGTGCCTCCCGCAAGCCCTCTGTACCTGCCAACAGTATGGTAAATCTCTTCTACCAGTGCCAGAAGAGCGTCCTTGCTAAAATCTGTTCTTCACTTAAACAATAAGCCAACAGCAAAAAAAAATTATCTTGCAGATCTATGACTCGTAGTGTGTTGATAACAGCAATACAAACAAGTTTCTCAACAGAGCCAGTTACCACTGGTGCACGGCTCGTCTGCATGCCGGCTCCGCTGCTAAGGCCTCACCGAAATTTACATCTTTCTTTTACTGATACAATGGGATTGGCAGTAAGGCAGTTTTATGAGAGACCATTTACTCTAGCGCTGAGCAATTATAAAGTGCCGTCTATGTCTTCAGTGCGAAACAGTTAGACCTAGCTATGACTAGGGAGAATGCCGTTGTTCACCGCGCCAGCATGCGGCGTTGCCTTTGTAATCGCTGCTGTATGTGCTGTAATTTATCGTCTTCGTTCGTGGTGCAGTTGAGAGCGCATGTTTTTCGACGCTTTGCTCAACATTACATTGTGCAAATGATGCTGTTACAACAAGACAGGGATATTATGTTGCTGGGCCACAGGGCATACATCAAGGCTATATAAAAACGTCGACGGATGGTACCTTAGACACTACTCCTTTATGTGTTGTTCTCGAACCGTGGTTTAACAGCTTGATTGTGTGCTTTTCGTACTCGAAATCACCGGCGCACCACAGACATCCATGCATTCGTCAGGCTCGATATTCGATAGCATCAGCTAGCGGTATAATCGCGATGAACACTGCCTGTGCCTTTAATGCAAAGTGAAAGCAGCGCAACATTGAATATAAATATGCACTGTCGAGAGGAAAAACACAATATGAAATGGGTCATACTTTATGTTAAATCACTACGGCAATGACTGGAAAGCATCTTTCATAACAATCAGCATCTTTATTCCATGCTCGATAGCTGCCCGTACGATAAATTCATTGTATATGTACAGTTTTTGTTGTGATTAGAAAATATAATTGATTATATATGTATCATGAAAGATACAACAGATACATCCTCACAGTTAACTCTGACCAGTTCGGCCTACAGAAGCATAGCACAGTCTTTTGCAGTTGCCCCGGCCACTACTGTTGTTTCCAACAGCTGCTGCCATGCCAAATGGATGGTATTAGGTTTGCTGGCATGTTCAGACAAAACAAAAAATAGCGCCAGGGTGTCTGATAGCTTTCATGACCACCACGAAACAGCGCTTTTATACTGCTGCATTGCAGCATCAACACACACAGCACAGCCTAAGATGGCATCAGAAAGAGCCAGAGTGGACTTTCCCAGTCTGACTCCTATGGGGTGCCATTATCAAACTAAGATGGCTGCACCCAGGCATCGAAACTAAAGTTACCTATATAAACTTTGATATGAATGCTTAGAAATATTTTTGCCTACTAATAAATGAGTGCTATATTTGCTTGTTAGGTGGGTATAGCGTGGCTAGGGAGGTCAATTTCTGGACCTTGTCACCTGGTCGCTGTGATGAAAAAAATGGTGGGCGACGCTCCCCCTTGTCACTGCCTTTGTTGCCAATAGTCTTCATACCATGTGGTTACATCATGTGAATGAACCTGTAGGAATTTTGGGCACCATTTTCAAAATTTGATTGTAATATTTAACCTTTTGCAACCATTTGGAATGTCCAATTGCTATTTGCAGAACCATTTAGTTAATCCAGTTAAACTAACCCATTGGAGAGTGATGTCCAGTTGAGTCCATTTGGGTCTCATTGAATGTCCATTAGGGTTCATTTGGAACCAAATGAAACCATTTGCAGATCTCGATTGGTCCCAATGGTTTTTTTTTGAGTGGGAAGTGCTTCCACATGGCACATGCATGAGTTGCCTCATTGGGCATGATCATTCCACACAACCAATAATGTCCGATGGATGTCAGTTAAAGTTTGTATGTCTGAAGCTGAAATGGGATATCTGCCGATAGAACAAAACACATCCTAAAACAGTAATCCAACTCCTGGACTCTTTACAAAAGCTTTAGGGCCAAACCACGGTCGACTGGCACATAAGTGACACTATTATTTTGTAGCACATCTAAATAACTGCACAATAAACAAACAACACAAAATGAGCATGTAAAACGAAATTCAAAACATCACCAAATGACAAAACCCACAATAAAACTTGTCTGCTGTACTCGATCGGATCAAGTGTGAGGTTTAGGAAGTGGGCTGCTATTCCGTTATGCCATGCTGCCTGGTAGGAGAGTGCATGCATTGCCACGTAAGAATGCTAAAAAAATTCATTAATTAACAGATCAAATTTTAGAAAGGCACAGTAATAATTTAGATGTGGTTATTTTATATCAGAAGCATATTTGAGTGGTAGTAATGAGTTTAGTTCAAGTAGTCATCTCATCATTATTAGGAATGGGGTCAGATGAAGTCAGTCATCTGCGCAACATCTCTTGTTCAAATGTTTTGCATGAGGACAATTAAAACATATCAGCCACAAATTTATGGCCATAGGCGGCCATAGAAATAGTAACAATCACGGATACTTTCGGCCATCCACTACAATAATTGAGGGGCATCCAATAATCGATGCACCTTGGACAAACCAACTCTCGAATCTGGATATCCGAATTTGAATGTCTGTAAGGCTGCCTTGCGAATGTCCTGTAATGGCAATGGAAATTCGAATCGTAATCGGATTAATCATGGATATTCATAGTTGACTAGGATATACCCCAATCAGCACTGTGCAAACCACTGTAATGGCACCCCCCCTTGCATCTCTTGCTCCTGACATATCTGACATACATGATATATTCGGGTTAAAGATGTAATCAGTTCAATAAAAACACTTAAGCCGGAAGTTGCTTTATTTTTGTTTTATTATGACAACAAAAAAGAAACCTTCCTGATGCAAATATTTATTCTGCAATTCAACTCATTCTTGACTGTGAGTTTTTTGCTCTCTGATCGTGAAAATGTACCTCCAGATGAAATTAGTAAAGTGGCTATGCTACTTTTCAAAGGTGCTCCATGGTGTCCATGTTTCGGCGCATCGGCAAGCTCATGGTTTGACTATTGGCTTGTACTTCACTGTAGAGAGCTAAGTCCAATTTTTCGTTACGGTTTGTCCATGATTCCCTTTTTAAAACTTTTTAACATCTGTGGCAGAATGAAATTGCTCCATCCAGCGTTTAAGTTCCATCGCCTCTGTCATACCCCAGATTCTGCAGCCTTTTGCTGCCTGCGAACAAAATTCGTCTGAGTTTGGAATTGTTGACACTAAGCTGCTCAACAAGCTTGAGGGGAGTATGTCCGGTATGCAGCGAAGCGTGGGTCAATGAATCAGATTGATGCAAATGCACGTCTTTCATAACGTAATGATCAGAAAGCTTGTGCAGATTCCAATCTTGCAGCATTGCTCAGACTTCAAAACTGCAATTATAGTTTTGGTGGTAAAGAAAAACTATATAGGTCATAGAATAGCTGCTTTTTCTTCAAGATTCTGTGCAGATGCATATGTTATTCTCATAACTGGACAGGCATCAAAGTGATGCAGTTTTTAACCACGGAACCCTCTGGTCACTGTTAAGCAACTTGAACGGAAGTAACACCACCTATGCCTTAGTGACCTATTCAAGGGCCCCATTTTGTTAAGAAAACTCATAAAAACAGCCATTTGCTTATGCAGCGGAATCAATTGTCGCTACTGCATTATTCCAAAACTATTCCAGAAGCAGACATTCAACAAAAAATAATCATTATTAGATTGCGCATCATATTACATTGTGTGCCCGAGGACCTGGGCAGGCGTATTGCAAGTTCCCCACAGTGCATGGAGGTATTGGTAGGAAACAATAAGTATTGACTTCAGTGATTGGGTTGACTGATCAATCCTTGTATCATTAGGTTGAAAGGGACACATCAAAAGCGAGTTGAGAAATATGAGGTGCCGTCTAGAGAAAAAATGTGGAAATCATTTTTGAGAGAGTGAAGAACTGATTATGCATCATATTTTGATGAAATGAGCTACAAACAAAATTACTGTACATTATGGATGATAACTATACACATAACATTAAAGAAAATAAGATTCCAAAAGGCATTATCGAAATATAAACTTGAAATATGCGAGGTGTACCAGTCCCGGTTGGAAATTACCACTCTGGGATGTTTGTAACCAGATACCCTTTACATATATCTTTTTACATCCCAACAAAAAGCCTGTAACAGGCAAAAAGCGTGGTATATAATGGCATTTTTTGATATACATTGTCAGCTCATTATGTGCTGAAAGCCTCTGGAAGCACCAATTCACACTTTTTGGTGAGCAGGATTGTAGATGAAGAAGTGCAGGAATGGGAGATAGAGAACGGTGAAGATATGGCGACATCCATGGGCCTGATCGGGGCCCCCTTCTCAATGGCGACCAGTTCAGACAGCCACTACATGCTTCAACCATTGCCTGATCATTAGATCGGTCACATACTGACACCAGTTGTGCAATTGCCATGGCCAGCCATCCATCCTTTATACTCTTGATGCTCCTGCTGGCTGGTGATGCTGTGGCAAATATTCTTGCTAAGATAAATGAAGTGGAAAGCATGTTTATTCTCCCATTACTGAACTATGCAGTTGCTCACAAAATGCATATGCACGATATACTGTCCATTTTACAAGCCTTACAGAGATAAGGGGTGAAATTGGTGTCAGAGGAACAAAATGGCATCAACAGAAATGGAATAGAGCTTTACAGCTGCAATGGCTTAAAAGCTGAACTCTAGAAAAGTGTGCTGCCACATAAAACCCTGAACATACTTTGCACATTTTGATAAAACAAGACGTGCACAAGGACTCGATTATAAAAATGGAGGGTTGCAAAAAAATGCTGAAATAAACCTAGCTAATGGCCTCTGATCAAATGAAAGCTTTCAGTGCTGTTTGGTTTCTTTGTAATTGCAATACTGGCAGGAGTAGCAGCAAGTCAGAGACTGCACTAAAACATGAAGCTATTCTATAGAAACACTGAAAGGAAACAAAGGAAACAAACAATGTGGCTCCTTGAACTGTTGAACTTACTGAAAACAACACAAAAAATTATCCATTCTGTGTTTTCAAGGGCAAACCTAAGACTACCCTAAACGGTGCAATAATTTATATGGAAGCACTTATTGAGCACAACTTTCAACCACTCCAAACCGATAATTTACGCTTTCACGAATCAATAACATTCAAGGACTGCAAGTGAACTAATAAAAGCTACAAAAAAGTTTCAAAATGAAGATGCAAACAACGGAGTTTCTAAATGAAGCATGTTGCATCAATAAATGGCAAAAAAAAAGAATCAGTGTGGATGCTACTGTATCACAAGTATCTGAACAATGGAATCAGTATCATGGCCACGACAGAATGGAATTCAAGACAAGCAACCTTACAACTACCAAATCTCATGTGCACCATAAGCACAAAGTGACAAGTAGCATAATAAAAATTTGCTAAAGCACGGCTACTGAACCGAATGGAAAGCACAAGAGAGGAACAAAACGTAAATATGTTGTGTCAAAATGTTCCATTTGTCCAACTTAAAGTGTCACAGCTGCAATTCAGTCATAAAATGAAGACAAAACCCAACATTACCATCTTCCAAATAATCGAGAAACTGGTTCAGTAAGCATACATCACACTCTTTCAAGAAAAGTGAAACTCAGCAATGATGGAAAAATTTCAAAGGCAGTGGTCGAGCAAGATCAAGGAATCACTGTGAAATCAAGGCAGCAACATGTCCGAGAGGTTCAGGCACTGCACAATTGCAAGCCAGTAGTCCCCATTCAGCTTGGCCAAGTTGTGTACCATTTCCAGATTAAAATATTCTAGAATTATGAATTACTCTTGTCATGATGAGATAGTTGCCCTGCAGTTAATTTCTATCTGAAGTCAGGGCTGCCAATCTTTTGGTTTCCCGGTAGCTTTAACCAAATGTGCAAAGAGACACAGCTTGCCAAATTATTGATCAAGAGCTTCAGCATACTGCCTGTCTGGTAGGACAACAAACTGAACTACTTGGTTTATTATGCTTCGGTTCCTTATCACTGCTTCAAAGACATTGAAGTTGTCATCACAATACAAGTTGCCAAAGAGATCAAAATCTACGATCTGCTTGTTTTGCCACAGACCTTCAGCAACACTCACATATTCATCAGAGAAACTTGCCAAGAAGGATAAAAACTTAGCGAGAGTATTGTTAGTAGTTGTCATCACAAGTTGCCAAAGAGATCAAAATCTACTATCTGCTTGTTTTGCCACAGACCTTCAGCAATACCTTCACAATTCATCAGAGAAACTTGCCAAGAAGGATAAAAACTTAGTGATAGTCTTGTTAGCCAGCAAAAAGACTTTTTGCTTTTGCATAATCCCTGATGATCTGAATAGTAATCAGTTCAATTATGTCAACTTCATAAACATGCTACTTTCAACAATTGGAAAAGAACCGCTTGGACTGATCCCATTTGCTCGCGGTACGTGTAAAAGCCGAAGCCAGTGCAGCGTAACTGGAATTGCACTAAAGCACCAGTACTGCGCACAGTACAAGCTACAAATAGCTTCTAGCAGTCAAATGGTATCAATGAGCTCTTGCTATTATTTCTATGTGATTGTGGGTAGCAGACATATAGCTGCGTGCAGTACAAGCATCAGGCTAAGATGACCGGGATGAACAGGATGTTACGCCTGTTGGTGCCTACTTTGTGGCCGTACAAATTGGTCCCTTAAACTTATTTCATTTGCATTCCTCCGGTGTTTTAGTGCAATATAATGTACGTTGTGAATGCTTCGGGTCTGGGTGGATATGGATGGAAAGCTTTTCCTAGGCAAATGCAAAGTGTCATTCATGAAGAATCGCAACTGTGAAAGCGCTGCTCACAGACTGAAGCAAAGCAGCGGAGTTACTGACATAGGTGAATGTCGACAGTATGTTTGAATGTTCTAGTACTCTATTGTCAGGCCATGTAGTGTCGCAAGAGTGCTTGAACTCGACATGAAAAAGCAGACAGTGTTGCCTGGTCGCTGTGATGAAAAAATTGGTGGGCGACGCTCCCCCGTCACTGCCTTTGTTGCCAATAGTCTTCATACCATGTGGTTACATCATGTGAATGAACCTGTAGGAATTTTGGGCACCATTTTCAAAATTTGATTGTAATATTTAAACTTTTGGAACCATTTGGAATGTCCAATTGCTATTTGCAGAACCATTTAGTTAATCCAGTTAAACTAACCCATTGGAGAGTGATGTCCAGTTGAGTCCATTTGGGTCTCATTGAATGTCCATTAGGGTTCATTTGGAACCAAATGAAACCATTTGCAGATCTCGATTGGTCCCAATGGTTTTTTTTTGACTGGGAAGTGCTTCCACATGGCACATGCATGAGTTGCCTCATTGGGCATGATCATTCCACACAACCAATAATGTCCGATGGATGTCAAAGTTTGTATGTCTGAAGCTGAAATGGGATATCTGCCGAAAGAACAAAACACATCCTAAAACAGTCATCCAACTCCTGGACTCTTTACGAAAGCTTTAGGGCCAAACCACGGTCGACTGGCACATAAGTGACACTATTATTTTGTAGCACATCTAAATAACTGCACAATAAACAAACAACACAAAATGAGCATGTAAAACGAAATTCAAAACATCACCAAATGACAAAACCCACAATAAAACTTGTCTGCTGTCTCGATCGGATCAAGTGTGAGGTTTTGGAAGTGAGCTGCTATTCCGTTATGCCATGCTGTCTGGTAGGAGAGTGCATGCATTGCCACGTAAGAATGCTAAAAAAATCCATTAATTAACAGATCAAATTTTAGAAAGCCACAGTAATAATTTAGATGTGGTTATTTTATATCAGAAGCATATTTGAGTGGTAGTAATGAATTTAGTTCAAGTAGTCATCTCATCATTATTAGGAATGGGGTCAGATGAAGTCAGTCATCTGCACAACATCTCTTGTTCAAATGTTTTGCATGAGGACAATTAAAACATATTAGCCACAAATTTATGGCCTAGACGGCCATAGAAATAGTAGCAATCACGGATACTTTCGGCCATCCCCTACAATAATTGAGGGGCATCCAATAATCGATGCACCTTGGACAAACCAACTCTCGAATCTGGATATCCGAATTTGGATGTCTGTAAGGCTGCCTTGCGAATGTCCTGTCATGGCAATGGAAATTCGAATCCTAATCGGATTAATCATGGATATTCATAGTTGACTAGGATATACCCCAATCAGCACTGTGCAAACCACTGTAATGGCACCCCCCCTTGCATCTCTTGCTCCTGACATATCTGACATACATGATATATTCGGGTTAAAGATGTAATTAGTTCAATAAAAACACTTAAGCCGAAAGTTGCTTTATTTTTGTTTTATTATGACAACAAAAAAGAAACCTTCCTGATGCAAATATTTATTCTGCAATTCAACTCATTCTTGACTGTGAGTTTTTTGCTCTCTGATCGTGAAAATGTACCTCCAGATGAAATTAGTAAAGTGGCTATGCTAATTTTCAAAGGTGCTCCATGGTGTCCATGTTTTGGCGCATCGGCAAGCTCATGGTTTGACTATTGGCTTGTACTTCACTGTAGAGAGCTAAGTCCAATTTTTCGTTACGGTTTGTCCATGATTCCCTTTTTAAAACTTTTTAACATCTGTGGCAGAATGAAATTGCTCCATCCAGCGTTTAAGTTCCATCGCCTCTGTCATACCCCAGATTCTGCAGCCTTTTGCTGCCTGCGAACAAAATTCGTCTGAGTTTGGAATTGTTGACACTAAGCTGCTCAACAAGCTTGAGCGGAGTATGTCCGGTATGCAGCGAAGCGTGGGTCAATGAATCAGATTGATGCAAATGCACGTCTTTCATAACGTAATGATCAGAAAGCTTGTGCAGATTCCAATCTTGCAGCATTGCTCGGACTTCAAAACTGCAATTATAGTTTTGGTGGTAAAGAAAAACTATATAGGTCATAGAATAGCTGCTTTTTCTTCAAGATTCTGTGCAGATGCATATGTTATTCTCATGACTGGACAGGCATCAAAGTGATGCAGTTTTTAACCACGGAACCCTCTGGTCACTGTTAAGCAACTTGAACGGAAGTAACACCACCTATGCCTTAGTGACCTATTCAAGGGCCCCATTTTGTTAAGAAAACTCATAAAAACAGCCATTTGCTTATGCAGCGGAATCAATTGTCGCTACTGCATTATTCCAAAACTATTCCAGAAGCAGACATTCAACAAAAATAATCATTATTAGATTGCGCATCATATTCCATTGTGTGCCCGAGGACCTGGGCAGGCGTATTGCAAGTTCCCCACAGTGCATGGAGGTATTGGTAGGAAACAATAAGTATTGACTTCAGTGATTGGGTTGACTGATCAATCCTTGTATCATTAGGTTGAAAGGGACACATCAAAAGCGAGTTGAGAAATATGAGGTGCCGTCTAGAGAAAAAATGTGGAAATCATTTTTGAGAGAGTGAAGAACTGATTATGCATCATATTTTGATGAAATGAGCTACAAACAAAATTACTGTACATTATGGATGATAACTATACACATAACATTAAAGAAAATAAGATTCCAAAAGGCATTATCGAAATATCAACTTGAAATATGCGAGGTGTACCAGTCCCGGTTGGAAATTACCACTCTGGGATGTTTGTAACCAGATACCCTTTACATATATCTTTTTACATCCCAACAAAAAGCCTGTAACAGGCAAAAAGCGTGGTATATAATGGCATTTTTTGATATACATTGTCAGCTCATCATGTGCTGAAAGCCTCTGGAAGCACCAATTCACACTTTTTGGTGAGCAGGATTGTAGATGAAGAAGTGCAGGAATGGGAGATAGAGAACGGTGAAGATATGGCGACATCCATGGGCCTGATCGGGGCCCCCTTCTCAATGGCGACCAGTTCAGACAGCCACTACATGCTTCAACCATTGCCTGATCATTAGATCGGTCACATACTGACACCAGTTGTGCAATTGCCATGGCCAGCCATCCATCCTTTATACTCTTGATGCTCCTGCTGGCTGGTGATGCTGTGGCAATTATTCTTGCTAAGATAAATGAAGTGGAAAGCATGTTTATTCTCCCATTACTGAACTATGCAGTTGCTCACAAAATGCATATGCACGATATACTGTCCATTTTACAAGCCTTACAGAGATAAGGGGTGAAATTGGTGTCAGAGGAACAAAATGGCATCAACAGAAATGGAATAGAGCTTTACAGCTGCAATGGCTTAAAAGCTGAACTCTAGAAAAGTGTGCTGCCACATAAAACCCTGAACATACTTTGCACATTTTGATAAAACAAGACGTGCACAAGGACTCGATTATAAAAATGGAGGGTTAAAAAAAATGCTGAAATAAACCTAGCTAATGGCCTCTGATCAAATGAAAGCTTTCAGTGCTGTTTGGTTTCTTTGTAATTGCAATACTGGCAGGAGTAGCAGCAAGTCAGAGACTGCACTAAAACATGAAGCTATTCTATAGAAACACTGAAAGGAAACAAAGGAAAGAAACAATGTGGCTCCTTGAACTGTTGAACTTACTGAAAACAACACAAAAAATTATCCATTCTGTGTTTTCAAGGGCAAACCTAAGACTACCCTAAACGGTGCAATAATTTATATGGAAGCACTTATTGAGCACAACTTTCAACCACTCCAAACCGATAATTTACGCTTTCACGAATCAATAACATTCAAGGACTGCAAGTGAACTAATAAAAGCTACAAAAAAGTTTCAAAATGAAGATGCAAACAACGGAGTTTCAAAATGAAGCATGTTGCATCAATAAATGGCAAAAAAAAAGAATCAGTGTGGATGCTACTGTATCACAAGTATCTGAACAATGGAATCAGTATCATGGCCACGACAGAATGGAATTCAAGACAAGCAACCTTACAACTACCAAATCTCATGTGCACCATAAGCACAAAGTGACAAGTAGCATAATAAAAATTTGCTAATCACGGCTACTGAACCGAATGGAAAGCACAAGAGAGGAACAAAACGTAAATATGTTGTGTCAAAATGTTCCATTTGTCCAACTTAAAAGTGTCACAGCTGCAATTCAGTCATAAAATGAAGACAAAAAACCAACATTACCATCTTCCAAATAATCGAGAAACTGGTTCAGTAAGCATACATCACACTCTTTCAAGAAAAGTGAAACTCGGCAATGATGGAAAAATTTCAAAGGCAGTGGTCGAGCCAGATCAAGGAACCACTGTGAAATCAAGGCAGCAACATGTCCGAGAGGTTCAGGCACTGCACAATTGCAAGCCAGTAGTCCCCATTCAGCTTGGGCAAGTTGTGTACCATTTCCAGATTAAAATATTCTAGAATTATGAATTACTCTTGTCATGATGAGATAGTTGCCCTGCAGTTAATTTCTATCTGAAGTCAGGGCTGCCAATCTAGCTTTTGGTTTCCGGGTAGCTTTAACCAAATGTGCAAAGAGACACAGCTTGCCAAATTATTGATCAAGAGCTTCAGCATACTGCCTGTCTGGTAGGACAACAAACTGAACTACTTGGTTTATTATGCTTCGGTTCCTTATCACTGCTTCAAAGACATTGAAGTTGTCATCACAATACAAGTTGCCAAAGAGATCAAAATCTACGATCTGCTTGTTTTGCCACAGACCTTCAGCAACACTCACATATTCATCAGAGAAACTTGCTAAGAAGGATAAAAACTTAGCGATAGTCTTGTTAGCAGTTGTCATAACAACGCAAGTAGCCAAAGAGATCAAAATCTACGATCTGCTTGTTTTTCCACAGACTTTCAGCAATACCTTCACAATTCATCAAAGAAACTTGCCAAGAAGGATAAAAACTTAGTGATAGTCTTAATAGCCAGCAAAAAGATTTTTTGCTTTTGCATAATCCCTGATGATCTGAATAGTAATCAGTTCAATTTTGCTGTTGTTGACTGCAAGAGTGAGCGAGATATTGGAGACTAAAATTTTACGGTCCTCATCAACTACTTTGTGGAAGTATTTAATTCCTTGATTGAAAGTCGGCATTTTGCGCAGGAATATGCCTTTGCCACCAAAGCTCCTTTCAAAATACATACTAGGCGCATGAATGCACTTGCTGCATCCAATAGATTCAAAAAGCAGCTTGCGTTCCTTCTCTGCAGATGATCAACCTTAGGCAGGCAGGCCCGGGCGCATTGAAGGAGGTGTAAGCACAGCCAACAAGCCAGGCATGTCATAAGCAAATGCATGGTAGCTGCACAGGGTTGTAGCATTCTCTCTCAAACAGTTGTTTTCCCAAGGCTCCCATAAAGAAAGAAAAGTGCCAAAAGCTTATATATCTCACATACTTACAGAGCATGCAGAGTAAAAACCGCAGAGTTAAAGTGACTTTTCATTTCTTCAAAACTTTGCAGATTTCATGCATAAGCCCCCCATAATTCAAGTGATACCTAACAGCACGTTAAACAGAAAACAATGCTTACTAGACGCGCTTACATCAGAGGAATGGGCCCATCTCTTATACCCATCAGAAAGGCACTTTCGAACCTGTTTAAGCTAACTAGGCCACGTTCTAACATTGGTAAAAGCCAATTCCATTTCTCATTCAAACTAACCAAGCTAAAGACAAATGCAGCCCTCAAACTGAGCGTTGTGGTGAGTTTTATGGTGCATAAGTGGCTAAGGCTATCGTGCACCAACCACAAGTTGTAGTGTTTTTATTTTGTGAACAAGGAGTAGAAGATATGCTGTAAGACATTACAGCTTCTTTATAAGCATTGCATTTTTCTTTCAGAAGCTAAAAAGCAAGAGATACTGACAAGTGTATCCTCTTCTAGAAGCAAGTAAGGTGTGATAAAATGAGACTTGTTTACTGTAGAACTGTGTAAAGCATTGTTTTCTTAGGGTCTCAAAAATTAGATATGGTTTATAGTGACTTCACTTTCACACCCTTCACAATCCGGTTTATCTTCTTTCCTGAGAATGAAGTTTTGTATAGGATAAGTATGCACAACACAAAGGCGACATAAGATTACTTCCAAGAAACGTTTCTGATGGCTGTATGATTTTCATTCCACAATGGTTGATTTTATATGGCCATGTTTGCTTTTCACTTCATTATTCTATGAAGCTTGCCATTTTATTCTGTTCCCTCTGTGTAAATTTTATGGAATCATTAATTTTCTAACAATGGTTCATTCTGTTTGGAGTGGTTGAAAACCTCCAAACATGGAGATTCTGCAATGTTGAAGCAGAAGGCAATGATACAGAAGACGAATATACTCACAATTGAAATAGGGTACATCAAAGTAAATGTTCGACACTACATACCCAACCCCAGACGCTGCTTTAACTGCCAACGTTTTGGTCATGGCTCAGAGAGTTGCCGCGGCCGCAAAACATGTGCTAGATGTGCTGCAAAGGACCATGTATCCGATGACTGTACTGCTGCGCCGCATTGTGCAAACTGCGAGGGGGACCACCCTGCATACTCTAGGTCATGCCAGTCGTGGAAAAAAACAACCGAAAACATCAGCTTCAAAGAAGCACGTTAACGAGTCAAAGACAAAAACCCGTTTTCGCCGCGAAAGCAAACTACTCCAAGGTGGCATAGGGGGGGCGACGCGCCACACTTGGATCTGGTTCCTACTCAAGCTATGCCGCAAGCAGGAGCACCTCCGCCTCAAACAGGGACAGCAAAAGCTGCCCTGTTAGCGAAGAAACGGGGCCCGCCGGCCCCTCAACTAGCTGCCGAAAAGGCTTCTTCGCAGAAGGAGAAGCCTGAAATCTATTCTCCTGCAGCTCATCTGCGAACCTCCAGTGCTTCCGAGCAGGCGATGGATACTACCCCTCACTCGCCCCCGCTCCAGCGGCGGCACTCTCTTGAGCGAAAAAAAAGAGCGAAATAAAATAACAGGACCAGATAATCCAGAAACCTAAGTTTTTAGCTCCATCTTCACAAATCATTAAACATAGCATTTCTGGTCCACTGGAACTGCTGCGGACTCATTAGAAACTACAGTGATGTAACCGATCTTTTAAATTCACTTGCCCCGGTTGCTCTATGTTTGTGATCGACAGCAAGCAAGTAGGTTATCCAGAGGTGTTGCTATTATTCAGAATTCGATTGCCACTCATCAAATTGATCTCAAAACTAATTATGAGGCTGTTGCGGTCACTATCCTGCAGTAAAAAACTATAACATTATGTTCTATACCATGAAACCCATTCTAATGTCACACTTCATCACCTGGAATCATTTTTTAAACAGCTATCAGCTATGTCTGGTAGTTGGAGATTTTAATGCACATTCCACTTTTTGGGGAAGTAAACAAACCGATAGCAGGGGCCGTATTTTAGATTTTATTTTTTGCAATGATGTTTGCCTGCTCAATACTGGCAAACCTACTTACTGCTCGCCAAGTTTTTTTTTGGCATGATAGCATGATGGCATGATAACCTAAGTTGCTTTTCCGCCACTAAACCCAACACAACACAACACAGAGCCATATCTGGTGGTTGGAGATTTTAATGCATATTCCACTTGTTGGGGAAGTAAACAAACCGCATTGGTAGAACGATTTCGATTTCAGAAAAAAAGTTATAATTTGGATAAAAAGGGACTTGGATCTCGTGTATAATTTTCTGTATTTTTAGGAAGATTCTGCACTGCTGCGTGCCATGTTGGAAGTTCAGCAAAAAAAAAGAAAAAAACTTGGTTTAATTTTCCACGAATTCCAAGCAGACGAAACTCTCCGGCACGCATGAATGAATGCTGTATCGAGGAAAGATTTTACTCCAAATGATAAGTCAGCCAGCAGTGTCGTCTGCTCTTTGCAATTTTTTGGAAATAACGACTGTTCTAATCTGCGAAGATTCTCGTCTGAACCGGACTGCTGTACCCAGTATTCTTCTTGGATACTCAAACCACGTGCAGCTGCAGATACAAAAAAAAAATGGTGAAGGTTGAAGTGGGAACAGTCATCTTGCATCGTTCCTAAACCAAAGGATGGTGTGATGATATGTGGAAAAGTTAATGGCAATGATTTTGCCGCATCTGGAGAGCTGCCCTCTTTTTATTTGCGAGGCAAGAATACCATGCCTGTGTCACATCTTCGATAGTGGCAACGAAATTTATAAACCTCCCCTTATTAAACGTCGCTTTGGTTTTTACAAACACAGTGGCTTATCGAAAAAAAAATCACTGCCGCTCAGTTGAAAGGCTTTGCGCGTTTAAACAGCATAAGCGCGGGTGTGCTAATAACTTTTTATTCTAAATAAATTGCTATGTACACTGCTGCTAGTTTTTGGCAAGAATACAACCATGATATCCAAGTATACAGGGACACTGGTTGTTGCTCTCCTTGGCTGTCGACGCAGATGAGCTGCTTGTCTCATACAGTAGCAACTGCAATGAGCTCACCCAATTAAAATAAAATAGAAATCCGTGGCACAGCATGCAACATCAGTTCTCCATTTTCACCCTAGTACATTTGCCATTTGTTTTTCTTTCCAAGCTGTATTTCGATCGGCAAACGCGTTCTGACTGAGCTAGTATGTCATGGACATGAGTTAACTGAAAAAAAAAACATTATTACTGCATTGCCACGTAGGTCAGGGCACTTCGTTTATAAAGAAGTAATGTATTTTCATATTTTAAAGTTTTTCATTCGCCTGCTACTCAAGTGAAAAGAAATGATTATTTTCCTGGAGCACTCATTTGGAAAACATAGTATCGAGGCTGCCTGCTTCGGATAGCACGCAGCCTCAGCATATGAAGCTCTAAAAAAAGCGTCTAGCTGCAGATAAGGTAAACGCTTGGGCAAGTTGATTAGACATTATTATCCCACCTTCTTGAGATTGTGAGAAATCTTATGCAAGTAGGGGATAACTGTGACCTTTCTTTTCTCTTCTTTTCTCCATTCATTGGCTCCACTGCGGGCAGAGATCAAGGTGTCTTTTAACAACTTTTCTGAAACGGATGTTAACAGGCAAGTCGGGTATTCTGTCGCTTCCAAGCCCTCTACTTGAATCTGAAAGCTGTGTACCATTGCGTGCCGGCCCGATTTCTCCAGGGCGTTTCGGCAGCATAGCTTGGCTATACCAGGCTTTTGAGTGGAGAAGGTGCTACTGTTCTTGTGTGCGTCATTTTCTCCATCATGGTTTTCCACCATTTCATATCACGCAACACTTTCCGGGCGCCGCAAAATGCATTGCGCGGCCGTCCGAGCGGGAGCGAGAAATGAGGAGCGTGCGCCGCGGTGCGGTGAAAGGAGCGAAAGGCCCATCCCGCAATTGCACTCTCTCCGGGCAAATGGGACGGCTGGAGCAAGCCCCGCCACGTGTGCCTATCAAGGCAGCCATGGTACTACACTGAAAGTAATAGCGTTTCTCCGCTAGATTGCACCTAAGTTATTTTTATGTGATTTTCAAAGGCAGATTAAAATTGTAAAGTCTCTTTTCTTTGATATTGTAGTGCTCGATCTGTATTATATGAGGCACGATCTTTTCATCTCCACCATAATCTTATGGCATATTTTGGCCAGTTTTCTGTACCTTTAAGCCACCTGCCTCGCTTACGTTCATCAGAGATGGGTTGGCAGACACATCTGGTGGCACGTATTTTTTCTCTCCACTGTCGGAACATTTCATTTGAACACGCAGCTACCTGCATGAGCTGGTCAGTTTTCTTCTCTCTTGCTGCTTAACTGCACTGTTGGGCTCTGTCGTGCACTGGCCAGATATGGCAACCTTCTCCTCATCCTCATTTTAGGCCCTGTTTTGATTTCCTGGGGACGCCATTTTCTACCCTGGTAGTCCCAGTCAAAAAAAACCAATGGGTCCAATTGGGAAGACCAGTCAGATTGAATTGGTTCTGCCAATCCCAAATGGTTTGTCCAATGGGTGCTGTCCAACCCAACTGGTTTCCTCACTCCCAATTGGGAAGCCCAGTTGGTTTCTTCACTCCCAATTGGGACACCCATTGGTTTCATGACTCCCAGTTGGGAATGAAGAAACCAATTGGGCGTCCCAATTGGGACTGAAGAAACCAACGGGGGATTGAATAAACCCATTGGGCTAATGGGAAGCCCAATGGGTTACTTCAATCCCAATTGGGATTCCCCCGCTCCCAATTGGGACGACCATTTGAAACGAATTGGGCTTCCAACTGGGCTTCCCATTGGTTCTAATTGGTCCTAAGCAAACATTCCCAATTGGGAAAGTAAAGTCAGTGATATCCTTGACTGAGATGTGCACAGATATACATAAATGTATAAAGAGACAAGAGTGAAAAATTTAAGTTCTTATAAAAAGTATATGCCGCTTAATCTTATTAATTTATTATATCATGTTCACTGTAACTGCAGGCATAATTAAATAAGTTAACTCTGAATAACAAAGATGTGTCACTGGTCCCAGCAGCACTGTTCAAAGAATGGAGTATATAAGTCTGCAACCTGTGGATATATACATTGAATCTGTGTTAGTTCCGTGTGTGTAATGCTTGCTTGTCTCCCATGATTTCTGTAAAAAATTGTAATTTCATTCCACTTGTCTAAAAATCGGCTCCCCTATAACTACTAGACAGAAAACATTGAAATTGCATCTCCATTCTTTTTTTTTTCTTCAGCTATGTGAGTTCAAACCATTTGGGCTCAATGGGTATACCATTTGAGTTCAATTGGGAAACCATTTGGTCTTCATGGGTGACCAATTATTCCCAATTGGGAGCACCAATTCATATGAAATGGTCAGGCCCAATGGGTGGCGAAACACAATTGGTTTTTGACCAATTCATTTCAATTGGGAAATCCCCAATTGGACCCATTGAATTTTTTTGACTGGGGTGGGTTTTGCCATAGGACATAGTTCTGGCCAGCTTGTTGCGGACGCACTTTTGGTGTGCCCACCGTCCTCCCCATCAATTTCCGGTTTCACCGCACTTCAGCTGCTTGTGCAGTTCACCTCGCCCTCTCCTGAAGCTAGTTCAGCGAGTTGAATTCTTGGTACTCTGTACCAAATCCCGCTGTTGCCGACAATGAGCTGTCGACGTCGTCCTTGGCTTTGCTCATTTGTCAAATATCGGAAAGGATCTGTCTACCTCGCTAGGCCCTGTGAGACCTAGCTAGGCCTGACCAGTCCTGCTGTTTTCTTCGAGATGCGTCACTGGTCTGCCCACTGGCTACACCTTGTTCCTCGAAGAACCGTGCGGCCTCTTCTAGTGCCTCCTCTCCTAACTGCATAACTCCATTGTCCGCCTTGGTTGATACCTGCACTGACTTGGAAATCCTCTTCTCGTAGGGCTTTGGGCACTGGTCGAACACTTGGGAGTGCCGTTCCCTACCACAGCAGTGCGCCCTGCTATAGGACCTAAGTCTGGCCAGAGCTGCTTCCTTGTGGACACAGGATTGGTTTGCCTGCCGTCCTCCTGCTGTCGCTGGAAGGCCGTCGTAGGATGCCCTGCTGGCTTTACTGTCTTTACTTCCTCTAGACGCACCTGCGATTTCGCGCCATTTGCCTTAGTCCTGTCCTAAAGCATGCTGTTGACATCTTTGAATCGGCTTCCATCACATCATGGGGCAAATTGCCTACAACACTGTGACACACTGTCATGGACCCTAGGCCTAGGTCTTTCTGCAGCTCGTTCGGAATCTCTGATGCAGTGCGAGCCTTCCTGTCGCCTGCATTTTGTCGCTTGATTTCATTCATAAGTCTTTCTCAAGCTTGTTCGGTATTCCTCGAGGGTAGCCCTCACAACTGCACTTTAGATGCTACTGATGCCTGAGGACTTGTTGTTTGCCACTTGCTGAAGGGGGTGAAACCAGTGGTACTGCACCAGTAATTTTCTAACTATGATTCGTTTTCTTCGGAGTGGTAGAAAGCTTCTCTAAATGTGGTGATTCTGCGATGTTGAAGCTGGAGGCGATTATGCATAAAACAAATATATTCACAGTATTTACAAAAATAGAAGGGCAAGCTGCAAGTTACAGGTGCAACGTCACACAGGCAAATAAACAACTTTAACTTGAAAGAAAACAATCTCACAAAGAGAGCTGATCTCACACAGAGATACTGTCTACAAAGCCTTATTTATCTCCTGTGCATCTCAGTTAAAGTCTAGGCACTTGTAGACTCTTTGATTACCTTCACTTTTTAAGTTATCAGTAGATAAAGAGGTAGGGGTGGTCATTTTTGATGCCCTCGTGCCAGTTAACCAATCAAAAAAGCTCAAGCAGGGGGGCACTGCCCTGTGTCTTGAGCTCTGCCTTGGACCCAGGCACAACTGACAACACAAAGCCATCTAAAATAAATGAAATCGTTACTCTCTTCAGTGAGAGTCCCCACACCCTCTCCCTTTTAGGGTCAGGGTCTCCTTCCCACTTTCTTCCCCAATGCTGTCACCTTCTCCACACTTCAGTGTCCTATGAAATTCCTCAAACTTGTTCTGTCCTACTCGCCACCAAACCTTAAAGAACTGGACATGCTCAGACAAAACCGGACATGCGTAGACAACCGGACATGCGCGGACAAAAGGGTTGCATTTGGGGGTTGTTTTCCTTCTATTGTTTGCATGGAGGTGGAAGACATAGCTATCTGCTGCAAATGGCTCAGGTGCTCGCACCGCTGTTCCCCACTTAGAAGTATGAAGTGTCAGGATCATACCTAATTTGTTGGTTGCCACTGTGAAAGTAAGAAAAAGGATTTAGTTCTGCATCCCACGCATGCAACATGTGAAGGATGACCAGGAAGAAACATGATTGCTTCCTTTATTCCTCCTCACAAAAGTGACAGGCTCAATGTTCCGCAGCTAAAGCAATCACCCAAATTGTTGCTGCAGGAGTTCGCTGCTGCGAAAAAGGAGACTCAACCTCATCTCCAGCTTCTGCAACATTCGCAGAATGTCTGCGACAAAACACAGATGCTTCCTCGATTATGGGGACGTCTTTCGGGACAAAAGCCAGATGGATTGCATACCGGAACCAGTAAGAGAGCTGCGGCCTGACAGCATCCTTTTCCAGGCATATTTACTTTCTTAATTGTAGTGTAAGGGGGTAAGGGGGGTGTATAAGCAAAATTTATTTTAGAGGCTGCCATCTTGGCTACGACATCAAGCCACAAGTTGTCATCTTGGATTTGGGATTGCGAAACTATGTCACCATTTTGGCCCGTGATGTCACTGACACAGTCCAATTCCAATTGCAACATTGGACTATGACATCATTGCACTCGAGTTGGGTGCCAGTACCAGTCCTTGGAGGGGGCGGCCAGTGCAGTCGCACAGGGCGCCAGCATGAAGGGGGTGCCGATATGTACTAAGAGCTAGGGTGCCTCGATGCCTTTTGCCTCCATTTTCAGGGTGAAGACACCGTTTGTACCACCCCGCACTGCCATTTTTCCCTCTCGGCGGCATGTTGGGTCTCACTCGACAGTTGCGTGCAGTGAGTAATACTTGCGGCAGGGGCTCTCCATAGTTATGCAGCGACTGAAGGAATGGAATGAACTGGAAAAGGACTGCATTTTTTATTTGCTCTTGGCAGTAATGTTCTGGGAGTTTCAAGAGGGACCTTTACATGATGCAGCTGTTGTAGCTCATTTAGTTAATTACATACAAACATATGATGCATCTGTTGTTCAAGCACACAGGACACCGCGATCGTGTTTCTCCAATGTACCAGCAGCACGCAGAGGGATCTATAGCTCAAAAATGTAACTATCTTTGTGCAGTTTAAACCCACTATTCTACCGTTCCTTCAGATTCCTTCCCTGTATATTGTTACGTACTTTGTACGCACGGGGGGTTTATTTACAGGGATCTGTACAAAGAGGACTGCGGCGAAGCGTACAAACGTTCCTCTGCCCTTGCTCTTTCTTCTTCACCGATCTACCCGACCGCTCTTCTTCATCTTCCGTCGACGTTCTACGAAGGCGCGGGACATTTCCCTCCTCGCAGACGAAGCCCGTCGGGCGAGTTACAGAGATCCTCTGGAATGAAATCGCTTGAGGCGGGCTACATGCACCACCTGCGACTGCCGTGACCGTCGACCATTCGCCGTTATGCGTGCTATGACGTAATTCAGGTCATTGATGCGTTCTAACACAACAAACGGTCTGGTGTAGTGTGACAGCAGTTTTTGACAAAGACCACGCTTACGGAGAGGTGTCCACAACCACACATAGTCACCAGGAGCATAGGAAACTTGGTGTCGGGCGTCGTAGCGGTTCTTAGAACGTTCTTGTAAAGATAAAATTCGAACTCTGGCCAGCTGGCGGGCTTCTTCAGCCCTGCAGAGTGTGGTAGCAAGAGAAGGTTCGTCATGAATGAAAAATGGCAGTATGGTGTCGAGGGCACAGCGAGGCGTGCGAGCATAGAGAAGGTAGAAGGGACTGTAGCCTGTTGTCTCATGTTGCGCTGTGTTATATGCATGCGTAATGAACGGTAGAACGCCATCCCAGTCCTTATGGTCTGCAGCGACGTACATAGCCAACATGGTGGTAAGCGTCCTATTAGTTCGTTCTACCACATCGTTCGTTTGGGGATGATATGGCGTGGAGTGGCGAAACTTGCAGGCGCTGAGGCGAAGAAGTTCTTCGACAATGTCCGCTGTGAATTGGCGTCCACGGTCACTAATGATGACTGCAGGAGGGCCGTGCCGAAGAATGACGAGTCGAAGTAAGAAATTTGATACTTCAGACGCAGTAGCGGATGGTATCGCGGATGTCTCACAGTAGCGGGTTAAATAATCAACGCACACAAGAATCCATCGGTTTCCTTTAGAGGACCGTGGAAAAGGTCCAAGAAGGTCAATGCCAACTTGCTCAAACGGGACTGTTGGAGGTGTGACTGGCTGCAGTTTTCCATGTGGGCTCGACAGCTTAAAGCGCTGACATTGCACACAGCTGGCTACATATCGCTTGATCGTTGAAGGCATCTTCGGCCAGTAAAATCGTTGCTGTGTGCGGTGGAGTGTTCGGGCCACTCTCAGGTGACCAGACGTGGCGTCATCACGCGTCATTTCTAGAACTGGGATACGTAGGCTTTCCGGAACGACAAGAAGCATACGTGCTCCCCAGAGGCGAAATTGTTCTTGTAAAGCACTCCTTCGCGAATGCTGAATGTGTTCTTCATAGGATCGTTGGCGGAATCAAACAGTGAAATTAATGTTTTGTCTTTGCGTTGCTCGGTTCGGAAAACTCGGAGATCGGGGAAGGTTTGTGAAATTGGAGCCAAATATTCATCGAAATTGTATGAGTCATTATCAGTCGTTTGAAGCGGCAAACGCGAAAGACAGTCAGCATCTGAGTGTTTATGGCCGCTTTTATGCACCACAGTAAAATTAAACTCTTGTAGGCGTAAAGCCCATCGAGCGAGCCGCCCACAGGGGTCACGAAGACTCACGAGCCAGCAAAGGGAATGGTGGTCGGTCACAATCGTGAAAGCATTCCCGTACAGATAGGAACGAAAGCGCTGTACAGCGAAAACAACGGCTAGACATTCTTGCTCCGTAACCGTGTAATTTCTTTCACAATTACTCAACGAGCGGCTGGCATACGCTATCACGTGCTGATCACGTCCATGGCGTTGTATAAGTACAGCACCGATACCGATACCACTTGCGTCAGTGTGTACTTCAATTGGAGCTGATGGGCTGAAGTGGCGGAGGATTGGGCCCGAGGTCAAAAGAAACTTCAGATGACGGAAAGCTGAGTCACATTCGCTGGTCCAATTGAATGGTGTATCTTTATGCAGTAGACTCGTAAGTGGGTGAGCGATGTCTGCAAACCTTGGTATAAAGCGTCGAAAATACGAGCATAGCCCCAAAAAGCTCTGCAGCTCTTTTACTGATTTGGGCACGGTAAAACTTTTGACGGCTTCAATTTTCTTGGGATCTGGTCGAACACCTTCTTTGTCAACTAAGTGACCGAGGACAATTGTACATTTCTTTGCATTCAGTACAAGAGCTCGTTCCATGCAATTAAGTACGATATCCAGACGGCTGTTGTGCTCACTATATGTTTTGCCAAAAATTACTACGTCGTCAAAATAACAAACAAATTTGCCACTTTAGTCCACGTAGAATTGTATCCATGAACCGCTCGAATGTGGCAGGTGCATTACATAATCCAAAAGGCATAACGTTAAATTCGTAAAGTCCGTCTGGTGTTACGAATGCCGTTTTTTCTTTATCTGCAATGTGCATGGGGATTTCCCAGTAACCGGATCTCAAGTCAATAGAAGAAAAGTATGAAGCTGTGTGCAGACAGTCAATTGCGTCATCTATGCGTGGAAGCGGGTAGACATCTTTCTTCGTGACTGAATTTAAACGGCGGTAGTCAACACAAAACCTCCATGTGCCATCTTTCTTTTTAACAAGGATAACTGGAGCTGCCCAAGGGCTACAGGACTCTCGAATAATGCCGCGCTTTAGCATGTCTTGAACTTGCTCATCTATTACGTTACGTTCAGTTGCTGAGACTCGATAGGGCTTCTGACGTATTGGAGGGGCGGACCAAGTGTTGATCGTGTGATGAATACGACTGGTAGGCAGTGGCATTGAGTCATCCTTGGCAAAGTCGAACACTGTCACGTGTTTCAGTAGTAGTTCCACTAGAATACGACGCTCAGTTGTAGAAAGAGACTTACTAATCATAGCCATAACTTGGGTCTCCATGCCTGATCGCACCTGCTGCTCAGTGACAGAGCTGTTTAACGCCGCGACGGAACCGGATATGCCTTCCTCGAAACGGGCGAGTTTTAGGCCCCGAGGCAACACAGTTGGCTCTTCGGAGTGGTTCACGGTCCATAGCTCAGTGCGGCCTTTAGTCACGGGAATGACGCAACGAGGCACAAGGATACTCTTCTTAGAGCAGGTGAATCTCGTAGGTTCTACTATAGCCTCAAAAGATTCGCACTGGTTCCGAACAGAGAAAACCCGCACGAATGCTGCAGATAACGCTGGCACAATTGTGTCTTCTTCCACAGCAAATGCTCCAAATTCAGGTGTCGAGTCATCCACAAGAACCCAAAGTAGTGAAGGATTCAAAGCAATCTCTCCCGTACCACAGTCTAAAGTTGCACCACACTTGCAGAAAATCAATCCCAAGAATTACATCATGCGTAGACCGAGGCAGTACTGCAAATTCTACTCTAAACTTGAGGCCGCCAATAACAACATCCGAAACACACACACCAAGAGGAACTAAAGGTTCACCACCGACACCACGGACTAACACTGCACGGTCACCGCTGAACATTACTTTTCTACCTAAACGGTTCTTAAAACTCAAACTCATAACAGATACTGTAGCACCAGTGTCCACAAGAGCCATTGTTTTCACACCATCAATAAACATTTCCAATTTGTTCTTTAACATAAACACAGGCAGAGGTATGGACGTCATCGACTCGCCGGCGGCCTCACCTCCATCGGCCGCGCCCCCTAGTTTCCCGGAGGCGGAGGGGTAGAACGACGTCGAGGGGAAGGTGACCTGCGCAGGCGCTGGGGTGGCGGCGTCACACTACGATCAGATGCAGGAGATGAATTCCGCAAATATGTCGAATGGCGTGAGTCCCCAGTAGGCATAGTCGGGGATCGCTGTTGTTCGGTGTGCAGCCGTCCGTGAATGTTCGCGTGGGGTCAGTAATCTTGGACAGTTGGAAAACGACGGCGGCAGTATCTAGCGATATGCCCCGCAATGCCACACCTGTAGCACACAGGTTGACGGCGCCAGCGATCAGCATAAGAGTCCTCACTAAGAAAGTCGCGACGTTGGTTGTAGCGAGCCCCTCGCTGCTGACGAACCACATTTTCAGAGTAGGCGGGCCTCTTTTCCATCGGCTGGTGGTCATAACGTTGAGTACAGCTGCGCTGATCGTCCATATGCGAAGCGCCGCTAGGTTGAACCCACGGAGTGGACAGGGCGGCAACATTTGCCTGCGGTGCACAACTCTGCCGCACATATTCTTCCCTACAGATGGCGTCCCTAGATCTTGACAATTCATCGCGTACAATCTCTCGTATCATATCAGCCATGGAAACTGGACAGGCTTCAACACTGGCTACAGAGGTGACATTGGCCAGTCTTCCGAATTTAGGTGTAATTCGTCGCAGCTTGAGAGCCTCAAATGTTCTACAATGCTTTATAACATCAGCGGTGGTGCTCAGGTTCTCTTTGCTAATAAGAAAATTATAAACGCCTTCCGCTATTCCTTTCAGGAGGTGACCGACTTTGTCTTCTTCAAGCATAGTGGGGTTGACGAGTCTGCATAGCTTTAAGATGGCTTCGATATATGCAGTACAAGTTTCTCCGGGTACTTGCGCCCGGTGAAACAAAGTTTGTTCAGAGCGCTTCTTCTTTGGAGGTTCATCTCCAAAATTTTTCTTGATTTCGCTTGTAAAAATAGCCCATGTGCTTAATGAATCCTCGTGATTGTCAAACCAGTCAAAGGCAGTGGCGGCAAGGAAGAACACCACATTAGCCAGCTTAGTAGCGGCGGTCCAGTGATTGAATTAATCACTCTTTCGTAGTGCTTCAGCCACTCATCAACGTCCTCCTCATGTTTTCCGGAAAAAGTACGCGGCTCTCGATAATGGGGCCAGTTGTTCGCCGTGGATGATCTTGGCTGCTCGGTACTGCCGTCTTCAGCCATGTCTGATGGCATTGGAGGTAGGCCAGCAAGTCTACGGCTTCTTCGGTAGATGAAACGCTCCGTGGTCGCTACCCAGCACCTCCACCAAGATGTTACGTACTTTGTACGCACGGGGGGTTTATTTACAGGGATCTGTACAAAGAGGACTGCGGCGAAGCGTACAAACGTTCCTCTGCCCTTGCTCTTTCTTCTTCTTCACCGATCTACCCGACCGCTCTTCATCTTCCGTCGACGTTCTACGAAGGCGCGTGACAATATCATTACAGTATGATATCTGGGGTATATTCAATGCAGCATATGCAATTTTTTTCTTCCAAGCCGCCTTTCTCTGGTGTAGACTAGTTCAAATCTGAATCCAGGGTGGTCATATTTTCTCTATTTCTTCTGGTCACCTATTTAAAAAATATCTTGCAAACAGTTGGGCTTCTTCCGAATGGGGACGCTTGGTCGTGAATTGGCGGTACGGAGGCCCGCTGGATTGTAGTTGCTATGTTGCCTTTTCTAGCATAAATTGAAATAAACATTTTTTTAAATAGCCTGGTGTACGTGAACCCGATAAAATGCAGGAGGAATTGATTATGCGAGAAAAAATCTAGTTTTTAGAAGAAAACGCGTGACTAGTTTTGTCCTCTCTCTAAAAGGGGACCACGCATTATTTTTGCCGACTTATTGTAAACGTATCTAATGATGAAGAAAATCACTGAAGGCGACCGGGTTACCAAGAAACCTGACAAAATAAGCCCCTGATTGCTACATTTTCTGAAAATTGTTGCCCCAGCCATGCTCAATTACTTCAACTATCAGAAGGAAGCAGGAGAACTTGCCGCCTATGTAGCTTGTGTGCAACCATCAGCTCTCGCTCTATACTCGTTGGATGAGGCAAATTCATGTAGGATGGATGAAAAACCAAGTTATAATCATAAAGTGCATACAAAGAAAGTATCCAGGAAGGCAACTGACAAGCTTTCAGTCATCTAGAAGAGCAAAAAAATGGAGAAATTCGAAGATTTCAGCGCACACATGAGTGAAGACTTTTGCTCATACAAATGGCCTGTGATGACAACAAAAAACCCTTTTTCTTACCAAGCCGCCATCGCTTTTATACTGAAATGGGTAATGGGATTATATTGTTACGGGAAATAATCACAGTACTGCAGTTGTCTACACCACTGAGGATGATCCCAGCACAGCACTCGCACAGCACAGCCCTCGTCTGCGTCTTCTTCTTCTGGGGCTCTGTCGCACTTCTTTTTCGTCAGCACGGCCAGCGAATACCGCTCAGTAACACTACCCCCCTCGGGAAAAGCACAGTCCCGGTGCGTTCTACGTTTGTGAAACAGAACGTGCATAATAGGGCTTCAGGCGGGACACATGCACTATTTCCGAGGATGGCGCTCTGGACGAGGATTTCGGAGGCACAGATTCAACTTCGTATGTGACGTCTGTCACGGGGCGCAGAACTCAGTAAGGGCCTGTGTAACGTGGCAGAAGTTTTTCACATAAGCCCACGCGACGGCACGGGAGCCACAGCAAGACGAGTGACCCAGGAGTGCAGTGGACATCACGGTGGCGACTGTCGTACCGAAACTTTTGAGAGTCTTGGGATGCAGAGAGCCTGGCGTGAGCTATCCGGCGGGCATCATGAGCGCGGGCTATGGCATCACTGGCGTAAGTACTGGTGGCGTCTGCCGCTGGTAGTGAGGTGTCGAAGGGCAGTAACGGATGTCGGCCAAATAACAGATAAAATGGGGAGTATCCAGCGGTAGAATGGACAGATGAATTGTAGGCGAATGTCACAAAGGGTAGATGAACGTCCCAATCCCGGTGGTCGTCAGACACATACATGGACGGCATGTCTGTGAGGGTACGGTTTAAGCGTTCCGTGAGGCCGTTGGTCTGGGGGTGATAGGCTGTGGTGAATTTGTGGCGGACGGAGCATGAACGGAGAATTTCGTCAACCACTCGCGACAGAAAGCAACGGCCACGGTCAGTTAGTAGTTCACGAGGTGCACCATGATGTAGAATCACGTTTTCTAGGAGGAAGTCAGCGACGTCTGTGGCGCAGCTTGTCGGGATGGCTCTGGTAATAGCATACCGCGTGGCATAATCGGTGGCGACGGCGATCCATTTGTTCCCTGAGGCGGAAACTGGAAAGACCCCAAGAAGATCAACACCTACACGGGAAAACGGGTCAGTGGGTATGGGGATCGGCTGCAAATGGCACGAAGGCAAAATCGTGGGCTTCTTTCGACGCTGACACAATTCACATGCGGCAATGTATTGCTGGAAGGAGCGGTAGAGTCCTGGCCAGTAGAAGCGTCGGCGCAGGCTGTCGTATGTGCGAGAGACACCCAGGTGGCCAGCCGTTGGAGCATCATGAAACTGGTCAAGGATGGTGGAACGCAGATGTTGAGGAATGACGAGCAAAAGGTCTGCGCCATCTGGTCGCATATTGCGTCGGTATAGGGTGTTCTCGTGAAGTACATATAAGGCAAGAGATGGGTCAGGTCGGTCGCAGGTCAGACGGAGGATAATGGAATGGAGCGAATGATCTAAGTGTTGTTCGTCGGCAATGTTAGAAAAGGCCGACACAGACAAGACACATGCGTCATCGTCAGAGTCGGTAGGACTTGGGGAGTCGACGGGATGACGGACAGGCAGTCTGCATCTTGGTGAAGCCGGCCAGACTTGTACACGACGGAAAATGTATACTCTTGTAATCGAAGCGCCCAGCGCCCCAAACGGCCTGTAGGATCTTTGAGGGAGGAAAGCCAACACAAGGCATGATGGTCTGTTATAACAGTAAAATGCCGGCCAAACAAATAAGGGCGGAATTTTGTAATAGCCCAAACAAGTGCCAGGCACTCTCGCTCTGTGATAGAGTAATTTTGTTCGGACGTAGATAAGAGGCGGCTGGCATACGCAATCACCCTTGTGCGGTCGTGGTGTCGCTGGGCAAGTATAGCTCCAATGCCATGGCCACTTGCGTCGGTGCGGAGTTCAGTATTGGCAGATGGGTTGAAATGGGCCAAAACGGGTGGAGTTGTTAGAGCAGCAATAAGTTCCGAGAAAGCTGCAACTTGTTCAGGTCCCCAGGAGAATCAAACGTCTTTCTTTAGGAGATTGGTGAGAGGACGAGCTAGCGCGGCGAAATTCGGGACGGATCGTCGGAAATACGAACGTAGGCCAATAAAGCTTCGAACATCGCTGGATGAACGTGGAGTGGGGAAATTTTTGACAGCACGAATCTTGTCGGGGTCAGGCTGAACGCCGGCAGCATTAACCAAGTGACCAAGGACTGATTTGTCGGTGACCAAAGCTGCACTTTTTGGAGTTTAGTTGCAGTCCCGCGCGGCGAAAAAGCGCTAGGATTGTAGAAAGGCGATGGAGATGGCTTTCAAATGTAGACGAGAAAACTATTACATCGTCAAGATAACACAAACAAGTGGTCCACTTGAAGCCTCGGAGCAAAGAGTCCATCATGCGTTCGAAGGTTGCTGGGGCATTGCAAATGCCAAAAGGCATGACTTTGAATTGATAAAGGCAGTCAGGGGTGATGAACGCTGTTTTCTCACGGACTCTCTCGTCGACAGAGATCTGCCAGTAGCCGGAACGAAGGTCGATGGACGAAAAGTAGCTGGCTCCGTGCAAAGTATCAAGAGCGTCGTCAATACGCGGAAGCGGATACACATATTTTCTGGTTATCTTATTTAAATGACGATAGTCAACGCAGAATCTCCAACTGTTATCTTTCTTTTTGACCAACACAACAGGGGATGCCCAGGGGCTATTGGAAGGCTCAATTATGTCGTTCGCCAACATTTTGTCGACCTCTGTTTGGACGACGCGTCGCTCGGCAAGCGAAACACGATAGGGCCGCCTGTGAATAGGACTGGCGTCACCGGTGTCAATGCGGTGACTGACAACTGTGGTTTGACCCAATGTGCGGGTACCGAAGTCAAAAAGGTCACTGTAGGTGAGCAAAAGCTGTTTTAACTCTGCGGCGAATTCAGGCTGGAGATCAGCTGCAATCATGCTTTTAACAGGATCAGGGCGCGATGTAGAGGACGAGGACGAGGGTGGGGTTGTAGGGACGGCATTTGGATTATCTGTAGTCAGAGCTGAAATGGCACAATCGGTCATCGGCGACAGCTCTGCTAGTGAAATTCCCTCGGGTAGAACTTGAGTTGATAAGCTGAAGTTAAGGACCGGGAGAGTGGCACGGTTCTGGGATATATGCACAATCAGATGAGGAAGGGTGACGTGCCGCTGCAAGATGACATCAATAATGGGACACGCGAGATAGTCGCCGTCTGGGACGGGTGGGAATGGTGACATAGGGATTTAGACGGCAGCTTCAGGAGGAAGGCGGCAGAACTGTGCTGATCGAAGGCGAAGGCGGGGTGAGCCGGAGGGGTCTTCAGAGCAGAGCGGAAGGTCCAAGCGAAGTAGGCCGGTAGAGCAGTCAATGAGGGCAGAGTGGGCTGTTAAAAAGTCAATGCCAAGGATAACGTCGTGGGGGCATTCTTGGAGGACGGTGAACAACACTGGAGCATGACGACCACCAATGGTAACTCGCGCTGTGCACATGCCAACCACGGCAGCAGGGCTTCGATTAGCGACGCGAACTCTGGGCGAGACGGCTGGAGTAAGAACTTTTTGAGGCGACGGCGAAATGAGGAGCTGAGAACGGACAGTTGGGCTCCGGTATCAATGAGAGCAGAAACGGGAACACTATCCACAAGGACGTCGATGCGATTATTTTGTAGGGCAGGGGTCAGCAGAGGTTTTTCAGTCCGGGTCACAAATGCAGCGTCACCTCCGGGAGCTGCATTGGCTAGTTTTCCGGTATGTGGCTGGAATAGGACGGGGACAAACGGCGGCGAGGAAGAGGAGAACGCGAGCGTCGGGTCTGCGGGGATGGTGAACGGTTGGCAGCACGAGCAGGGACACCGGGGTCAACAGTGGTCTGGTCGGGGCGAGGTGAGTTGTAGCGAGGGGCATAGTCTCCGCGGCGGTCGACGTAGGTGAATTGACGAGATGGCGTGTACCAACGGCTACGGCAGTGACGGGAAATGTGGCCAACGCGGGAGCAAGTAAAGCAGATGGGACGATTTGCATGGGTACGCCATTTATTCGGATTGCGGTGCCGATATCGGGGCGAGAAACCGGCGGTGGGTGAGGCAGCTGCAATCACTGGAGGGGCAGATCCTGAATCCACGGTGTCGGTGCGGCAGGTAGAAGGGAGACCCATATTGGCCACCTCTTGGCGAACAACAGCCTGAATGAGTGATATTGTAGCCAAGGTATTGTCGGGGGTATGCGAGAGTGAAGCTGCAGGAGTCATTGCCTCGAGCTCTTGGCGGACGATGCGGGTCAAAGTAGTGTCATTAGTTGGCGGTCAAGGAGGCGGAAGATCGACACAGGAAGAGCTGGCGGCCGTGTTCGGTAGCCGGTCGAAACGATGAGATATGCGTCTCTGTTTAGCTTGTTCGAAACGTCGGCACACTTGTAGTACAGAGTGCACGGTGGAACAATCCCTACATAAAAGGAGGTTGAAAGCATCATCGGCAATGCCTTTTACTATGTGGCCGACTTTATCCTCCTCAGGCATGGCGTGGTCGACTTTGCAGCACAGGGATAGGACGTCCTGTATATAGGTGATGTAAGACTCTGTAGACGTTTGCGCGCGAGAAGCGAGCGCCTTTTTGGCGGCAAGGTGGCGGCCAATGGGCTTTCCGAAGAGGTCGTGGAGTTTCTGCTTACAGATATCCCACGATGTGAGGTCCTCTTCATGGGTCTCAAACCACACCCGCGCTGTCCCAGTCAGGTAAAAGATGATATTAGCGAGCATAAGTGTGGGATCCCAACTGTTGTGCTTGCTGACGCGTTCGTACAGGGCCAGCCAGTCGTCGACATCAACGTCGTCGGTCCCACAGAAGGTTCCGGGGTAACGGGGATGGGCCATGACGACAGCAGGTGCGGCGGCAGCAGATGTAGCGGCTTCAGTAGTCATAGTGGTGGTAACGATGCGTCGGCCGCTGCGGAGGTCCAGCTTGTGATGGGGATCGAAAGATTCACCTCCACCAAGAGATGTTACGGGAGATATTCACAGTACTGCAGTTGTCTACACCACTGAGGATTATCCCAGCACAGCCCTCACCTGCGTCTTTTTCTTCTGGGGGTCTGTGGCACTTCTTTTTCGTCAGCACGGCCAGCGAATACCGCTCAGTAACAATATTACCTACTGGCATCATTAGGATAAACTTAGTGAGGTAGGGTGAAAAAAATAGGAGAGCAGGTGGGAGAGGGAGCCTGAGTGCCTTTGTGAACTGCACAAAAGGCAGCGACGAGTTCTTCAGATACACGCTTCAAAGTGAAATTCCCTATTTAATGCAGTCACTTTACCGGGAAACGCCTTAGATCTTCACCTCCCTTTGGAGCCATCATTTCAACTAAAAGTGCAAGTTTGCCGAGCGCTGGTTAAAATGACTAAACTATGACGAACAAAGAGATGGGAAGCGAAAAATTTGTGGGAACAGCTTTACCAACAATTTTCGGCCTTGCCTGCGGCACAGCCTTCCAGCTGCAAGACCACGAGACGTTTCCGAGCCCACTCATCAGGACATGTGACTCAGGTCTTATGTACAAAACAGAAGACTTCTGATAGTATTGTGTAGAAAGTGTAGCTTGGAATGAGCCCAGTTTAGCAATTACAGTAAACTCACTCTATTACAAACTCCTAGGAATGATGAAAATTTTTCACCTTGTGAGAAGCTCCACCTTATCGGGAGTGCTTTTAAAAATGGTTTAGTTTGGTTTGTGGGGTTTAACATCCCAAAGCGACTCAGGCTATAAGAGACAGTGTTCTTTAACATGCACTGGCAACACACAGCACATATAGAGGCCTTGCCTTTTGCCTCCATCAAAAATCAGCCACCGAAGCTGGGATTCGATCCCGCATTCTTGGGCCCAGTAGTCAAGCACCCTTACCACTTCACCAACATCGCAGGGCTTTCAAAAGGATGTGCGACTATGCAGTGCGTGTCCAACTACCTTTTAAATGAGGAGAAATTACTGAAATGGCCGTGTAAGAGAGAAATAACTGCCAATTGAGTATTACAAATGGCGCATACAGAACATCCCCCATAAATAGCCTCCATGTCAAAACAAGTGAACCACCCCTCGCAGACAGAAGAACAATCCTTAGGTGTGCTTACGTGCCAAAAAAAAGGTCAATCCCAAAACACCTTTGCCACTCTGTAGTCACAAAGTGCCCATCTAGAACACTTCTTAACAATAAACCGCTAGCAATAAGACCCCTAATTCTCCATTATGAACAGATATGCTAGGAACTAAACATATATGATAAACTTCCAAATGTTGTCCATAGTTCCAAACAAATTTTCCCATGGTACAGCTTCCCTTGTGTATGCGACCTCTCACTAACACAGTTTCGTAAAATGCAGACACCACCTGATCATAATACAAGAATTCCTAGCCTTGAAGGAAAAGTACAAAAACCACACTGCATTGTATACAGACGGTTCTAAAACAACTTTTTACGTTAGTAGTGGTGTAGTGGAAGAAAAACCTGAAAAAACAGGCTACCTCTGTGTGCAACAGTTTTTACTGCCAATGTTATGCAGTCTCCTTAGCTGCGGAAAAGGTAGTAAAGTGCAACATCGTAAAAAGTATAATCTACACAGACTCACTTAGTGTGATCACAGCACTACATGCCAGAAATGCAACACAACACTTATTAGGAAATATAATACATTGTATGAAACAGTTGAAACATGAGGACACGAAATTAAATTCTGCTGGGTGCCAAGTTGTCACGAAATCGGCGCACATGTTCATCAAGCAGGTACGGCGCGAGGCCCGCGCGGCGTCGCGTGCAAAACCATGGAGAGAAAAGCCTCCTTCCCCGCGCGGGAGAGCGCGTAGCTTTGCACGCGTTGCCGTCACCCTCTTTCCCATTGCTCGGGGAGGACGGTGGTTCATAGGCCTGGAATACGCCAGAAAATTCGTCTTCTATGGGACCTAGCCAATGACGACGCGCGGCTCGACGGGGAGAGAAGGGAGCGCTATAACCAGCGAAGCTAAGTATGTGTGCGCGCTAGCTTTGGCGTGTTTTAACAGGCAGACGCGGCGCGCCCTATTTAAAGAGACCGCGCCGCTTGTTAGTGAGTCAGTGTCACGAAATCGGCGCACATTTTCATCAAGCCGGTACGGCACGAGGCCCGCGCTTGCGTTGCGTGGAAAGCATGTAGAGAAAAGCTCCCTTCCCCGCGCGGGAGAGCGCGTAGCTTTGTACGCGTTGCCGTCACCCTCTTTCCCATTGCCCGGGGAGGACGGTGGTTCATCGGACTGGAATCAGCCAGAAAATTCCAGCATTTTCTATGGGACCTGGCCAATGGCGACGCGCGGCTCGACGGGAGGAAGAGAGAGCGCTATAACCAGCGAAGCTAAGTGTGTGTGCGCTAGCTTTGACGCGTGCTAACAAACAGACGCGGCGCGCCCTATTTAAAGCGACCGCGCCGCTTGTCAGTCAGTCAGTCAGTCAGTTCATCCGTGTTTTGCGACGTATTCGGCTGGACTCCCGGGGATCACCCGCTGCTGGCAAGCCCACGGACTTTCAAGGGAGCGGTGCTCGTCTCGTATGGCGGCCACATCGTGACTCTTGAGGCGTCGGACTGCAACAGTGCCCGGTGAACAATTTGGTGTTTGTTTATGTAACTCTCTCGTGTTTGATCTATTGTAAAGACTGAGTTTTTGAATCATACTGTAGTTGCATGCTTAGCGTTTGTATTCTGTGAACCTCTCGTCTATGTATTTCAAGTGATATTGTGTATTCCTTTGTATCGTCTCTTGCTGTGCATAAATTGTGTTTTGTTTGTTACTTCTGACTCCGATCCTTTCTCTGGTTTGAACCGGCGACCGCTGGGCACCAAACGACCACCCCCTTCTGTCACCACAAGGTAGTTGAATTCCGGCTGAGCTTGCCACGCAGGTCGAGGGCATCTCCTTTGCGACCGGAACAGCTACCCCCACTCACTCAAAGGGTGTCTGGGAGTGTGCGCACCGTTAAGGGCGCATCGTTAATAATACCTCATATTTATTAACGGGTGACAGTCAGTCAGTCAGTCAGTGTTTGCGACATGTTCGCTTGTGCTTCGGCTGGACTCCCGGGGACCACCCGCTGCTAGCAAGCCCACGGACCTGCAAGGGAGCGGCGCTCGTCTTGTATGGCGGCCACAGCGTGACTCTTGAGGCATCGGACTGCAACAATGCCCGGTGAACAATTTGGTGTTTATGTATCTCTCTCGTGTTTGATCTGTTGGAAAGCCTCTGTGTTATTGAATCATTCTGTAGTTGCATGCTTAGCGTTTGTATTCTGTGAACCTCTCGTCCGTGCAATTTTATTGTTTGTGTATTCCTCTGTATCGTCTCTTGCTGTGCATAAATTGTGTTTTGTTTGTTACTTCTGACTCCGACCCTTACTCTGGCTTGAACCGGCGACAGCTGGGCACCAAATGGCCACCCCCTCCTGTCACTACAAGGTAGTTGAATTCCGGCTGAGCTTGCCACGCAGGTCGAGGGCATCTCCTTCGCGACCGTAACAGCTACCCCCCCTCACTATAAGGGTGTCTGAGAGTGTGCACACTGTTAAGGGCGCATCGGTAATAATACCCCCTAATTATTAACGGGTGACAATTATTCTGGCGTCCGCGACAGGACGTTTGGTGCACTCAAGCTCAGAGGACGGAGAAAGAGTTGGAAGAGTTTACGAAGAGGTCGTAAACAGTGTAGCAGCAGAGCGGTAGCGAGAGGTAGTGCCGCGCAGAAGCGTTTAGGCGAAGTTCGCTAAGCAGTGTTTAGGCTACACCCAGACGGTTCGCGCTTCAGATATGAATCTGAGAGAGTTGATTGAGGCTGGCACCCAGCTGGGGTTGTCCGGGGCCGAACTGCGCAAATGGGTTAGGCAGAGAGAAAAAGAAGAAAGAGAGAGAGAAAAGGAACGAGAGAGGGCTCGAAAGGAAGCCGGGGAAGAGAGATAGAAAAGGAACAAGAGAGGGCTCGAAAGGAAACCGAGGAAGAAATAGAGAGAGCAGAAAAAGAACGAGAGAGAGCAGAAAAAGAACGAGAGAGGGCTCGAAAGGAAGCCGAGAAACGAGAGAGGGCTCGAAAAGAAGCCGCGGAAGAAAGAGAGAAGGCTCGAAAGGAACGGGAAGAGGAATTTCAGCGAGAAAAGGAATTACTTACTATGAGACTTCAGCTCCAAAACTCATGGAACAACAACGGTTTAGCTGAAGTGCATAGCTCCAGTGAAGGACATAGCAGCTTGCGGGTAGACGCAAGTAAATTGATTCCGAAATACGACGAGAGAAGAGACGATCTCGACGCGTTCCTCTTGCGTTTCGAAAGGATCGCCATAAATGCTAATTGGACAGACAGTGAATGTGCTACCATCTTGAGCACTTAACTTAGTGGCGAAGCATTAAGTGTGTTTGGAAGACTTCCTCCTGAGGATGCAGGCAGCTATAACAAAGTGAAAGCTGCATTACTTAAAAGGTTTAGATTTACGACGCATGGGTTTCGAGAGAAGTTCAGGACTGGAAAACCTATGGACGGTGAAACGGCAACAGTGTGTTGCGCGACTGAGTAATTATTTCAACCGCTGGACTGAACTCTCAAAAATTAAACTAGAGTATGGCGCACTTCGCGAACTCCTAATTAAGGAGCAATTCCTGGGCAGCTGTCACCCTGGTCTGTCGCTTTATTTAAAAGAAAGAAAAGCGAATAACCTGGACGAAATGATGGATCTCGCAGACCAGTATTTGGAAGCCCAGGGAGGCGAAAATTTGAGCAAAATTGTAAATTCTGAAACCCCTCGAAAGCCCAAATTCCGGCAGACACAACTTAGCATGAAGTCAACCCCGAGGTGTTATCTCTGCGGACAACTAGGCCACATCGCACCTAACTGCCGCAAACTCGTAACCAACAATCCATCCTCGTGTTGGAAATGCGGACAGAAGGGCCACAAAGCGATGTCGTGTCCCGACGTTGAAAAGGCAGCTCCGCAGGCGGCATGCGAGAGGACTCCGTCAGAGTCGGAATGTCGCCTAGAGGAAGAAGATGCCGATGGCTTTGTTGAGCTGAAGAACGGCAGGAAAGTCCGCGTGGTGCACGGCCTAGAGGATGAGGAAGCAGAGAAGCTTGTTAATCGGAAGAAGGACAAAAAACTCCGGGTGGTGAACGCCGTAGTACACGCGCAACCTGGATCTGCGGTGAATCGTGTGCCGGTTTCGAGGGAAAAGATAGAAGAAAATCAGTTTCTGTGCTACGAGATACAGGTAGCAGTGCCGTAATCGTGAAACGGAGTTTGATTCATAAGAATGATCTGACCGGTGAGAAATGCGCTGTGAGGCTCATTGACGGCTCAATTCAATTGCTACATGAGGCAAAATTGGAAGTGTAAACGCCATATTATTCTGGAAAACTGACACCCCTTTGCATGGAATGCCCTATCTATGATTTGGTACTGGGCCATATCAAGGGCGCATCATTTCCCGAGGATCCTGATGAAAGTCCCGCGCCTGTGCGCTGCAAGGAATCTAAAAAGAAAAAGGCAAGGCGAGGAAAGCAAGGCCATGAGAAGCAGGATGAAAAGCCTCGAGACAAGAATAAACAAAAGGAAGCCCCTCAGGAGGAAACCGAAAAGAAAGAGACGGCTCAGGAAATTAAGTCAGGAATGCCTAGGCCGTCGTTGATGCAAGTAGCCCAAGTGTTTCTGCTGCTTATGGGGACATTACTTGGAATATTTCACCTTGAGCGGAAGGAATGCCGGTGCCTAGGAAAGAGCACTACTACAGTGATTCTTTTTGTTGGTCTGTGCGCGTTGGCACAGGTTCCCGTATATCCGTCGGCGCTACTGGTTGTAGGGGCAATTATCGGCACACATTGGTTGTGTGATTTGCAAGGGGACTATAAGTCATGCCTCAGGGAATTTTCAGTAGCCCGATCGGGAAACATAGAAGCGTCTCAAATGCGAGAGCCTAGAGCGAAGGCAGAATCCCTGGCGGACAGAAGCGTGTCACGTACTGATTGCGGATTAGAATTACGCTCGGAAATTTAGGTTTGTGCGCTTCGCATTTGAAGAGCTGTGTGTTGTTGATTCCTATGTGTATCCGACAACAGTGTGGTGCTATGTTTGTGAACATCATGGTATTGATGTGTGAATTTTGTAATGTGTTATTACAGTTTGTGAAATTTGTGCAATGTGTGTGATATGGATATTTGCCCCATATATTGTGAGCGCATGCATGTGCGCGCGATGTTCGTGGTTGTTGTGAATATTGTGGGACAATATTCTTTAAAGGAGGGGCAGTGTCACGAAATCGGCGCACATTTTCATCAAGCCGGTACGGCGCGATGCCCGCGCGGCGTCGCGTGCAAAACCATGGAGAGAAAAGCCTCCTTCCCCGCGCGGGAGAGCGCGTAGCTTTGTACGCGTTGCCGTCACCCTCTTTCCCATTGCCCGGGGAGTACGGTGGTTCATAGGCCTGGAATACGCCTGAAAATTCCAGAATCTTCTGTGGCACCTAGCCAATGACGACGCGCGGCTCGACGGGGGGAGAAGGGAGCGCTATAACCAGCGAAGCTAAGTGTGTGTGCGCGCTAGCTTTGGCGCGTTTTAACAGACAGACGCGGCGCGCCCTATTTAAAGAGACCGCGCCGCTTGTTAGTGAGTCAGTCAGTGTTTGCGACGTGTTCGCTTGTGCTTCGGCTGGACTCCCGGGGACCACTCGCTGCTAGCCAGTCCACGGACCTGCAAGGGAGCGGCGCTCGTCTCGTATGGCGGCCACAGCGTGACTCTTGAGGCGTCGGACTGCAACAGTGCCCGGTGAACAATTTGGTGTTTGTTTATGTATCTCTCTCGTGTTTGATCCGTTGGAAAGCCTCTGTGTTATTGAATCATTCTGTAGTTGCATGCTTAGCGTTTGTATTCTGTGAACCTCTCGTCTGTGCAATTTTATTGTTTGTGTATTCCTCTGTATCGTCTCTTGCTGTGCATAAATTGTGTTTTGTTTGTTACTTCTGACTCCGACCCTTACTCTGGCTTGAACCGTCGACAGCTGGGCACCAAATGGCCACCCCCTTCTGTCACTACAAGGTAGTTGAATTCCGGCTGAGCTTGCCACGCAGGTCGAGGGCATCTCCTTCGCGACCGGAACAGCTACCCCCACTCACTCTAAGGGTGTCTGAGAGTGTGCGCACCATTAAGGGCGCATCGTTAATAATACCCCCTAATTATTAACGGGTGACACAAGTAACATAGGTATAAACGGAAATGCAAGAGCTGATGCGTGTGCTGCAGCCGCCCAGCATGCAAAAACAGAACAAGTAAATGTACCTCATCGAGATGTCATAAAATATATACAAAGAAGATTAAAAGAGAAATGGCAGGATTCATGGGACAAAGAAATCAAGAATAAGTTGCACGTCCTGAAGCCTGTGGTAGAGGAATGCAAAACATGTAGCCACCAAGAGCGTTTCATTGAAGTGGTTCTATGTCGTCTTTGTATCGATCACACACCACCTTACACATAACTTTTTACTAACGAAACACGATCAGCCTACTTGTGAAGAATGTGGAGACGTGCTCACAATCAGCCATATCCTAATTAGTTGTAAAAGGCTTGAAGATCTATGACAAAAGCACTTCCCACAACTTTACAATGAACATATACCATTCCACTCAAGCTTACTTTTAGGAGAAAAGTCACTCATTGATATTTCCTGCATATTTTTGTTCCTAAAAGAAGCAAAGTATCTAAATAAGTTATATAACCTATAATAACTGCTAAAACCCTTAACAAAGGCCAGATTCTAATCCTTGCTTTTCTAATCCCTTAACAAAGGCCAGATTCTAATCCTTGATTCTAATGATGGCCTTAGTTGCCTATGTGCCATAAAACACAACACAACACTTCACCAACATCGCAGGGCGTTCAAACAGGATGTGCGAGTATGCAGTGTGTGTCCAACTACCTTTTAAATGAGAAGAAATCACTGGAATGGCCTTGTAAGAGAGAAATAACTGCCAATTGAGTGTTACACGATGCCATTTTACTCTTCATGGAAGAAAGGTATTGTGCACCTAAGACTTTTACTGGCCCTCATTTTACTCTTCATGGAAGAAAAGTATTGTGCACCTAAGACTGTTACTGGCCCTGCTGTTCTTTTGTGAAAATTTTGCAGCTGCCACAAAAAGAAAATATATCTACTTTCTGAGAAATCCATCGATTATCTCACATTGTTTGAAAAACTGCGCTAACAGCTGCATCGCAAATAACTAGGGCACATTGGGTGATAACTTGTGCACCCTGTTTCGTTTCGATCAAACTTGCGATCTCCCATCACATCAGTAACCCACACTTTGTCTTTCTAAATAGCTGTGATAGTACTTTGGACATTTCCAATCATGTAGCTACGGTATGGACAGATTGTAGCTCGCACTGCTCACACCTCACGTCTCGCACCACGTGGCACAAGTGGCATTGGTGTTATGCTTCACATCAATGCTACTACTGACGGTGCTTTGGGAAAAACCCATCGCTGATCATAAGTGGTTTAATCGTGTTACTTGCATACTAAAATTGTAAAAACTCAGTTGAGGTAGAGTACAGCCAATTTGCTGTTCTTCAGCAGTAAAGGCCATGCAAGAGTCACCGCAAGCCTCTGGTCGGTAAGGCTGGCTTTACCGCGCAACAGTTGGTATACCGAACGCGTGCTTCTCTACATCACAGCAGCGTCGCCCTGAAAACAAGCATGACAGATTGAAGGCGACTTTCATCTTGATCATCATCCACCGGACTATACCCACTGCAGAGGGCAAAGTTCTTTCCCATACTACACTATTTACCCGGTCCTGTGCCAGCTGCATCCACTTGATTCCTGTGAACTTCTTAACCTCATCCACAGACCTAACTTTATGCTGCCCCCTTTTGCGCTTTCCTTCCCTTGGAATCCAATTTGTACCCTAAGTGACCATCCGTTGTCCTTTATTCGCACTAAATTTCCTGTCCAAGTCTATTCTTGATTTCCACTAGAATGGCAGTAACTAGAGTTATTTCTCTGATCCACTCTGCACACTTCCTATCTTTTAACGTTACCCTTAAAAGTTTTCGTTCCATAGCCCTCTACATGGTCCTCGACTTTCAAGCAACTTTAAAGCAGACTCAGCATTGACCTTGTCAAGTGGTTTGCGGCACTAGCATTGCAAGCTGGTGCCCGAGACTGTGCAGCCAAACCTGGCTCTACGCACGAAAAATTATTGTCAGGTGCCATTAGAAGAGGCACACTTGCAGAGACATGGCGTGCAGTTCGATATATTGGACATTCCGTTTCACAGGTGATAAATGCAAGCACCACTTTGATACTTTTGCTTGAGATTTTCAAGGGGACCTTGGGAGAGTTAAATGTAACGAATAATTCGATATATCTGAGATCGATTGTGTTTCCTTCTTTGAAAGCCGGCCAGCACAAACTTTTGTCAGTGCATTGACATTTTTATTGATGGAATCTAGTCCCTTAAAGAGCCTAAATGCCATTTAGAGTCTCTCAGTTTACGGCTGCTGTTAATCTAGAGTACACAAATTCGCCTTGCACCGTAGCTCAGGACAGGGTCAGGCTACGTAGTGATGTCTGTTCATTCCAAATGGGGCCGATTGTAGAAGACGCACAGTTCCAAAAGTCTTGCTTCTGGAACATTTTGCACAGATTACCATTGAACTGCCAGCTAGCAAGCGGTAACTCCTTTTAAATTCTGAAGTCTCAGTAGTTGGGGCTAGTTGGTCATCCGGGAGTTCTTTGAGATCTGTTTGTGCAAAGAACTGAAAACAGAGGTCAAGAAGTGAGTAGCGAGACAGTAGGCAGCTAGCATGCCTCCCATCTGCTCACTTTTTCTGACTCCATCATTAATCTGGCAGATTCAACTTTTTCTGAAGTGCACAGTATTTTGAGTGTTCTTGTTTCTTGGTTTCCACGTATTTACTCTTAAACTAAATAAAATACTATATGAAAACTGAAGCAGGCTCTGGCAGTAAGTTACCTCAGCCCACTGACAAGGAAACCACTTTACTGACTGAAAGTGGAGCTTTTGTGATCTAGAAAAGGAAAACAAGAAAATATCACACAGGTGTCGTCACTACCTGATGGCTTTGAAAGCTGCAAGCATTCAGGCAAGATACATTGATGCGATTTTCTTAATACAGATACCAGGAATAAGCTTAGATTTAACAATATTCTCTTCAAAATTGTGCTCACAGAATTCTTCCTGGTACATACATCACAATCTTGTCTCTAGTAACGGGGAAACATTTTTGAATGCAATTTGCTTGAAAACATGTCTTTTGCTGCCAGACAAGTGTCAACATACCCAAAAAGGGCCGAAGAAAGAATTTTTCTCAATACCAGAAGTTGGATGTGGCTCTACTTCCTGTTAGAGGGTGGTTAGCACATTTTCTCATAGTGGTGACAAAGCCTGGTAGCCACAAACGAGCAGACTGGTGTTGCATATAAATAATCTCTTTTTGGGCTGACTTGCGCCCACAAAAGAACTAATCAATTCGGTAGCAGGGATAACAAGAAGCGTGCTCGCTGATTATCGAAGAGAGAATGCCCGCTGCATGCAGCAAAGCTCAATTTAAAGTCGCAGGCAACATCGAGATAAACCAGCTAACAGATGTTGGGAAGGTCTGAAACAATGCGGAAGCAGTTACGCTTGCCGGCAATGCTTCGAGACCAATCCCAGCGCGTATCACGCTACGAAGAAAGTGACAAAGCCACGTTTCGCAACACCAAGCATAAACAAGCAAAGATCACAAAATAGTTCCATGTGCTACTGTCACAGTGATAAGGCCGCATGCCGACATTTGTTAAAAGCAACAAAATAAAGATTTCAAACCTTTGCGGCAGTTGTCTTGAGTCTTTTTTGTGCCTGTGTCTTTGGGGCGATGTGGTTTAAACCTTAGCTGGTCCACAGAGAGAGAAAAGGGTTCTCTTTATGTCCCTTTCTTTCTGTCCGTTCTTTCTTCCCCATGTTGTGTGCGTCCAGGGTGCTCAGAGGGTGACGTGAAACCTATGGGACGCCCTGTCACGTGGACCTCTGGCACATCCACCTGAAGGACATCCAGGGAAACTTCGGCTCAGGGGCTCTGCTGGCACTCAACCTCTTCATGGGCACCCTGCTGGTGAGAGGTCTGCTTGGCAGACGAGGCACTGTGTTTGTTCTCAAAAGAGGGTGTTCAAGTGTATTGAAGTAGTTATCCGGGAACTGAGTTCAAACAAGTCCCCTGGGCTAGATGGACTCCGTACATCTATATATAAAGCTTTCAGAACTGAAATGGCAGTCGCTCTGGAACGACTCATTAGCGAATGCTACGAAAACGAAGTGACGCCTCCATCTTTCCGAGTGTCCCACGATTTACTAATCCCTAAAACAAATGACCCGATTAAGTTAGTCTGTGGAATCATACCGGCACATTAGCTTAACGAATGTGGAGTATAAAATTTACAAGAAAGTTTTAGCTCGACGTCTCCAAAGGGTAATTAAATCACTTTTAGGTCCTCAGCAAACGTGTGGCATAAATGGCAGGACAATACCAATATTCATACAGCTATAAGTATCCTTGAATGCTGCGAGGTAATGCATAGGCGGGTAGCCATGTTGCAGTTACTCTCACAAGGCATTTGACAAAGTTGTACACCAAGTTCTCTTCTTAATAATGGATAACAGCAACGTGGGCAGGGTTATTACTGATGGCATAAAAATGAGTTTCGATAGTTGTGCGGCGAAGCTGGTAATAAATAAGCAATTAAGCGAGAGTATACCTGTGCTGTGTTCTGTGACACAAGACTGCCCTTTGCCTGCCCTGCTTTTTGCACTATATTTTGAGCCTTTTGCTTGCGGCTGCTTTCAATGCGAAACATCCGGGGTTACGATTTCTACAGAACTGAATTTAAAGTCTCTGCATACGCTGAGGATCTAGCAGTGTTTTGTACGGACCATGAAAGTGTGAAAAAAGTTGTAAAAGAGGCCGAAACATTTTATAATGCAAGTGGAAGTGCTGTTAGCCAGTCCAAAGTGTTTTTGTTTCTGGCATGGGAGCTGGCAATACACGCCGGAGGTGTTTTGCAACATGATATGGGCGGTAAAACCAGGCACCTACCTAGGTGTGCCACTGGAGCATTACCGCGCGAGCAAAGATTACTGGGCAAATGAAGTTGTACGCGTTAAAGCTAAGACAGGAAAATGGGGAGAGCATAATTTTTCAATGTTTGCAAGAGCAACTGTCTGCAATTTTTTTTTAGTGGCGAAAATCGTTTATGTGATGCAAGCGTTATGTTTTGCGACAATGTCTGTGCAAAAAATGCATAGAGTATTCGCGACATTTATTTGGGGTTCAACATGGCAGCGCACATGTCATAGCAATCTGTTTCATAGGATGGTGAACGGGGGGCTGGGGTTGTCGCATTTGTTCCTCAGGCAGGTTGTAACAAGATTCCTTTTTTTGCGTGATCAAAAAGATGATTTTCTGAGGAGAATTATTCAAGTCTGATTGCGCGATTCATTGCCTGATTGCGTTGTGTCGTCCATGTCTACAGGGCCAATAGCTTTATGTGCGTTTTCGCTGCGCAGTGGTCGCGTCTTTTGATATAATAAAGGCGAGATTTTCAAGTGAGTATCTCGCCGTGGTTGACTGTAAAAGGCTTTACAAAGACCATGTTGGCGTATTCTTGCCTGTACTTTTGTACCTTTGTATATATTTTGGGTTCAGAGCGACATGTTCTGAACAGAGTGAAAAAAATGCCGGTACGAGCAGTTGTTAAATCCTTCGTTTTCCAAGTACACACAGGCACTTCTCCCAGTGAAGCCGTGGCTCAAAGCAAAGGCATCTTTTTACCTCGGTCCGTGAACTGCTTGATATGCGGAAAATAGGAGACGATTGAACATACTTTTCTGGATTGTCATGATGCAGTATTTTTGTGGGATGTCTTAAAACGCAGCATCAAAAAAGATTTGCCGATATATCTATTCGGTATACATTTCCTGCCATGCGCTGAAACAGGGGGAGTGCCCTGCGACCTGGTAATGCTTTTGTGCATGCATAGCGTGTGGAAAACGCGTATGGATGTTAAACATGGCCATAATGTTGTGACTCCTTCTCGAGAATATTTTATTGAGAGTGTGGTGTACATACGGAATGTTTTTGGTTCCAAGAATGATCCTCGCGACTGGTTACCTGTTTTAGACAGATTGACCACCCTTAACCCATTTTATCACCGTACACTGCTCAGACTTTGACTAGTGGCCTTACACCCATGTAACAGTTACCAAGCCGGTAATAAGGAAAAAAATGTTGCCTTATGGATATGGCGTTGGCCTCCGGAGCCAAAGGTTGTGGGTTCGAGTCCCATAAGGTGCGGTGACGTGTTTTTGCTTTCTAAATTTTTGCATTCATATGACTCGATGCTGCGTTTTTTGTACCCAAGGAAGCGAGCCTGCGGAATATTCTTCCACTTAGCACCTGAGAAGGGCCGCCGTCAGACGTTCAGGTAACAGTAAAAACGCTACCCTGTTCTGAATATAATTTCTCTACGGTGCGTACCTGTGGCCAGCAGAACAAAGGGCTTTTTGTACCGTGGTCTATTAACTGCATTATTTGCAGAAAACCCGAGACCACTGAACACATCTTCTTGGAGTGCCATGACTAAGTTTTCCTCTGGGATATCTTGAACCGAACTTTAAAAAAGGAATTGCCAATAACGCCATTCGGAATCCAATATCTGCCATGCGCTGACCCTGAAGGAGTGCCGAGTGACATGCTGATGCTAATATGTATGCATAGCGTATGGAAAACGCGTATGGATGTCAGGCATGAGCGAACCGTTGTACACCCCGCTCGACACCACTTCATCGAGAGCGTGGTATACCTGAGAGAAATTCTGCGTGCACAAGATAGTTCCCCGGAATGGCTACCTGTACTGGACCAGCTGGCTTCAGTAAAGCCATTTTAAATCTAGCGCTTTAGGCACAATGTGCCTAGGGCTTTTGGCATTCCTTTTGTTTTGCTTTGTTTTTGTGTATTCAGAGTGTACGGTGCTGTGCTTGAAAACTGGTAATAAAGAAAAAAAAACACCTGTGACCTAACGGATATGGCGTTGGCCTCCGGAGCCAAAGGTTGTAGGTTCGAGTCCAATCAGGTGCGGTGACGTGTTTTTGCTTTCTAAATTTTGCATTCATATGACTCGATACTGCGTTTTGTGTCCCCAAGGAAGCGAGCCTGCGGACTATTCTTCCACTTAGCACCTAAGAAGGGCCGCCGTCATTCAGGTAACAGTAAAAACGCTACCCTATTCTGAATATAATTTCTCTGCCGTGCGCACCTGTGGCCTAATGGATATGGCGTTGGCCTCCGGAGCCAAAGGTTGTGGGCTCGAGTCCCATCAGGTGCGGTGACGTGTTTTTGTTTTCTAAATTTTGCATTCATATGACTCGATACTGCGTTTTTTGCCCCAAGTAAGCGAGCTTGCGGAATATTCTTCCACTTAGCACCTAACAAGGGCCGCCGTCGGACATTCAGGTAACAGTAAAAACGCTACCCTATTCTGAATATAAGTTCTCTACGGTGCGCACCTGTGGCCTAATGAAAGCATTAAACATCCGGCTTCGCTAGTGAACGGACATGTGCATCATGGGCTCCGTAGGAGTGGTTACAGCGGCCCTACTTCGTCGCGGAAACAGGTTTTCTTGCTCAGGTGACCAAGCTTACGAAGTTATTTTGCCCCGGCTTCCAACAGGTCGTATTGTATTTAACACTCTTTTTTTGCACGCCGACGTGAGAGCGAGACCATACAAGGTCGTGAATTTTCGCGACGCGCTGGCTCAGTTGGGACTGCTCCCCGAGGTTATCGCCTTGGGGGCGTACCAAATGGATCACGTTTGGGCCATCACGTTCAAGAGTGACGATGGAATGAAGCAGTTGTTGTCGTGCCGTGAACTAGCCGTGAAAGACCGTCGGTGCATTGTTGTCGATCCTGGTGACCAGGATGTTAGAATGAAAATTCACTGCATTTTGTACAACGTTCTCGATTAAGATGTACGGACCGCCCTGGCTCCGTACGGCACAGTCACAGAAATTGCCAAGGAACGCTGGCGCGTACAAGGCGTGTTGGACAAAGGCTCTTCAACACGGTCAGTGTCCTTGAAGTCGAAGCCTGGTGTGACAATTGATGATTTGCCGCACCAGCTGCGCATTGCTGGAGAACAGGCTCTCATAGTCATTTCCGGCAGAGCTCCACTTTGCCTGAGGTGCCATACCACAGGATATGTTCTTCGTGAGTGCAAAGTCCTCGTTCTGCTCTATGCCGCCGATTCGGACATCATGAACCAGAATGTGTGAAGACCTATGCAAATGTCACAGGGTCTATGACAAGGCAAGACACCTCGGAGCTCGTCATGGACGAGGTTGAAGCCGAGGAAGCTGCGAGAACAGAATCGAACATACCGCAGTCAAATGCTAAGGATACGGACGACACTGGAGGCGGGGCAGTGAAGTCTAGTGAAGATCGCGCCTCTGTGCCTGCTCAGGCAGGTGCAGCCGAGACTGTGGGGGCATCAGATGGAGAAGGCAGCCAAGTTATTATAAGCATGCGAGAAAATGCAGCTGTTAACGAAGGCGGTATGAGAACAACCAGTCGTCCACGAACGTGGCACCAACAAAGAGGACCCATGACAAGGCCTGTGTTGAAGATTCGAGCATCTCTACCCTCAGCACCGACGAACCACCTCCCAAAACACCAGTACAGCGTCGGGCGACGCTTCGCCCGAAGCCCAACATCCCGCCGGACAGAACGCCGGCGACGACTACACCGACGTAGGAAAAATGGCTCGCCCCAGATTGACTGCAGGACGAGGGGCGACTCACGACGGGTCTGCCTGCGAGGGTGTGCTGACGTTAAGTCAGTACACGCCGGACGACCCGCACACCTCTCGAGTGGACTCGAAATTTCGTGAGAACGTTTCCTGCGTTCCTCATCTGTGTATAATACGGTAGAAGGTGAACACCGAGCGGTTTGGTTATCTTGTGTTTATAAACGAAATGGCAGCTCAACCTGAAGCAACACTTCGATTTGCCACGCTTAATGTAAGAGGCCTTGCAGCGAGTCGACATCAGTATGAACTGAGTCGCTTCATGCTGGACAACGATTTGGACGTGATAGCAGTGCAATTGGAGACTAAGGTCGAAAGTGAAGCCCAGACAAACTGCATGGTCGAACCGTTTAGAAATCGGTACAGTGTATGTGTATGCCATTCTGTTGGTACTACATCGGGAGGGTGTGCTATCTTCATCCGCAAGTCTGTAGGTACTGTTGAATCTGTTGTAGTGTGTAATACTGGACGTTTTGTTGTGTGTGATTTTTCATATCTTGATTTACAGTGGCGCATACTGTGTGTGTATGCCGCAAATAAGGAAAATGAGCGCAAAGCATTCTTCAAAAATATTGAACCTTATTTGAATTCTACCAGATATACGATCCTTCTAGGTGATTTCAATTGCATGTGTATGCCCGAGGACAGAGCTACTAACGCGATCATTCGGGATCAAAGTTCGTTGCTTTTGAGCTCAATCGTCCAGAGAATAATCTCGAAGACGTTAGGGGTGCTCTGTCAGGAGGAATCCGTCCTCAGTTCACGCACTTCCAACAAGCCAGCCACGCACGACTCGACAGAGCTTATGTGTCGGCTATCTTGGTGCCAATGATTAGTGAATACTTGTTTAAATGCATCGCATTCAGCGACCATTGCATGGTGATGTTTACAGTAGGAACTAAGCCCAGGAGATCTAATTTCAACTGGAACCTCTGGAAACTAAATGTAAAGCTGTTAAGTGATGAAAGTTTCGCGCGTACAGTACGAGAAAAACTTGATAGTTTGTTGATGGGCGACTATAGGGGCGTTATAGAGAAATGGGAGCGTTTCAAAGAAGAAATAAAAATGAGCGTAATCGAAAGAGCGTGTGCACTACGACATAACGAGAAAACGGAGGAAAAAGAACTTCAAAGCCGATTAAATTCATTTCTGCGGCTAGAAAACGCACAGCCAGGCCAGTTTGCAACAGAAATAAAAGAAAGAAAAAATAGACTAGAACTGATAGATAAGGAAAAATACAAAGGTGCTGTCATACGCGCACGCGCAGAGCGGTTGTGGCTAGGTGAGTCGCCAACAAAGCGGTCCCTGTGCGACGAAAAACGATATGCCGTCAAGAATGAGATTAAAGAGATAGACTACGAGGGAGAAATAACTCTCGATTTCAAGACTATTCAGCGCGCGTTTGTTGATTATTATGAAGAACTAATGGGTAACGAGGCAAACTTGCAAGAAGGCTTTGAGTCAGAATTTTTGTCACTGTTGCCTATACTCGGTGATGAAGTTCAGCTTAACCTAGAGGCACCTATTAGCGTTATTGAAATCGTGCGTGCTATTGACGAGTTGAGCTCTGGAAAGGCACCCGGACCAGACGGGCTTAGCGCAGCTTTCTACAAAGCCTTCAAGAGTGATATGGCGTATATGTTGCACCGAATAATTCAAGAAATGTACGAAACCAACATGATGCCTCCGTCGTTCCGAAAAACCCACATTGTTCTCATACCGAAGAGTGACGATCCCACAGGCGACTATCAGTAAAAGCTTATAGGCCCATAAATCTTACAAATGTAGACTATAAGATTTTCATGAAGGTTTTAGGAAGAAGATTGCAGAATGTAATAAAGTCTATTGTTGGCCCGCACCAAACGTGCGGAATAAAAGGTCGAGCGATATATGACAAATATTCATGTAGCACGTAGTATTCTAGAATGCTCTGATTCATTTAAGAAACGTGTAACCATGTTGCAATAAGACATGGAAAAAGCCTTTGACCGCGTTAGTCGCCATACATTGTTTTCTATCCTTGAACATGTGAATGTTGGCCGCGTTCTTGTTGAAGGTGCTAAAATGGCATATGCTGGTTGTACGGCAAACATCATTATTAATAAGCAACTGAGTGAAAGCATTACTGTTCGTTCTTCAGTGAGACAAGGGCGCCCTTTGTCGCCATTGTTGTTGGCCCTGTATCTCGAACCATTCTGTCTACAAATTATGTTAAATGAGAATGTGCACGGCTTTGCGATATTGTCCACTGAAGTTAAAATCCTTTCTTACGCGGATGACATTGCAATCTTCTGCGCAGATAAAGATAGCGTGACAGAAGCAGTGAAAGAGGCAACTAGGTTTGCAAAGTCTCAGGAAGCGTGATAAACTGGGAAAAGTGCTTCGGCTTTTGGCATGATAGCTGGGATTCTGCGCCCATCATGCACGAAGGCTTTGAGTGGGCAATGTCACCTGTTAAATATTTGGGAGTTCCCCTAAACGATTATAAGGAACCAGCAAGGTACTGGGAAGCATAAATTGAACGAGCGCGTGAAAATACGCGCAAATCGGGTGGCCGAGATTTTTCTATTTTTACTAGAGCCACAGTATGCAACCTGTTTCTAGTGGCCAAAGTTTGGTATGTGGTTCAGGCATTGTGCATGTCACGAACCAGTGTCCAACGATTGCACCGAGTGTTTGCAGTGTTTATTTGGGGGTCGAGTTGGGAGAGGACAAGCCGCACAAATCTTTTTCGATCTGTGAAAAACGGCGGCCTGGGTTTGACTCATTTGTTCATTAGACAGCTTGTGTCGAGATTTATGTTCCTTCGGGACCAAAAAGACGCTGTCTTGCGGACAGTAATGCAACTGTGGCTGGGTGAGGCACTGCTAGACTTCGTTGTATCATCCAGTCCTGTTAAACACATGAGGGTCAGAGCTTTTCTCTGGGAGGTTCGAGCTTTTCAATTTTTGAAAGCTCGCTTTTCAGTGCAGTACCTTACTGAAGTATTGAGGAAAGAACTTTACAAAGCACTCATAGATACTATGTAACCTGTTCCTGTCTACCGGACCATGTACAGTGTAGGTCAAGGGAAAAATGTGCTGAAAAGAGTAAAGAGGATGCCTGTGCGGGCCTCGGTGAAAACCTTTTTTCAGTTGCACAGTGGCACTCTACCAGTGAAGCCCTGGCTTCAAGAGAAGGGTATTTTTGTCCCATGGTCCGTAAATTGCCTAATTTGTAGAACACCGGAGACGATAGATCAAATGTTCCTTCACTGTACAGATACGGTATTTCATTGGGACATCTTACAACGAGCGGTTAAAACGTTGCTTCCGATATCGCCAAACGAAATACGATTTCTACCTGTAGAGAGTGGGGCGACATATCATACGACATGTTCATGCTTCTCAGCCTACCCAGTATTTGGAGAAATCGGATGGCATTCAGGCATGCAGACGAGACTGTACTCCCCGTCAGGGAGTACATTATCGAAAGCATGTCTTTTATAAGAGGTGTGCTTAGGGCACAAAATGAGCCCCTAGAGTGGCTCTCAGTAATGGACGACCTTGTACAACTTAAACGCTGTTAATCCTGTTGCGTGAGCGAGACAGATTTCCGCTCGCGCCTTTTACTTGCCATGTGATGTAGATGCTGTACAGATGTGTTTTTTTGTGTTATATTCCAATGTGGCAATAAAAAAAAAGAAACCTGTGGCCTAATGGATATGGCGTAGGCCTCCGGAGCCAAAATTGTGGGTTCGAGTCCCATCAGGTGCGGTGACGTGTTTTAGCTTTCTAAATTTTGCATTCATATGACTCGATACTGCGTTTTTTGTCCCCAAGGAAGTGAGCCTGTGGAATATTCTTCCACTTAGCACCTAAGAAGGGCCGCCGTCAGACATTCAGGTAACAGTAAAAACGCTACCCTATTCTGAATATAACTTCTCTACGGGGCGCACCTGTGGCCTAATGGCATTCTACTTCCGGCCACCGGCGTGTACGGACGAAGAATCATGAGCTCCGGCGGAGGGGCGATTGCGGCCCAGGCTGGCCGCGGTAACAGGCTTGACGGAAACGAAGATAAGGAATATCACATCATTTTGCCGCATCTGCCCACAGGACGTGTTGTTTTCAACACAGTTTTTTTGCACGGCGACGTACGAGTGGGACCCTTCAGGGTTGAAGATTTCCGGGACGCCTTGGCCAAGACTGGTACCGTGGTGGCCTTGGGGGCTTACCAAATAAACCATGTCTGGGCGGTGACTTTGAGCAGCACTGAAGCAACTAAGCGGCTGCTTCAGTACTTCAGCCTATAAGGAGCTTCAAGTGAAAGGTCGACGGTGTATAATCATTGACCCGGAGGATCAACAGGTGAAGCTACGGCTCCACTGAATGTTGCATGGCGTGGCGGATGAGGCTATCCGAACTTCTTTTGCTGCTTTCGGTGAGGTGACCGAAGTGACCCGTGAGTGGTGGCGAGTCCAGGGCGTTCACGAAAAGGGCTCAACAGCGAAAACCGTGCTCCTGAAGTTGAAGCCCGGGATGAAGATAGAAGACCTGCCTCACCAGATAAGAGTAGCAGGGGAGGTGGCCCTTGTTGTGGTGCCTGGGCGGTAAATGCAGTGTCTGCGCTGCCGCGGGACCGGTCATGTGCGCCGGGAATGTAAGATTCCACGTTGTTCGACATGTAAGCGTTTTGGCCACTACGGGGAAGATTGCGTACGAACGTATGCAGTGGCTACTGCACCAACAGCGAGGGCGGACATGACGGAGAACAAATGGATGTCGCAGAGACAGAAGAGGCCGAAAAAGGGATCGGAGAAGCTGAAAAGCTAGCAGCAACGACAGGCATGTTGGTGCCCCTGGGGGGTGCTGACGAGATACTCAGTAGGCCAGACAAGGAAGTCACACTACCAAACAGCGGACCGTCAGAAGAAGGAAGGGTGAGCGATGCCGAGAGCTCAAAAATTGAACTTCCGGAGTCTGCGGGCAGACAGGAAACCCTCGAAAAGAGCAGCGGCCGAGCGACCAACGTCCAAGGCCCTGCGAAGCGTGCCCACGAGAACACAAGTGAGACAAACAAGACAGAGGCAGCTAGCAACGACGAGCCGCCGATAAAAACGCCAATAGGGAGGAGGGCGACCTTCAAACCAAGACCGAATGTCTCGACTGACAGGAGAACTTCCGAAAAGCCGCCCCTGTCACAAGGTCTGCCAGTCCAACCTCATGGCTCTGGCGTCAACGAAAGCGTCTAGCGCCATGCTAGACGTGAAAGGTAAACACTATGCTCTTGGCCTCTTTTCACTCTAAGAAAATGGCTTATGTACTGTCACTAAAGATTGCGATCCTTAACGTGAGAGGTCTAGCAGCGAAAAGGAAGCAGAGCCAAGTCCTGCGCCTTTTAAATGAAAATGACATCGATATACTTGGAGTTCAAGAGACAAAAGTCGAGGGTGAACAAGAGACCGAGAGCATGGTGCAACGTTTCACGTCGCGGTTTTACGCAGCTGTCAGTCATGCAGTCGGTACTTCTGCTGGATGCGTCCTGTTTTTGAAGAAGTTGCCGGGTCTTGTAGTGCAGTCGCATGCTTCTTTTCCGTCGGGTCGGGGTGTGGTCCTCGATTTTAGTTTTTGCTCTGCTGAGTGGCGTGCTGTTTGTATATATGCACCTACGATAGTTGATGAGAGGGCTGCTTTGTTTGATTTTGTTGAGGAGTATTTAAACACGGATAAGAAACTTGTCTTTCTGGGAGATTTCAATTGTGCACTGAGCTCCGGTGACAAAGCTAGCCATCACACATTTAGGGATAGTACCATAGAGGTACTTTCGCGCTTGATTGACGAGTTTGTGCTGGAAGATGTTGCATAGTGTCTCACGAGTGAGCGACGGGTTCAGTATACTCATTTTCAGGGTGCTAGCCACGCCTGCCTTGACAGAATTTGTGTCCGCAGAACTGGCTCCAAAATGCCAGGATTATTATATTTTGGCGGTAACGTACTCAGATCACTGCATGGTTCAATGTACAATTGGAACAAGAAAAGGAGGTAGCGGTTTTAATTGGGAATTGTGGAAGTTAAATAATAAACTGCTGAATGACGAGCAATTCACCATACTTGTAGAAGAAGAAATTGGTGAGATTTGTCAGGAGGACAGCCACGAACTGGGTCAAGAATGGGAACTGTGTAAGCAACAAATTAAAATCAAAGCTATAGAAAAGGCCAGCTGCATACGGTTTCAAGAAAAACAAAACAAAATGAAATGCATTTAAGATCTTTGCTAGATAAATTGTTAGCCCTGGAGTGTAACACGCCAGGGTTATACATGGACGACGTTAGAAAAATAAAATAAAGACTTCAACTGAATGACGAAGACCGTTATTGCGGAGCACTGGTGCGTGCGAGAGCGGAAAAACTGGCCATGGATGAGACGCCGACAAAATGATCGTTGGGAATAGAAAACTCAAATGCAAGGCGAAATCACGTGGCAGAGGTAGATTGGGCAGGACGCACAGAAACCGATAACGAAGGAATCGCGAAAGCTTTCCGGGAGTATTCTGAAGAGCTATTTTCGTCCCGAGAGGTTTATTTGGACCACTTTAAAGAATTCTTTCTTCATGCTATGCCAAAAATTGATGACGAACAAAAAGAAAGAGGCCAATAAGCGAAAAAAAAAGTGCAGTCGGCAATGGAAAATTTAAACCGAGGGAAATCACCCGGGCCTGATGGCCTGAGTGCGGCTTTTTATAAAGCGTTCAAGGAACAGCTATCACCTTTATTGTGTGCCTTATTTAATGGAGCATATCAACTGAAAGCACTGCCTGCGACTTTCGGATCGTCGCACACAGTACTTATTCCGAAAACTGACCAATCAGATAAGCTTAGGCAGTTGTCGTCTTACAGGCCCATTGCTCTGACAAACGTTGATTACAAGATTTATATGAAGGTGCTTGCTGGCAGACTACAAACGGTTATATGCGAACTAGTGGGCCCTCACAAAATGAGCGGTATCAAAGGGCGATCCATCTTTCAGAACATTCACAAAGCGAGAAGTGTGCTCGAATGCTGCGATGCAACTTACGCATGTGTTGCGATACTGCAGTTGGACTTGGAGGAAGCTTTTGATCGTGTGGCACATACTATTCTGTTCAGTATATTACACTATGTTAATGTCGGCTCTGTTATTCGACAGGGAGTGGCCTTGGCGTACCGTAACTGCACTACGAGATTAATTGTCAATAAGTCATTGGGGGTCCCCATCAACGTACGACGTTCGGTGCGCCAAGGTTGCCCCCTCAGCCCTCTTTTGTTCAGCATTTATATTGAAACATTGTGTTTAAGCATTCTACAAAACAATGACAATGATGGCTTTCGACTGCAGGAGTCAGAAGTCAAATTACTGGCTTGCGCAGACGACGTTGCGGTTTTTTGTGTAAATAAGGAGAGTATAAAGAGGACAGTGGATGTGGTAAAACATTTTAGCAAAGTCACAGGGAGTCAAGTTAACTGGGGTAAGTGCCTGGGATTTTGGCACGGAGAATGGCAGCTAACCCCCACACTTTCGCTAATGTGTCGTGGGTTACAACGCCTGCAAAGTACTTGGGTGTGCCCTTAGAATTTTACAAGGAAAGCGAGCCATACTGGCTAGAGCAGGTCAAAGAAACCCCTGAAAAGGCAGAGAAATGGAAAAGCGCTCAATTATCAATATTTGCAAGAGCCGCAGTTTGCAACCTGTTTTTAATTAGTATGTTATGGTATGTAATGCAAGTATTGCATTGCTCCCGTGTAAATGTGCAAACATTCAATAGAGTTTTTGCGGTGTTTGTTTGGGCCTCGAGTTGGAAGAGGTGCAGTCGGACAAATTTGTTCCGGCAGGTGACGCATGGGGGGCTTGGTCTGGGTCATTTGTTTGTGCGACAGATTGTCAACCGGTTTATGTTTTTTAGGGATGCCAGCGATCCATTCCTGCCCACAGTGTGTCAACAAAGACTCGGTCGAGAGTTGCCTGATTTCGTAGTTTATACTCAATGCATGCCGGGTTCTCTTTTTGGATTCTTTAGGGAAATTGTTGTGAGCGTAAAATTCCAAAGCGCGCGTTTTTCGAAAGAGTATTTAAGTAATGTTAACAGGAGAACATTATACAAGGATGTTTGTGAAGTGGTGTTCCCGGTGCCCTTGTACAGAGCTTTATACTATGGAGGTACAGGAAGTAATGTATTAAAACTCGTAAAGAAAATGCAAGTTGCTACGGGAGCTAAAACGTTTTTCTTTATGCTACATGCCGGTACTTTGTGTGTAAAATCATTTATGGTGGAAAAGGGTATGTTCCTACCGTGAGGGGTACAATATCTCATCTGCAAACAGCCAGCCACAATAGATCGCGTGTTTTTGCATTGCTGGGAGGGGGTATATTTGTGGGATGTACTACAAAGGACAATAAAAAAAAAGTTGCCACTTGATTCCCATGGCATTAGGTATTTGCCATTGGATAACCATGATGATATGCCGTTAGACCAGGTTATGTTAATGTGCCTCCACAGTATATGGCGCGCACGAATGGCTGGTTATCACTGCGATCCAGATGCGCGGCCAGCCCGCATGTATTTCCGCGAAAGCGTGCAGCGATGGCTCGATATACTTAAATTGCAACCATGCGCTCCTGAGTGGCTGTCAAAGCTGGAACCTTTGACGGTGCTCAAAGAATTTTAACATGACAAAGCCAGCCTCTCAGTGGGTGTTAGGCAACGCGAACTAGCTTTGTGTACATATATTATTCCTTTGTTCCTGTTGTTTTGAGTTCCAGTGCGGTGTATTTGTGTCCACGTCAGGCAATAAAGGAAAAAAAAAACCTGTGGCCTAATGGATATGACGTTGGCCTCCGGAGCCAAAGGTTGTGGGTTCGAGTCCTATCAGGTGTGGTGACGTGTTTTTGCTTTCCGAATTTTGCATTCATATGACTCGATACTGTGTTTTATGTCTCCAGGGAACCGAGCCTGCGGAATATTCTTTCACTTAGCCCCTAAGGGCCGTCGTCAGACACTCAGGTAACAGTAAAAACGTTACCCTATTCTGAATATAGCTTCTCTACGGTGCGCACCTGTGGCCTAATGGATATGGAGCTGGCCTCCGGAGCCAAAGGTTGTGGGTTCGAGTCCCATCAGGTGCGGTGACGTGTTTCTGCTTTCTAAATTTTGCATTCATATGACTCGATACTGCGTTTTTTGTCCCCAAGGAAGCGAGCCTGCGGAATATTCTTTCACTTAGCACCTAAGAAGGGCCGTCGTCAGACATTCAGGTAACAGTAAAAACGCTACTCTATTCTGAACATAACTTCTCTACGGTGCGCTCCTGTGGCCTAATGGGCGGCACTTCCGGCTTCGCTAGCGAGCGGACGTGTGTGAAATGAGCTCCGTCGGAGCGGCTTCAGCGGCCAAGCAGGGCCGCGGTAACAGGTCTTTTGCCGCTGTTTCTTCAGCAGGGTGTGATTACCAGGTAGTTTTACCGAGTTTGCCTACAGGGCGTTTTGTTGTAAACACAGTTTTTTTGCACTGTGATATCAGGGCCCGCTCTTACCGGGTGGAAGATTTCCGCGATGCGCTCGCGTAATTATCGCTCCTACCGGAAGTCATCGCCATCGGAGCCTACAGGATGAGACATGTGTGGGCGGTTACCTTCAAGGATGAAGACGCCGTGAAGAAAATTGTCAGTTCTGGTGAGCTGGTAGTGAAAAAGTGTCGGTGTCTTGTTATCGATCCAGCTAAACAGGATGTGCGCATGAAAGTACACTGGTTTTTACACAGTGTACCGGACGAAGACGTGAAGCTCGCCTTTGCGGCATATGGCAAGATCACCGACGTCGCCCGCGAGCGGTGGCGCGTGAAGGGCATGGTGGACAAAGGGTCTACCACACGGCATGTGACCCTGAATCTGAAGCCGAGTGTAAAGCTCGATGACATCCCCCACCAGGTGAGCGTCGCCGGCGAGCTGGCCCTTGTGGTCGTGCCAGGGAGAGCTCCGCTCTGCCTACGCTGCCGCGGCACCGGCCACATTCGCCGAGAGTGCCGTATACCAAGGTGTGGTGCCTGTCGACGATTCGGTCATGAGGAGGGCCAGTGCGAGCGCACCTACGCAAAAGTCACAGGGCCCGTGAACGCACAGGACGCATCCGCCTTGTTCATGGACGAGGCGGATATGGAAGAGACATCTTCCGCTGCGACTGAGAACGCTGCGGGTGAGGGAGACTGCCTTGGGGGTGCTGCCTCAGGAGAAAACCGTGGTTGAGGCGGATAATACCACACGTGAACCAGCGCCTCACCAGGACGTCGGGCCCAAGTCGGAGGGCGAGGCGAAATCTTCAGTCGACACTCAAGCTCCTTGCATTCCTCCAGACTCTGAGGGCATGGACATTCTTCCCGGTGCGGCTACCTTGGTGGCCGGAAAACGCCCCCACGACGCCGTTGACAGCGGGACGCTTCGACAGGACCACAGAGGAGGAGACGGACCGCCGGCCAAAACTCCAGGTTTGAGGCGGTCTACCCTGAAGCCGCGGCCGAACATTTCGGTCGATTCAAGGCAGGCGGGGAAACTTCCTCCATAGTTTATTGTGCAAAGTGCCATTCTGGGCTAAGGGTATTAGGGTGTGGCGCGAGGGCAGACACCATTTTATAAGGCGTTTTTTTTTCTTTTCGATATGGCGATCACAATAAGTGAAGCACTGCGTGTAGCATCTACTAACGTGCGAGGCCTTGGAGGAAGAAGGCGACAGTGTCCGCTCAGTCGCTTTCTTCTAGATAACGACCTACATGTTGTCGCCGTGCAAGAATCGAAAATTGAGAGTCAAGTTGCTACAGACCGAATGGTGTCCGCTTTCCGTACGCATTTTGATGCATGTGTCTGCCATTCTGTAGGTGCCTCTGGTGGTTGTGTACTTCGCAATAATCTTGGTATTATGGTACAGTCGATTTGCTCGTGTCAAAGCGGCCGTCTCCTTGTCGTTGACTTTTTGCACTGCGGCCTTGATTTCCGAGTTATTTGTGTGTATGCACCAAACGCAGAGACTGAGCAAAAATTATTTTTTGAAGGATTGGAGTCATATTTAAACAGTGACAAAGTGATAATCCTACCGGGCGATTTCAATTGCGTTTGCCAAGCTTCAGATAGCGCCAATAAGTCAATTGTACGTGATAAAAGTGCTGATGTTTTGAATGAAATCGTCCATGGCCCTGATTTAGAAGATATTGGAAGTTTATTTACTATTGGCACCTATACGCAGTATACCCATTTTCATGGCAACACCCATGCTCGATTGGACAGATTGTATGTCGCAGCTGAACTTGTACCACTTTGCACCTTGTACGAAGTTAGACCTGTGGCTTTTAGTGATCATGCCTTAGTAATTGCAACCTTTGGAAGAAAACAAAGCAAGAATTGGTTTAATTGGCATTTATGAAAACTTAATAATACGTTGTTGGAGGACGAGAGCTTTTTTAACGAAACAGATCAAGAATTAATTATATTACTTACAGCGAAAACGTTGAGCATCGCTGTAAAATGGGAGGATTTTAAGAAGGGGGTGAAAATGAGAGCGATAGAAAAAATCGCAAAATTAAGATACGCAGAGAAGCAAAAAGAAGCAGAGCTTCGTAAACAGCTCGAATCTATGACATGTATAGAAAACGCCCAACCAGGCGCATGCTTTAATGAGATCAGGGGTGTCAAAGCCCAGCTTGAAATAATGGACACATAAGTATAGTGCGGCAGTTATTCGGGCGCGGACGGAACAGCTGTGGGCGGGGGAAACACCAACAAAGCGTGCGTTATCAGACGAGAAACGATACGCGTGCCGAAAGGAAATACGAGAAATAAGAACTAGCACAGGTATTTCGGCGGACAATAGTGTAATCAAGAACGCAATCTGTGATCATTTCGCAAATATGCTTTGTCAGTCGCGAAAAACTGAACGTGGCTTCTATAGTGGATTCCTTCCACTTATGCCGAAACTTGAGGAAGAAGTTAAAACACGGCTTGAGCAGCCGATTTCCGTGAAAGAAATTGAGGATGCAATAGATGCCCTGCCAGCAGGTAAAGCCCCTGGCCCTGACGGACTGGGTGCAGCTTTCTACAAAGTGTTCAATCCAGCAATAGCCCAGGCTCTGCTGAAGGTTGTTGACGAAAGCTATGAGAAAAAACGGGTTCCGCTGTCTTTCACAACATCCCACATAGTGCTAATTCCTAAAACTGATGACCCTGATAAGCGCCTGTTGGTGGGGTCTTATCGCCCGATAAGCCTCACCAACGTCGACTACAAAATTTTCATGAAGGCGCCAGCGAAAAGATTGCAGGGTGTTAAACAACACTCGTAGGCACGCACCAAACATGCGGCATAAAAGGGCGAAGTATCGCCACTAACATACACGTGGCACGATCCATACTAGAATGTTGTGACTCATTTGATGACCGAGTGGCGATGATACAACTAGACCTGGCAAAAGTATTTGACCGCGTTTCTCACGATGTTTTGTTTGCCGTATTAGATCATGCAAATGTCGGCCGAATAATATTAGATGGCGTTAGAATGGCATACGAAAACTGTACCACACGGATTGTTGTGAATGGAGAACTCACGGAAAGCCTCCAAGTGCGATCTTCTGTGAAGCAGGGTTGTCCACTGTCGCCATTGTTATTCGCAGCCTACCTTGAACCGCTTTGCTTGGCCATCCGGAATAATGAATGCATAACGGGCTTCACGCTACAATCAGTGCATGTGAAAATCCTGGCTTATGCCGGCGACATCGCTGTCTTTTGTGCAAATAGAGAAAGTATTTGTGAGGTGACGAATGTAGTACAGAAATTTTGCAGCTGCAAAGGTGCCTAGATAAACTGGGAAAAAAACTGCGGTTTCTGGCATGGTAGCTGAGAGGTCACACCCGAACACTATTCTCGGATGCGCTGGTCACACACTGCAGCATTGTATTTAGGAGTGCCCCTTGATTCTTACCGCGACCCAGATCCGTTCTGGCATGACAAGGCATCGAAGGCCAAGGAAAAAAGTGATGCGTGGCAAGGAAGGCAGTTATCCATGTTCTCGCGTGCCATTCTCGCATTGTTCTCGTGTGGACAGGTGTCCACACCCAGACTTTGTCACCAGGCTGGAACACGACATAGCGATGGCGGTCGTTATATCGGCGTGCATCTGTTGCTTGCTGTTTTGTAATGTGATTACGGGCGAGTTGGCGAGCTTCCTCAGCGTAGTTGGTGAATTCTTCTGCGTCAGCGGTAAGCAGCTGGTCGTCAGCCGCACATGGCAGCATAGCGTCGAGCATGGTCTGTACATCGCGTCCGTATACTAGGCGAAACGGAGTGAATCGAGTTGTTTCTTGGACGGCCGTGTTATATCCAAATGTGACATAAGGCAATATCTCGTCCCATGTTTTATGCCGGACATGGACATACATGGCGAGCATGTCCGCTATTGTTTTGTTTAGTCGCTCAGTAAGGCCATTAGACTGAGGATGGTAAGCAGTAGTCTTTCGGTGATGTGTCTGGCTTAGTTGGAAAACTTTTTCAAGAAGACGCGCTGTAAATGCCTTGCCACGATCAGTAATGACGTATGAAGGGGCGCCATGGCGGAGGACAATCTGCGTCATGAAAAATTGTGCCACTTCGGAGGATGTTGCACGTGGCACCGCCATAGTTTCCGCGTAACGTGTCAGATAATCTGTAGCCACGATAATCCACTTATTGCCAGCTGACGATAGAGGAAAAGGGCCAAGAAAGTCCATACCAATTTGGTCGAATGGTACTAGCGGCGGGGGAATAGGCTGCAGGAAACCAGCTGGCTTCAATGGCGGTGTCTTGCGTCGCTGGCACTCGCGGCAACCTCTAACATATCGATGAACGGTGGCGGTAAGTTTGGGCCAGTAGTAGGCCTGGCGCACTCTGGTAAGAGTGCGTGCAAAGCCCAAGTGTCCAGCGGTGGGTTCATCATGGCAAGCATGAAGAATTTCAACGCGGAGATCTGCAGGGATGACTAGAAGATAGGCTCGGTCACTGTTGCCGGCGCTTTTCTTGTAGAGGATTCCGTCGCGCGTACAGAAGGATGACAAGTTCTTAGCAAACAGTCGAGATACTGTAGAATCGAAACCCTCCAGATGATCGATCACAGTTTTGAGGTCTGGGTCAGCCCGTTGCCGGGCCTTTAAATCAGAGGAACTGATAATGCCAAGAAAATGGGCGTCTTCATCCGTACTGTCATGGGCCAACTCCACGGGTGATCGAGACAGTGTGGCAGCATCTTCATGTTTACGTCCGGATTTATAAACGATAGAGCAATCAAACTCCTGCATACGAAGGCTCCACCGTGCAAGACGTCCTGATGGATCTCGAAGACTAGCTAGCCAACACAACGCATGATGGTCTGTCACAACTTTAAATTTACGGCCGTAGAGGTAAGGTCGGAATTTCATTGTGGCCCAAACGACGGCGAGACACTCCTTTTCAGAAGTTGAATAGTTTGATTCTGCCCGAGAAAGGGTGCGGCTGGCATAAGCGATCACTTTTTCCTCGCCTTGCTGGTGCTGGACCAGAACAGCACCCAGACCGACATTGCTGGCGTCGGTGTGAATTTCGGTGGCAGCGTCCTCATCGAAGTGTGCAAGAACGGGAGGGTTGTGCAGCCGTTGGCGCAGCTCGGTGAATGCCTCCTGCTGCTCGGAAGACCAGACATACGGGACGTCATCACGTGTCAGGCGCGTCAAAGGTTCTGCAATCTTGGCAAAATCGGCAATGAAACGGCGATAGTACGCGCACAGGCCCAAGAAACGTCGGACTGCTTTCTTCGTGGTAGGGATGGGAAAATTGGCTACAGCGGCTGTTTTATCAGGGTCAGGCCGGACACCGTCAGCGCTAACCACATGACCGAGAAATTTTAGCTGCTGATATCCAAAGTGACATTTTTCCGGTTTGAGTGTCAAATCGGCCGAGCGAAGAGCGTCCAATACCGTTCGCAGCCGCTTAAGATGTTGGTCAAACGTTTCTGAAAACACGATGACGTCGTCCAAATAAACCAAACAGGTTTGCCATTTAAGACCAGCAAGTACGGTGTCCATCATTCTCTGGAACGTCGCTAGCGCTGAACACAGACCGAAAGGCAATACTTTAAATTCATATAAGCCATCGGGTGTCACAAAGGCAGTCTTTTCCCGATCGCGCTCATCCACTTCTATCTGCCAATAACCACTTTTTAAATCAATGGAGGAAAAGAACTTGGCGTTGCGAAGTCGATCTAGTGAATCGTCGATACGGGGCAACGAATATACATCTTTTTTTGTGATGTCATTCAGTTTCCTGTAATCAACGCAAAAACGCAGCGTGCCATCCTTTTTCTTAACCAACACGACGGGCGACGACCACGGACTTTTAGACGGCTGAATGACATCATCATTAAGCATTTCCTGGACTTGTGTCTGAATTGCCTCACGTTCATTGGCCGAAATACGGTACGGCTGCTGTCGAATAGGTCGGGCATCGTCAGACGTTATGATGCGATGCTTGGCGATAGAAGTTTGCCGGACTTTCGATGATGAGGCAAAGCACGGGGCGTACTCCAGCAGTAAGGCACGCAGGGCGCGTTGTTGACAGAAAGAAAGGTCACTGCTAACATCGATGCGGTCTAGAACACTGGGAGTATCAATAACGTCAAACGCAAAACATTCAGAAACTTCCTTTAACAGTTCGCCGAAAGCGATGGCAGTAGAGCGATAGAGGTGGCGAGATTCATTCGTGAAGTTCGTGACGAGAAGCTCAGAGTGACCATTGCTGAGAATAATTAAGCTTCGAGCTGCACAGATGCCATGAGAAAATAAAAGCGAACGGTTGATTTCAGCTATTATCGGCCCGTCACGAAGCCCGTCGCACACAACACTCACAAACACGCTGGAGCGGGGAGGCACTGAAACACACTCGGCTGAAACCCGTAGGGCGCACGTACGTTGGCCATCGGTGGGGCTGGTAGCCGCTTTCTCCGTTGAGAACGAGACCGTTCGCTGTCGGAGATCGATGATGGCGCCATATTCCCGCAGGAAATTCACACCGAGAAGCAAATCACGAGAACATTCCCGGAGAACGACGCAGCTGACAACGAACGTTGACGTACGAATCTGGATTCTAGCCGTGCACTGTCCAATAGGAGTAATTACATGCCCCCCCAGCCGTGCGTATTTGCGTGCTACACCATGGTGTCATAACCTTCCTAAGAGTCGCTGCCAGTTTCCCACTCAAAATCGAAAAGTCTGCTCCGGTATCCACTAAAGCGCTGACATTATGACCATCGATGCACACAGGGATGTCCAGCGATAGCCGGTCTCGTGAACCAAATGCTGTCGTTTCTGCTCCAAAATCCATGTCTGTTTTCATTGGGGGGACTTCTTCGTGCTGACATTTAGCGGCCCCGCCCCCGGAGGTCGCTCTACTCAGTTTTCCCTGTGGGGGCTTGGCGAGCGACCAGGCGGTGCTCGCGGGAAGTTACCAGTTGTTGAAGCGGTTTGCCGACGTGGGGATGGAGACCTGGATTGTCGGCGCGCCATCCGGAGGCTCTCTTGTGCGAGGTTGTCTCCAATGTCACGAGGTAGTTGTCCGAACGTGCGTCTAGGTGCGTTGGTGTAAAAACCCTCCGGTCCGAGTTCCCGATAAGGGCACCACCGGAAAATGTGACCAGGTTCCCCACAGTGGTAGCAAAGACGGCGGCTCCGAGGGGCCTGCCAGACGTCCGTTCGTCGAAAGTGATCACGGTGGCCGCACGTACCGCGTAGGCTGCTGTACAGGAATGTATTGCATTGGCTGCTGGACGGGCATGCACTGAGTTGGTGGTAACGTAGACAACGGAGCTTGGACGGGAACTGGGCGTCGGAGAATGTCAGCGTAAGTCGGACGAGAAAGATCAGGAACAGGGGTACTTTGAGCTTCAGCAACATACAGAGATGGCTGCGTGACTTGCTGAATCTCTTCGCGGATCATATGTGCGAGAGAATCACCCCTGGGTTGGAACGTGCCACAAGCCTTCTGCAGTTCCTCGCGTACAATCGCACGAATAAGATCTCGGAGCTGTTCAGTATTTCTTACAGCAGCTGTAAGAGGCTCGGCAGCAGTCGTAGCGAGGATTGGGCTGTCGTAGACCGCCGAGCGGCGCTGGTGTAGGATCTTTTCCATGGTGACCGCCTCTGTTAAAAATGAGGTAACTGTAGTTGGTGGGCTACGTACAAGACCAGCAAAAAGCTGTTCTTTAACCCCATGCATGAGGTGGCGCAGCTTTCTCTCTTCAGACATGTTGGGATCCGCACGTCGAAATAATTTCCTCATGTCCTCAACATACATCATGACGGACTCGTTTGGCATCTGTTTTCGAGATTGTAGAGCACGTTCTGCTCGTTCGCGCTTATCCAGGCTGATATACGCCTCTACGATAAGACGGCGGAACTGAGGCCATGATGTTATTGTGCCTTCTCGGTTCTCATACCATGTCAAAGCATGGTCTTCCAGGCAGAAAATGGCGTTCCGTAGCTTTAAGTTGTCGTCCCACTGATTAAAGGATGCGACTCGTTCGAACTGAGTTAGCCAGTCCTCAACGTCTTCATGCGCAGTGCCATGGAACGATTTCGGCACTCGGGGGTTTTGAACGTAAACAGGAGTACCTTGCATGACTGTCGTAGTGCTTTGCGTGGCTGGCCGGAGGCTCGTTGTTGAAGTGGACACCAAGGGCCCGTGTTCGGGAGGAAGGCCCAGGTTCCTCCGGCTGACGCGATGAACTGGCGTGTCCACAGGCAAAAGCTCGGTGTCGTTGGTTCGCGGGGGGGGGGGGGGGGGGGGTGTGCGACATTGAGAGGACAATCACCCAGCGGCTCCACCAAAACTGTCACGAAGACAGGGATTTATGGGTATCGGCAACAGGGGCAGATACACACAGTCAAGAGAGAGGTTCCCGAGAAACGGTAGCACGAAGACACAAGCTCAAGAGTCCACAGGGGTTAACTAGGCGAAGCGCGCGAGAGTCTCCAACTTCCTTGTCGTTCAAGCGCTACCTCGAACCGTCAGGTGGCAATATGTAATCTGTTCCTTACTGCTAAAGTGTGGTACGTGGTGAATGTGCTCAGTGCTTCGAGGACAAACATACAAAAACTTCACCGTGTTTTTGCCGTTTTCATTTGGGCGCCGACCTGGGAAAGGACTAGCCGAACAAATTTGTTTCTCTCCGTACAAAAAGGAGGGCTTGGTCTGGCGCATTTATTTTTGCGACAAGTTGTCTCGCGTTTCATGTACCTTCGTGACCAAAATGATGTCTTCCTCAGAACAGTAATCCAAGTTCGGCTTGGTCGACTCCTTCCTAATTTTCTTGTTAGTTCGTGTCTCAATGTATGTGGTACAGTAAGAGGGTACTTGCGAGAAGTGGTGCTCGCGTACAGATTGCTGCATGTGCGCTTTTCCATGGAGTATTTGTGCAATATTAAGCGGACAAAATTGTATGCGGACCTAGTGGACACAATGCTTCAGGTACCGATATACCGTTTGTCGCACTGTCCAGGCCCAGGAGATGATGTACTCAAGAGAGGTAAGAAGATGCGAATATCACCACCAGTCAAATAATTTTTCTTTAAACTCCACACTAGCACATTATCAGTCAAAACAAAGATGCAGGCTAAAGGCCTGTTCGTCCCTTGGTCAACAAACTGTTTCTTGTGTAACAGACCTGAGACGATAGAACACGTATTTTTGGACTGTTGGGATGCCATTTTTTTCTGGGATGTGCTTCAGAGAACTTAAAAAAAAGAGCTACCTCTAGATGCATATGGCATACGATGTTTACCTTTTCCTAATACAGAGCAGTTTCCCTTTGATACAATAATGCTCCTGGGCCTCCAAAGCTTATGGAAAACCAGAATGCAGTTTAACAATGCAGATATACAAGTCAATCCTGTACGAGAACATTTCATACACAGTGTTGTGCGGTTCAGGGAAGTGCATATGACACTCCCCGAGCAGCCACAATGGATTCATGTGCTTGACAGTTTGGTAAAACTGAAGTTTTAACCCGCCGTGTTATGCGAAAGTGTGCCGGCATGTTTTTTTGTTAATCGTCTTGTTTTGAATGTCCAAGTCGGCAATAAAGAAAAAAAAAATTCTGTGGCCTAATGGATACGGCGTTGGTCTCCGGAGCCAAATCTTGTGGGTTCGAGTCCCATCAGGTGCGGTGACGTGTTTTTGCTTTCTAAATTTTGCACTCATATGACTCGATACTGCGTTTTATGTCCGCAAGGAAGCGAGCCTACGGAATAATGTTTCATTTAGCACCTAAGAAGGGCCGGCGTCAGACATTCAGGTAACAGTAAAAACGCTACCCTATTCTGAATATAACTTCTCTACGGTGCGCACCTGTAGCCTAATAGATATGGCGTTGACCTCCGGAGCCAAAGGTTGTGGGTTCGAGTCCCATCAGGTGCGGTGACGTGTTTTTGCATTCTAAATTTTGCATTCATATGACTCGATACTGCGTTTTATGTCCCCAAGGAAGCGAGCCTGCGAAAATTCCTTCACTTAGCACCTAAGAAGGGCCGGCGTCAGACATTCAGGTAACAGTAAAAACGCTACCCTATTCTGAATATAACTTCTCTACGGTGCGCACCTGTGGCCTAATAGATATGGCGTTGACCTCCGGAGCCAAAGGTTGTGGATTCGAGTCCCATCAGGTGCGGTGACGTGTTTCTTTCTAAATTTTGCATTCATATGACTCGATACTGCGCTTTTGTCCCCAAGGAAGCGAGCCTGCTGAATATTCTTTCACTTAGCACCTAAGAAGGGCCGTCGTCAGACATTCAAGTAACAGTAAAAACGCTACTCTATTCTGAATATAACTTCTCTACGGTGCGCACCTGTGGCCTAATGGGGACTCCACTTCCGGCCGCCGTAGCGAACGGACGTGTTATGTTGGGCTCCGTTGGAGCGGGTACAGCGGTCATGTCTGGCCGCGGAAACAGGCTTTTTGGTTCGGACAGTGATTATCAGGTTGTACTGCCAAGTTTGCCTACAGGTCGATTTGTTGAAAATACTGTTTTTTTGCACGGTGACATCAGGGCCCGCCCATACCGGGTGGAAGACTTTCGTGATGCGCTTGCTCCGCTTTCGCTCATGCCGGATGTTATCGCCCTGGGGGCGTACCGCATGAACCACGTCTGGGCCGTGACCTTCAAGGACGCTGACTCGATGAAGAGGATACTTCGCTTTGCAGACCTGCAGGTTAAAGGTGCTCGGTGTCTCGTCATCGATCCTGCTAACCGAGACGTCCGAATGAAGGTACACTGGTTGCTGCACAGTGTACCAGACGAAGACGTGCGGCTCGCCTTTGCTGCTTTCGGGAGGGTGACAGATGTTGCAAAGGAGAAGTGGAGAGCACAGGGCGTGTCGGATAAGGGTTCAACAACAAGACTTGTGACACTCAAGTTGAATCCAGGTGTCAAGCTCGACGACCTTCCGCATCAGGTGAGCGTCAGTGGCGAATTGGCTCTAGTGGTAGTGCCTGGCAGGGCCCCGCTTTGCCTGCGCTGCCAAGGTACAGGTCACATACGGCGTGAGTGCCGCATTCCGCGATGCAGCTCTTGCCGTCGGTTCGGACACGAAGAGAGTCAGTGCACTCGCACATACGCAAGCGTCACCGGTCCCGGCAAAAGCGATGAAGCGTTCGAGCTGTACATGGATGAGGCGGACGCTGAGGAGACTTCGCAAGCAGGAAAAGGACCAGCGGACAAGGAAGTATTGCAGCCTAATCTTCATGTCCTTGTGCCGCAGAAGCCTAGTGTTCACGCTAGCCCACCGAGCAAACCAATAGTTACCGACCAAGAGGATTCTGCGTTGGAAAACGCGACGAACGACGACGAATCGAACATCGAGGGCGCCGAAGCACCCGCAATGGACGTTACTCAGGGAGCAGCTGGCGTCGGTGCCGGTATACTTCCCGGAAAGCGGCCGCGTGACCAGAAAGATACCGAGAGTGAGCAACTGGACGGCAGTGGCAGCGGGGAGCCGCCACCAAAAACAACCGGGAGGAGACGGCCGGCCGTCAAATCGCGGCCGAACCCGAACGTCCCATCCGAGTCAAGGCAGGCGGTGAAACCGCCTCCATAATCCTTTGGCCTGTGTGGCCAGGTGGACTCAGTAAAGACGGTGCTGGCTGTGATCTGTACGGCGCCTGCAAAAGACTGGATTGGGGAACGCTGCATGGAGGCTTTATGCACTGTGAGTTTAGTGTTTTGTTACCCGCCACGAACTCTTATTAGCGGGGCTTTTGTTACTAAACATGGCGGTTAATCTCGATGTAACACTTCGTCTAGCATCTTTAAATGTCCGGGGTTTGGGAGCAAGAAGACGACAAAGTCAGCTGCGACGCCTAATTCTTGAAAATGACCTTGACCTAATCGCTATCCAAGAAACTAAGATTGAAAGCGAAGAGCTAACTGATCGTATGGCGTCGTCCTTTTCTTCTTTGTATGACGTATGCGTCTGCCATTCCGTCGGCGCGTCGGGTGGCTGCGTTTTATTTATTCGTAAAAGTTTAGGCATCAGCGTTGCTTCCGTTGTGGCTTCCCAATGCGGTCGCCTTCTTGTTGTTGACTTTTCGTTTTCAAATTATAGTTATCGTGTTGTCTGTGTTTATGCTCCGAACGCGGCGAGCGAGCGCAGAACATTTTTCGAAAGTCTCGAAATGCATCTTAGGTGCGACAAGGTAGTAATATTGATAGGAGACTTCAACTGTGTTTGTTTCGCTCAGGACCGCGCAAAAAATTTGCCAGTGAGGGATAAGAGTGCTCAGCTGCTGCACTCTTTAATTAATGAGTGTAATCTCGAAGACGTTGGCTATTTGTTCTCTTACGACGCACACCCTAAATACACGCATTTTCAAAGGGATAGTCACGCCAGATTAGATCGCATTTATGTCTCTGTTGAACTGGCTTCATTGTGCACAGAGTATGACGTTAAGCCCGTAAGCTTCAGTGACCATTGCTTAGTAATTGGAACATTTGGCAGGAAACAGCGGAGGTCACGATTTAACTGGCACCTGTGGAAATTTAACGTGAAGCTTTTAGAGGACGACAGTTTTGCAAGAGAGACAACGAAAGAACTCGATAAATTACTTTCGACGCAGGCCGAAAGCTATATAGTTGAGTGGGAGGAGCTAAAGCAGAGAGTAAAGCTTTTAGCTATCAAAACTGCAAGCGCAATTCGATATGAGGAAAAAAGAAAAGAGAAAGAAATGCACGAGGAGCTTGAGTTTTTGCTTAGCATGGATAGCATCCAGCCGGGAAGATATGCAGAAGAAATAAAAGCCTTGAAACGACAACTTGAAAACATTGACACTGAAAAGTATAAGGCAGCAGTGATAAGAGCAAGGTCGGAAAAATTTTGGGCGGGGGAGACGCCAACTAAGCGAGCGCTGTCAGATGAGAAACGGCACGCGTATCAAAAGGAAATACGGCAAATTGACAACCGAGGTGCTGTAACTAGTGACCCTGCTACTATCAAAAATACCTTTATAGAACACTACAATGAATTGCTTGGCCGTAAACGCGAAGTCAAAAATGGCTTTCAGGAAGAATTTTTGCGCCAAATGCCAAAGCTCGATGAGGATGTTAAAACGCGTCTAGAACGACCCATAAGTTTGACAGAAATAGAAAGTGCGATAGACGACCTTCCAATGGGAAAGTCGCCAGGACCTGATGGGCTTGGCGCTGCTTTCTACAAAGCATTTAAAGATTACACAGCCCAGATTTTGCTTAAAGTGCTAGATGAGTCATACGAACGTAAGCAGGTCCCACCTTCGTTTTCTACCTCGCACATTGTTTTGATTCCGAAGTATGATGAGCCAGGAAAACGCCTGTTGGTGGGTTCTTATCGGCCGATAAGCCTCACCAACGTGGATTACAAAATATACATGAAAGTGCTGGCGAAAAGGCTTCAAAGTGTAATACCGAGTCTGGTTGGGCCACACCAGACGTGCGGCATTAAAGGTCGAAGCATCGCAACTAATGTGCACGTGGTACGAACTGTTTTGGAGTGTTGTGACGCGATTGGATCTCGAGTGGCAATGATACAGCTGGATCTCGCCAAAGCATTCGATCGCGTTTCGCACGATGCCTTGTTCGAAGTATTGACACACTCAAACATAGGGCGAGTGATTGAGGAAGGTGTTCGAATGGTGTATGCGAACTGCACGACACGGATAATTGTGAATGGAGAGCTCACTGACAGCATTCGTGTGCTGTCGTCAGTGAGGCAAGGCTGCCCCCTGTCACCCCTACTGTTCGCGGCCTACCTCGAGCCTCTCTGCCGGTCTATCATAAACAATGAACGTATAACTGGTTTTATGCTGCAGTCAGCACAGGTCAAAATGCTGGCATATGCAGATGACATCGCTGTATTCTGTTCAAGCAGAGAAAGCATTCAAGAAGTTACTGCCCTTGTTGAAAAATTCTGCCGACAGACAGGCTGTGAAGTAAATTGGGAAAAAAGTGCCGGTTTCTGGCATGGAGACTGGGATGTTACGCCTGAATACTTTTCTCGTTTGCAATGGTCAAAATTGCCGACCCAGTATTTAGGCGTGCCGCTTGAATCGTACCAAGATCCCACCCCATTCTGGGCTGGCCAAGCAGAGAGAGCGAGAGAGAAAGCTGATTCATGGCAGGGCAAGCCGTTGTCAATGTTCTCACGCGCTTATGTGTGCAATGTTTTCCTTGTGGCAAAGATATGGTACGTAATGAATGTGCTTTCGGCGACGCGTGTTAGCATTCAAAAAATTCATCGTGTCTTTGCCGTTTTCATGTGGTCATCAACATGGGAAAAGTGCAGCAGAACCAACCTCTTTCTGCCTGTTAAGGCGGGGGGCTTGGGCCTTGTGCATCTCTTTTTGCGACAGGTTGTCTCGCGTTTTTTTTTTCCTTCGTGATCAAAACGACAAATTCTTGAGGACGGTCATGCAAGTACGACTGTGTAAAATGCTTCCAGAATACGTTGTCTGTTCTGGTGAGAATATGAGTGGCGCTTTAAAAGGGTACATGCGCGAAGTTGTCTTGTCTTTCAGAATGTTGCATGCGCGTTTTTCAATGGAATACTTGAGCAAAGTGTGTAAGAAGAAGCTGTACAAAGATCTTCTGGATGTGATGATACCGTTGCCGATTTACCGTGCACCACACCGTGGAGGCCCCGGACAGGATGTCTTAAAGCGTGTGAAAAAGATGCCAGTTAGGCCTTCAGTTAAAACGTTCTTCTTTAAGCTACATTCCAACACATTACCTGTTAAAACCTGGTTACATGAAAGAGGCTTATTCGTTCCCTGGACAACAGACTGTCTCCTTTGCAAAAAACCAGAGACAATCGAGCACGTCTTTCTGGATTGCTGGGACCCAGTCTTTCACTGGGATGTTCTCCAGAGAACACTAAAGAAAGACCTTCCGTTAGATCCGTATGGCATACGGTTCCTTCCAGTCGAGAGTGAGGGTATTCCTTTGGATTTAGTCATGGTCCTGAGCCTCCACAGCCTGTGGAAAACAAGGATGCAGGTGCAACATGCAGATGTCAACACGCGTTCTGTACGCGAGAACTTTATCGAGAGTGTGCTGCTCCTTAGAGAAACGTATCGGGTGCTTTCTGATCCACCTGACTGGATCAGTGTGCTTGATGAACTGGCTGTCCTCAAAAAATTTTAAACCTTTCGTGACAGCCGAAGTCTGGTTGTTGCGAGTTTTACCATTATCGTGGATCTTTTTTGAATTGATGTGAACTCAAAACAGGCAATAAAGAAAAAAAAAACAAAAAAAAAAAAAAACCTGTGGCCTAATGGATATGGCGTTGGCCTCCGGAGCCAAAGGTTGTGGGTTCGAGTCCCATCAGGTGCGGTGACGTGTTTTTGCTTTCTAAATTTTGCATTCATATGACTCGATACTGCGTTTTATGTCCCCAAAGAAGCGAGCCTGCGGCATATTATTTCACTTAGCACCTGAGAAGGGCCGTCGTCAGACATTCAAGTAACAGTAAAAACGCTACTCTATTCTGAATATAACTTCTCTACGGTGCGCACCTGTGGCCTAATGGATATGGCGTTGGCCTCCGGAGCCAAAGGTTGTGGGTTCGAGTCCCATCAGGTGCGGTGACGTGTTTTTGCTTTCTAAATTTTGCATTCATATGACTCGATACTGCGCTTTTGTCCCCAAGGAAGCGAGCGTGCTGAATATTCTTTCACTTAGCACCTAAGAAGGGCCGTCGTCAGACATTCAAGTAACAGTAAAAACGCTACTCTATTCTGAATATAACTTCTCTACGGTGCGCACCTGTGGCCTAATGGATATGGCGTTGGCCTCCGGAGCCAAAGGTTGTGGGTTCGAGTCCCATCAGGTGCGGTGACGTGTTTTTGCTTTCTAAATTTTGCATTCATATGACTCGATACTGCGCTTTTGTCCCCAAGGAAGCGAGCCTGCTGAATATTCTTTCACTTAGCACCTAAGAAGGGCCGTCGTCAGACATTCAAGTAACAGTAAAAACGCTACTCTATTCTGAATATAACTTCTCTACGGTGCGCACCTGTGGCCTAATGGATATGGCGTTGGCCTCCGGAGCCAAAGGTTGTGGGTTCGAGTCCCATCAGGTGCGGTGACATGTTTTTGCTTTCTAAATTTTGCATTCATATGACTCGATACTGCGTTTTATGTCCCCAAAGAAGCGAGCCTGCGGAATATTCTTTCACTTAGCACCTAAGAAGGGCCGTCGTCAGACATTCAAGTAACAGTAAAAACGCTACTCTATTCTGAATATAACTTCTCCACGGTGCGCACCTGTGGCCTAATGGGGATTCCACTTCCGGCCACCACTGTGAACGGACGTGTTGTCATGTGCTCCTACGGAACGGTGTTCGCGGCTCTGCCGAGCCGCGGAAACATGTTTACTGCTGGAGATAACGACACAGGCTACGAAGTTATGCTGCCCCACCTCCCAACAGGTCGTATTGTTTTTAATACTGTAATTTTGCACGGCGACGTTCGAGCGCGGCCGTATAGGGTCGAGGACTACAGGGATGCCCTGGCCCGTTTGGAATTGCTTCCCGAGGTTGTGGCCTTGGGAGCATTCCAAATGAATCAGGTGTGGGCAGTCACGTTTAAGAACACGGAAGCCTTTAAGAAAGTGCTTGCTGCCGTGAGCATGACGGTGAAGGAGCACTGGTGTCTTGCGATTGACCCCAACAAGCAAGAGGTTCGCGTTAAAGTGCACTGGGTCCTTCACAACGTGACTGATGAAGAAGTGCGTGCGGCCTGCCTTCCGTACGGCGAGGTGACCGAGTTGTCGAAGGAGCACTGGCGTGTGCACGGCGTCACAGAAAAAGCGTCAACGACCCGTGTACTAAGCCTGAAGCTCAAATCCAAAGTGACAGTTTAAGACATACCTCACCAACTGCGAATAGCCGGTGAACCTGCACTTTTGGTTGTAGCTGGGAGGCCCCCGCTCTGCCTCCGCTGCCAAGGGAAAGGCCACATTCGCCGCGACTTTGGGGTACCTCGGTGCTCGCGCTGTCGCCGGTTTGGTCACGAAGAAAGCGAGTGTGTACCTACGTACGCAAGCAAGACCGGGCCTGGAAGGAACGTCGATATGACTGAGCACGTCATGGACGAGGTGGAGGCTGAGGAAGCATCAAGGGCAGCTGGAGGCAAAGCAGCAACCGTCGAGAAGAGCACGCAGCCTTCAAGTGTTGGGCCTAGCGGCACAAGTCCGGCCGAGGCACCTCCAGTACCGCAACACGTCTCCGAGGAAAAGACGAGCCAAGAAAAGCAACCGCCTACTCTCAGAGCCCCTGCTAGCACACTTGACGAACCTCACGTCGAACACCACCATAATGATGTCTCATTGCAAGAAGCTGCTGTCACAACCACAAAACGCGCCTACCTCGAAACTGTGAAAGATGACCGACAAACTGAGGGAGCACCCGCGGAGGAGCCGCCCACCAAGGCGGTAGTGACGCGACGGTCGCCCTACAGGCCAAGACCAAATATTCCACCAGACATACGACCTGCGGTAGAGGCGCCTGAATAGCGCTGTAATGCGCTGCCGTCGGTTTCCGGATCAGCGTGCCATGGTGGAGACGATATACCATGGAAGGGAACTGTGAGCTTGACCGTCAAACTTTGGCCATGGACTGTGAAAGTGCGAGTGATCGTTGCGAGGCGGTGCGCTTTGTGGAGCTCCAACACGCGGAACCCCCTTCAGCGCCAGGGTACTCTGAGGTGAGCACTGCGCGAGCAGTGGGTGCTTTTAAAAATGAACAAAAGTTTCAACTGCCACTACGCGTAGCCACACTGAACGTGCGTGGACTGGCGGCGAGGAAGCGCCAGTGTCAGGTCAACCGCCTCTTTTTAGAAAATGAATTGGATATAATCGCGTTACAAGAAACTAAGATTGAGAGCGAGGAACACACAGATCGCATGGTTGAAATTTTTTGGTCCCGATACAATGTCTGCGTATGTCACGTGGTTGGAAAGTCCGGAGCTTGCGCGTTATTTTTGAGAAATAATCTTGGAATTGGGAATGAAACCATTGACACATCCGAAGAGGGTCGGTTACTAGTTGTCGATTTCACCCTTTCTGGACGCTCTTGGAGAGTGATTTGTGTGTATGCCCCTAACAGTTACAAGGAACGTGTTAGTTTTTTTGAAAAGGTCAAAGTGTTTTTGAACTGCGAGAGAAGCGTCGTTTTGATGGGTGATTTTAACTGTGTTTGCATGCCAGAGGATCGAAGCCGATCACCCCTGTGCGTGATCAGAGTGCGCAGTATCTCGATGCAATAATTCAAGAACACGACATTGAAGATCTGGGCTGGGTGTTGCTTCAAGGCTCGCAGCCATGTTTTACGCACTTCCAACGCGGTAGGAATGTAAGACTAGATAAGAGTATACGCAAGCACAGGATTTCTGACAATCTGTTCCAACCATGAAGTGAAACATGTTTCTTATAGCGATCACAGCCTTGTTATTGTAAGCTTTGGGAATAAACATAGTAGGACTCGTTTCAACTGGAAGCTTTGGAAATGTAATGTTAAATTGCTGGAGGATGAAACCTTCGTTAAACAAATTATAGACTTAACCAAAATGCCTTGCGTCAAATCAGCAAGCTGCGCAGATAAGTGGAAAATTTTTAAGAACACAGTCAAGATGAAAGCGATAGAACGGGGAACTATCCCTCATCAAAGCGAAAAGAAACGAATCAAAGAATTGGAGTGCAAATTAGACTTTTTGACAAGTATGGAAAGAGTAGTGCCCGGTTTGTACATAAAGAGATCCGAGAAGTCAAAAGCCAGCTAGAAGCACAGGAGGCAGATAAGTACCGAGCGGCTTTGATAAGGGCGCGCGCCGAAAAGTTGTGGGCTGCTGAAGTGCCGAATAAGCGTGTATTGTGTGATGAAAGAAGATATGCAGCACAAAATGAAATTCAACAGATCCGCTACTGCAACAGAATAACGACCGACCGCGATGAAATCGAGCAATCGAGCGAGGGTTTGTTGAGCATTACAAAGGACTGATAGGGAATGACAGAAGCGCAAAGGGCAGTCTGTGGGACGAATTTTTGCACCTCATGCCTCGATTAGACGAAGAGAAACGTGCGCGCTTAGAACAGCCTATTAGCTTAGAGGAAGTTCAGAAGGCTATTGAGGACCTGCCACTTGGGAAAACACCAGGACCTGATGGGTTAGGCGCTGCTTTCTATAAAACATTGAGAGAAGAAGTCAGCCCGCTGCTATACGATATGATTGCAGAAGCATACAATGTAAAACAAATGCCACCTTCCTTTTCTACTGCCCACATTGTGCTCATCCCCAAAACATGTGACCGAGAAAAAATGCTGTCTGTGGGGGCTTATCGCCCGATAACCCTCACAAATGTCGACTATAAGATCTATATGAAGACTCTTGGCAAACGTTTACAGAGTGTCATCACGGACCTAGTTGGACCGCATCAAACGTGCGGAGTGAAAGGGCCTACCATCTGCACAAATGTGCACATCGCTCGACGTATCCTTGAGTGCTGTGACATGTTCGGTGGCCGAGTTGCAATGGTACAGCTAGACCTGTCGAAGGCGTTTGATCGCGTGGCGCACGATGTCCTGTACTAAGTTTTGGAACATGTAAATGTGGGCAGCATAATACAAGACGGGCTTAAAATGGTTTACAGCAGCTGTACAGTTCAAATGATTGTCAATAAGAACCTGTGTGAACCCATCCCTCTGCGGTCCTCCGTAAGGCAGGGATGCCCGTTTCACCATTGCTTTTTGCACTTTACCTTGAGCCCTTCTGTTTAAGTCTTATTAACAACGACCGAATAAATGGCTTCAGGTTTCAGTCACCTAATGTTAAAATTCTTGCGTATGCGGACGACATTGCTGCATTTTGCAGTGACCGCGAGAGTGTACAAGAAAGTGTTGACGTCGCCAAGCGGTTTTGCCAGCAAACTTGGGCTGAGATCAGTTGGGAAAAGAGTGTGGGATTTTGGCACGGAAGCTGGGGATTTACACTACCGTTGTTCGCGAATCTGCAGTAGACAAACGTGCCGTTGAACTACTTGGGTGTGCCTCTCGAGCACTATAACAAGAGCGCAGATTACTGGGACGAGGCGACGTCAAAACTGAGTGAGAAAGCAAGGGCATGGCAAGGACGAGACTTGTCGATGTTTGCGAGAGCAACAGTATGCAATATTTTTTTAGTTGCCAAAGTGTGGTATGTTTTGCAGTTTCAGTCTATGTGGCATTGTCTTACTGATTGGTTTCCAATCGAGAAAGGAGTGAGGCAAGGCTGCACACTGTCGCCCTGCCTATTTAACCTATATGCAGAGTGCATCATGAGGAAGGCAGGTCTGGACGAGTCTTCAGCTGGAGTGAAGATTGCTGGAAAACGTATCAACAACCTTAGATATGCGGATGATACCACTTTAATGGCAGAAAGTGAAGTGGAACTCAAGAGACTTCTGATGCGCGTACAAGAAGAGAGTGAAAAGTTTGGGCTTAAACTGAACATTAAAAAGACAAAGATCATGGCGTTTTGCCCTATCAAGTCCTGGAGCATCAATGGACAAGAAGTGGAAGCTGTGACAGATTTTCTGTTCTTGGGCTCCAAGATTACCTCGGAAGGAGACTGCAGCCATGAAATTAGGAGACGCCTGCTTCTGGGAAAGAGAGCAATGGTTAGCCTTGACCGCCTAGTAAAGAGCAGAGACATTAGTCTGCCAACCAAGATCCGTATAACTCGTGCTATGGTCTTTCCAGTTGTGATGTATGGATGCGAGAGTTGGACTGTGAAAAAGGCTGACCGCCGAAGAATTGACGCGTTTGAATTGTGGTGCTGGCGAAGACTCTTGAGAGTTCCTTGGACTGCCAGAAGATCAAATCAGTCGATATTGTCGACCATAAACCCTGACTGCTCATTGGAGGGTCAAATTTTAAAGTTAAAGCTCAGCTACTTTGGTCATCTGATGAGAAGAGAGGAGTCGCTGGAGAAACATTTGATGTTGGGAAAGGTTGAGGGTCGCCGGAGAAGGGGTAGGCAGCGAACGCGATGGTTAGATGGCATCCTCGAGGCACTGCATATGAAGTTATGTGATGTTAGGAAGATAATGAGAGACCGGAAAGCGTGGCGTGACATGGTCCATAGGGTCACGAAGAGTCGGACACGACTGAACGACTGAACTGAACGCGTGTAAATGTGCAAAAAATGCATAGGGTATTTGCTGTGTTTATCTGGAATTCAAGTTGGGAGAGGGTCAGAAGAACCAATTTGTTTCGAACAGTTCAAGATGGCGGTCTGGGTCTCGCGCATTTGTTTGTTCGCTAGGTTGTGTCCCGTTTTATATTTGTGAGGGATCAGGACCCCTTCCTGCGCTCAATGATGCAGGTGCGTCTGAGCAGGGCTCTTCCTGATTTTATAGTGTCCACTGTGAGATCATCAACTTGTGGCGCTAGAAGTTATTTGAAAGAAGTTGTTGACTCGGTTCAATTTCTCAAGGTTCGGTTTTCACAAGAGTATCTCAGCACTGTGAAGAGGAAAAAACTGTACAAAGATCTTATAGATGTAATCATGCCAGTGCCTCTGTATCGTATAATAAACTCTGGAGGCCTAGGACAAGATGTTCTTAAAAGAATTAAAAGGATGCCAGTTAAAGCGAGTACAAAAACATTCTTTTTCAAACTGCACACTTGCCGGTTAAGACATGGCTATCTGAAAAGGCATTTTTGTACCATGGACAACTAACTGCTTGCTGTGCAAAAAGCCAGAAACCGTTGCACATGTGTTCATTGAATGTTGGGACGCGATCTTCCATGGGATGTCCTGAAACGTACACTAAAAAAGGAACTACCTTTAACATCGATTGGAATCCGCTATTTACCAACAGACACAGATGACACAGGTGTCCCTTACGACATGATTATGCTTCTCGGCCTCCATAGTTTATGGAAAACTCGAATGGCGGTACGCAATGCAGATGTAAACGTCCGAACTACAAAGGAAAACTTCGTGGAAAGTGTATGTTATATACGTGATGTGTACCGAGCGCAGAAAGACCCACCCGCGTGGATGAGTGTGCTTGATGATTTAGTTCAAATCAAGTCATTTTAACTTGTGACCGGCTGAAGCAGCCGGGGTGCTTTCAACTATGTATCGTGCTTGTCTCAATAAAAAGGTATTAAAAAAAACCTGTGGCCTAATGGATGTGGCGTTGACCTCCAGAGCCAAAGGTTGTGGGTTCTAGTCCCATCAGGTGCAGTGTGGTGTTTTTGCTCTCTAAATTTTGCATTCATATGATTCGATACTGCGTTTTTTGTCCCCAAGGAAGCGAGCCTGCGGAATATTCTTTCACTTAGCACCTAAGAAGGGCCGTCGTCAGACATTCAGGTAACAGTAAAAAAGCTACCCTATTCTGAATATAACTTCTCTACGGTGCGCACCTGTGGCCTAATGGATATGTCATTCTACTTCCGGCTACCGTTCGGTGCGGACGCAGGATCATGGACTCCACCGGAGCGGCGATAGCGGCCCAGGCTGGCCGCGGAAACAGGTCCGACGCAAGTACTGATAGCGAGTATCAGATCGTTTTGCCTCAGCTGCCTACAGGACGTGTTGCGTTAAACACGCTTTTTTTGCACGGTGATGTTAAAGCTAAACCCTTCCGAGTCGAGGATTTCCGCTATGCGCTCGCCTTGACGGACGCGCTCCCCGAGGTTGTCGCCTTGGAGGCGTATCAGGTAAATCACGTATGGGCTGTCACTTTCAAGACCGCTGAAGCCACAAAGCGCATCTGTACTTTGAAAGAGCTTAACGTTAAGGGGCGACGATGCATTATTTTCGACCCCCAAGACCAGCAAGTCCGCCTCCGACTTCACTGGATGCTCCACGGTGTCGCTGACGAAGTTATTCGGACGGCTTTCGCCCCATTCGGCAACGTAACCGAAGTCACCCGTGAACGATGGCGCGTCTCGGGTGTAAACGAAAAAGGCTGCACAACACGGTCCGTACTCCTGAAGTTGAAGACAGGGAGGAAATTGGATGACCTTCCCCATCAACTGAGGGCGAGTTGGCCCTCGTCGTAGTGCCCGGAAGGCCTATGCAATGTCTACGTTGCCACGGCTCCGGAAACGTGCGACGCGAGTGTGCCGCGTTGCTCTCGCTGCCGGCGCTTCGGACACGCGGAAGTGGAGTGTGTGCGCACGTACGCGGAGGTACCAGCTATGAGACGCCCGAGGACGTGATGGACGTTGCCGAGGCTGAAGAAGCAGCGAAGGGAACCCAAGACAACACGGGAGGTTCCGCAGTGCCAGATAATGTGGCGGCATCGCATGGCACGGATAAAGAGGTGTGCGTGGACACCAGCACTCAAGAGCCAGCGTCGGCTGTATCGGAGTTGTCCTTGAAAGAGGACGTGTTCAGTCAAGGCGCCGCACAACAGGGACCAGCAATGAGTGTGAGTGCTATCACGGAAGTCGGAGCTCGGCCAACGGGCACCGCTTGTGCGCCAAAGCGTCCCCATGCCGAGGCCGGCAACTGTGCTGACAAAGGGAACCCTAGCAACAACGAGGAGCCACCAGCGAAAGCGACACAGAGCCGACGACCACTGTTCAGGCCCAAACCTATTACCTCGGCAGACAGGAAAACCGCTGAAAAGCCTTCCCCGCAGCAAGTCGGACCCACCACAAGTGATGGCGGTGGGACCTCTGGAACTGTCTAGCAGCACGCTAGACGTGAAATGTAAGCGCCTTGCTCCCGGTGTCCTCCTTATGCATGAAAATGGCGATGAAACAGGCCCTGAGCGTAGCAACGCTTAACGTCCGTGGGTTGGCAGGGAGACGAAAACAAATCCAAGTACATCGCCTTTTGACAGAGCTAGACATAGACGTGCTAGCGGTTCAAGAAACCAAAGTGGAAGGGGAGGAGGCGACTGGGAGCATGGTGCAGCATTTCACGTCAAGGTATGACGTGGCTGTTAGTCACGCGGTGGGTTCATCGGCTGGGTGCCTTCTGCTTGTTAGGCGGTTGCCAGGACTGACAGTGCAGGCCGTGACCTCATCCGCATGTGGAAGGCTCATTGTCTGCGACGTCGTTTTTTCACAATAGCGAATGGCGCGTTCTGTGTGTGTATGCACCCAATACTGTTGAAAAAAGGTTCAACTTCTTCACAAGTGTGCAACGATATTTAAGTTCAGAGAGGAAACTCGTGGTGATGGGGGATTTTAACTGCGTGTTAAGCGCTAGAGATAAGACCTCAAACCGTGCCTACAAAGACGCAAGCACTGACTGTTTGTCCCAGATGATTGGTGAATTTTCGCTGGAAGACGTTGCGGAGTGTTTGGATGGTGCGCGCAGTGCGCTTTACACTCATTTTCAGGGATCCAGCCATGCGCGACTCGATCGGATTTATGTATCGTTGGATGCGATACCAAACTGTTAAAATTATGCCGTTATCGCGATTTCGTTTTCCGATCACTGTCTTGTGAAGTGCAGTATTGGACCTAGAAATCAAAGCAAACATTTTCTGTGGGAACTCTGGAAGTTAAATTCTAAACTCTTAGATGACCAGATTTTACGTGATACTATACTAGAGAAGATAAAAGAAATAGAGAAGCGACCTAACGGTAACATTGGGGAGCAGTGGGAGCTATTTAAACAAGAAATAAAGATGAAAGCGATAGAAAGAGGTAGTTGCATTCGTCATAATGAAAAGCGAGAAGAGGCAGGACTAAGGTCAACACTAAACATGTTAGTTGCTCAGGAAAGCAAACAGCCGGGGGTGTATAAAGATGACATCAACAATATTAAAAAGAAAATATAGTTAATGGATGAGGAACGATATCGTGGAGCGATCGTTCGTGCAAGGTTTGAAAGATTGACAGCTGGCGAGGCCCCCACTAAGCGGGCCCTCAGTCTCGAAAAAGCACACGCTCGTCGAAACGAAATACTAGAAATAGAATGGAGCGGCAGCCGTATGACGGATAAGGATGACATAGCACGTGAGTTCTATGATTACTATCAGCAGCTATTCGCAATAAGGGACATTGAGTTGGAGGAGTTTAAGGGGGTGTTTGTTTCTTCATTACCCCGACTGGACAACTGCACAAAAGAAAGACTAGAGCAGGTAATTTCCGAGCAAGAAGTAGCACGAGCAATAGAAAACCTAAACCCAGGGAAGTCGCCTGGGCCTGACGGTTTGAGCGCAGATTTCTACAAAGCATTTAAGGAAGAGCTATCCCGCTGTTGGCAGAAGTTTTTAACGAAGGTTTCCATCTTAAGAGCGTTGCCGCCTTCGTTTGCCACGTCACACGCTGTGTTAATACCTAAACCTAATGAAACGGAGAAATTAAGATTTGTGACATCATACAGGCCTATATCACTAACAAATGTTGATTACAAAATTCTAATGAAAGTTCTTGCGGCCAGGCTGCAGACAGTAATTTAAGAGATAGTCGGCACCCATCAGACTTGTGGCATCAAAGGACGGTCCATAACTACTAATATACATAAGGCGAGGTGCGTGCTGGAGTGATGCGACGCTGTTTGCGCTAGGGTCGCGGTTCTCCAGCTCGACTTGGAAAAGGCTTTCGATTGTGTTTCTCATGATGCTTTGTTTTCTATTTTGGACTATATCAACGTGGGTTCTGTTATCAGAGAGGGCGTGGCCCTGGCGTACCGAAACTGCACCACGAGATTGATTGTCAACAAGGAACTGGGCGATCCAATAAATGTGCAACGCTCGGTGCGCCAGGGCTGCCCCCTCAGCCCTCTTCTGTTCTGTATATAGATAGAAACTTTGTGCTTGTCTATTATACGAAGCGAATTTTTCCAGGGCTTCCAACTGCATATGTGCGAGGTGAAACTCTTGGCGTACGCAGATGACGTAGCAGTTTTCTGCTTGGACAAAGAAAGTGTACTCAAGGCTGTTGAGATAGTGAAATAATTCAGTGCGATCTCAGGAAGCCCAGTAAACTGGGGAAAGTGCTTAGGGTTCTGGCATGGGGAGTGGTCATCGACACCCAATGCTTTTGCCAACGTAACCGTGGTCACAACACCGGTGAAGTATTTGGGCGTACCTTTGGAATGCTATGAAGACAGCGATTCATTCTGGCGTGCCCAAGCTCAAGAAATAAGCGAGAAGGTCGACAAGTGGAAAGGGGCGCCGCTATCTATCTTCGCACGAGCCACTGTGTGCAATCTGTTTTTTGTGGCAAAGTTGTGATATGTCATGCAGGTACTTCATTGTTCCAGGTTAAATGTACAAAAGCTTCATCGAGTTTCTTTCAGTTTTTATTTGGGCATCCAAATGGGAAAGGTGTAGCCGAGATAACTTGTTTCGCCGGGTTCGAGAAGGTGGACTTGGGCTTGCTCATCTATTTGTACGCCAACTGGTTAATCGTTTTATTTTCCTCCGTGACGTCTCAGACCCTTTCTTACGTACTGCGTGCCAAGTAAGGCTCGTGCGGGCAGTGCCCAATTTTGTTGTCTCTACGAGAAGTATTCCAGGGTGTCACCCGTTAATAATTATGGGGTATTATTAACGATGCGCCCTTAACGGTGCGCACACTCCCAGACACCCTTAGAGTGAGTGGGGGTAGCTGTTCCGGTCGCGAAGGAGATGCCCTCGACTTGCGTGGCAAGCTCAGCCGGAATCCAACTACCTAGTAGTGACAGAAGGGGGTGGCCGTTTGGTGCCCAGCTGTCGCCGGTTCAAACCAGAGTAAGGATCGGAGTCAGAAGTAAGAAACAAAACACAATTTATACACAGCAAGAGACGATACAAAGGAACACACAAGATCACTTGAAATACAACAGACGAGAGGTTCACAGAACACAAACGCTAAGCATGCAACTACAGAATGATTCAATAACACAGGCTTTACAACAGATCAAACACGAGAGAGTTACATAAACAAACACCAAATTGTTCACCGGGCACTGTTGCAGTCCGACGCCTCAAGAGTCACGATGTGGCCGCCATACGAGACGAGCGCCGCTCCCTTGAAAGTCCGTGGGCTTGCCAGCAGCGGGTGATCCCCGGGAGTCCAGCCGATGCACAGGCGAACACGTCGCAAAGCACTGACGAACTGACTGACTGACTGACTAACAAGCGGCGCGGTTTCTTTAAATAGGGCGCGCCGCGTCTGTCTGTTAGCACGCACCAAAGCTAGCGCGCACACACACTTAGCTTCGCTGGTTATAGCGCTCTCTCTTCCTCCCGTCGAGCCGCGCGTCGCCATTGGCCAGGTCCCATAGAACATGCTGGAAATTTTTGGCTGATTCCAGTCCGATGAACCACCGTCCTCCCCGGGCAATGGGAAAGAGGGTGACGGCAACGCGTACAAAGCTACGCGCTCTCCCGCGCGGGGAAGGGGGGCTTTTCTCTCCATGCCTTCCACGCGACGCCGTGCGGGCATCGCGCCGTACCGGCTTGATGAAAATGGGCGCCGATTTCGTGACACTGCCCCTCCCTTAAAGAATATTGTTCCACAATATTCACAACAACCACGAACATCGCGCGCACATGCATGCGCTCACAAATATTTGGGGCAAATGACCATATCACACACATTGCACAAATTTCACAAACTGTAATACGCATTACAAAATTCACACATCAAGGCCATGAAATTCACAAACATAGCAACACACTGTTCTCGGATACACATAGGAATCAACAACACAGAAACGCAGAGCTATTCAAATGTGAAGCGCACAAACCCAGGGCATGCTTTCGCCTATATTTCCAAAAACGGCTTGTGGCTCTTCCTTCGAACAGGTGAGCTCCTCTCAAACTACCTAGCGCGCCAGTTCTCTTTCTTACGAAGCACTGGTACTTCTTTCTGACGCGTGTCCTGCTGTTCTTCCTCATTCGCGCTTTGAGCTTCCTTATATTGTTTGTTTGCCGATCAGAAGTAGTTTGGCCCTTGTATCTGAGGCCCCCAACAGGACACTCGCGGAGAGAAATGTTGCCTGCAGGCCTAATATTATTCCGTGCCGGCCGCCCAGTTTCTTCTCTGTTTGAGCTGTTCTCCTTGCGCTTCAAGTCCTTCAGTAACTTCTTCCTTTTCTTTCTTCTTGACTTTTCCGGCTCCATTTCACCTGACTTGGCAGGTCTGAAGTTGCTTCTTTTCATTTTCACTTTTATTCGCACCTTTAGCCGAGGAACGTTTGATCCGGTTTTATCCGCATAATCAGAACATTGTTGTCTGTAAGGAGCGTCTTTTTGAGAACTTTGTTCTCCCTCAATCCTTTTAATTTTCTTTCTTTTCTTTACGACCTTCAGTCGTACTTTCTCAAAGCAGGACTCATTTTCAACTAGAGACTCATTATCCTCACTTTTGGTTACATCCTGTTCCTTAAAATTTTTGTTAAACTCTTTTCTCGCAGTGCAGTTTTCTCTTTCTGGCGGTTTCCGTTTCTTATCTGCACTGTCATTCCCAACGGAGGGAAATATTTCGTCCTCCTCAATGAGTAAAGCCTCCTCGTCAGTCGAACCGTTCCTGGAAACCGGTTCTTGCATTTCGGCAAGAATGCTGTCCTCAGCATCAGCTCCATCTAAGCTTTCGGCATCGCTGTTATTCCACAGCTCTTCCTTTCCGTCAGTCATGCGACCAGACGTTGAGCTAGAATATTGCGCTTCCTCTTGAAGTGAAGAGTACATGCATGAGCCTTCTGGCTCGACAGCTGTCGTTGCCGCTTCTCTGCAACCTGTCGTCTCGGAGGGCACAATATCATTTTTCTGAGAATTCTGAGCTCCAGTTAGGTCATCTGACGTTTCTGTTGCAAGAACACGCTGATCCACAACCTCATTCTGGCTGCTGGAGCCAGTTTCTACAGTACCTGTGGCTGTCAATGTATCGCTTGGTTCGCTGTACTTTCTAATATAAGGAAAGGTAACCTCCGGAGGCTCGGTAATACCTTTCAAACGCCGAACTTCAGCCAGCTTTTTGAGAAGGATATCTCTCTCTTTTAAGAATTCTTTTTCTTTTTCTGCCTGCTTCCTCAGCCATTCTTTTTCTCTTTCGGCTCTCTTCCTGAGCCATTCTTTTTCTCTTTCTTCTTCTTGTCTCTTTGCCTCTGCTTGTTTCCTCTGCCATTCTCTCTCTCTTTCTTCTCGTTGTCTCTTTGCCTCTGCTTGTTTCCTCAGCCATTCTCTCTCTCGTTCTTCTCTTTGCCTCTCTCTTTCTTTTTCAGCTTCTTCTAGAACCTCCCTTTCTTTTCGGTCCACCCATTCTCGCAGTTCAGCTCCTTTAAAACCTTCCTCTAGGCCCAACGCAATAATCTCTTTGAGATTCATCTTCGATCTGAACTGCTTAATGCTAATACATAGCACTCTCAATGGACCACTTCAGCGCGGTACCTGACGCTATCGCTCTGCTGTTACACTGTTTACGACCTCTTCGTAAACTCTTCCAACTCGTTCACCGTCCTCTGAGCTTGAGTGCACCAAACGTCCTGTCGCGGACGCCAGATTAATTGTCACCCGTTAATAATTATGGGGTATTATTAACGATGTGCCCTTAACGGTGCGCACACTCCCAGACACCCTTAGAGTGAGTGGGGGTAGCTGTTCCGGTCGCGAAGGAGATGCCCTCGACTTGCGTGGCAAGCTCAGCCGGAATCCAACTACCTAGTAGTGACAGAAGGGGGTGGCCGTTTGGTGCCCAGCTGTCGTCGGTTCAAACCAGAGTAAGGATCGGAGTCAGAAGTAACAAACAAAACACAATTTATACACAGCAAGAGACGATACAAAGGAACACACAAGATCACTTGAAATACAACAGACGAGAGGTTCACAGAACACAAACGCTAAGCATGCAACTACAGAATGATTCAATAACACAGGCTTTACAACAGATCAAACACAAGAGAGTTACATAAACAAACACCAAATTGTTCACCGGGCACTGTTGCAGTCCGACGCCTCAAGAGTCACGATGTGGCCGCCATACGAGACGAGCGCCGCTCCCTTGAAAGTCCGTGGGCTTGCCAGCAGCGGGTGATCCCCGGGAGTCCATCCGAAGCACAGGCGAACACGTCGCAAAGCACTGACGAACTGACTGACTAACAAGCGGCGCGGTTTCTTTAAATAGGGCGCGCCGCGTCTGTCTGTTAGCACGCACCAAAGCTAGCGTGCACACACACTTAGCTTCGCTGGTTATAGCACTCTCTCTTCCTCCCGTCGAGCCGCGCGTCGCCATTGGCCAGGTCCCATAGAACATGCTGGAAATTTCTGGCTGATTCCAGTCCGATGAACCACCGTCCTCCCCGGGCAATGGGAAAGAGGGTGACGGCAACGCGTACAAAGCTACGCGCTCTCCCGCGCGGGGAAGGGGGGCTTTTCTCTCCATGCCTTCCACGCGACGCCGTGCGGGCCTCGCGCCGTACCGGCTTGATGAAAATGGGCGCCGATTTCGTGACACAGGGCGAATTTCCAAGTTTTTAAAGAAATAGTAAGCAGTGCCCGAAATTTAACTGCTCGTTTTTCTGTAGAATACTTGAGTACAGTCAAAAAGAAGAAACTGTACAACGATATTTGTGACAACCTTTTTCCTCTTCCTATGTACAGAGCCTTGTACAGCGAGAGTCTAGGTCAAGACGTATTAAAACGCGTGAAAATAATGCCACTTTCTCCGGGGGTAAAGACGTTTTTCTTTAAGCTACATACAGGCACATTATCGGTGAAATCATTTTTCGAAGACAAGGGTTTTTATCTGCCTTGGGGTTCACAATGCCTAATATGTAAACAACCAGAGACAATAGACCGTGTTTTTCTGCACTGCTGGGGGGGGGTTTATTTTTGGGATGTATTACAAAGAACACTTAAAAAAGAATTACCTTTAGATCCACGCGGAATCATGTTCCTGCCGACAGATAATGAAGATCATGTACCCCTAGACACCGTTATGTTGCTAGGATTACACAGTCTTTGGCGGTCCCGAATGGCGGTATTCCACGTTGACCCTGAAGCTCGCCCTGCAAGGCTCTACTTTCGCGAGTGTATGTAGACCTTTGTTGAAATGCACAAAGCGATGAGTGCAGTCCCAGCATGGGTGGCGAAAGTTGAACCATTGGTAGAGTTGAAAGAATTTTAACTCGACAACGTCAACCCCAATAGGGTCAACGGCTTTTTTACCTGTGTCATATTTATGTGAACATCACGAGCTGGAGTGTTCAGTTCAATTTGTGTGTCAACCTTGGTTATGTGTATGACAGCCGGCAATTAAAAAAAAAGTGGCCTAATGGATGTGGCGTTTGCCTCCGAAGCCAAAGGTTGTGGGTTCGAGTCCCATCAGGTACGGTGACGTGTTTTTGCTTTCTAAATTTTGCATTCATATGACTCGATACTGCGTTTTTTGTCCCCAAGGAAGCGAGCCTGCGGAATATCCTTCCACTTTGACCCGTTCAACCCGACTGGACCACCGAAATTTTGGCTGGGATCGACGCCGGAAGTGAAGAGGACCACGAGTACCCCAAATTCAAGCCGGTGATTCCAATATTTTGGATTTTGTCGGCATTTGAATTTTCCATGTGGCCGACCAGGCATTAAGCCTAACGAGGCTTAGCAAGAGAGCGGGGCTCCGCGGCCTCCCCGGCCTCGGCCCGAGGTAAAGAAGGCCCGGAGCGATGTCCCGAGCAAGCGACCCCAGCTACGACCGACCCTCAGCGACAGGCCCGACAAGATTTTTGGCCGACTCGCAAGAATTCATGGAGGAAGACCTCCAGGACACCATCGAAGCGACTCCCGAGTAACAGGTCCGAGGCGGACCCGCGGCGGCGGGCAGCCAAGCCCTAGGAAGTAGCACCCCATCGACGCAACGCTCACAAGTAAGCAACGATGGCGGAACCGACGCAGATTGGGAAATCGCCATGTCGAGAAGGCAGAAGAGACGCCAACGCAGCGATAACAAGCAGCAAGTCTTGGCGGGAACGAGCCTAGGCAACGGGCCTTCCCTAGGCGCGGCGAAGGTCACAGATGGAACGCCAGCTGCGTCGGAAAGGAAAGAGAAAGTAGGAGCGCCGAGGCGGAGACTGCCGCCACTCCCCAGAGACGACCTTAAAATAGTCCTTCGGCCGAGGGGACTCGCTGTTAAAAACCTGCAGACGCACCAAGTGGCGCGGCGGTAGTCGCGGCTACCGAACAAGGATGTAAGGCGGAAGACCTCATCATCCGACTGCGCAACGGATCGAACATCATCATCATCAGCACCGACAGCGAAGAATCGGCCCAGAAGATTAGGCGCATCATGCAGCTGAGCTTCGGGGGCAAGAGCTACGCCGTCAACGGCCACGTGGCAGCACCGGAAGGAACGCTGCGCGGGGTCGTCCACGGCGTGGACCCGGGAACCTCACCGGAAGAACTCAAGACTAACCTCAGAGTCCGCACGCAAGGCGTGAAGATCCTGGCAGCCAGAATGCTCGGGAAATTCGGCACGGCCGTCATCACCTTCGACGGCCCCATTCTCCCGAAGCAGGTGCTGTACTACGGCGGGGAGATGTGGTGCTACCCGTACCGGCCCACGAGGCAGGTGTGCTACGCCTGCGGCCAGCAGGGGCACCGAATGGACATCTGCCCGAACCCGGAATCCAGGACCTGCAGGCAGTGCGGATGCCAGAATCCGGCGGCAGGGCACCAATGCACACCCAAGTGCCTGCTGTGCGGCGGCGATCACGCGGTGGGCACGAGAGACTGCAAACAATGCCTCAAGTCAGCGAGCGAGCTGAGGTGGGGACCCCAGCAGCAGCAGCGGCGCAGCCGAGGCCGCAGCCGGGGAAAAAGACCAAGATGGTTCCGGGACGAGAGCCAGGACCCGGGCCGGAGCAGCCGCTGCAGCAGCCGGAGCAGCCGCTGCAGCAGCCGGAGCCAGAGCCGAGGGTCCAACCGGGACGGGTCCTACCCACCCCTGGGCAATGCCGGCAAGCAACAGCCGCAGCAAAAGCAGCAGCCATGGCAACCGAAAAAGAAAAGAAGAGCGGCGGAGGTGTTAAGGTGAGCTGGGGAGACGGCCCTCCCAAATCACTTTTTGCTCCGAACTCTAACACTAACAACATACAAACCACACAAGACAAACAACTATTAGAAGAGATTACGAGCCTCAGGCGCGAACTAGAGCAAAGTCGCGAGGAAGCGAGGCAACTAAAGAAACAACTAAACGACATCATCAGAGAGAAACAAGACATGAGGGCGGGTTATTTGCCAGCTAGAACGCTGACTCCACCACCTCAGGCGATGGACATGGCGCAACAAAACCACGAAGGAGGAAACCCAATTGATGATATAAAAAACCTCATAATGGCTCTACAGGGACAGATGCAGCAAATGCAAAGGGAACTGCAACAGACAACAAAAGTTTGCCCTGCAAGAACAGAAGTTTAGAACCTATGTTAAAAACAACACCACGCAAAGAACCACCAACGACGCCAAAGAAAGACTATACAACGAACGCAGGTTCGGCGCAGAGACCCCCAACACAAACATCAATAACAAAACATGGCAGAACGCCACCGACAACTAGAACTTTGGCAATAGAACTGCAGAGGGTACAAGGGTAAGCAAGGCCTCCTGCAGCAATTCATATACACCAGAGGAACCCCACCGGATGTAATTATGTTACAAGAAACAAACACCCCAATACTCAAGCGCTACACGTCTCAGGAAAGCGGACGCACTGCGACCCTCATAAGCAAGCAAGTAGTAGCCATAGCACACAAAGAAATAGAGGACACCCAGGTCGAACACGTAATTACAGAGATAATTCCCAAAAAGAAAACAAATTCCAAAAGCACCTATATCGTAAATCTATACAGCCCACCCAAGCAAACAAATGGGAACTTTATTAGGCTCTTTGCGGAGGCGAAAAAGTTGGCGGGACAAAACACCTTAATCATAGCGGGCGATTTTAACGCCAAGAGTCCAAGGTGGGGCTATAACAGAGAGGACAAAAAGGGGCGCGGCATCTGCACGGCGGCAGAGAACGTAGGATGGGAGCTGCTAACCGACGAGAATTAACCGACTAGGCAGGGCAACAGCATCAGTCCAGAAACGAGTCCCGACCTAACCTTCACAAGGGGCGCCAAACAAGCGGAGTTGGAAAACCTACTCGAGAACCTTGGAAGCGACCACCATAAATAAGGATCTGCACAGTGGCGGACAACGTCAGGAGGAAGATTGTCACGGCTCGGCTGACGGACTGGGAAGCCTTCAGAGTGCACTGCAAGCAGCTCGAGGGCAACATCGGTTCTGCGCAAGAGTGGAGCCAACAACTCAGACGAATCCAAGACCTATGCACGAAAGAAGTAGACAGAACGGAACAAACGCCGGAGGTGGACAAGCGGCTCCTCAAACTATGGGAGGCGAAACGCCGGCTCACCAAGCGGTGGAAGAGACAAAAACTCAACAGAAAGCTAAAGAGGAAAATTGCCGATATAACCAAGCAAACGGAGCAGTACGCGACGCAGCTGGCCAGGCAAGGGTGGCAGCAATTCAGCAACTCGCTGAACGGCACCCTCAGCACAGCCAGAACGTGGCAGATCCTCAAGGCCCTCATGGACCCCAGCAAAAACAAATCCGAAGGCAGCAAATCGATACAGAGGCTGGTGCACCAATACGAAGGCACGGACGAACAACTACTCGAAGAGGTCCGGATCAAGTGCTACGACAAAGAGAGCTACCGAGAAGAATACCGTGGCGAGGAGAACCCGGCCATGGACCGACCCATCACGAGAGAGGAGGTCATCGAGGCGATAAGATCGGCCACGAAGAACACGGCGGCGGGGGCGGACAAAATCCGGAACTCGCTAATAAGGAACCTCAGGGACGAGGCGATAGATCAGCTTACGACCTACCTCAACAAGCTCTGGCAAGAGGGAAGAGTGCCGGCGGAGTGGAAACACGCCGTATTCGTGATGATTCCGAAGCTAGGCAAAAAGCTGCAGATCGAGAACCTCAGGCCGATATCTCTAACGACGTGCCTGGGCAAGCTGTACGAGAAAGTGATCACGAAAAGAATCCAGTCGCACATGGAGAACGAACAATGGTACCCGGACAGCATGTACGGGTTCAGAGCCAACCTCTCTACGCAAGACGTGCTGCTCCAACTCAAGGAGGAAGTGCTCGAGGCGATGCCGAAGGCGGGCGAAAACGTCGTCATGGCCCTCGACATAAAGGGGGCTTTCGACAACGTAAGCCACGCGGCCATCATGGAAGGCATCAACAACACCAACTGCGGGAGGAGAACGCACGATTACGTCAGAGCTTTCCTGAGCGACAGAACGGCGACCGTGGGGCTGGGCGAGCTGAGAAGCGACGTCTTCCCCACGCCGTGCAAAGGCACACCCCAAGGATCCGTCATATCGCCCGTCCTCTTCAACGTGGCAATGATTGGACTTGCAAGACGGCTCAAGGAGATCCAGGGCATCCAGCACGCGATGTACGGCAATGACATCACGATATGGGTCACCCAAGGATCACTCGGGGAGAAGCAAGAAAAACTACAGGAAGCGGCAACTTGCGTAGAAACTTACACCAGAGAGAAGGGCCTAAGATGCTCGACGGAGAAGTCGGAACTCCTCAGGGTCGGCAAGCATCCCACTCAAGCGACACTGGAGGTCGTTCTCGAGAACAGAACATCCCGGAAAAGAACATGATAAAGATCCTGGGCATGTGGTTGCAAGGAAGCCGGAAATGCAGCCACACCATCAGCCTGCTGAGTAAGGCGGCAGAGCAGGTGGGCCGTATGATCAACAGATTCTCCCAAAAGCGATATGGAATGAAAGAAGAAGACACTCTCAAGCTAGTTAACAGCCTAATTGTCAGCCGAGTCATGTACTCCCTGCCGTACCACGGGACGACCAAGGCGGAAAGAGAGCAAGCCGACATCATTCTCAGGAAGGCATACAGGACTGCTCTGCACCTACCCATGCACACGTCGAACGAAACGTTGCTCCAGCTAGGCATCAGCAACACCTTCAGCGAGCTCGCCGAAGCTCTGCTGGGAACGCAAATCATGAGACTCAGAGGCACACCCACGGGACGAGCGCTCCTAAGAAGGTTGGATCGGGACACGAGCCGACTGGTAGACAGATGCGCAGACGTACCGGACCACCTTAGGAAAACCATTAACGTGGGACCAGTGCCGAAAAACATGGACCCCAATCTTCACGAAAACAGACGAAAAGCGAGGGCCGAGTACGTTGAGAGAACGCTAGCCCAGTTAGACAACACCGTATACACGGACGCTGCCGTATATCTGCGCGAGAGAGAACGCGTAACCGCGACGGTAGTGGTAAACAAGGAAGGAAACATGATCACGTGTGCCACGGCAAAGGTCGCCGGCACAGCGGAGGCCGAAGAAATTGCCGTCGCGCTGGCGGCAGCAGAAGGCTACAGAACGGGCCGATCTCTCAACATACTGACGGACTCGAAGGAGACGTGCAGGAACTACACGAGGGGCAGGATCAGCAGAACAGCCCTTAAAATACTCAGCGGGGCAACGTCCGCCGAGGAGAAACCCAGGCATAACCTAATCTGGATCCAGAGCCATACGGGCATAGGGGGGAACGAAAGGGCAGACAGCCTAGCTCGAGGTAACGCATTCCGAGCAGGGCAGTCAAATGCTCCGGAGCTCCGCCTACAGGCTTGCGAGGGGGGATACGCAGAGATCTTGCACTTGCATAGGGGAACTAGAATTAGATATCCACCGTCACACAAAACCCTAACAAAGGAGGAAGCGACCAGCTGGCGCAGATTACAGACCAACTCCTTTCCTAACCTACACATACTTAATAAAATGTTCCAGACACAATACAGAGCCACCTGCCCTTGGTGCGATGCCACACCTACACTTTATCATATCACGTGGGAATGCGAACGCAACAAAGCATTCCACCAACACGAAGACCCGAGTGCGGAGCAATGGGAGAGTCGGCTCACCAGCGGCGAGCTCGCGACCCAAAGGGCCTTAGCGCAGCACGCGACTGATACAGCACGACTCAGTGGAGCCTTGGAATAGGGGCCCACCCTTGCTGACGAGAAGCCTCAAGTCGCCAGCGCCAGAGAAGACGACGGAGACTTCAGAACCGCGAAACCCTTGAAATATCCAATAAAGTTTTCACTCACTCACTCACTCACTCACTCACTGACTCACTCACTCACTCACTCACTCACTCCACTTAGCACCTAAGAAGGGCCGTCGTCAGACATTCAGGTAACAGTAAAATTCCTACCCTATTCTGAATATAACGACTCTGCGGTGTGCACCTGTGGCCCAATGGATATCCGTATATCTTCAATCCATTTCCCCGGCGCTCGAGCTTCCTGTTTAAGCAACGTACGGAGCAGTGTCCTTAACAAAGCAAAAACTAGAATTGATAGACGAAGATCGTTATCGAGGTGCGTTAGTGAGGACAAGGGCAGAAGACACAGCTGCAGGGGAGGCGCCATCAAAACGAGCGCTGGGGCTCGAAAAAGCAAACGCTCAACGGAACCACATCGACCAAATAGATTGGGGAGGTACCTTGGCGGCGGACAACGACCACATCAAAGCAGCGTTCAACGCCCATTACCAAACCCTCTTCGCATCCCACACGGTAGACGCTACCACTTTTAAGAATAAGTTTCTGGCGACGATACCGCGTCTGGACGATGAAGTGAAAGAGAGATTAGAACTAAAGATAACTGAAACAGAAGTGGAGCACGCTATTGACAGTTTAAATGCCGGTAAATCGCCGGCACCGGATGGGTTCAGCGCGGGTTTTTACAAAGAATTTAAGTACGAAATCACACCTATTTTGAACGCAATTTATAACGATGCCTACACAGTAAATGCCCTGCCTCCGTCATATGGGTCATCCCACACCGTACTCATTCCTAAAACTGATGAAATAGACAAATTACGCCTGGTAACATCTTACAGACCCATAGCACTTACAAACGTTGAATATAAAATTTTTATGAAGGTTTTGGCCCGAAGGTTGCAAACGGTTATTAAGGATATAGTAGGACCACACCAAACGTGTGGGATAAAAGGGAGGTCAATAGTGACCAACATTCAAAAGGCGCGAAGTGTCCTTGAGTGTTGTGATCACTGGGATGGTCGGGTCGCCATGCTTCAGATCGACCTCGAAAAAGCATTCGACTGCGTCGATCACGAAATTTTGTTTTCCCGTTTAGAACATGTGAATGTTGGTTCAGTTATATGTAAGGGTGTGGCCCTGGCGTACCGTAACTGCACGACGAGAGTGATTAATAATAAGTCTGGGAGCCCCCATTCGACTGCAGCGTTCGGTGCGACAGGGCTGTCCCCTCAGCCCTCTTTTGTTTTGCATTTATATTGAAACATTGTGCATGAAACTTATGAATAATGTCAACATTAGTGCGTTTAGGTTGCAAGCAGCCGAAGTGAAGCTGCTCGCGTATGCAGACGACATCGTTATTTTTACGGTTGACCAGGAGAGTATCACCGAGGCTGTCAAATGTATCCGTGAGTTCTCTCAAGTTACCGGTAGCGGGGTGAACTGGGCCAAGTGCCTTGGGCTCTGGCATGGACAGTGGCCGTCGAAACCAGATCGCTTTGCCAATGTTACGCGGACAGACACACCGACCAAGTACTTGGGCGTCGAGCTGGATGCCTACCGCGAAAGCGAGCATTATTGGAAAGGGCAAATGACCGAACTGCGGGAGAGAGCCGAGAAGTGGAAAGGCGCCAACATGTCGATTTTTGCCAGAGCTACTGTATGCAATCTTTTTTTTATCAGCAAACTTTGGTTCGCAATGCAAGTTTTGAGTTGTTCGCGCGTAAACGTACAGAAGTTACACAGGATTTTCGCCGTTTTTGTTTGGGCAGGTAAATGGGAACGCTGCAGCAGGACGAATTTGTTCCGTCGGGTAAAAGACGGCGGTTTGGGACTCGGCCATCTGTTTTTACGGCAAGTGGTCAACCGGTTTTTGTTTTTTCGGGATGCTTCGGACCCTTTCTTACGCACCGTCTGCCAAGTTAGGCTACGGCGCCTACTGCCGGAGTTTGTTGTCTCCACCGAAGAAGCTACGGGTGGGATTTTTGGTTATTACAGGGAGGTCGTCGCTAGTGTAAGATTTCTTTCAGTGCGTTTTTCTAATGAATATTTGTCCACTGTAAAACGAAAAAAGCTGTATCGCGATTTATGTGACATTGTTTTGCCACAACCCTTGTACAGAACCTTATACAGTGGAGGTCCGGGCAGAGATGTCTTGAAGAGAGTAAAGAAAATGCAGGTGTCGCCAGGAGCTAAGACATTTTTCTTTAAATTACACACCGGAACATTATCAGTAAAGAAGTTTTTGGAGGAAAGGGATTTTTTTTACCGTGGGGGGGCGCACTGTTTAATCTGCAAGCAGCCGGAAACAATAGACCATGTTTTTTTGCATTGTTGGGAAGGGGTTTATTTCTGGGATGTTTTGCAACGTACGATAAAGAAAGAATTTCCACTAGACTCCCACGGCATCCGGTATTTAAGCATTGATAATGAAGATGGCGTTCCGTATGACTTAATCATGCTCATGGGCCTCCACTCTATATGGCGCTCCAGAATGGCGGGCTATCACTGCGACAGGGATGCTCGACCCGCTAGAATATACTTTCGAGAAAGTGTGAATTGGTTTATTGCCATACAGAAATTGGCTGCTGAACCTCCCGAATGGCTCTCAAGGGTAGAGCCTTTGCTGTCGTTGCGGGAGTTTTAATGTACTGAGACGAAGCCAGCCTGACATTGGCTGATGATGACCTTCCAATATGTACTTTGTTTTGTGTTATTCGTGTTGTGTTCTTGTGAAATGGTATGAACCAAAGCCAGGAAATAAAGAAAAAAAAAGTGGCCTAATGGATATGGCGTTGGCCTCCGGAGCCAAAGGTTGTGGGTTCGAGTCCCATCAGGTGCGGTGACGTGTTTTTGCTTTCTAAATTTTGCATTCATATGACTCGATACTGCGTTTTTTGTCCCCAAGGAAGCGAGCCTGCGGAATATTCTTTCACCTAGCACCTAAGAAGGGCCGTCGTCAGACATTCAGGTTACAGTAAAAACGCTACCCTATTCTGAATATAACTTCTCTACGGTGCGCACCTGTGGCCTAATGGAGATTCCACTTCCGGCCACCGTGCGTGACGGTCGTGTTATCATGAGCTCCGGTGGAGCGGTGTCAGCGGCCCGTGAGGGCCGCGGAAACAGTTTTTTTTGCTGGTGGTGCCCAGGATTATCAAGTTGTGCTGCCGCAATTGCCAACAGGCGCGTGCGTTTTGAATACCGTCTTTCTTCACGGCGATTTGAAAGCTAGGCATTTTCGTCTGGAAGATTTTCGCGACACGCTGGTCCGTCTCGGAATGCTCCCTGAGGTGCTAGCTTTGGGGGCGTTCCAGATGAACCATGTGTGGGCGGTCACCTTTAACAGCCCAGAAGCGACAAGAAACATTTTGGAAGCTAGCGATGTTCAAGTGAAAGAAAAACGGTGCCTTGTCATCGACCCGGCTAACCAGGATGTGCGGCTAATGCTCTACTGGGTGCTTCATAACGTCCCTGACGAAGGTATTCGTGTGGCATTATCCCCATACGGCAAAGTAACTGCCCTGTTCGGGAGTGCTGGCGCGTTCAGGGTATGGCAGACAAAGGTTCCTCTACCCGCACTGTAGGCCTCAAGATGAAGCCCGGTGTGACACTGGAGGACTTGCCTCACCAAATATGCATTTCTAGAAGTACGGCACTACTAGTCGCACCAGGGCGCCCGCCGTTATGTCTGAGATGCAATAGCCGAGGGCACATCAGGAGGGAGTGTAAAGTGGCTCGCTGTGCCATGTGCAAGCGATACGGCCATGAAGAAGCCATGTGCTCCAGGTCGAATGCCAATGTAGCAGGTATCAGTGCGGGCAACGAAGTCCAGGCAGAACATCGCATGGACCAAGTGGACGCAGAAGAAGCAGCTGGTGGAGGGAGCGTGCCACTTACTGCAGACAAGGATGCCACACTTGCTCCTGAAACAGAAGGACCAGTTAACGCGCAAACAAAGATTATATCGGAAGCTTCTCCTGCGACGGAAAACGCTGCGGACGAGAATGGTGGAAATAGGAGCGAAGCTACTTGTGCATCGCCTGGGAAAACTCAGGAAAGTGAAGACGTCGTAATGTCAACCATGCCTACAGCAACGAAACGACTTCACGCCGACAGCAGCAACGATGTGCACGGCAAAGGAAACGAAGCCAACGAGGAGCCACCAGTGAAAGCTCTGCCCAACCGAAGGCCGTCCTTGAGAGTAGCACCCAAAATTCCGCCCGAGCCGAGACCCGAGCGGAAACCGTCGGTGATGCCACCGACGTGATCTCCAGCCAAGTGAGTGTTGGAGCCGCCAACGAGGGTACGATGGCTAAGGCAGGGACAGCTTCTCGCGGCAATTTAAAAAACGCCGTGTCTAAGAACTGTAGGCTGCAAAAGACTGTGCAAGGGACAGAAAATGAGATTTCGATCGGGGGCTCCAAAGTCGAAGGTAACACCATGCGGTTCGGCAGCTCCTTGAGAAAAAAATGGTAGTGAACATAGAAACAAGTTTGCATGTGGCGACGCTGAATGTGCGCGGCTTGTCCACTCGGAGGAGGCAATATCAACTAAGTCGGCTTTTTCATGGAAAACAACCTCGACGTCATTGCTATTCAAGAGACAAAAGTTGAAAGTGAGGAAGCAACAAACCGCATGGTGGAACCTTTCAGAGCACATTATAACGTGTGCATTTCGCACGCTACTGCCACAGCAGGTGGCTGTGGCCTTTTTGTTAAGAAGTCCTTGGAAGCAACCATTGAAACTGTTTATACTTGTGGCAGTGGCCGTCTAATAGTGTGTGATTTTATACTGCAAAGTAACAAGTTTAGAGTCATTTGTTTATACGCTCCAAATAAAAAGGGTGAACGCAAAATACTTTTCGAGTCAGTCGAGCGCCACCTAAACAAAGATGAAATGATCATCGTAATGATGGGTGACTTTAATTGTGTGTGCCGATCCGAAGACCGAACTAGGCAGGCGCCTGTTCGAGATGCAAGTTCGTTGTTTTTGAACGAGCTGGTTGGCGACCGCGGACTAGAAGATGTAGGGTTATTTATGTCGAATCCAACATCACAATGGTTTACCCATCACTAGCGAGGCAGCCTCGCCAGACTGGATTGAATTTATGTATCTGCAACAGTAGTACCTGTGTGCACCGAGTATGGTGTTAAAAACGTTTCTTTCAGTGACCACAGTTTGGTCATGGTGATGCTGGGTCCGAGAAAACCGCCCAAATTTAACTGGGATCTGTGGAAATTCAATGCACAGATTCTCGACGCTGAATCATTTGTTAAAAAGTTCAAAGAAAAATTGACGACTTGCTTGTTCGTAGGCAGGAAAGCTACAGTGAGGCATGGGAACTGTTTAAACAAGAGGCGAAAAAGATTGCGATCGAAAGTGCCGGTGTAATGAGTAAAATCGAAAGGAAGAAAGAAAATGAACTGCTCATACTTAACCAGCCAAAAGACGGGACACTAAGTTGGATTTTTATTTAAGCGCCGAAGCATTGCCGCCAGGCCGATTCAGTAAGGAAATCAAGGAAGTAAAGAGCGAATTAGGAACAATCGACGTAGACAGATACAGGGGAGCGGTAATCCGTGCGCTCGCAGAAACTCTGTACATGGGGGAAGCTCCAACAAAACGGTCCTTATCAGACGAAAGAAGTTATGCTACGCGCAACGAAATAAGAGCGATAACATTCGGGGACAAGGTTGTGCGAGATAACCAGGCGATACAACGCGCTTTCGTGGATTATTACTGTGAATTACTTGGTCGGGAGCAACAACTGGAAGAAGGATTTGAAACGCAATTCTTAAAGCTCATGCCGCAAACAGAAGATGAGATGAAAGCAAGTTTGGAAGCGCCAATTACCGTTACAGAAGTAGTGTGTGCAATAGACGAATTAAACTCAGACAAAGCGCCGGGACCTGATGGGTTCGGCGCCGAGTTTTATAAAGCGTTTAAAGACGAGTTCGCTATAGTCCTACACCACGTAATAGAAGAAGCATAGAGCATAAAACAATTACCTCCGTCTTTTAGGCACAGTCATATGGTGCTATTTCCTAAATCGGACGATCCTACTACGCTATTGTCAGTACGAGCATACCGGCCGATAACGATTGCAAATACAGATAATAAGATCTTTGCAAAAATATTAGGCAAAAGACTCCAACGCGTAGTACAGAGGTTGGTAGGGACACACCAAACGTGTGGTATCAGAAGGCGTTCTATTCAAGCAAACATCCACGTGACTAGAACTATCCTAGAGTGTTGTTGTGCGTACGGTGAGATGGTAGCAATGATACAGTTAGACTTAGAGAAAGCGTTTGATAAAGTCGCTCACAAAATCCTGTTCAGTATCTTGCAACATGAGAACATCGGGAAGGTACTAATACAAGGAATTAAGTTATGCTATACTAACATGTTCACCAGGATTGTAGTCAATAAGGCATTAACCACTCCATTTCAAGTAAAATCATCTGTTAAGTAAGGATGTCCATTGTCGCCTTTGCTATTTGCCTTGTTTTTGGAGCCCTTTTGTTTAAGCATTATAATCAACAATGCTATCACCGGTTATCGATTTTCTTCAAGTTAAGCTTCTAGCATGCGCGGACTACATAGCTGTATTCTGCACTGATGAGACCAGTATCACTAACGCGGTAAGCGCAGCAACAAAGTTCTGCAGGATGACGGGAAGCAGCATTAACTGGGAAAAATCTATAGGAATCTGGCATGGGGAATGGGGCCCCACGCGAGTACGTTTCGAAAACATGATATGGTCACGCTCGCCAACGAAGTATCTCGGTATGCCCCTACAACACTATAAAGACCCCTCGGAATATTGGAAACTGGAAGCAGAGCAGCTCAAAGAAAAAACCGCGAAGTTTGGTGGGCGGGACCTGTCCATCTTCGCGAGGTCAACTGTTTGTAACCTGTTTCTTGTAGCGAGAATTTGGTATGTTCTGCAAGTCATGTGTGCTTCGAGAGGGAGCATACAAAAGCTACATAGGGTGTTCGCAGTAATTATATGGAGGTCGACATGGGAGCGCACAAGCCGCACAAACCTTTTTCGTAGTAAAAGGGGGCGGACTGGGTTTAGCTCACTTGTACTTGAAACAAGTGGTTTCGAGGTTTCTGTTCGTGCGAGACCAAGGGGATGCTTTTTTAAGGACTGTGATTCAAACTCGATTGTGTGATCATGTGCCATCTTTTGTTGTGTCCTCAACTCGAGTTAAGGGATCGAGTGTGCGCGGATTTCTTCGAGAGGTTATTGGGTCCTTTCAATTTCTCCAAGCACGATTTTCAGTAAAATACCTGGGTGACGTACCCCGAAGGCAATTGTGCAAGGATGTTGTTGATGTATGCATGCCACAGCCAATGTATCGCTTGATGTATCCAAAAGGTAAATTTAAAGATGTATTGAAGAAAGTAAAGCGGATGCCAGTTCGACCCTCGGTAAAAAGCTTCTTTTTTTCAAGTACACACTGCAACTCTACCAGTGAAACCATGGCTTCCTGCTAAGGTGGCTTCATCGCTCCTCTGAAAATTCTTGCCGTCCTTGTAAGCACCTGTCCTGTCTCCAGAGAAGTGGATCTTCTATTTCCGAGGAAGCTCCAGACGTCCTCTCCACGTCAGGTTGCGAGACCTCCGGCGCATGCTATTCATGCATGATTGCAGCTCAGGTCGGCACGGAGGCTAGGCCTAGTGCTGCCGCTGCCACGCTGGCAGAGGTAGCTTCGCCGGAGTTGCTCGCTGCAACTCCTGCTCTGCCGTCGACACCTCAACCGGACCATCGGCCTCAGGTCCAGCTTGGTGCTCCCAGTTCTTCAGCACCAGCGCCCATTCAGCCTTCCTAAAATGGACAACAGCCGTAAGTGAACTGTTCTCTGGGCGGAGCACGGCTATGGCCACTCAGCTAACACGACGAGATGCACATCCAACAGTGCGACCTGAGGAGACAAGCTCTCCAATGGACCTATCGGCTCCACCATCTGTATCAACGAGCACATGTGCCCCTCACAAGCGTCCTTTGGAAGATAATCAACCGAATTCGTCCTCGGCAAGTGGTGGCTATCAAGGAAAGCGCTCCTGTTTAACTATCGAAAACCAGGTTGCACCTACACCGGGATCGTCATCTTATAAGGTGGCGATTAAATCTCTAGCCAACAAAAGCCTCACCGATATACCAAACAGGATCATCCAGGCCAACGTGGACGCGTGTCTCGGAACCAGAGGTTTTCGGGGCTTCACGGCAAGGAAGAAGTCAAACACTATAGCTGTGTGGCTCCCGACACTTACTGCGGTGGAACGAGTCCAAGCGCTTAGTTATATTTAAGTCACAAGTGAGATTTCAGTGCCTGTGCAAGTGTATCTAGTTGAAGGCTCCGACTTGCAGCGTTGCGCCGTTTACAACGTCGACATAAACGAAGATCAAACCACCCTTCAACGTGAGCTGTACTGCCCAACGCACCGAGTCATACAGGCCGACACATAGGAAAGGGGCGTTCCTGCATGATCACCTTGCAAGGCCCTCCGACACTCCCAGCCTGTCTGTACTACTACGGCTGCATATTAAGGCCACGGCCGTATAAATCGAGTGTAGTTTACTGTTATAATTATTTTCGGGTAAGGCACATGCGCAAATCTTGCCCCTTTGCTACTGCCGATGAAGGTGCGTCTGAAGGAAACGTTACGTACCGATGCGGCCTCTGCAAGTCGGACAAAGCAAAAGGCAACGCAGGCAAGGCAAGTTGTCCGACAAAGCAAAAGGCAACGCAGAAGGCTCGTCTTCGGAACACTAAGCGTTGGCCAATAGAGGACATGACACCGGTGCAGACATCCAATCGCTTTGCAGCTCTTCAGTATGATGATGACGAGTGGCCAGAGCTTCCTGAGCCCGCTTCGAATGCACCTCCAGCTAAGGCAAAGTCTAATGATACGGTGCTCAAGAAACGCCGTCGACAACAGCCAATACAGCAGCGTACTGATCTACCAGACGACGATATGGCTGTAGTGGATGAGCAAATCAATCGTCTCTTAGCAGAAGTCTCTAAGCTCCGACAACACCGCGAAATGCTTGCTCGAAGTCGGCGAGCTGCAGAAGTAACCGCCAAATCTAGTAATTGCCCAACACAACCGCCTTCATCCCGTGCAACAGGGCCATTTGCTGCCTCTTCCCAGAGTACCACAACGCCCAATGATAACTCTGCAACATCGCTGCTCAGCTATATAGTCAACCAGTTGTCCAACCTCACATCCGTGATACTACAGCGCTTGGACTAGCACACAAAAATGGCGAAATCCGGTCGTCCTGGTGTACTACAGTGGAACTGTAGAGGCATTTCCACAAAGGTGGCCGAGCTCAAGACCCGACTGCGATTCAACAAGCTTCGGGTGTGGGCTATGTTACTTCAGGAAACGAACGCCTTGCCATCTATTCCTGGCTTCAGCGGCTACGTGTCTCCTTCAATGACCGACCGTCGCGTGCAGACTGCTTCTCACCCGGGAAGGGCGGCGATATATGTTGAAACGCGTATTCCTCGTGTACGCCTTTCTCTCGAAAACTGGTGCACGTCATACCAAGAGGTAGTACACGTTGCTGCGAAATTTCTCAAAGGAACCGTTGTTCTTGTTTCTTATTACGTTCGACCAGCTGGAGGCGCCTCTTCCCGTATTAATCTTGGCTGGTAATTAAGTGTTCGTCGGCAATACCCCGGGTGTCCAATTTTAGTCGGAGGCGACTTTAACGCCCCTCACACAGATTGGGGGTATCCGACTGCAAGCCCTCGTGGTAGGCGTGTGCGGGACGCCTTCACTGATGCCCTGTTTGTTCTGCTTAATCACCCTGGGACAGCAACACGGCCTGTGCGTCACATACGTTGTGCTGCCTATTCTCCAGACTTGACGTGGTGGTTGGGCGCAGGAACTCCCTCATGACACATGGAGCCGGACTGCAGGGGAAGTGATCACCACCCTATCCTCATCGGTCTCCATCCCTCCCGTCTCCGCCCTTTACGCCGCAAATGTTCTGTGATAAACTGGGACAGTTTTCGCTTATGTCTCGACAGTATGTCTTCAGATTCGCCGTCACTCCTTGTTGACCGTATACAGAGAGCACTAAACAGCGCTACGACTACTACCTGGATTGATGTAGGTCGACCGGCACCAGATCTCGGCCTGCTTAACTTGTGGGCAGCCCGCCGTCAAGCTGAGCTGGCTGCTACGCGAGACCCTACTTCGGGGCAGGCACGTACACGACTGAATTATCTTACCGCGAAGGCTCGGAGATATGAACGCGATCTCTCGCGACGCCAGTGGCATGCATGGTGTGAACAATTTTCTGATAAATCATCGAATGCCTCACTCTGGCGAACGTTTCGTGCAATGGAACACGGTTGTCGTTCTACTGACGCAACAGCAACAGGATGCTTTGCGGCTAATCTGTCGCCGGGCGATTTCGCCAAAGAAGCTGCTCGAAATTTTTTCTCAAAATACGATATACTGCCTCCTTCAGCTGTAAACCTTAATTTGGCAGGTATCCCTGCAGACACATGGAAACTACCATCTGCTGCCGACGCTGATGGAATTGCGAGCCCCTTTTCGATGTGCGAGCTGCTGGCTGCAATTGACGATGCGAAACGGAAAACAGCGCCCGGCCTGGACAACATTCAGTATGAGGTTTACAAAAACCTCAGTACTGCTGCACTTCCTCAACTACTAGACACCATAAACAAAGTGTGGCTTGATGGTGTCGTACCCGAGAGCTGGAAAACCGCTGTCGTGATCCCTATTCCCAAACCTGGGAAGCCTCCAACGGACCTCGCCAACTTACGACCAATCTCCTTAACATCAACGCTTTGCAAGCTCGCAGAGAAAATGCTAGCCACACGACTTTCTTGGTGGCTTGAACAGCACGGTTTTTATCACCCTGCTCAAATTGGATTTCGTCCATACATAGGTACAGAGGACGGGTTGGCTGTCTTGGCATCAGCAGTTCTATCATCTACCCGCAGCCGCAATGTACGTACCATAATAGCATTGGATGTTGAAAAGGCATATGATAACATCAGTCATGCTGCAATCCTGAATGCCATTGAGATGCTTCATCTCCCTCCGAGAGTACGCACTTTTGTCGCATCATTTTTGGACGGAAGAAAATTTGCAATATGCCTCAGCGGTGACACTGTTGGTTCATTCGTTTCACTACGTGGCGTGCCCCAGGGATCAGTATTGTCTCCGCCGTTGTTCAATATTACTTTCATCCCATTGGCGTGGCGCTTACATGATATCCCTGAAATCAAGTTTTTGCAGTACGCAGATAATATCACGGTATGGAGCACTCACCATGATCTTCTCACTCAAGAGGCCGCCCTTCAGTCAGCATTAGACGTAACCTCTGATTACGCATCCTCCATTGGCCTTCAACTTTCTGTGTGTAAAACTTCACACACGTCAGTCGCCAACCGCTGGGGACGCCGTAAACTTGCCTCAAATCCAATTCGTCTCTCTCTATCAGGCACCCCAATACAATAAAGTTCGAGCCTGAAAATTCTGGGCTTAACAATTCACCAATCAGGATCAGCGACTGCTTGGCTCTCTCAGGCAAAAAAGCAAGCACTTCAAACTATAATTTTAATAAGTAGAATTGCACCTAAAACGGGTGGCGCTGGCTCGTCTGTTGCACGCCAGTTAGTGAGGGCGGTTCTGCAGCCCCGTATTGTTTATCAGGCCCAGTTCCAGCATCTTACAAGGGCACAATGGGATCGCCTTGAAACAGTAAATCGAGAAGCTATGAGGACCATAACATGCCTCCCACGAATCACACCGGTCGTAGCATTACAGGAGAATGCGCAGCTCAACACCATCGATGAACTGGTGCAGCAGCGTCGTGATGCTCGCAGACTCAAGGCCACTTTGTCACATTCCACGCAAGCACTGAGGGCGTATGCAACGTCACACATTATTCTTCAGCCACCTGCGCCAGTTCTCCCTCCCTGGAAATTTATACAGTTAGGAGACAACAAGCAAACTGACATCCGCAGACCGACGTCTGCCAACTCTGCGTCGTTGCTACTCCAGAGATTTGAAGAGCAAGATACTAACCTGCCTCAAGATTCCATAGTAGTGTACGTAGATGGAAGCCTGCAAGGCTGTGAAGCCAAAACGGCAATCTACTGTCCACGGAGACCTAGCCTGAATCAGACAACTACGTTTCAGCTTTCGGAACCAGTTACATCTTTCTGCGCTGAGCTTGTGGCAGTTCAGGAGGCACTCTGCTCCGTGACTTCTATAACCATGCTCCCTACAGCCCACATTGTCATCCGCACTGACGCACTTCAAGCAGTACGTCTGCTCCGACGTGTCAGCCGCTGCTCTAAAATTTGCCAGGACCTCCACGAGCTTGCGGCGCGCATCCCACAATCAATGCGCATAGAGTGGGTCCCACGGGATCTGCTGCCTTCCCAAAGTCAAGCTGATTTTGCAACCCGCCTCGTGAACCAAGACGCATCAATCCCACGGCTTCTCGAAGTCGTCGACGCTACCCTCCCTTTGTCAAGAAAGGAGCACTTCCGGCGCCGCACACGTGCACTTATCCCTCCGTGTGCGATATCCCTTCCCCGAGGTCTCACCCGTGCAGAGGAGGTTGCGCTTAGGAGGATCCGGGTCGGTGTTGCCCTTACACCAGCTGTAACTAGGATGTGGCCATACTTCCAACACTTATATCCTCGCCCAGGATGCCCGATCTGTAACAACGAAGATGTCGAGGCCGACATCCACCACTTGCTGTGGGACTGCCCAGCACTCAAGCCAACACGAATCCGGCACCTGAGCATAGCTGGCCTTTCAGCAACCAATCCTGCCTCATACGTCACTTGGACGCCGGGACCTCATCATCGCTCACTTCTGGGCTTCATAAAATCAGCCAACCTTTTTCCATTCATTTAATCATTTATTCATCCTTCATCTCATAACCTACTGATGCCCTGAGGCAATAAATATCGACTAAAAAAAAACCATGGCTCGAGCAGAAAGGTATTTTTGTTCCGTGGACAGTAAACTGTTTCCATTGTAAAAGACCAGAGACAATTGACCACATTTTTCTTGAGTGTTCTGATGCTGTTTTTCTGTGGGACATACTACAACGCACTTTAAAAAAGGACTTACCGCTAACACCATATGGCATCCGCTTTCTCCCTACATCAAACGATGGAGGGGTGCCGCATGATATGATAATGGTACTATGCATGCACGGCATATGGCGCACTCGGATGGCGGTACATCACGCAGATCTAAACCCCAGGCCCGCCAGAGAGTACTTTATGGAAAGTGTACTGTACATTCGTGAAGTATGTAAATCGAGCACAGACCCCCCAGAATGGTTGCCGGTGTTAGATGACCTTGTTAACTTCAAGCGTTTTTAAACACATGTTCTAGCCAAAGGTTGGCAAGCGCTTTTAATTAGGATTGTGTCTATATGTAAACATGTATTGTATTGGCCGCTGATCAGGCAATGAAGAAAAAAAAACTATGGCCTAATGGATATGGCGTTGGCCTCCGGAGCCAAAGTTTGTGGGTTCGAGTCCCATCAGGTGCGGTGACGTGTTTTTGCTTTCTAAATTTTGCATTCATATGACTCGATACTGCGTTTTTTGTCGCCAAGGAAGCGAGCCTTCGAAATATCCTTCCACTTAGCACCTAAGAAGGGCCGTCGTCAGACATTCAGGTAACAAAAAAACGCTACCCTATTCTGAATATAACTTCTCTACGGTGCGCTCGAAGCAATATACAAAGGTTCCGTCGTGTATTTGCGGTCTTCATTTGGTCGTCCAACTGGGAACGACTTAGCAGAGATAATCTCTTTCGGCGAGTTAAAGACGGAGGGTTGTCCCTAATGCATCTATATGTGCGGCAGATGGTTTTAAGGTTTTGTCTCCTACGTGACCAAAAAGATGCATTCCTGAGAACCTTTATGCAAATCATGCTATCCAGTGCAATTCCTGAGTTTATAGTCTCTTCATGCTCTGCTCGGGGATACATTGTGTCACGCTTCCTGTGAGAAGTGGTGTGGTCATTCAAGTCTTTGCGCGTCAGGTACTCTGTAGAGTATTTAGCGACGGTACCACCTAAGCGACTGTACAAGGATCTTATTTCACAATTGTTCCCAGCTCCATTGTACAGAACCTTATACTGTGAAGGCCCAGGGAAAGATGTGCTCAAACGAGTTAAAAACATGACTGTTGCACCGGGCGTAAAAACATTCGTTTCTAAATTGCATACAGGAACCCTCCCAGTCAAAACATGGATGGAAGAAAAGGGCCTTTTTGTACCTTGGGGCTCAAACTGTCTACTATGTAGGAAACCTGAAACTGTTGAGCACGTGTTCCTGGTTTGTAGGGATGCGGTGTTTTACTGGGATGTGTTACAAAGGACAATTAAAAAAGACCTGCTAATTACGCCACGTGGAATTCGGTACTTGACAACTATTAATGATGATTTTCAGTATGACCTCACCATGCTATTGGGCCTTCACAGTATTTGGAGGAGCAGGATGGCTTATAGACACTGTGATGTCGATGCACGATCTGTATGTGATTATTTTGTTTAACAAGTGTAGAAACTAAACGAAATTTTGACGCAGCAAGACGCTGCGGAGGAGGTCTTGAGGCTGATGGGCGAACTTGTGGTAATGAAAGTCCATTAGACACGGTTGTCAGCCAAGGGGCACGGCAACCACGATCTTTTACTGATGTATTTGTACAAATTCATGCAATAAAAAAAAAAACCTGTGGCCTAATGGATATGGCGTTGGCCTCCGGAGCCAAAGGTTGTGGGTGCAAGTTCCATCAGGTGTGGTGACGTGTTTTTACTTTCTAAATTTTGCATTCATATGACTCGATACTGCGTTTTTTGTCCCCAAGGAAGCGAGCCTGCGGAATATTTTTCCACTTAGCACCTAAGTAGGGCCGCCGTCAGACATTCAGGTAACAGTAAAAACGGTATACCCTATTCTACATATAACTCCTCTAAGGTGCGCACCTGTGGCCTAATGGATATGGCGTTGTCCTCCTGAGCCAAAGATTCTGGGTTCGAGTCCCATCAGGTGCGGTGACGTGTTTTTGCTTTCTAAATTTTGCATTCATATGACACGATACTGCGTTTTTTGTCCCCAAGGAAGCGAGCCTGCGGAATATTCTTCCACTTAGCACCTAAGAAGAGCCGCCGTCAGATATTCAGGTAACAGTAAAAACGCTACCCAATTCTGAATATAACTTCTCTACGGTGCGCACCTGTGGCCTAATGAGTTTCCACTTCCGGCCGCGCAAGCGAGCGGACGTGCTTATGATGTGCTCCAACGGAGCGGTGTCAGCGGCCGTTTCTGGCCGCGGTAACAGGGTTTCTGCTTCATCGAATGATGAGTACCGTGTTGTTTTACCTAGTCTGCCTTCAGGGCGTTTGGTTTTGAATACCGTGTTTATGCATGCTGATGTGAGAGCCCGGGCCCTACCGTATGGAAGACTTCAGGGAAATACGCTGGCCCGTTTGAAACTGCTCCTCGAGGGTTCGGCCTTGAGGGCGTATCAAATGAATCACGTTTGGGCAGTCACGTTCAAGTGTGCTGAAGGTGCAAAGAGGTTGCCCGAGAATGCCGAAGTACAAGTGAAGAGTCATCGCTGCGTACTCATCGACCCGTCGAATCAAGACATCCGGTTGAAGTTGCACTGGTTGCTCCCCACCGTACCTGATGACGACGTACGGGCAGCTTTGCTCGCATACGGAAGACCGACTAAAGTGGTCGAGGAGCGCTGGAGGGTCAAAGGTGTTTCGGACAAGCGTTCGACGACACGAACCGTGACGCTGAAACTCAAGGCGGGGGTGACGCCGGAGGACATACCACATCAGCTGAGAATTCCCGGTGAGCTGGCCCTTGTGGTAGTGCCGGGTAGGGCATCACTCTGCCTGCGCTGCCAGAGCACCGGTCATATTCGTCGAGACTGCAAGGTACCGTGCTGCGTGCTGTGTCGTCATTTTGACCACGACGAGACTGAGTGCGTGCGCACCTACGCCAGCATCGCAGGGCCCATGGGGAGTGACGATAACTCGGACCTCCTAATGGACGAGGCTGATGCTGAAGCAACAGCAAGGGTAGAGGCTAGTATCGCTAAGGACGAAAAGGCGTCTGCCAAGCATACATCAGGGAACCAGTCTCGGAAGAAACGCGAAACCTTGAAGAAGACGCACTTGCGTCAACAGAGGAGCCTAGTACACCAGCCGTGGTGCAAGAAAAAGACAACACCGTGCTGTCGGTGGAAAGCGTGAGCGAGGTGCACGAGGCCATGGACACTTCCAAGGAAGGCGCCGCCGCCTCGGCAACCAAGCGCTCGCACGAAGTCGCCGAGCCAGAGGGAGCATCTCCTGGACTGACCGTCACCGGAGAACCACCTTCAAAGGCAGGTCCCATGCGTCGGCCGACGTTACGCCTACGGCCGAACATCGCTTCCGAGCGGAGGTTGACGGCAACAACGCCGCCGGCTCCACCTCCGCCGCCGCCTGCTTCGTAGTTATAAGCGCAGGCACATGCCGTGCGCTGGATCCTGCGTCTCTGGACCTGTCGTCCAAGGTAAGCACCGTACTCTCGGTCTATTTTCAAGCTATAATGGCGCTACCAGATAGGTCCTTGCGACTCGCCACAATCAATGTTCGAGGGCTTATAGCGAGGAGGCGACAACGGCAGTTATATAGGTTGGCAGTGGAACAAGATATAGACATCATTGCTGTACAGGAAACTAAAATCGAAGGCGACGATGAGACCGAGAGTATGGTGCTCCCTTTGACGTCAATGTACTACGCGTGTGTTAGTCATGCTGTCGGGAGATCCGCGGAGTGTGCACTCTTTGTTCGGCAACATTTGGGGCTTGATGTCCAGGCAGTGAGGACGGACATATTGGGGCGCACGGTTGTATGCGATTAATGCTTTTGGCTCTGTAGAGTGGCAGGTGATATGCTTGTATGCTCCTAATGTGCTCAAGGAAAGACGACAGTTTTTTGAGTTTCTCAAAAATTTTATGAGTGTTGACCGAAAACTTGCGCTGATGGGCGACTTTAATTGCGTGCTATCGGCGCGTGAGAAAGCGAGTGTTACACCGCACAGAGACGCCAGCACGGCAGTATTGAGCAAAATAACTGACGAATTTGGGCTCGAAGACGTGGCGGAATCCCTGGGAAACGAGCTGTGCGCTCGCTTCACGCATTTTCAAGCAGCAAGTCCTGCCAGAACAGAAAGGGTGTACGTGTCGGCTGAACTGATTGCGCTTTGTCGTGAGTACCACGTGAAGTCTGTGTCATTCAGTGACCATTGCCTGGTAAGGTTTGACATTAGACATAAGGCAAAAAAGGAAATCTTCACATGGGATCTGTGGAAATTGAACGCGAAAATTTTGGATGACGATGCTTTCAAAGAACAGGTGTCAGTTATGCTTGAAAAAAAATGAGAACGGCACAGCCACAGCGATAAGCGAGCAATGGGAAACTTTCAAACAAATAATAAAATTGAAGGCATTGGAACGAGGCAGTGCCATAAATCATGCGAAGAATAAGTATGGGGCAGATTTGCAGAAAACCTTGCAAATGCTAATAAATGAAGAAAACATAGCCCCCGACACATTCAAGGCCCACATCTGTGAACTCAAGCAAACGCTGGAGCAGATAGATATCGAACGTTATCACGGGGCGCTTGTTGAGCAAGAGAAGATAAAGTGATAACCGGTGAGGCGCCAACTAAAAGGACTCTGGCAATGGAACGCAAATGGGCCAGCAAGAACATGATTTCTGAAATTGAGCAGGACGGAGTTATCGTAGAAGGAAAAAACGACATCGAGCACGCTTTCACACTTTTCTATACAGCCTTATTCATGCGTAGCGGGGTCGACTCAAACAGCTTCAAGGCAGAATTCCTGAATTTGATGCCCAGAATTGATGACAACTCAAAAGAGAGGTTAGAGCGCCCGATTACAGCCAATGAAATAGAGTTGGCAATTGACGACTTAACACGAGGGAAATCCCCGGGGTCAGATGGATTAAGCGCCGATTTTTACAAAGCTTTTAAGCAGGAACTAGCGCCTATATTGATTCGAGTTTTAGATGATGCTTACGAACTAAAGCGTCTACCGCCTTCTTTCCTGTCCACTCATACAGTTCTGATCCCCAAAACAGATGATCGAGCCGCATTAGGGCAAGTAACTGCCTATCGTCCTATTAGCTTAACCAATGTTGATTATAAGATATACATGAAAGTACCCCGATCGAAAAACCCAACAGGAGTTTTTGTAGCAGCGACAAAACACAAAAGAAAGGTTTGTTGTAACGACAAACTTTTCGACCTCACAACAAACATTTCTTTCGATACTACAAGTGTTTTGTTGTCGCAACAAACTTTTCTTTCCATACTACAAACGTTTTTGTTGTTACAAGTTTTTTCTTTGTCGTGACGAAAAGCATGTCGTATGCTTTCGTTGTTGACGTATCTTGTCGTCGACGCTCTTGTAGTGATCCAAAAGAAATTTTTCCAGCGGCAGGCGGTCTTGTCGCGACTACAAGATATCTTCGCAACAGGTACCGTTTTCGCAAGAAAACGTGTGTGTTGTCGCAAGCAGATAGCCAAAACAACCCCAGCCCACCTTAGTTGCGCGAGAGCCGTGAAGAAATTGTTCGTCGCCGTATGAGCAGTTTTCCTTGTCTCCAAAGGCGCGGCCGCATGATAAATATGTGGAGCTGTCCATGCAACTGGTCCTACGAGCAAGAGCAGCTCGTGTGCCTCGATTTGTGCGCTGACGTTGAAGCAGCTAGCTCGCTTACGCTGGAGTGTTCTCGATCGCGGAGAATTTATTTTATTTCAAGCATCAAGCATGCATGGTAGGAGAATACCTCCAGTGATTGTGAAAACTTGCTGGCTCAGATCGCGCTTCTGCGCTGCCGAGGCGATATATATATAACGCGAAAATGCCGAGTGGCGTGGCGAATGTCATTGCATGGCGTTGTGCGGTAGGCACCTGCCCTTACGTTATACTAGCCAAGAATGGCGTTTATTATGCAAGTGGTGTCTTCAGGCACACATCTCAAAATCTGCGCAACGTAAATTTGTGCACCAGCATATGCAGCGCTAGGCTAACGAACGCACGTGCACGTTCATCGCACGCGAGCCCGGTGCAAAAAAAACCATCGCTACATCAGCAGCTGATGTGTTCTCAGGTTTCTTACAATAGCTCCATGTCTTAATCTCTTCTGCCGTGGTGCACGCATTCATGAGAGTAAGCTGTCGAGCTAATGGTACATAAATTGCAAACTGCTTTCTGCGCATAATATGGATTGTTCCTAGCTGCTGTTCTGGTCACCTAGTATATATTACTGGACCACTTAAGTGGTAAATTTGGACAGTTTATAGTACAATTCATCAAAATTGATTTTCCGTTATAATCCTCTAATGGATACTAAATTGATAATTGCTTAATTTTGCGGGGTGGTACGTTATAGTGCAGCTGACTGTTTTCCATATGTTGCAGCAGTGGCTCCATATAATGTGTACACCCTGCTAACAAATGATGACAACATGCTGTCGGCTTCCTGCAAGTTGGCATCGGTGACAGATGTCTGCAGGAGGAGAAACACTCCCTGACACAGTGTACTAAAGTGGCTCAGATAGGTCGGTGGTAACACATCTTTCAGACAAGGTAATTAATAATAAAGAAGCCAATAGAGCCACTCAGTGGCTTTCCAATGAGCCCGGTCAGAGATAGGCCGTGGGAGTCGAGAGAAGGCAATTGGGGGTTTCATTTTAGTGATGGCACTGTCCAACTCTCTGATGGAGCGTCCAATGTAATATGCTTCCCCGACTGCTGAGAGCCACAGTTCGAGCAATTGTTTAACAACGCCTTCAAGGACACAATGCATGTAGTCAGGAGGCATACACCACACAAGATTGAATCCTTCAAGCTTCATGAGTGGTGATGGCCCCTTCACTCTATTGATTGGCTCTCTTCGTAGGTATGCTTCATGCATGTCCTCCAGCATGCCACTGTGCGTCCTTGGTGCTGGTGCATTTCTTCCTGGGATATAGCGAAGCACCCCTGTAAAAAGAAAACTAGCATTAGAGTGATAGCCACATGGTCCGCATGTTCTCGCAATGAAACTTACATGGGCCAGGTTTTTACGGTGATACAAATTGAAAACCCAGTTTATTTCAACATTTTTCTCGGTCCCAGCGAATTAATATCTTAGTATAATTCAAGTTTGTCATGCCATTTCTGAAGTAAGTTTTGTTACTAAACATTGATTTTGCTACACAAAATTGCATGCATCACCAAGTAACTACATGAGAGGAAAAAATTTGGTTTTCCAATTTATTAAACATTATTTACTGAATATAGTATCATAAAGATGCAATATACTTTGCAATATGTGCTACACTTACCTACCTGTGCTGGAAAGCAGTCGTTTCTAACGTGCAAATGCTTGGCAGCAGGCCTTTGTTAATGAAGGTGCCAGGTAATACAATGACAATAAATGTTAAGTAAGTGCTTGGGTTTGATTTCTTGCTTCTACCAGGTACTGTACTTTTTAAACTCGTTCATGAATGAGGCTGTGCTATAGATGACCTTGAAAAGGGGGTTTGAAGCAGTTGACACCACACCAGAATTAGTGGTGCTTTCAGCTGTATCAACCGAATAGCTTGAAGGTGGCATAAGAACTGTGAACATACTGAGCATATGGATTACAAAATTAACAATTAAGAGGCCCTTTTAAGTGCTGCCCTGTTCCAGACTCAACGTTTCATTACATCGTCTCTGCTGAAACCATCCAATTGAAATAATTACTTGGCCACACAATAAAAAAAACAGCCACAAGAGGTCGATCAGGTGAGTGCAAAAAATCTCAGCACAGTTAACTTCAACACTGGAAACATTATACAGGTGGCACACAGTGAAGCTGTAAGCTTTCCCGTGGCATATGTCACAATAATATTTTAATATAAAGTAAAATGTTGTTATCGTTGCACAAAGAATTGATGCCTTGCAGCTCTTCCCTTATCAGATCCGATATGGTAGATCCTTGCCGCATTTTTGCATGTAAAACATTTTGTCTGAAGCACTACCTTATTACTACAATTTGTTGGTATTCATCATCACACTTTCCACAGGTCTGGCTATCTGTTAGCAATATTTCAGCAATATACAGATGTGACAGCACCTAGAAACATACCACCATTTTACAGCTTTATTCACTGCACATATTTGACATGTCAAATTATTATATACATATGTATGATTACTTAACTTCGTCTCATGATAGTTTTTCCATGAACCTTACCTATGTCTATAACCAATGGCAGATATAAGTACACACAGCCCAGCTTTTCTGTTTCTCTTATGCTAAAACAAATCACTATATCATTCAACAAACATTTTTGTTCAATTCAGGTTTAGTTAAAACAGAAAAGTCGGTGCGTAATGTAATTAGAAAGGCACCATGACAGTGAAAAGTTGTGCACCATCTACGTACTTACCATCTACAACGGTTCCTTCTTCAAGACACTAGGTGCATCCAAAATATCCATTAAACTGTTTGATGTTCAGTAATGCAGCCCTTGCAGGCGAGTCAACACAACAGCAAGTCGCATACACCTTTGATGTCATAGTCTGTCCAGTATAGTGCCAAGTAATGCCCCCAAGCTTGTTGAAGGCCTCAACAAAAGCTTTCATAAACAGCAAGGCTGGTGGATGGAATTTGGCAAACCACAAGGCCGCAATGACCACATTTTGGAATCGCACATTAAATGGAAGCTCATTGATGAGCAGTTGCACAGGCCACACGCTGGACTTGTTCGACTTGAACACTGGTGATCCATCAGTATTCAAAGTCACAGTCAAGTCGCACCACTTCATCTTCAACTGCGACCTAGGGCTTGTATAAAGGCGGCCATTTGTGATGTCGCTGTAAACCCCATAAGACGGCGATGACAGTTTTTGCAGGTTGCTGTACAACTGTTCTACATGTTGTATAATTTTATCATGAAGTTGGCGCCTGATGTCAAAGATAAGGAAGAAGCTGCCTTTTCTAGTGAGCTGTTGATGGCTATATGACCTATGGCATGAAGTACACCTAAAAACCTGTTGGTCATCATTGCCATTCCTTATAGCAAGGTGTACTCGACAGGTGGCACAAAAAAAGTGCATTATCAGCGATTTCAGCTTGTTGTGCCACAGTTTCCTAAACATATATTTGCTCTGTGGTAACACATCAGTGCCACAGAGTGTGTTCAATAGGACCAGCAGCCCCTCCACTTGCGACCATGACAGGCCCGCATGTACAACATAGGCCAGAATCAGCAGCAATGCCCGGGCCTTGGTTAAATCCTGATTTGTTAAAGTTTCTTCTGAGCACTTCTTCATATAATCTTTGAGCTCAGAGTTTTCCAGGTCTTCACCGTTGGTTCTTTCATCGCGATGTTGTGAACTGCCGCTGTCGTCCGTGTCATCATCGCAGTCCACGTAGTAGTCATCATTGTCTTCTCGCGGCGATGTGTTCCCGACTGTCGGCGACGGGGGCAGGAGAGCAGGGGCAAGATCAGGAGACGCACTGGAGGCGTTGGCACGCATATCGCATCCATTTTCCGGGAGGTCAGCGGGTGCGTCGTCAGCGTGCTGCTGCTTCTGTAGGTTTTGTTGGTAATGGGCAGTCTGTTTAGGGATCCGGCAAGGCTCCCCCGGCTCCAGATAGCGGCGATACCTCTTCTTCGGTGGCATGCTGGTACGCAAACTTCTCGGCGTACAGAAATAGGAGGTACAGAGCCACAAGATGCTTCCAGCCAACCTGCAGACTAATTAACCTGTACTGCACACCTAGTGTACGGCACACCTAGGAAAAAAGTTTTATCCGGATTCATAAAAATGCACACTCGCTAAAAAGCTCTCCCGGGGAAGTTCCGTGCGCACTGGTGAAGCACCGATGGGATAAAAGGCTGGACACCCTGGCTGGGCGGATGAACAAGGCTGAGCTAGTTGAACCAAGGAGGAGGAGGAGTTGTTGCTCCTTTGTATCGGGTGAGCGCAGGTGCGCGTCCTCGGAAAGTAGAAATAAGAAAGAGAGGTGAGAAAACGGAGGGGAAGGCTCGAGTTGATGGTTGAGGGGAGTGGCGGGTAGGGGCTCTTGGCACCGAATGAGTGCCCACCACTTGCGAAATCGGACTTTCGTCGCGTGGATGTTACGGCGCGTCTGTTCAAAGCCCAGTGCACTCGGTCTTTGAACGGAACACGTACAACACGTGCAGTGGCGTACGTCATATCGCGCGACGAAGCCGGCTTCATATATGTTGCGGGCACTACCCTTCAACCTCCTCTGATCCTTTCATCCCTCTCCTCCATTTTCTCATCTCTTTCTTATTCTTTCTATTTCACTGAGCACGTTTTTGCCTTTATTATATTCACCAGTCAGATAACCTAGCTCCATTCGGTTATAGCTCGGTGAGCCCATTTCTCCCCCGTTTTCGCTAACATTGCATCCATTAATCGACCTTGGGAGCACAGCGACCACGCTTTGCTCTCAGTGGTGTTGTGATCGATGACAGGTGAAAATCCCAACTGGTGAAACTTTAAGGGATAAGTTACAAGTTCGTTCTAACTATTGTAGCTAAAAAAAACTGCGCTCCCCAGATCAGGAGAGTGGTAGAAAAAGGGACAATAGCCGCGTGCCGTGAGAGCTTGGGCTCAGGAGTGGCGCTCAGTAATGAAATAATAAATACTTCTGATTGTTCATAGAACTGCTAACCTTTTTTCTTTCATTTAGTGCCCGTTCTAATTTCATTTTTACATATGCCTTTATGCCCTGAGGCAATAAACGAAGGTATTAAATAAAAAAAAAAGTTGGTCCAGGTCCCGTCTCCGAGCGCTCTACAGCATGGTGACCCCCGAACGTGATACTTGCGGCCCTTGTTGAAACGATCGAAAAGAGCTACAGTTTAAACTCTGAAATTGTGCTAACTGCGCGAAAAAGTAGGACAACAGGAAAAAACACATACGACACTTCCTGTTGTCCTACTTTTTCGCGCAGTACAATTTCAATGTGAATGAACTAGCCCGGCAAATCTCTATTTAACGAAGTTGATGGGAGCTGCGAAATATTTTGTTAAATCGGGAACTTCGCTAAATCGAGGGAGGCATTTCTAGGTCACCTAATCTGGCACAGTCGATTATTATATGGTATCGCGGAATCGAGGAAGTACCGCGTGGCATCACATTTACGAAGCGCAAATGCGCTAAAAATGGAAACCCGTTTCAAAGGACGCAACAGCCAACTCAATTGAACGAAGACCCAGGGAAGCTGTGCTGTTACGTCATCTTTAAATGCAGTATACCAACTTGTCCACTATATGCTATGTTGCTACAATGAAACTCCGCGCAACCACTAACACGGACAACCTCGGCAAAAAGGGTGGGTGAAAGTTATTTGTCAGAAAAGAGATCGCTGATCTTTGCTTGCTTACGGTTCGTAAGCAACATCTGCCCGGAATTTTCATGCGTTCTTCCTTCATGTGTTTCGGCAAACTGCCGCAGCAGATACTTGTCCCGGTGTTGACATGTGGTACCGCTGGCGAAATCTCGGGAATTACAATTAATATAACTCGCGTTTCGGGAATATAACTCGCGTTTGGCAGAAGTGGGACGTAGTTGCTGCACGGTGTTACCGTTGGCTCGCAAACAGCACATTCTTGAGCGTTTTATGCAAAATAGACCAAAAATAGACTTTTTCACCTTCATTTTTTATCAAAAGGTTCGTTAAATCGGAACGGGTAGCGAAATTAGTTTCGTTATTTCGAGTTACTCAAAGCATTGGGCCATATGAGCGCCTGAGGGGAATAGGGATATCTTTGTTAAATCTGGTTTCGTTATATCCAGTTTTGACATATGGATGAACAGCTCTACGCAGAACACGAATTGCAGCATTCCGCTCGGTGCCAACGCCTCGGCCCCCCTCTCAGCTTGAGTGCTGTTTGGAGACAAGATCTGAACTGAAGAATTTTATTATTTCATCACCGACCGCCACTTTAAAGCGGGTCCCTATAGCGCTCACGGCCATGCGGCTCCTCTATCTTTCTGCTACCGCTCTCCTGATCAAAGAGCGCTGCTACAATATCAACAGTTTGGATCAATTCTCGGAGCCGAATAGAGCTACAGCCAGTTGGTAAAATAACTGGCTCAACTCTTCCGTGATATATATATATATATATATATATATATATATATATATATATATATATATATATCACAGCGTCCTTTGCGCAATTGAAAACGAAACCGAAACTAGTCACCGTAATTTAGTTGAACCGGCTATTTTACAACGTATTACACTTCAAGGCAGCAACGAGAAAAATCGGAGAGTGTAATTTGCATGAGTGTTACAAGAGCTGTAAAGTCTCCCACACTGCAGCTAGGCATCCATACCACATATGGGATGCTCGCGGAAGTGCGGTGCACATTTCTCGCTTGTATTAACTCTACGATTTCTCAGAGTTGCGCCGCCTAACCTCCAAGGGGCAGATCCATACTGGTATAAATAAGGATCGGCACTTTCGGAGCGCCCAACCCAAATTTGAAATAGAAGACCGCACGGGACAAGATATAGATCCTCTCGCGATAAAAAAAAACCGTTTTGATTACCATAAGGCATAAGGAGCGTTGATCGAGAAAACAGCTCAAATGCTCATTAGGAAATCTCATAGTACAGGCTTGCCGCCGGAGGAAGTAGATATAGCTTCGTCAATGTTGCTGCGACAGCCGAACGGCCGAACTGCCATGTGAAAGTACAGCCGGGAGCCGTCCTCCGCCCCAAGCGACGGAGGGCCGGAGCGCCTTCATCCGCTGGTTCAAACTCTTTCTCTCTGAACTTATTAGTGTAGTTCTTAGAATACACTGGCAATACATTGCAGGATTCTTCGCCGCATACATTTTGCACTACAATGTAGAGAGCCGTCGTATTATATATATATGGTACATGGAGCGTTGGGACGAGGATGTCTTAATTACCGCGCCCTCTACGGCAAATCCAACTGCGTTGTTGGCTTCGCCTTGCCTTGTGTAGTGAGCATCGAACGTGAGCCATCGTGATCGTGAGCTCGTGAGCCGCTCGCTTGTTTTTGTGTGCATCGCCTCCTTTAAAGTGTTAAAATGTTCGCGTTAATTCGCTATGAGAATGAGACGGAGAAACACATTGTTCCACACAGCGCAATAACTAACTTTGCGCCAAAGGATGTGGAAGACTTTAAACGGCACCAAACGTATGAAGCGTTTTGGGAGGGAGATGATGCTACCCGCGCTGGCTATTACAATGCCAGCATCCTGCACTTGACAGGTGAGCATTTATGACGTTGATATTAATCTTTCGCATGGCTACCCAACTTACATTTTCGCGTTTATATGCGAACATTTCAGAAACAAGGGAGGAGATGGAGGGCTGGCTGAAGAGCCGTTGCAAGCGGCCCCGCAAACGTGGCGACGAAGTTCCATCGAAAAGGTCAGCTGCGAATCATCCTAGTCACTATGCAGTGTTTACACTCATAAAATCACGTTGTTTGACCTTGCAATGACTCTTCTGTACCCGCAAGTGGCCAGAAAGAAAAGCTGGACAACTTTTTACTGTCGTCCACAGATCTATACGGAACTCGTGTTCACGGTAGAAAAAAAAAATGTAGCTCTGCTTTGCGAGCTTTTCGCGTATTGTTACGAGCAGATAGAGCTTGCATGTCTCGCATACCTTCACGCATTTCAAGTGAATGGGATATATAACCGCCCCGAAGTCAATTTTTGCACACTCGCATCTCGTGAGCATTGTGCTACCTGGAGTGTGTGCATTACATATATTTCGCAAGCAGCGCTAGATTAAGGTGTCGGCTAAAGAGGCTGCAAGTCAGGTGTAGTATCCAGTGCTGCATGTTAGGGCCTAATCTCTGAGGACAGTGGAAGGGGGCCTATTTATTCTAACCTGCTTTACATATGGAACCACAAATAATGGAATCATGAGCAACAAGTATGGAGAGAGAAAATCAGAACGAGGAGCCCCTCCCGTCTAATCTGACTTCACTTAGTTTTTGCGGAGACCTTGTCGATCTGCAAGTACAGCTATTCCCCACCACTCTTGGTGGTCCCTTTATTGTGAGGTGATCTGCACTTGCTTAGGAATTGGAGAAGAGTTTGTTATTGCTTCCTGTGAATGCCCCCATCCTCTGGACATAAGCAACATTGAAAAAGTGTCACAGGAACAATAGAAGAGATAATGAGGAAATATTTATTCACCATCACCTTTGCCGTAAATCTCAAGTAGTTCCAGGACACTTTCTTCCGCTTCGGGAGAGGAAAGTAGGCCATGTGAGAGTTCCGGGCTAGTCCCTTATTTATTATTTGTTATGTCCTCATCTCAGCGTTGGTGGTTGGGTTGTATTCTGTGTGTTGCCAAACTAATGCATCATTCTCGCACTAATCATAATGATCATGCCTTTTTTTTTTTGTACTTGAAATGAGACGGGGTATATTGCTTAAGTATGATATGGAAAAGAAGGGGGGGGGGTTCATGCGCTGTAACCCAGAGCCCCCATTTTTCTTGTTTGCCTTGTTTGCAAGTGTATATGCATGCAGTTTCCTCCTTAGTGTTGCGTGCAGTTTATTAGCTTTGCGTAGTGAGTACATCAGCTCTAAAGCCTTGAGAAAAGCTCTTTTAAACTGTGCCAAACATCCACGCTCAATAGTAACTCTTGTTGCTAGTTTGTTCGGCGTGATGCAGTGCAGAAATATGTATGTGTCAATATGGTCTCTTGGTTCGGCTTGGAACAATATGTCGATGCACCCACTTTTGAGTGAGTGATTGAGTGGTCAAGTGTGAATGAGTGGACGATAGTGTGAGTTGATGTAAGAGCGAGTGAGTGGGTGTGAATGAGTGGTTATGAGTGCGAGTGAGTCGTTTTGTAAGTAGACATAAGTGTGAGTGATGCAGTGGTTGTGAGTGCAAATGGCAACTTGTGAGTGAATGTGAGCCATTGGGGGTTGTTCTGAGTGCATATGAGTGAATGATAGGGAACATGCTGTTGGATAGCCACAGTGAGCAAAGAGAAGGCAACACTGAAGATATCATGTTTAGTATCATTTATGGTGTTTAAATTTTCAAAGTGACTCAGAATATACTCGACATCATAGTGGTGGCCTCCAGGTGATTTCGACACGCTGATGTTCTTTAGCGAGTGCTGGCGTGACTCAGTACACATGCCGCTATAATAACGTGCTGCCACAGACAGGCTAGAGGTGATAGCAGCGTGTGACTGAGAGACATTGGGTTAACCGAGCTTATTTTATTAGATTGGTATAAGTATCGACCTGATCTGGTCTGAATGCTCATTTAACTGTTAGTATTGTGTTGTTATGCTACTATGTGAATATATGGCATCATAGGTTGGCGCACGCATATCCACTCTCTGATTTTCGAACTGACATTTTTGAGGAATGGTTGTGAGTGACTAGATGTCAGTGTAAGTGGGCGTAAATGTTGGTATGTAAGTGGTTAAGAGTGTGAGTGTATGTGAGCCCGAGTTCCCGAGTTGGGAATGTTAGCACCAGTGATTGTCAGTGGCCATCAGCGTGGGTGGTCGTGATGAGCATGGGTGAGCCACCGCTCATGGTGCTGACCTATGGGGATACAGTTTTGTAATCCAGTTGCACCGACTGTCAAGCCCTCATGAGTATTCATGCAATGCAAAACAAGTGAGTGGTGCATACTGTGAATAACTGTGATGGGCAGATAGTATCATTGCAATAAAAAGCTTTGTTCAAAGCTCGGCTGCCAGCGTAATTGCCTTCAGGATCCTTGTGCCAAATCGAATGGCTTCTTTGTGGAGTGCAGTGTATTCTAGCAAACCGTGATTGCGACAGGGTACTTTCAGAGCTGCATATTTTGCGACTATCAGCGCACTTGTATACAGGAGTTGGGCGTGCATATAAGCCTGCATTTGGTTTAAGTGTGTGGTTGCATTGTGCTAGCGTTGTTCATGCTGAAAGGAATCAAAAGCGCAACGCCGTACATCTACTGCAGAAAGTTTTCTTTGGGAATCGCCAAGTGGAGGATAAAACTTTGCAAGATAAAGAGTTGCCTTCATCCAAGTCTACTTTTCTTTACATCTGAGAACATTAAATTGTTCTCCAGTGGTTCCTAATTGGCTCCCCTAGGAGATGTCAGATTATGCAATATGGGATTATAATATGCTCCACACATAGTGGTATCCTGTTCATATTCGAGGTGATGTTTGTGATATGGCTGGTTGTGTTTCAGGGAAAGGTGGACAGGCACACAGTAGGTCTTGCACAAAGAGCTGTTGAAGAGGAGCTGCTCTTTTCAACAGTGAGCCCGGCCACTCAGATGACAACGAGAATAACAGAACTTGAAAATAAAGTCAAGTTTCTAGAACAGAAACTTCGCCGGCAGCGAGCCGAGACGGAAGAGCTGACTCATATTAATAGGCAATTGCAAGAGGCTCTTTGCACTAAGATTTTCAGGGCTGGTATGTAAAACAGTGTTTTTAAAATTCTGAATGTTGCCATTTGGTATGAGGCATTGTTTTACCCAGGGAATTCTGATTTTTTGCAGGGATTGTTAGGCGTTAAAAAAACGGAATGTTCGTGGGTTATCAATTTTAGAAAGCAAAATATTTTTCTTCACACTGTGGACTTTGCAGACAGTGCGGGAAATGATGGCCAGAAATAGTATTTTAAAGTAATGAGAGCAACCCTGAAGATGTCTAAACACTGCAATTCAGTTGTATGTTTTCTTGTTAATGATGCCTAAGGTATTACTGTATATGGATCGCCATTTGGTATCCGACTAAGGCTGGTAAATTATTTTTAAATGTATTTTCCCTAATCTCTCTGTTGGTTTCACTAGGTGAGCAAACGGATAACATCAAAGGTTCCCATAGGTTGAGCGAAACATGAACAAAATTCTAATATAACTACTGCTACATCGCTTTTGTTTCCGACTCTGAAGGCATTGTAGAGAATCCTATATCATGCCACCTATACAGATCTTTGACATTATAGCTGTTGCTCAGCTGTTGAAACCAGAGCAGTTAGGAAGAGAAATTTTGTTCTAAATTACACAAGTCAGGTCATATATTCTCCATGTAATAGTTTCCTACTCCTATACCATGAGGAAAATGCACAACCAGAAATTTTATTCTGCTCAGGGGGATGACTCATCATTCTTAGAGGCACCTTGCACTGGCTATCTTACTGTGCAGGAGCAAGTGGCATGGGCATGATAAAGGGCTGTGGGGCACAGTTGTTTTTTTTTTTTGCTCTTCTGTGTCATTGTGCCTTTCAATTGTGGCTTGAGAGAATATCTTTGGCATTAAGACTGACTCTTGAAAAAGGCAGTACCTATACGAGAAGAGATACACGGCAAAAGAAGTGACATCTGTCACATGTACTGTGTTTCACTTCTGAAATGTTTCCTGTTAATGAAGCTGGATTTAAAATTTCGTGGTGAAGTGGGTGATATAATACTGACTTTTTGTGCGCTTTTCTAGAATTAGTAAATATGGTTTAATGATCCTTTTTTTTAGAATAAGTAAGCATGGAATAAATTGTGTATGTTACACATATGTTTTGTAACAAAATGTTGTGTATGTTACATAAATAAGGAATAAAAAAAAACTGTGGCCTAATGGATGTGGCGTTGGCCTCCGGAGCCAAAGGTTGTGGGTTCGAGTCCCATCAGGTGCGGTGACGTGTTTTAGCTTTCTAAATTTTGCATTCATATGACTCGATACTGCGTTTTTTGTCCCCAAGGAAGCGAGCCTGCGGAATATTCTTCCACTTAGCACCTAACAAGGGCCGCCGTCAGACATTCAGGTAACTGTAGAAACGCTACCCTATTCTGAATATAATTTCTCTACGGTGCGCACCTGTGGCCTAATGATTCGACTTCCGGCCACCGATCGTGACGGACGCTGGCACCATGGGCTCCCAAGGAGCGGATTCAGCGGGCCCGGTTGGGCCGTGGTATCAGGAGTGCGAGCAACCCAGCTAAGGATTACCAAATGGTTCTGCCACATCTGCCATAAGGTTCGACTGTTTTACACACATTTTTGCATGGGGATGTCTCAGCTAGGCCTTATGTGTGGAACATTTTCGAGATGAACTCGAACGTGTGTCACTGCTGCCGGAAGTTGTCGCCCTTGGGGCTTATCCGATGAACCACCTGTGGGCGGTAACCTTTAAAGATGAAGAAGGGAAAAAGATGCTGCAGGTTCAAGCATTCGACGTGAAAGAGCGACGGTGTGTCATGATTGACCCGTGCAATCAGGCCGTGCGTCTGAAACTGTACTGGCTGTTACACGGCGTGCGCGATGAAGACGTGCGAGTGGCCCTGTCTCCTTTCGGAAAAGTAACGGAACTAACCAGAGACAAGTGGCGGGTGAATGGCTGCGTTGACAAGGCGTCCACGACTCGCTCCGTAACGCTGAAGTTACATGCAGGCGTCACCGTTGAAGATCTGCCGCATCAGATACGCGTTTCTGAGGACGTTGCTCTCGTCTACGTCCCGGGCAGGGCCCTGCTTTGCCTCCGGAGTCGCGGAACTGGGCATATTTGCCGAGAGTGCCGCGTTCCACGTTGCGGGTTGTGTCGCCGCTTTGGACACGAGGAGACCCAGTGTGTGCGTACATACGCGAATGTTGCGGGTCCGGCTCGCAAAGATGATGTGGCGGACCACTTGATGGATGCAGCTGTTGCCGTGGAAACGACGCTGGAAGACAGTGAAGAGACTAAGTGCGAGGAAACGCCCTTAGAAAATTCCGCGGAGGCGGAGGAGCTTCCAGATAAAACTGGAGAAGCAACGGCAACTGCTGCGCAACCCCTGAGGGAGAGGCGAAAGGAGACAAACCTCTTGCCTTAGTTCAGTTCAGTTCAGTCGCTCAGTCGTGTCCGACTCTCCGTGACCCTAGGGACCATGTCACGCCACGCTTTCCGGTCTCTCACTATCTTCCTAACATCACATAACTTCATCTGCAGTGCCTCGAGGAGGCCATCTAACCATCGCGTTCGCTGTCTACCCCTTCTCCGGCGACCCTCAACCTTTCCCAACATCAAATCTTTCTCCAGCGACTCCTCTCTCCTCATCAGATGACCAAAGTAGCTGAGCTTTAACTTTATAATTTGACCCTCCAATGAGCAGTCAAGGTTTATGGTCGACAATATCGACTGATTTCATCTTCTGGCAGTCCAAGGAACTCTGAAGAGTCTTCGCCAGCACCACAATTCAAGCGCGTCAATTCTTCGGCGGTCAGCCTTTTTCACAGTCCAACTCTCGCATCCATACATCACAACTGGAAAGACCATAGCGCAAGTTATACGGATCATGGTTGGCAGACTAATGTCTCTGCTCTTTACTAGGCGGTCAAGGCTAACCATTTCTCTCTTTCCCAGAAGCAGGCGTCTCCTAATTTCATGGCTGCAGTCTCATTCCGAGGTAATCTTGGAGCCCAAGAACAGAAAATCTGTCACAGCTTCCACTTCTTGTCCATTGATGCTCCAGGACTTGATAGGGCAAGACGCCATGATCCTTGTCTTTTTAATGTTCAGTTTAAGCCCAAACTTCTCACTCTGTTCTTGTACGCGCATCAGAAGTCTCTTGAGTTCCACTTCACTTTCTGCCATTAAAGTGGTATCATCCGCATATCTAAGGTTGTTGATACGTTTTCCAGGAATCTTCATTCCAGCTGAAGACTCGTCCAGACCGGCCTTCCTCATGATGCACTTTGCATATAGGTTAAATAGGCAGCGACAGTATGCAGCCTTGCCTCACTCCTTTCTCAATCGGAAACCAATCAGTAAGACCATGCCCAGTTCTGACTGTGGCCTGTTGTCTTTCATACAGGTTCCTGAGGAGACAGATGAGGTGAATTGGAACTCCCATTTCTTGGAGAGCTTGCCACAATCTGCTGTGATCTACGCAGTCAAACGCTTTCGCATAATCAATAAAGCAGAAGTAGATGGGTTTCTGGAACTCTCTTGTTTTTTCCATGATCCAGCGAAGGTTGGCAATTCGGTCTCTAGTTCGTCTGCCCTTGCGAAATCCAGCTTGCAAGTCCGGAAGCTCCCGATGCACATACTGCTGCAGCCTTCCTTGGAGGATTTTCAACATCACCTTGCTAGCATGCGAAATAAGCGCGATCGTGCGGTAGTTGGAACAATCTTTGGCACTGCCTTTCTTTGGAATGGGGATGTAAACTGGCCTCCTCCAATCCTGTGGCCGCTGCAGGGTTGTACAAATCTTCTGACATAATGTATGCAGAATGTTAACAGCGTCATGGTTGTGGTTTTGAAGCAACTCAGCTGGAATGCCATCAATTCCGCTAGCTTTGTTCTTAGCTAGGCTGGCTAAGGCCCATTCAACTTCATTCTTCAGGATGCCCGGCTCAAGATCAGTAATCACAACCGTCTTATGTTGGGTTTCCACATTCGGGTTCTTCTTGTACAGTTCTTCTGTGTATTCCTGCAACCTCTTCTTTATCTCTGAGGCTTCAGTGAGGTCCTTGCCTCGGTTGTCCTCTATGACGCCCAGCTTAGCACAGAGGCTTCCTTTGATATCTTTGATTGTCTTATACAGAGCTCTTGTGTTCCTTGATATGCTGTTGTCCTCAAGTGCTTGGCACTGTATGTTCAGGAAGGCATTCTTATCTCTCCTAGCTATTTTCTGAAAATCCGCCTTGAGAACCTTGTATCTTTCTCTTTCCCCCCATAACATTTGCCATCCTCCTTTCCTCAGCTATTTGCAAAGCCTCTGCAGATAACCAGTTTGCTTTCTCGCATTTCTTTTGCTTTGGAACTACCTTAGTAGCAACTTGTATTATATCACGAACATCAGTCCACATCTCTTCGGGCTCTCTGTCTTCTAGATGTAATTCTTGAAATCGATTCCCCAGTTCTACAGCATATTCTAATGGAATTTGATCCAGATCATACCTGAAAGGCCTTCTAGTTTTCTGCGTTTTCCTCAATCGAAGCTTAATTTTGGCAACAAGAAGCTGATGATCGGTGCCACAATTGGCCGCAGGCCTTGTTTTCACTGCTTGTATAGCGCTTCTCCATCTCTGCCGGCAAAGAATATAATCGATCTGATTCCTGTACAGACTGTCCGGTGAAGTCCACGTGTACAGGCGCCTCTTGTGCTGTTGAAATTGAGTATTCGCTATGGTCAGGTTGTTTTCTTGAAAAAACTCTACTCCAGTAACTCTACAGGAGGCTTCCACGAGCGAACCTCAAGGCGTGGACATGGCCGCGGCTTCCAGCATGCCTGCAAAGCGGGCACATGAGGACGTCAATGAGTGTGAAGCTGACAGGAATGCGAACGGCAACGGGGAGCCACCGAAGAAGGCCAACCTGGTCCTTCGTCAGAGCTTCAAACCGAGGCCAAACATCCCCCCAGACCGGAAGACTCCATCATCAACGCCTCCGCCTTAGGGGGGCGAGTTTTGCAAAGCAGCTGTGATGTCCCGGTCGGCGATCGGGACTAAATACAGTGTGAGACCTGTGCTGTATACTGCAACTGGCATCGCTTCACGACACGAAATTTTTGGTGTATCACTATGTCGCTCTGCATTATAAGTGTGAGTAGAATGATCGCCGTTACTTTCTTTAACATGGCTCGTCCCTTTCAAACTTGCCTACGCGTCGCAACGCTTAATGTCAGGGGCCTCTCAGCGCGCAGACGGCAACAGCAGTTAAATAGGCTAATGCTAGATAACGATATCGACTTACTTGCAATACAAGAAGCAAAAATTGAAAGTGAAGCGCAAACAGATCGAATGGTCGAAGTTTTTCACAGCCGATACAATATATGTGTAAGCGATGCGGTTCAAAAATCTGTCGGATGCGTTATTTTATTCCGCAGGGCTATCAGCCAAGTTGAAGCTGCGGTAACGTGTGGAACGGGTAGATTAGTAGTGTGTGATTTCCTTTTTGACGAACCTCCATGGAGAGCAGTGTGTGTTTACACTCTGAATAAGCGTGCGGAACGTGAGTTTTTTTTAAGGCGTCGAATCGTACCTGGCTTGTGAGAGGCATATAATATTGCTTGGTGACTTCAATTGTGTATGCAGACCAGAGGATAAGTCAACCAAAAACGTTGTGCGTGACACTAGCGCGGAGTTACTTTTGAGAATAGTTAATGAGAATGAGTTAGAGGACGTTGGCAATGTGCTCATACCTGAAAGCCAAGCGAATTATACGCACTTTCAAGGTACTTCGCACGCTAGACTTGATTGCATTTACGTACCTGTTGCGATTGTCCCAATGTGTTACAGTTGCAAGTGTCAGCATGTCAGCTTTAGTGACCATTCTTTAGTTATAGCCACATTTGGCAGAAAGGAGAAAACCACCAAATTCAATTGGGAACTGTGGAAGTTTAATGATAAATTATTAGATGATGAAACATTTGTTAATCAAGTAGAAGAACGTATGACAAACCTATTACTGGGCAATATGTGTGACCTTGTGCAAGCTTGGGAATTGTTTAAGCGTGACATTAAAGTAGCCGCAATAAACAGAGCAAGTGTCTTGCGGTTTAAGGAAAGGGAATGGGAAAAATATCTGCGCAGCGAACTAGACTATGCAAAGCACAATGCTTTGGAGCCGTCGGAGTCGTCGCTTGAGGAACGCCCAGCGCCTGCTGAACTTCTTCACGGATGACGTCCGCTAGCGTCGCCACCTGCGGTTGTTGAGATGATGGCATCAGTCGGCGGAGCTCCTCTCGCACGATCTCCCGGATGAGGTCCCGAAGGTTCTCTCCGCTTGTAGATGCGCTGGGGTAGTGGCTTGAGTAGTCCGGTTGAAGTGGTCGCTCGTAATGGCGCATCCGGTTGTCCAACGTCTTCTCGATGGTAGAGGCTTCTGTTTCAAATTCCGCCACAGTTCTTGGCGGATTTCGCACAAGACCCGCAAAGAGCGACTCTTTAACGCCTCGCAATAAAAGTTTGACTCGCTCACCTTCGGTCATATTAGGGTTGGCGCGGCGAAAGAGGCGCTTCATCTCCTCAACGAACGCCAGGATAGGCTCATTAGGGAGTTGAAGTCTTGACTAGAGGAGGGCCTGGGCTCTCCTTTCGGACGACGCTTGAAAAGGCAGTCAGAAACGCTTCCTTAAAAGTCGCCCAATCCTTCATAGTTGCCTCATGATTTTCGAACCAAACTCGGGCATCTCCTTGAAGAGCAAAGTAGACTTGCCTAAGTTTCGCGGCGTCATTCCAGCCGTTGAATTCTACCACACGAACGAAAAGGTCAATCCAGTCTCCCGCATCTTCCTCCGGTCGTCCATGGAAGCAGGGGGGCTCACGGAGCTGGACGAAAACAACCGGTGCTGTAGGCTGGGCCATTGTCAGCGTCAATGCCTTCCGAGATCGAATGGGGTCAGGCAGCTGACCGTGTTCGGGTTGTAGGCCTTGGAGTCGGCGGCTGGCTCGGTGACCTGTAGGTTGGTCTTCCAGGGCGACAGGAATAAGGCTGAGGTCTTAGATTGAAGGATCAAGGGCAACACCTCCACCAGATGTCACGTGGTTGTGACCAGGGTCGATGACACAAATGAAGACACAGGCTTGATGGTACGGAAATTACCTCTTTATTGGGCTGACTTGCGCCCGCAAAAGAACTAAGCAACTCGGTGGCGGCGATAGCAGCAAACGTGCTCGTCGATCGTCGAACAAAGAATGCCCGTCACACTCGTCAACGCTCAATTTAAAGGCTGCACAGAACAATCTAGATAACGTCGCAAACAGCTACCAGCACGGGCTGGAACATTGTGGAAAGAAACCCGAGTGGCCGGAACCTTCGAGACAGATCTCGGTGCATCTTTCGCTATAACAAAACTGATAAAGGTGTGACTCGCGACATCGAGCATTAACAAACAAAGATTACAGAACTGATACGCGGTCCAGAATCAGAGTGATAAGCCTGTATGCCGGTGGCTATTAAAAAACCACAAATACAGTTTTGAAGGTTTCGCGGCAATATGCTCAAAGTAGAAAGCAGCGATCCTGGAAAATTTTAAAAAGAAATAACAGAAACAAAGAGCAAACTGGAAGTGATCGATGAATACAGGTATCGTGGCGCGATGATAAGGGCTGCGGGCCGAGATGCTGTGGTGTGGGTAAACGCCCACGAAGCGGGTGCTCAGTGATGAAAAGCGGCACGCGGTGAACAAAGAGATAAATAAAATTTATTACCAAAATGAAGTTACCAGTGAAAAGACATTAGTCGAACGAGCCTTTTTCGAATTTTACACAGACTTGCTTAGCAAGAAGCCAAAGGACCTTGATTGCTTTGCCAAGAGCTTTTTACCACTCATGCCCAGGTTGGATGATGACGTCAAGCAAATGCTGGAAAAACCGATAACAGCCTCGAAAACTGAAAGTGCCATAGATGAATTAAGTCTTCATAAGTCACCTGGATCTGACGGGCTTGGAGCAGCCTTGTATAAGTTATTCAAGGTAGAAATAGCTGTGTGTTTAGAACGGGTGATAACTGAATGTTATGAGAAAGACTTTGTCCCACCATCTTTCCGCAAGTCCCATGTAGTACTGATTCCAAAAACAGAAGACGCGGCTAGATTGCTCTGTGTCGCAAACTACCACCCAATAAGTTTAACAAATGTGGATTATAAAGTGTACATGAAGGTCCTAGCCAGAAGATTGAAGAATGTCAATTACAACCCTTGTAGGACCTCATCAGACGTGCGGAATTAAAGGCAGGACTATATTCACCAATATTCACGTGGCGAGAAGCGTATTCGAATGTTGCGATGCCATGCAAGATCGCGTAGCAATGTTACAACTGGACCTGCACAAGGCCTTTGATCGAGTTGGGCACGATATCTTGTATGCACTTTTGGAGCATGTAAATGTCGGGAGTGTAATCACAAATGGTGTTAAAATGGTTTACAAAGACTGCTTTGCAAAATTAGTCAAAAATAGCAAATTGAGTGAATGCATACCGGTGCTGTCTTCTGTTCGACAAGGTTGTCCATTGTCGCCCCTTCTCTTTCCCTTATACTTGGAACCTTTCTGTTTAAGGCTTCTCTCCAGCCAAGCTATTACAGGGTACACATTTTTCAATGTTGAAGTAAGGTCCTAGCCAACGCGGACGACATCGCAGTGTTTTGTGCGGACCAAGACAGTGTAAAGGAAGTTGCCAAAGAAGCTGTGGAGTATTGTAAGGCTACTGGCTGCGCAATTAACTGGACTAAATGTTTAGGTTTCTGGTATGGAGACTGGGAACACACACCGGAATACTTTTGTAACATCAGATGGACAATAACACCGGCCAAATACCTTGTTGTGCCACTTGATCAGCACAAGAACACTAAAAAGTACTGGGAGGAAGAAACGCAGCGAGTTAAAAATCAGACGAACAAGTGGGGAGGACGCAACTTTTCCATGTTTTCTAGAGCTGCTGTGTGTAACGTATTTTTGGTTGCCAAGATATGTTATGTTCTTCAAGCATTATCGATGACAAGAGCGTCTGTGCAGAAACTTCACCTTGTATATGCAACGTTCATACGGGCATGCACATGGGAACGCACGAACCCGTGCAATCTGTTTCACGCAGTTCAGAATGGGGACCTTGGGTTTACGCATCAGGCATGGGCGAACCGTTGTACACCCCGCTCGACTCAACTTCATCGAGAGCGTGGTATACCTGAGAGAAATTCTTCGTGCACAAGATAGTTCTCCGGAATGGCTACCTGTACTGGACCAGCTGGCTTCAGTAAAGCCATGTTAAATCTAGCGCTTTAGGCAGAATGTGCCTAGGGCTTTTAGCATTCCTTTTGTTTTGCTTTGTTTTTGTGTATTCAGAGTGTACGCTGCGTGTTTGAAAATTGGTAATAAAGAAAAAAAAACACCTGTGGCCTAATGGATATGGCATTGGTCTCCGGAACCAAAGGTTGTTGGTTCGAGTCCCATCAGGGGCGGTGACGTGTTTTTGCTTTCTAAATTTTGCATTCATATGACTCGATACTGCGTTTTTTGTCCCCAAGGAAGCGACCCTGCGGAATATTCTTCCACTTAGCACCTTAGAAGGGCCGCCGTCAGACATTCAGGTAATAGTAAAAGCGCTACCCTATTCTGAATATCATTAGTCTATGCGGCGCACCTGTGGCCGAATAGATATGGCACTTACGGCCACCGAGCGTGACGGACTTGTGATGCCTGGCTGGCCGCGGAAACAGGTCTTCTGCTTTTGACAAAGACTTCCAGGTGATTCTGCCAAGACTACCTGCCGGTCGCATTGTGTCAAACGGTTTTTTTTTGCACGCTGACATCCAGGCCCGCCCGTACAATGTGGAGGAATTTAGAGATGCATCGGCTGAGCATTCACTGCGAAACGATGCTATCACCCTAGGGACGTATTGTATGAGCCCCGTATTGGCAGTTACGTTCAAGGACGCCGAGGCAGTAAAGAAAATCGTCACTCAAGGTGAAATTCAAGTAAGGAAGGGCCGATGTATCGTCATAGATGCTGCAAATCAAGACGAGCGTATGAAAGTTCATTGGCTACTGCATAATGTTCCGATGAGGATGTGCGGCTAGCTTTAGCGCCTTACAGAAAGGTCACCGACGTCGCCAAAGAGCGGTGGCACGTGCGCACGGTGTTTCTGATAAAGGTTCGACCACATGGCTGGTAGCCTTGAAGTTGCAGGCAGGTTTGCAGCTCGATGAGCTACCACACCAGGTGTGTATTGGCGGCGAGGTGGCTCTCGTGGCAGTGCCTGCAGAGCTCCGCTATGACTTTGCGGTGGCGGCACGAGCCATATTCGACGCGAGTGCCGAATTCCACGCTGTGGACACTGCCGTCGGTTTGGACATGAGGAGGGTCAGTGCTCCATCACTTACGCCAACGTCACCGGTTCATCTAGCTGCTTGGATTCGTCCGAGCTGGTCATGGACTAGACGAATGCTGAAGAAGCTGCAACGTCAGAAAGCAGCACAAAGGCACCGGTGGCTGTGAACTCTGCTCCGGAAGAACCAGCTGATTCGAAATTCAGCGTCGACAAGAATGTTGCAGGGGACAAGCCAGCCACTTCGCAGAAAGAGTGTCATCTGAGGACATGGTAGGGAGCGTGGATTCAGCTAGCCCTGAGTGCACCCAAAACGAGGCCATGGAAGTGCAGAGTGCCGCGTCTGTTGCACCGGGCAAGCGCCCGCACGAGGAAAATGCCCCTCAGACGCAGCAACCGAGTGTCGATGGTGGCGACGAGCCACCAGGAAAAACAACTGGATGAGACGGTCGGCCTTAAAACTTCGGCCGAACATCCGTCCGAGCCAAGGCAGGCGAGGAAACCAACTCTGTAGTTATGTGGCGCCTGCTGCGAAACACTTCGTTGGCTGTGCATAGGACCGGTGAACAGTGCTGGTGGCTGCAATGTGTGTCGAGGCAGCAGTGTGATGCGCTGTGCAAGATACTTGCCTGGAAACATCGGCATACCAGTGGAGGGGAGACTCATACATGCGCGCCCTTGGCACTGTAAGTCAATAGAACGTTTTCAGGTCGCTAATCAGCTTTTCATTGCATGCAGGTCACAATTTCTCAAATCATGGCAGTTAGGCTGGACGCAGCGATTCGAGTAGCATCTCTAAATGTCAGATGGCTTGGAGCGAGAAGGCGGCAATATCAACTCAGCCGCCTTTCCTTGAGAATGACTTGGATATAATTGCCCCTCAGGAAACGAAAGTAGAGAGCGAGGAGCTTACTGATCTTATGGTGATGCCTGTTCGAGCGCTTTATAATATTTTTGCGAGCCATTCTGTTGGTGCATCTGGTGGATGTGCCCTTTTTTCCGAAAGTCACTTGGTAATAATGTAGTTTCTGTTACTGCGTGCCAAAGTGGTCGCTTGCTTGTTGTTGATTTTTTGTATTCTAATTTACGTTTTCGCGTTATCTGTGCATACAAAGGCTTTGGTATACCCTTACAGAAATTTCATATCTGCTCCAGATATGGAACATATGCTGCCAGATACAAATATATAAGGCAGCAAATAAGACCTTATCTGGGCAAATCAAATCAAAAATCAGGCCAGATAAGGTGATATATGTGCAAAATGTTGCCCTTATATGGCTCAGATTTGGCCATATCATGTAACATATAATCCATATCTGAACGGGTAACGGGACCTTGCATGGCTTGATCAGGGGCATATATGGTATCCTCGCGACCCTATGTAGCCTGATATAGGGCATATATGGCGCCGTCATGACCTTATATAGACAGACCAGGGCCGTATGCCTGGCGGGAATTTATACAGCCTCATCGGTGCCTTAATTATGTAGGCGCCATAGTGACTCTATATTAGCAATATATGGCCTTCGTCTACCTTGTTGCAACTATCCAATATTGGCATCATGTGGCCGAGCTTCAATTTTTCTACACCCAGCATGGCCTGCATGCTTAGTTTTGACAGAATTGTATCCAATTTAGAAAATAGCTACGACTCTTAATATTTCAATTATTCTGCAGATTTCGCTGCACTATAATTATTATACCATGTGTTCCTTAATCCAGGTGTGCGCTGTGTTATGGCTACATGCTCCTCTTTGCACCTAATAACTCGCATTTTCATTTAAAATGCGGCGGCAGTCCGGTGCACAAAGAATGGTCGGTTAAGTTGAGCGATTCAAAATATCAAGAAAATGATGGCAGTTGAGTATACGGCGCCCTCCGCGCTGTCTAGATGGTGACTCAGCCTCAGAGACAGCTGGCGGTCGCTGAGTCGCTGGCAGCGCTTGCTAGACAGTGACTCATCCTCTCCAGCGTTCCCCTCTTCCCTCTCAGACAGCGGCGGTCGCTGCGTCGCGGGCTCGCATTTCATCTCCGCGAGCTCTCCGTTTTGTGTGTTTTTGCTTCTTCCCCTTCCCCTTTCACCTCCATGCGCGTCAGGCCTTCTTGCTGTCTCGTTCCTTTCCGGTGGTAGACATCGGAGTTCAATGCGGCTGGCGGGCGTGCTGCATGTTCTGTTTGCTGGTGTGTGTGTATGTGCCAGCGCCTTTTCCCTATTAGCTGTGTGCATGTAACCAAAATGCGACAGCAAACATACACGAGCTCTAGTCTGATCGCCGGCACAGAGGAAATTACTGTGTCCCACTGCGGGTGGTAGCTGCCTCCCCAGCCTTAGCAGCGAACCTGGGGCCGTATTACAGGCCGCTCTATAATTGAGAGCGCTCTAAAACGCCCGCTCCTATTGGTCGCCGTCACCATCTTGAAAAGTTGCGTCACGGGATGCTGCTATTGCGTCGCGGAGGCGAAAAAACAGATGACGTCGCGCACGTAATTATGCCCGTGGTTTTAGACTATTTTTGTAGAGCGCGATGAGACGGTCTAAAACGTTTTAGAGCGAGTTTTAGAACGAAAATGCTGGCGGCGTCCGTGGTGGAGTGGTGTGAGTGGTGGCTGCGGCGCTGAAGCGGCAACGCCGGCGCGAGCAACGACGAAGGGCGGTGGGTGACAATGCCTTCTACTTGTTCTGCGAGTTGTTCGTATGCCTATTTCGACTTGAAAATGTGAAAGCGGGATGGTGGTGCGTCGAATGCGCCGATGAACTGTGATGAAGATCGCAGTCCACCGCTCTGACCGTGCGGCTGTCATGCGTGCTCTGATCTTTTGTTTTTCTTTTTTTTTGCCTCCGGAGGATTTCGTCTCCGCAGGTCGGCCTCTCATAACTGATGGTGAGCAAGTGCGTGCATCAAATGGCTAACTCAACTGCTGCAAAGTTGGCGCTGAAGGGTGGTTGGGCTCCGCAGTGCGCCCAAAGCAAAAGGCGGAGGCGAAGGCGACATACAGTGCAAAACGAGTGAAAACGAGCGAGGTTGGTAGTGTACGCTCAACCGCGTTGCTTTTCCCCGAGTTCGTTCTAACTGAAGCGTTTGTGTGTGAGACGTTCGTGTGGACATAAACGTTTATTTTGCCTGTGCTCCGCGGTCGAGCTTTCTTTTGTTTGTTTCTTAAAGAAAAATAAACAAAGCCCCGATTACAATGCTTTCTATATGATTTCTCCGTGCATTTAGGACCATCACACAGTATCTTGACTTCAGACGATGCGCAAAAGCCGGCACTAGCCGTGGAATCAGCTATTTTACTGAAAAGCGCCATTCTCACGGTTTGTTTACCTCTGCCAGCGCGCCCTCGCGGCAAAAGAAGCTACCCACGAGAGCGTTTAATTGCAAAACTGTAGCTGCTTCATGATTTCTTTGATGACGTTGAACTTGAAATGCGGATTCATGAAACAATAAAGCTTCAGTTAATTTATTCACATGCTATATCTATAGAAACGTTAGCGAATGGCTCCTTGATGTGCGAATAAATCTCGTCGTGTAAATAAGCGGCCCGGGCCGGCACCCTGGCGATCATTGGTTGATTCCGATTTTCGTCACGCGTTGACGTCTCGCCGAGGCGTCACGGCGTCGTCATTTTGACGTCACGCTCTATAACTTTAGAGCGAGTCCCGTAATTCGGCCCCTGATATTCGCTAAGCTTTTCGGGGCTTCTGCCCTGGGTAGCCCCGGCCAAATCTTTACCATTGTGTAGAAACTGCCATCGGATCGCACCCTCATCGCGTCGCCTTATCTTCACGCCAGATCACCAAAACCGTGAGCATGAGACCTCTTGTCGGGAACTAGCACTCGCCAGCCTCAGGATATTGTTCACTGTAATATTTTGATAGAAAATTAATTTTCCAATCAGTAAATTGGTGGCCAATTGCCAGTATGTGGTATTTTTCCGTACATTTCGTTGCTCATTTGTCTTTCGCTCCAGCAATTGTGATAGATTTCAGTGGGTTGATAGGGTCTTTTGTTTAATATTATTATTATTATTATTATTATTATTATTATTATTATTATTATTATTATTATTATTATTATTATTATTATTATTTTCACTACCTAAGTAGCTTTATGCTTGATTTCGTTTAGGGGCAGAGCTGTCGCTGTCATGACAAATGCCATCGGACATGTTTTTTTGTTTTCTCTCTTATTTTCAAAAGCAACCACGAGTTAGGTGCGTTCGCTCATTTTGCACTGCAGTCTCTGCTTAAGGTAACACCAGTCCTTCTTGACGGCCTATATGTATTTTGCTAAGATTTAGGTATTAGCAGCAGTCCCAGCAGTTTGTAGTTTATCGCCCTACGGTTTAGCGGAACTATTTCCGGGTATCGACAAACCTTTAAATTTGATTTCAATAGTCTAGTTCGATTTCAATAGCCGTTCTCTATTTATTTTCTTTAGCTTCGCAAGTAAACCAGCTCAAACTAAAAGCATTTACTGGTTAAAGCTGTGTGTGTAAAGGAGTAGATTAAAAATGTAATATCTAATTTAATAGCCTAATGTATTTCACTTTAGCTTCTCGTGTAGACAGGTAGGTCCATTATTCTGTTCAGATACCTCATTAGTTTATTATAGTATCGTGCGTAAATGAGTAGGATCTCAATATTTACAAACGGATTAGCATGTCTTTGACCCTCAGTACCCACTTAATTCAGGCCCATGTTTGGGCGATTTCATATAGGCAGGGAAAAAAGAACCTGTGGTTTCAAAGCTGTTTTTCTGTAAGGTTTCAAATGAAAGGGCAAATTCAGGTTTCCCTTGGCAAACTTGATTAAGCGTGCTGGACGTTTAGCTGGAATACTGAAATTGTCTTGTGTATGCTGTAATAAAATGTCATGTTGATATGCAGATATATAGATCTATAGTTCAAAACCTGGGAGAGGACTTCGCCCTGCAGTGGGTATAGTCAGGCTGATGATGATGAGTTAAAAACCTACATGTCATGCGGGCTAGACCTTTAAATGAAGAATTGGGTAGATAAGGCATATCTGCCCAGGTATGCCTTATCTGGTACTTGAAATCAGGAATTGGGCAGATAAGGCATATACAACCAGATATGCCTTATCTAGTACTCCAAATCAGGAATTGGGCGGATATGGCTTATCTGACCCAGATCTGTCCTAATATACCATATCTGCCTAATTCCTGATATACCTGATCTGGAATTTTTTTTAAAGTCCAGATATGGCATTTTCGTAAGGATATGCTCCTAATGCTCAAGCAGAGCGCAAAGCTTTTTTTGAGCAGCTTGAAGTGCACCTAAATTGCGACATGATTTTAATCAGGCTGGGCGACTTCAACTGTGTTTGTTGTGCTGCTGACCGCGCGAAAAGAGTGTCACTGCGTGATAAAAACACTGAGTTGTTGAACACCTACGTTAGTGAACGAAATCTGGAAGATATCGGTAGCGTTTTTACCAGTGGCATGTGTCCGCAGTACACGCATTTCCAATGCGACACACATGCTAGGCTGGACAGATTATATCTGTCAACTGAATGGATATCATTGTACTCTGGATATGAAGTGAAACCCGTACAATTCAGTGATCACTGTTTGGTTAAAACAAGTTTCGGAACGAAAAAGAAAAAACAAGCTTCAATTGGGATTTGTGGAAATTAAATGTCAAGCTCTTAAATGATGAAGGATTTGTAAATGAAGTAGGTAAAGAGCTCGACGAAATGCTTTCAGTGCAGCCTTATAATTGTGCTACAGAATGGGAAGAGTTCAAGCAATGGGTGAAGATGAAAGCAATAGAAAAGGCTAGCACGCTACGGCGGCGTGAGAGGCAAAAAGAAAATGAGCTACATGAAGAGCTGGAATTTCTCCTAAGTGTGGAAAGTGCACAGCCGGGATGTTATGCACGGGAAATAATAGACATTAAATGGGCTCTAGAAAATGTTGACAGCAAAAGGTACAAGGCGGCTGTCATTCGGGCACGCTCCGAAACGTTTTGGGCAGGTGAAGTGCCGACAGAGCGAGCAATAACAGACGAGAAGTGTTACACATGCGAAAAAGAGAACATATAAAAAACAAAGGCGACATCATAAGCGATAGTTCAGTTATCAAAAATGTGATAGTGGAACACTTCACTGAACTGCTCGGTGCCAGCCTAACGATGAAAGAAAGTTTCTTGACACAGTTTTTGCCGCTAATGGCGAAACTAGAAGGTGATGTTACAGACCGTCTTGAGCTGCCGATTACTGTAGAAGAAATAGAAAACGCAATTGACGACCTCTCAACAGGAAAATTACCAGGCCCGGACGGGCTTGGCTGGGCCTTCCACAAAATGTTTAAGCGCCCAGTTGCCCAGATGCTGCTCAGAGAAGCTTTAGAATGTAAAAAAGTACCGCTTTCTTTCGCTACATCGCACACTGTTCTGATTCCAAAGACGGATGACCCTGAAAAACGCCTATTTGTGGGGTCTTGCCGCCCGATAAGCCTAACTAACGTGGATTATAAAGTGTTTATGACAGTGTTAGCATAAAGGCTACAAAGTGTGATAAAAATTTTGGTGGGGGCCGTGTCAGATGTGTGGTATTAAGGGACGCAGTATTGTAACGAGCGTGCACATTGTGAAAAGTGTATTGAAATGTTGTGATGGGGGGCTTTTGATGCTCGAGTGGCAATTATGCAACTTGACTTTGCTAAAGCCTTCGACTAGGTTTCGCGTGACGTCCTTTTTTCGTTGCTGGATCACTCGAACGTCAAACGTGGGCCGTGCAACAGCAGATGGTATCCGAATAACATATGTGGATTGTAAACTCGTATTATTGTAAACAGAGAGCTCCCCGACAATTTGCGAGTGCGGTCGTCGGTGAGGCAAGGATGCCCTATGTCTCCCCTGCTCTTCGCCGTCTACCTGGAACATCTATGCCAGGCGATCGCAAGCAATGACCGTATATGTGGTTTTAAACTGCAATCAGAGGAGGTTAAAGTCCATGCATATGCAGATGGCATTGCTGTGTTGTGCTCTGATAGGGAGAGCATTGAAGAAGCCACAACCATTCTGGAAACATTTTGTCAAAAAACCGGTTGCAAAGTGAACTGGGAAAAAGTGCAGGGTTCTGGCATGGTGACTGGGACGACACGCCTGAACACTATTCCAAATTACAATGGTCAGATTTGCCCACACAGTACCTCGGTGTACCGCTGGAATCCTATTGCGACCCTGCTCAGCTGTGGGCTACTCAAGCGGAACGGGCCAGGGAGAAAGCGGGTGCATGGCAGGGAAAGTCACTGTCGATGTTTTCTCGCGCTTACACATGTAATGTATTTCTGGTATCAAAAATATGGTACCTCATTAATGTACTCAATATGGCTCGTCGAAGCATCCAGAAAATTCATCGCGTTTTTGCTGTTTTTCTGTGGGCATCAACGTGGGAAAAAACAAACCGAACTTGCTCCTTCCCCTCAAATCCGGAGGGTTGAGACTTGCGCACTTGTTCTTGCGGCAGATAGTGTCGCGGTTTGTTTTCCTTCGCGATCAGAGAGATAGTTTTTTGCGGACTGTCGTGGAAGTGCTAGTTTGTTATATCGACGCGTGATAATATGACTGGCATGGTATCTGGTTATATGCGTGAAGTTGTTCTTTCGTGCAGAATGCAACACATGCGATTTTCGATGGAGTATTTGAGCAACGTGCCTAGAAGAAACTATACAAAGACCTCTTAGATGTGATCCTCCAAGTACCAATGTATCGTCTGCCGTACCGTGGAGGCCCAGGACACAATGTTTTAAAGCGAGTTAAAAAGATGCCAGTTAGACCATCGGTAAAAAGTTGTTTCTTCAAGTTAAATTCAAATATCTTGCCTGTTAATCATATTAAGTGAAATTTTATGGATCTCTACGGGTGTGCATTTAGGAATATTAGCTTCTGCCTTTTTCGAGTTCAGATCGGAATGTTCTGAGCTGCTTTCTATCTCGTTGTTCCGCGTTGCTCGTTCATGTGGGGAAATAATGCCTATCGTTACTCATATAAATGTCTAAGCTATACGTGACGCAATGTAGTTAACAGTGTCATCTCCATCTAGCTATTTTTCCTTGGTATCTAGAATTTGTTTCCATTTTTTATTCTTTTTACCTAGCTAGCTTATATGGTTCAAGAATTTTCTTGGCCTGCCTTTAGTTGCATCATTCATTTCAGCCATCCAGCGATCAGCGGACTGCTTACTTTATACGATGGCCTGTACAACCAGTTTCGTTTGTCGATACGATTCACTTTTTTGGCCCATTTTCTCTTGAGCTAGCTGCACCTTTTGTGCCTCTTGGTGTTCTTTTGAAGCAGCCCGTTGTTGCCCGATGGCTTCCCAAATTTCCATATTTCCGCAAGCTTCGTGGCTTCCTCTTTCCGCATCAGTGGTTTGCTACTTTTGCTTCTTTCATTTTCGCTTGCTTGTTTGGTTTGTGGGGGTTTAACGTCTCAAAGCGACTCAGGCTATGAAAGATGCCGTAGTGGAAGACTCCGGAAATTTCGACCTCCCGAGGTTCTCTAACGTCCACTGAGATTGCCCAGTACACGGGCGCCTTGCTTTTCGCCTCCATCGACGAGCTGCCGCCGAGGCCTTGATTCGATCCCGCACCCTTGGGAACAGTAGTCGAGCACCGTAACCACTGCGCCACCCCAGCGAGGCCCCATTTTCGTATTATGAGTAGTTCTAGGTAGATTATCATCCCACTTTGCCAACGGCCGTTTCTCTACTGCTTCCCTTATTCGCGCTCCTATTAGCGATATTTTGTGGTCGTTTATGTGTGTGTTTTGTTTCTTTTTCGCCTTTCTTCCATTTCTGTTTTTAATACAGCTCCCAACTGTGATCTAATACGTTTCTAATACTGTAATTCTATTACTGTAATACTGTAATCTAATACGTTTAAGACTTCCCAGACTGCACTGTCTCTCTTCGTCTCTTTCCATCTTTGTGTCAATGGTCCTGTGCCTGTTTCTAAATTCCCATATGATGTCTCCCTCACATTTGGTTTCTCTGTTCACAAGACTGTGTCGCTCCCAGACGTCCAGCAGTAACTTCCCAGTTCCCCGAGCGAACTTCCACCCCGTAGGGCTTAATCAAATTACAAGACTTTATCTGAGACCAGAATGGGCTGCTGTCTCTAGCTATATATCAGCACCCTGGTACGGCACGAGGGCTGCCATATCGGATTGGGCTACTTTGCTGCGGCAAGCGCCTTGTGCCCTTGGTCATGAGAGCTTTGAACTGTTACTAAACGTTGTACTTATTGGAAGGTAGTACACCGTGCTGACAAGTCGTTGTTGTTGGAAATGACAACGTATAGTATCGTAATGTATAAAAAAGTGTAATTCTAGATCGGACAGTTATGATGAATGTATTACCCATCCGAGTGTTTGCTATCGCTGAAACAGATGCCACTGGTGCCGCTATAACGCTACCAGTGCCGCTACCGCACCTGGTTTTCCTGCATTGAAGTAGAATATTGAGTGGTAAAGAAGTAAGAAGCGGTAAAGAAGAAATTGGGCATAGGCAAAAACCAGATGTATGCGATAAGGGACAAGGCGGGCAACGTCATCACGAATATGGACAAGATAGTCTAAGTAGCCGAGGAGTTCTATACAGATCTCTACCGCAGCCAATGTAGTCAGGATCGTAACGAGATTGGCGGCAGGGAAAAACAGCCAGACGTTGCACCAGTGAAGAAGGACGAGGTCAAGAAAGCATTAGAAACTATGAAAAGGGGGAAATCAGCTGGAGAGAATCAGATAACTACAGATTTGCTAAAGGACGGGGGGGATATCGTGCCAGAGAAACTGGCCACCCTGTATACGCAGTGCCTGGTGTCATCGACGGTACCGGAACCATGGAAGAATGCAAACATTATCCTCATTCATAAGAAAGGGGACTCTAAGGACCTTAAAAATTACAGAACAATCAGCTTACTGTCTGTTACGTTATTTACCAAGGTAATCGCTAATAGAATCAGAACAACCTTAGACTGCAATCAAGCAAAGGATCAAGCAGGTTTTCGGAAACGGTACTCTACTATCGATCATATCCATACCATCAATCTGGTGACCGAAAAATGCTCGGAATATAATCAGCCTTTATACATAGCAATCATTGATTACGAAAAAGCATTTGACTCAGTTGAAACATCGGCGGTAATGCAGGCATTGCGAAATCAGCGGGCAGACAAGCCATACGTGAAAGTGCTGGAAGATATATATAGTGGCTGCACGGCAACCATAGTTCTGCATAAAGAAACAAAATTCCCATAAAGAAAGGTGTTAGGCAAGGAGACACAATCTCCCCAGTACTATTCGCAGCTTGCTTAGAGGAGGTATTCAAGGTAACTTAAGAGATAGGAAGCGTGCAGAGTGGGTCAGAGAAATAACTCAAGTTACCGACATTCTTGTAGAAATTAAGAAGAAGAAATCGGCATGGGCAGGACATGTAGTGCGAAGAAAGGATAACCGATGGTCGCTTAGGGTAACAAACTGGATTCCAAGAGAAGGAAAGCGTAGCAGGGGGCGGCAGAAAGTTAGGTGGGTGGATGAGGTTAAGAAGTTCGCGGGGGTCAAGTGAATGCAGCTAGCACAGAACCGGGTTAAGTGGAGAAATATAGGAGAGGTCTTCGCCCTGCAGTGGGTATAGTCAGGCTGATGGTGATGATGATGATGATGACGATGATTGAGTGTGTTCACGGCTTCTCTCGGGGTGACGCCGCCGGTGTCGACAGGACATGACCACGTTTGCTGCGGCTGCAGGCGTGAATCAGAAAACATATCTTTGAATTGGCTGTCAAAGAATTCCGCAGGGTGCAACCTAGTGATGGTAGCAGCGGGACATAACGATATCCTCGACGGTGTTGCCGCTCTACTCCCAGAGAATTTAGCTCAAGGAGTTGAGGATACCAGGGCGATAGCAAAGCAGGGGCAGATTCACAGGGCCGGAAGTGCTAGGACACAGCATGAAGTTTGAACCCGGTGTGGTGAGGATCAGTCAAGAGATGAGGAAGTTAAGCCCGAAGAAAGACTTCTAAGTAGAAAAAATAAAGAGTATCTGGATTACTAACAGCTTATCATGGACAAAACACATCGACACTGTGACAGCTAGCACTCTCCGTAAGCTGTTGTTTTCTTAGACGATCTTTAAAATCAGCTACACCAACCGTACGATCTCTCGCATACAACACCATAGTCCGCCCAACGCTTGAATATGCCGTCATAGTTTGGGACCTGTTCACCGAATCGAATACCGGCAAACAAGAGCGCATCCAATGGACAGCAAGATTTATCTTCAATAAAGATGGTCGTAGCTCAATTACGCAATTGCTGCAACAATGTGATTACCTGTCAGTAAGAGCGAGGCATCGCATTTGTAGGTTAATGTTCTTTCTTTCAGTTAATAACAGGACATTACAATACTGACACATCTGATATTTTCACTTCCTCGAAAGGCTACCAAACGAGACACCGACACGAAAAACAATAACACATCTAACCTCTAGAGTTAATTCCTTTAAGCACTCTCACTTTCTTCGCCCCATGTTGACTGGAACCACCTTACTAACAAAGCTGTCACGCAGAAATCATTAAGATCAATTGAAGAGTACCCGAAATAATTCACCAATATTGTTCAGCCTTTCCGTATGTTCATATATATGTATTGCCGCGAAATTTTCAAAACTGTATTTGTTGTTTTTTAACAGCCGACGGCACGCGGCCTTATCACTCTGATTCAGGATCACGTATCAGTTCTGCATTCTTAGTCTGTTAATGCTCGATGGTCGCGAGACGCACCTTTATCAGTTTCGTTGTAGCGCAAGATGCACCGAGATCTGTCTCGAAGGTTCCGACCACTTGTATGTCTTTCTACAATGTTCCAGCTTTTGCTTGTAGAAGTTTCGATGTTATCTAGATTGTTCTGAGGAGCCTTTAAACTGAGCACTGACGAGTGCGACAGGCATTGTTTGTTCGACGCTTGACGAGCACGTTTGTCGCTATCGCCGCCGCCGAGTTGCTTAGTTCATTTGCGGGCGGAAGTCAGCCCAATAAATAGTTCATTTCAGTGCCATCAAGCCTGTGTCTCTTTTTGGTGTCAACGGCCTTGTCACCACTACGTGACATCTGGTGGAGGTGCTGCCCTTGATCCTTCAAGCGAAGACCTCAGCCTTGTTCCTGTCACCCTGGGGGACCAGCCTACGGGTCACCTAGCCAGCCGCCGACTCCAAGGCCTACCACCGAAACACGGTCTGCTGCCTCACCCCGTTCGTCTCCAGAAGGCATCAACTTCGGAAATGGCCCAGCCAACAGCACAAGTCGTCTTCGTGCAGCCACGGGAGCCCCCCATCTTCCGAGGACTGCCCAGTGAAGATGCGGAAGACTGGATGTACCTTTTCGACCGTGTGGCAGAATTGAACGGCTGGAACGACGCCGCGAAACTCAGGCAAGTCTACTTTGTTCTTCAAGGACATGCCCAAGTTTGGTTCGAAAATCTTGAGGCAGCTATGAATGATTGGGAGATTTTCAAGGAAGCATGTTTGACTGCCCTTTCAAGCGTCGTCCGAAAGGAAAGAGCACAGGCTCTCCTTCAGTCAAGACTTCAACTCCCTAACGAGCCAGTCCTGGCGTAGATAGAGGAGATGAAGCGCCTCTTTAGCCTCGCCGACCCTAACATGACTGAAGGTAAGAGAGTCAAATTTTTAATGCGAGGCGGTAATGAATCCCTTTTTGCAGGTCTTGTTCGAAATCCGCCAAAAACCGTAGCAGATTTTGAAACGGAAGCGTCTACCATCGAGAAGACATTGGATGCCCGGATGCGCCTCTACAAGCGACCACTTCAACCGGATTACTCAAGCCACTACCCCAGCGCATCTGCAAGTGGAGATAATCTTCGGGACCCCATTCGAGAGATCGTGCGAGAGGAGCTCCGCTGATTGCTGCCATCATCACAACAACCCCAGGTGCGACGCTCGCGGACGTCATACATCAAAAGTCCAGCAGGCACTGGATGTTCCTCAAGCGACGACTCCGATGGCTCCAGTGCACGAATCAGCAGCGATGAACTATGGTGCTGCATTACGTCGTCCTGCACCCCGACGCGACTTCCCAAGTCCTCGTCGCTACCATCCTGTCTCCGATAGCCGCCCCTTGGCCCCCGCCCGCCAAGTTTACCAACGATCTCCAAGCCCCAGGAAATGCGACACCTGGAGGAATCTAACAACCGACCGCTCTACTTCCACTGTAGTGAGGCAGGACACATCCTCCGTCACTGCCGGTACAGGCGGATCGGCCTCCGTGGTTTCGCTGTCGACACCCGACGACCCCGTTCTTGCGAGCGACCAAAGGAAATCAGCGACGTTCTGCGCAGCGGAGAGCACTCATCACCAAGGCATCTGTCACGCTCCCCATCGCCGTACAATGCCCGATTTGCGCCGCCCGGCCGCGGTTACATGCAAGGACGGTCTCCTAGCCCCCGTAGGAGAAACTAAAGGCAGCAACCTTTGGAGGTGAGGTTGCTCAACGGCGAAAAGACGAACATCCTCCGCAGCCGACGACCACTAGCGACGACGCAGCCATTTCACCGCAGCTCCACACAACGACATCGACGACAACACGACTAGAGTGCAAGCCGACTCCGCCGCCCAGCGAAGTAACAATGGTATGCCCCGGCCATGACCTGAAGAAACGACAGAGCCGAGATCGGACACCAAGGCCCACGTGCAATGTGAGGACGCGAACAAGTGACCTTGAAGTTGATGTCGACTGTCGCATAGTCACTGCCCTAGTAGGCACCGGAGCTGACTATTCAGTCATCAGTGGACCGTTAGCCTCCCAGCTCAGGAAAGGTACGACCGCTTGGGATGGCCCGCTGGTTCGCACCGCAGGTGGCAACCTGATTACTTCATCGGGACGATGTACTGCCAGAATAATCGTAAATGGGCGTACTTAACCCACCAGCTTGCTGGTCTTGCAGTAGTGCTCCCGCGACGTGATTTTAGGCATGGACTTCCTAAATCAACATAAGGCAATCATCGACCTCCAGTCCAAGCTCATCAAGCTCTCTGCTGACAAAGCCATACCTGCTACGACGACTTCGACTCAACACGTCGCTCTAAACGTCCTCGACGGAGAATTGACTGTGCCGCCCCGATCAAGCGTCGCAGTCTGCGGAGGTAGCGCAAACATTGAAACCACTGAAGGCATCGTCGAAGGAAATATCCAATTGTTCTTGGAATGAGATGTCGGTATCGCAAGAGGCATTGCGAAATTCCGGAGAGGTCAAGCTCAGGTGCTGGTAACAAACTTCACCAAAAAACCGGCATCTCAACAAGGGCACGACGATTGCTTTTCTCGACGAATTAGCGGACCTCAAAGATGTATTCGCCCTCCACGACCAACCCCTGGAAGACGCACCGGACCAATTTCGTCAGCCCACATCTGACATCAACCCGGCATTCACCCACAGCAGGAAAGACCAGATTCTCAGTCTTCTTCGAAGCTACAGGGAGTGCTTCCCGTCATCATCGAAGGTAGGACAAACATCACTGGCCAAGCACCGCATTAAAACGGACGAACACGCCCGACCTCTGCGCCATAGCCCCTATCGTGTATCGCCTCGAGAACGCCAGGCCATACGTGATCAGTTAGAGTAAATGCTGCTTGATGTCGTAATCCAGCCATGGAAGAGCCCCTGGGCGGCACCAGTCGTTTTGGTGAAGAAAGACGGCCCAATTCGCTTCTGCGTTGGTTACCGCCGCTTGAATAGCACAATGAAGAAGGATGTCTCCCGCTTTCCCGCATCGACGACACTCTCGACCGGCTCTGCAATGGAAGGTGCGGCTCATCGATGGATCTGAACAGCGGATATTTGCAAGTTGAGGTCGACGAAAGAGATCGCGAGAAGACCGCATTCATCACACCAGACGGCCTTTTTGAGTTCAAGGTGATGCCATTTGGCCTCTGCTCCGTACCAGCCACGTTTCAACGAGTAATGGACACAGTCCTGGCAGGCTTGAAGTGGCAAATTTGTTTGGTATATTTGGACGATGTTGTTGTCTTCTCGTCAAACTTTGAAGACCACCTAAAACGACTGCAGACAGTGCTGGAAGCCATCAAGTCATCGGGACTAACGCTAAAAGCAGCGAAGTGCCACTTCGCCTACGAAGAACTACGGTTCCTAGGTTACATCGTTAGTAAGCATGGTGTTCGCCCAGACCTGGAGAAAACAGCTGCAATCACACAATTCCCACCGCCTGTCGACAAGAAAGCAGGGCTCTGATTCCTTGGGTTGTGCGCTTATTGTCGACGATTTGTCACAAAAGTTTCGCGCATCGCCGAACCATAGACGCAGCTTACAAAGGCTGACATACCTTTTAAATGGGAAGCGCCTTTGACTAACTTAAGCGCCGCCTGCTGTGCCCTTCGATCTGTACTTGGCCACTTTGATGAAAACGCTAAGACCTAAATTCCCACCGACGCGAGCAGCTTAGGACTAGGAGCTGTTCTCGTCCAGAAGATTGCCGGACAGGAGAAAGTAATCGCCTATGCTAGCAGGTCCCTCACAAAAGCCAAAGTCAATTACTCGACGACCGAGAAGGAGCGCCTCGCGATCACCGGAGCCACTTCTAAGTTTCGTCTTTACCTATACGGCTTACCGTTCAAGGTGGTAAGCGACCATCACGCGCTCTGCTGGCTGGTTAATTTGAAAAATCTCTCCGGCCGCCTTGCCAGATGGAGCCTACGACTTCAAGAATTTGACTTGACTGTAGTCTGTAAGTCGGACCGGAAGCATTCCGACGCAGGCTACTTATCACGCGCTCCCATCGACGATCCCCCGAAGGACGATGACGACGACGCCTTTTTGGGACCGGTAAGCGCCAGCAGTTTCGCAGAACAGCGATCAGACCCTGAGCTGAAAGCGCTAGCCGATTACTTGGAAGGAAAGACCGCTTCCCCTCCTGGTGTGTTCAGGCGACATTTATCTTCATTCGCGTTAAACAATGGCCTTCTCTTGAAAAACTTCGCACCCAACAGGACTGAGCAACTTCTTGTAGTGCCTAAAAACCTCCGGCAAAACATTCTGCAGGCATTGCATGATGAGCCCACAGCAGGTCATCCCGGATTTGCACGCACGTTGCGTCGAATTCAGGAAAAGTACTACTGGCTGCAACTGCCTGCCGAAGTTTCCCACTACGTGAAGACATGTCGTGAGTGCCAATGACGCAAGACGCCATCTATCAGACCAGCAGGACTACTAAACCCGATTCCGCCCCCAGAATTGCCCTTTCGACACATTGGGATGGATCTCCTCGGCCCCCTTCCAGCTTCGTCTATGGGTAAGAAGTGGATCATCGTGGCCACTGACTACATTACCCGTTACACCGAAGCAAAAGCACTGCCCAATGGTACCGCGGCAGAAGTTGCCAAATTTTTTGCCGAACAAATTTTCTTGCTACACGGTGCCCCAGAAGTGCTCATCACGCACAGGGGAACGGCGTTTACGGCATAGTTGACGCAAGCCATCCTGGAATAGTCATGCAAGTCATCGACGAACAACTGCGTACCATACCTAGACCAATGGCCTTACAGAGCGCCTGAACAAAACGATCGCGGACATGATCGCCATGTACGTCGACGTTGAACACAAGACCTGGGACGCCGTCTTGCCGTACGCGAACTTTGCGTATAACACGGCAGTCCAGGAGTCGACCAGAGCGACCCCGTTCAAGCTTGTGTACGGCAGGGAGCCCAAGACGACGCTCGACGCAATGCTGCCGCACGTAACCAACGAGGACAACCTTGACGTCGCTGCCTACCTGCAGCGTGCAGAGGAAGCCCGACGATTCGCACGGCTGCGTATTAAAAGCCAACAGCGCACCGACAGCCGACGATACAACTTACGACGACGCCACGCAGAGTACAACCCAGGAGACCAAGTGTGGATATTGGACACCAATTTGCCGTCGCGGACTAAGTGAAAAGTTGTTGCGTCGATACGTTGGGCCGTACAACATTATTCGCAGCGTCGGACCACCGTACTATGTAGTCATTCCCGACGGAACATCAGCATCACAGCAGCGACACGCACGCCCAGAAATTGTACATGTTGTACGACTGAAGCCATAATACGCGCGTTAAGGAATCTGTGGTGTTTAAATTTTGTGGTGTTTATGTTTAAGTTGCTTTGTTTTTGGAACATCGAGGCGATGTTTTTTTAAAGGGGAAGTAATGCCGCGAAACTTTCAAAACTGTTTTTGTTGTTTTTTACCAGCCGCCGGAATGCAGCTTTATGACTCTGATTCAGGATCGCGTATCAGTTCTGTATTCTTTGTTAATGCTCGATAGTCGCGAGATGCACCTTTATCAGTTTCGTTGTAGCAGAAGAGGCACCGAGATCTGTCTCGAAGATTCCGGTCACTCGTGTGTCCTTCTATAATGTTCCAGCTTGTGCTTGTAGCATTGTTCTGAGCAGCCTTTAAATTTAGCGTTGACGAGTGTGACAGGCATTCTTTGTTCGAGGATCGACGAGCACGTTTGTTGCTATCGCCGCCGCCGAGTCGCTTAGTTCTTTTCCGGGTGCAAGTCAGCCCAATTAAGAGTTCATTTCAGTACCATCAAGCCTGTGTCTTCTTTTTGTGTCAACGGCCTTGTCAACACTACGTGAGAGTATGTACCCATCCTTCTGAGGTCTTGAGCAAAGACCGCTGTATGCATACAAAATAGGTAATAAATAAATAAAATAAATAAATATACAAGAAGTGCCGGGATCTGGTTTTGGCAAAAAGTTTCAAGAAGATGGCACCGATTACAGTTAAAAGGTAGGTGAAATCGGTTGGCGCCTAGCGGGCCGGGCAGTAGCTTTTTAGATGGCCCGTGAGGGCCCCAGGCAGAAAAGTTAGCAGTAGGCGCGTATAGATGAATGCGACTGTAGCGCATCTTGTTTCCTAACAGAGTAGTTGAAAAATAGTACGTGCTGCACACGCGCAACCTCTTGCCGAGACAGTACACCATCTATATTTTCATCGGGCGAAATGTGCTCTCCTTTTCTGTAAACGTATAACTAAATCTGTCCCCAGCATAAGATCCACGCTGCCTTTAAATGTTCATCGCCAAACAAATTTTCTCGAAAAATAGGAGGTGCCGCAGTAGTGCCAAAATGGCGACCGTATATGGTTCCGTAGGAAATTAACCTGGCCGCAGTAACATGTTTTCTTGATTGCACAATTTAATCACGTTATTCTATTTAAGGTGAGCGCCCTCTTTTCGATAAATGTTTTGTTTTAGTTGATGCAAAACAAAGGACCAGCAAACCCCGCCGACCATTGGCTTATATCTGCAAACGTCTCCCTCGTGAATGCGACCACACACGATCACCGCCCGCGTCAAGTGCGTTTTTAGCGGTGTCGAGATCACTAACGCTGGTGGTATTTGCACGTCGGTACAGCTAGAGAAATGAGAGCATGTCTCGAATTTATTATTACATTGTAACAGGTAATAAAAAACCACTGCACGAAGCTGAAAGCTGAAACGGTTCCCAACCGTTTCGCTTTCGACTGTAGTCTTTTTGAGTTTGAATTAAGGAAAACGACACCAAGTGCCCTTTACGTGCCGGCATCATTGCAGTTGAGCAACTATCGTCCCTGTATGCACGGTCTCACTTGTTTTCTGTGGACACCGCAACCGCGCCGCAAGGGAAGGGAGGAAGGTGGGAGTGAAAGTGGAAAGAGAGAAAGAGGAGCCGTAGTGGAGGGCTACGGAGTAATTTCGACCACCTGGGGATCTTTAACGTGCGCTGACATCGCACAGCACACGGTTGAGGAATAGAAATAGCTGTTCTGCGGAACAAATCGTGGCGCCCAGCTATGATGTTTAGAGTAATGTGCTCGTTTCTTGCTTTCATTCCTGACCTGCATTGCTTCGGCGTATGCACAGAGCACGGACCGCTTTAAACAATAATCGGCGCAAAATTTTGCTTCTCCTGCTCTACAAAGGACCGCTGTAGCGTTTCTGATTATTATTACTCAAATCTGTACATTGCGACCTGAAATCGGGGCCCTTTTTTGGGCGTTTGACAGCGTGAGTCACAGACGTGAGGCTATATCCCTTCTTTCGCTTGCCCATAATACAATTTTGAGACGGGAAACGAGTGATGAGATATTACCGCGAAACCTTCAAAACTGTAATTGTTGTTTTTTAACAGCCGCCAGCATAAAGGCTTATCACTCTGATTCCGGATCGCGTATCAGTTCCGTAATCTTTGTTAATGCTCGATGTCGCTAGTCACATCTTTTTCAGTTTCGTTGTAGCGCAAGATGCACCGAGATCTATCCCGAAGATTCCGGCAACTCGTGTGTCTTTCCACAATGTTCCAGCCCATCCTGGTAGCTGTTCGCGAGGTCATCCAGATTGTTCTGAGCAGCCTTTAAATTGAGCGTTGACGAGTGTGACAGGCATTCTTTGTTCGAGGATCGACGAGCACGTTTGTTGCTATCGCCGCCGCCCAGTCGCTTAGTTCTTTTGCGGGCGCAAGTCAGCCCAATAAGGAATTTATTCAGTGCAATCACCGACTCTTCATTTGTGCCATCGACCCTGGTCACCACCACGTGACAATATTTTCCAATGGGGTTCAGTGTTCAAACTTTCTCTTTGCCGCGAAATAACTTGACCTACCTCAAAGATTTATTTGTTTCTTGCCCGCGGGCTCCTACTACCTCAATGGCTCTCGTCTAACGCCGTTTCGATGGCTAGTGTATGAAGCACAAGATTTATAATAAACAGGCTTCACTGCGAAAGCGCAAAACGCCTAGAAAAAAAGGGGCTTACATTTTAATTGATCTTTGGTTACAACGAGGTACAGGTGTGCGAGCTTAATGGCGCGAGAACGGCCACGCTTCCCACAGGAAAATTATGAACCAGGCATTTGGACGCGCCGATAAAACCTAGTAAAGGAGCCACGAAATGTCTCCATGCGTAGCCGATCCTTCTTGACTATTTCACAGTGACACCGCAGCGTGACATTCGTTTCATGAAAATATCTAGCTGGTAAAGACGTGTGAAATGTTTTCTGTTTGATTTGCGCCCACGAATAAACTGCAAATTTTATGCTATTAATTTTTTTAGAAAGCATGTGAATACTAGTGCTTTCCGCTTTTTTCAACTGTAAAAACATTAACCGCACCTCAGTTTGCTTCTATAGACCATTTTAGTTTCGATGCCAGAGCGCAGCCATCTTAGATTGATGGTGGCTCCACGTATGAGCCAAACTGGGAAAGTCCCCTTGACGCCTTCTTGGGCTGTGCTGTGCGTGTTGATGCTGCGATGGGGCAGTGTAAAAGTGCTGTTTCGCGGTGCTCGTGAAAGCTATTCCGACAGCTTGGTGCTATTTTGTGTTTTTTTTGAGCGCGCCAGCAAACCGTATACCATCCGTTTTAATCATGACGGCAGCTGTCGGAAACAGCAGCGGCCAGGGCGACTGCGAAGGACTGCGCTCCGCTTCCACAGGCCGAACTCGTCAGAGATAACTGTGAGGATGTATCTGCTGTATCTTTCATGGTAAGTACATGTATTTTCAATTATGTTTTATAATCGCAATAGTAACTGTACACACAAACACACAGCGAATCGTACGGGCAGCTACCGAAAGTGGAATATACAGATACAACGAAAGATGCTTTCCAGTCGTCGCCGCATTGATTTAACGTAAAGTGCGACCCATTTCATGTCGTGTATTACCTCTCGACAGTGCATATTTATATTCGATGTTGCGCTGCTTTCATTTCGCATTAAAGGCACGGGCAGCGTTCACCGCGGGTACGCCGCTAACCACTGCTATCGTGTACCGAGCTTGGCGATTGCATGCGTGTCTGCGGTGCGCCGGCGACCGAGTGCGAAAAGCATATGATCGAGCCGTTCTGCTTCAGCAATGTATACTTTCAAGTTAAACCGTAGTTTAAGAACGTCACATAAAAGAAGTAGTGTCTCAAGTACCATCCGTCGGCGTTTGTATGCCCTTGGTTTACGTCCGGCGGCGCAGCAACATCGTATCCCCGTCGTAGCAGCATCATTTGCACGACGTATTGTTGAGCAAAACTTCGAAAAACGTGCGCTCTCAGCTGCACCATAAACGAAGACGACAAATTCACAGCACATACAGCAAGGCTTACGAAAGCGGCGCCGCCCGCAGGCTGGCGGACGACAGCACTTTCGCCGAGCGCTATTCCCTACTCGTCGCTAAGCCTAAATTGTTTCGCATCGGAGGCATGCATATCCGACTGGAGTGTACAGACCAACGGCGCTTTGTAATTGCTCAGCGCTAGAGTAAATGGTCTTTCGGGGAACTCCTACCGATCACATCGTATCAATAAAAGAAAGATGTAGATTTCGGTGACGCCTTAGCAGGGGAGACAGCGTGCAGATGATGAGCCGCACGCCGCACCAGCGGCAGCTGACTATGTTGAGAAACTTGTTTGTATTGCAGTTATCCACAGCACGGTATAGGTAGAGATCCACAAGAAAGTTTTTTTTTAATTTACTCTCGGCTTATTGTTTAAGTGAAGAACAAGTGAAGAGATCCACCGTATCGTTGGCGCGGCCATCTTGCGGGAGGCCGCGCACGCACGCACGCGCACACGACCTTCCCGGCGTGCATGTTTACTACAGCGGATGAAGTAAAATGGGAATCATATCCGTGAGTCCGTCATTGGTACTAAGTCTGTCTGGCTTACAAAAACGTTCATTGGCGAATTAAATCAGGGTGGATTGGAAAGCGGTGGAGCGCAAACATATCACAGCCGCACTCGGACTGTCGTTGCATGCTTTCCGCATACGCTCTCGGCAATCATCTTGCAATTTCTTTGATTGTGCAGTCCACGATCACGCATTGCTGTCCCGATGACATTATCACTAAAAGGGGCGCTAATAAAAGTAGTCTCTCAAACGAGAATATACCGAGGTGCAAGACCGTTCTGCTATGCATGAAGCGTGCGAATGCACAGCCCACTCGGTACTGGCGACAATGGGCCGGCGCAAGGACTCTCGTTAGAGAGTATTTTCCTCCTTTTCTGCTTGCTCTCGGTAAAACGGTCTATAATAGAATCTGGAACAACTGGAATTATCACATCGGCAATCATGGATGCACTGAAAGCGTGACCTAATTGCCGGCGGGACACAAGGGAGCTGCCGCTGTAAACAGTGCTCTCGAGGTCAAGGTATTCCATCGAATTAAATTATGCGTGAATTTTGGCGCCATTAGGTCGGCGCACTGACTACGTGGTCTTTCTTCTGCAGACGCGGTAGCAACTAGCTGCTTTATCAGTGTTGGATAACAGGGGGCACGACATCGCTTTCACCATGAGGCACTCACCGTTCGTGTTCTTCCAGGTTTTCCTGGTTCTTCAATACCCTTGGAATGCACCGACTGCGGATCCTTTGCAACTTTGGACGCTGCCCGACGTGACCAGACCCGACAGCTGGACGAAACCGCCGTGTCTGGACGATATTGCCAAGTTCGGCCGGCAACTACAGTCATGTACATCCGCCCACCCCGCTATCAGCGTTGGAAGCGCGGGATATAATCTGCAACCGGACAGCGCTTTCTTGGGGCACGACATCGCTTTCACCATGAGGCACTCACCGTTCGTGTTCTTCCAGGTTTTCCTGGTTCTTCAATACCCTTGGAATGCACCGACTGCGGATCCTTTGCAACTTTGGACGCTGCCCGACGTGACCAGACCCGACAGCTGGACGAAACCGCCGTGTCTGGACGATATTGCCAAGTTCGGCCGGCAACTACAGTCATGTACATCCGCCCACCCCGCTATCAGCGTTGGAAGCGCGGGATATAATCTGCAACCGGACAGCGCTTTCTTGGGGCACGACATCGCTTTCACCATGAGGCACTCACCGTTCGTGTTCTTCCAGGTTTTCCTGGTTCTTCAATACCCTTGGAATGCACCGACTGCGGATCCTTTGCAACTTTGGACGCTGCCCGACGTGACCAGACCCGACAGCTGGACGAAACCGCCGTGTCTGGACGATATTGCCAAGTTCGGCCGGCAACTACAGTCATGTACATCCGCCCACCCCGCTATCAGCGTTGGAAGCGCGGGATATAATCTGCAACCGGACAGCGCTTTCTTGGGGCACGACATCGCTTTCACCATGAGGCACTCACCGTTCGTGTTCTTCCAGGTTTTCCTGGTTCTTCAATACCCTTGGAATGCACCGACTGCGGATCCTTTGCAACTTTGGACGCTGCCCGACGTGACCAGACCCGACAGCTGGACGAAACCGCCGTTTCTGGACGATATTGCTAAGTTCGGCCGGCAACTACAGTCATGTACATCCGCCCACCCCGCTATCAGCGTTGGAAGCGCGGGATATAATCTGCAACCGGACAGCGCTTTCTTGGGGCACGACATCGCTTTCACCATGAGGCACTCACCGTTCGTGTTCTTCCAGGTTTTCCTGGTTCTTCAATACCCTTGGAATGCACCGACTGCGGATCCTTTGCAACTTTGGACGCTGCCCGACGTGACCAGACCCGACAGCTGGACGAAACCGCCGTTTCTGGACGATATTGCCAAGTTCGGCCGGCAACTACAGTCATGTACATCCGCCCACCCCGCTATCAGCGTTGGAAGCGCGGGATATAATCTGCAACCGGACAGCGCTTTCTTGGGGCACGACATCGCTTTCACCATGAGGCACTCACCGTTCGTGTTCTTCCAGGTCAGTTACAATGATGACTCTTTATCTGCTAAAACCTCGAATCGTTTTTTGCTCGTGGTGTCGTGCCCCAGACACTGGCTGAATGTTCTCACTGTTTGTGGGACTAGAATGGCACTCTGTATTACCGGCATTCTCTTAGCGCTTTCTGGAGACGTAGAGTCAAACCCCGGTCCGCCTGGCACCGATCAAGAAAGCGTTCTCGCAACTGTACTTGCGACAGTCCAGAGAATTGAATCTGGCCAGGATGATATCAGGAATGACCTACGAGCCCTAAAACAGTGGCAAGCATCAGTGGACGTTGAGCTAAAACAGCTTTCTGCCAGAATTCGTACAGTCGAGGTCGAAATGGCAGAAATGAAATCAAACATTTCAATGCCATCCACAGAACTGTCTACAATAGGTCCCTCAAATTTAACCGAGCAATTAAAGATAATTACCTCTCGATGTGACGACACAGAAAACAGACTTCGCCGCTCTAACCTGCTTTTCTTTGGTATACCTGACGACCAGTCCGAAACATGGTCCAGCTCAGAAACCAAGGTGTTGGAACTGTGTGCGGAACACCTTGGCTGCACACTTGAGCCAACACAAATTGAAAGGGCTCATCGGCTTGGTCGATACCAACCAGAGAAAAGTAGACCGATAATCGTCAAGTTCGCGCACTACAAGGACAAACAGCATATCATAGACAAAGGCTACAAGTTTAAAGACACGCAGTATGTTGTTCGCGAAGATTTTTCTTTCCCAACGCGCCTGGCTAGGAAAAAACTGTTAGATTTCGCAAAATCGGAGGGCGGGTCATTTAAACTTAGAGTTGATAAACTGCGCATCAACAATCATGTGTATATGTACGACGCTGCTTCCGACACCGTCAAACAATGCACCCAATAACAAAAACGAAGAGCGGTTGCACACAAGGCAGACTATCATCCAGAGCCTTCATACGGCGTCATCCCTTCGCTTTCCATATCATTTACTAACATACGTAGCATCCTCCCAAAGCGCACCGAACTCTACTCGTATCTAGAAGATAATAAGCCTGACATCATAACTTTAACAGAAACGTGGCTGCACTCGGATATAACTGACGACGAAGTCTTACCCGATTCACCCGATTTTGTTATTTACCGGAATGACAGAACTAATAAAAGGGGTGGTGGCGTGATGATCGCCATAAAAAATCACATTCCTTCCTTTCGTGTAAACATTTCGTCCCCTCTAGAAATTTTATGGGTTTGCATCACGTCCTCATCTCTTAAGTCCCTTCTTGGTATATGCTACCGACCACCAGATAGCTCAGAAACTTTCGTAGCAAATCTGTATGCTAACCTCTCAGATATTAGAAGCAACTTCCCAAAGGCCGACATTTATTTATTCGGTGATTTCAATTACCCGAATATCAACTGGAATACCTTAACTGCATCGGCACAGGACCCGGTTAATTTCGTTGAACTAACATTAGACTTTTCTTTAACTCAACTTGTTTCTAAACCTACGCGCGGCCTTAACATTTTGGACCTTGTTTTCACATCGGCTCCAGACAATGTTAGCCCAATCTACCTCACGGAAGGTTTCAGTGATCACAAACTGCTCCATTTCACTATAAAAATGCCATCCCGCCCACGCAACCAACCTCAGAAATACATCTTCGACTATAACAGAGCGAACTACGATGCCATTAACCTCGGCCTGCAAACCTTCTGCGATTCCTTTCTGCAATTCCTTCCTAATCAATCTGTTAACGAAAACTGGCGTCAGTTCAAAGATAAACTCACGCAGTTAATGGACACCTATATACCCCGCATATGTTTCCGTGCTAACTCATCTAAGCCGTGGTACCACAAGAATCTTCGTACGCTGATGAACAAAAAAAAACGACTTTTCAAAACAGCTCAACGGCTGAGAACACCCGAATCACGGGAAAAACATAAAAATGCCGATAAAGAATACTGCTTGGCCATACGGAAAGCTAAGCATAAGTTCATGGCTCACGATTTGCCATCCCTCCTTAAGAACAATCCAAAAAAATTTTGGAAAACATTATCACCTTCCGAAACTTCTTCAGATTTTACATTGATAAATGAGGCTGGAGATCCCATTGCTCCAGATGAACGCCCTCAGACCTTCAATAACTTTTTTGCCAATATGTTCACGAAGGAAGACTATTCCAATATTCCATCGGCACCTGAATATGACTATGATTACATGAGCCCAATAGACATTACTGTTGATGGTGTTGCGACATTGATTAACAATCTAAAAGTAAGTACTTCATGTGGTGTTGATGGGATTAATTCAAAAATTTTGAAACATACCGTGGCTCATTCCAGCGTCATACTCACTCATATATTTCGCCAATCCCTTTCAACAGGAGAGATACCATTTGAGTGGAAAATTGGAAAAGTTATTCCAATTTTCAAATCTGGTGACCGAACTAATGTTGCTAACTATCGCCCAATATCGCTGACATGTATATCTTGCAAACTTCTCGAGCACATCATTGCATCTAACACGGCACTACATTTAGAAGGCAACGGTTTCTTTTATTCACAACAACACGGGTTCAGAAAAGGGTTATCATGTGAGACACAACTACTCGAGTTTACTAATGAGCTGCTTCACGGTATGGACGAAAATCTTCAAATCGACTGCATATTCCTCGACTATGCTAAAGCCTTCGACCGCGTTCCACACTGTCGTTTAATCGCGAAACTCTCATCCTTGCACCTTGATTCATTAACAATTTCTTGGATAAGAAACTTTTTATCATTTCGTAAACAATTCACTTCTGTTGATAACAATTCGTCCACTTTAATTGATGTAACATCAGGCGTACCGCAAGGTAGTGTAATAGGCCCTTTACTGTTTCTGATTTTCATCAATGACTTACCGTTAAGAATCAGTTTGCTGACGATTGCGTCATTTATCGCAAAATCCGCTCTGCTAATGACCACATCGTCCTTCAAGAAGATCTACACCGCATTAATAACTGGTGCGCATCATGGCAAATGTCCCTTAACACTGATAAATGCCAATTAATGACATTTAGCTGTAAACAGACTATTCACCGTTTCACTTACTTGCTTAATCACAGTCCAGTCACCTTTGCGTCCTCATACAAGTACCTTGGCGTGCACTTTTTACCAAATCTCTCATGGAAGACCCACATAGAAAAAATTACTGCCAAAGCTAACCGTACATTGGGTTATTTAAAACGTAACCTCAGAGGTGCACCTTCTTCCACGCGGCAGTTGGCATATCAAACATTTGTTCGCCCACAACTGGAATACGCATCTTCCATTTGGTCACCCCACCAACATTACTTAATTCATTCCCTAGAGCGCGTACAAAATCGTGCCGCTCGTTTCATTTCTCGCAACTATTGCCGACATTCCAGTATAACTAACATTAAGGCGTCGTTATCCCTTCCATCCTTAGAATCTCGCAGAACAATAGCACTTATCTGTCTCTTCCATAAAATTGTTTATAGCCATCATTCCTTCACACTACCTCTCACAAAACCGGCCCGCACATCTCACCGATTGCATAATCACCTCAGTTTTAAACGCCTTTCGGGAAGAACCACTGCATTCAACTCATCAGCCCTGCCCCGTGCCATCATTTATTGGAATAGTCTTCCTGATAACATTGTTCACATTTCAGATTATGTTATTTTCAAAGAAAAAATAAGCAACATTTTGTTCTGAAGTGTGCTGTTACTGAAGTGTGTTCTATAGTGTGCTTTTCAAATTTTGTTATCTTTTCTTGTGTTTGCCATTGTATAATGTTAACGTTTTGAACATAACGATGTTAAAATAACCATCTCCTACATGCTTCTGTTTCGCACCCCAGTTATGTAACCCCCCCCCCCCCCTCACATAATACTCCAATCGGAGCCCGTGAGGTATTTGAATAAATAAATAAATAAATAAATAATCCCCAAGGTTTCCGAAAAGAGCAACCGAGGAAACCCTCGTCTTATCTGGCTTTCGTTTTCTTTTTTTTTATCCACACTTTTCTTTTTCTTCGTGCAGACGACGTTATCGCTTCCCTCCTCCTCGCCAAATACGCGAAACTGTGCCGCAGACCAAACAGTTGGACGCCGTGGCCGCGTCTCACCGCGCACTCAAGTACTGATCAGTGCTTTAGAATGGATGGGTTATTCAACTCTCGTCGATCGCCTGTGATGTCTCTGGGTGGCGGGGCCAGCTGCGACGACCCCTTGGCCACTGCTGCGGCTGTCGGTGAGTGCACCCCTGTTACACGGGCGTTTTCAACGGCAGTTCAGTTGAACGCCGTAACGGGAATGGAACGGTTTTGGCTGCGCTCACACTTTCCATGTTCGGTCTGTCGAGCAGGTTGAACAGCGTCGTCATTATTGCGTACACGGGCGCAGTGTGTTTCTGCGCAGTTCGGGGATCCTGCCACAAGCTGATAAGTAAATGCGTACGTGACGCTGTCCAGCAAAGCGCTCATCTGAAGCGGAGACACGTTGCCATCTTGTCTATTTCACGACGAAAACGGCGACGGAGATCGGCAAGCTCCGTTGGTGTCAATCGCCGTTGTACTTCTAACGGCACTCGCGCTGCCGTGTAACTCTGCCTAACGGCCGTTAAGACCACCTGACGTTTTCCTTAACGACCATTAAAGTGCCCGTGTAGCATGGGTGTTACAAGGACAGGTGCGTATAGGTACAGAGAGAATTACGGGAAATCCCAAAGAGCCGATCGTAATGTAAGCGTCGAGAATCTACAGCCGGCCTCTATCCCGTAATGAAGCAAGCGTCGTGCAGCGTTGCTCTCCTAGTACTTATTCGCGCGAAAACGCCTTTTTACCCCAGTCTTGTTATTTAACTGCTGCATGGAAGATTTGATTTGAGTCTTCGCTGCATACCTCAGGAAGCGTTGTTCGGTGCGGCTGCTGATCAACGCTACAAATACGCTTGCGTAAACCTTACCTTTGGATCGGACCGGAACAATATAGCTATCGGTACCTCTTAATGCACCTCCGGTATCCACGCGACCTGGTGTCTTTTAGGCGACGAAGCACTCGTCGATTTCTCTTTTCACGTTCCTCAAAAAAGCGAATGTTTGAAATGAGATGTAGGTATCGTCTAACATAAGACCGGCCATCTAACCTTGTGTTTGGCGCTTGATAGCCGCAGCGGCTTATGCGGAAAAAAAGCTCTGTATAACTAACTATTGTCTGGTGCATCATAGCCAAAGTTGCTTTGAACCATATAACTAACCAACCACGTGACCTGGAGTATGCAGCTCCGCAAATTCATCAGTAAAAATTTGAACACTAAACCCTGTTAAGCTCAGGTTAATTATACCCGCTGCTGGAATACGTGCATGTGGTTCAACGTTTTGCTATCATCGAGTTGCAAGGGGCCACGTGATAGACTGTGACTAAAGAGACATTTACACGCAATTTATGTTACATAACTTGTTAGCAACGACTAGACCGCAGAAATGACGCAGCGTTATTGCATGTCTATTTAAAATCCTCGCCTTTTCTCGTTGTATCGGCGCAAGCGTTTTTATTTCCTTTCCAAATAGTGCGATTTTTGTGCGACAAATACGAGGGGACAGGACGTCAGCTTTGGTGTAGTCATTGCAACGTGCAGTTGAGACATATGTGCAAAACTAAAGATTGAATAAAAACATGGGGACGTTTAATGTTTGCATTTGAAGGGACGCGTAATCTCTGCCTTTTAGCGTTGAGCTTTACTGCGTTACTCGGCTCCCTCCCGTTCACCATAGCGCGTTCCCTCGGCGGACCTTTATTCAGCTTGAATCAACCAGTCTTCGTGACCAATAAGTAGAAAGTCCACTCCTCATTCCGAAGACGCTGGTACGATTACCACGCCACATATATCAACCCAATTTACATTTCGAATGAATTCATTTCTTTTGGCTGAATTAACCTTCCCGCAAAATTTTGCGCCAATAGACGTAATTGTGACAGTTTTATGAACGCATTTGATCCAGTAGCGAGATAATTTGCGCGCGGCATGAGCGCACGGAAGAAAAGACGGTCCAGATGCTGCCGGACAGTGCATTCCTATGTTAATGGCTCGCGTGCGCCGACTAGTTGATATTTCTGTGCCATGATAAAGGGTGAATGCGCAAAATCACGATTTATTCTGAAAGTTGAAGTCCGGTATATGCATCTCGAAAAAATTCTAGGGGCCACTTAAGACAGCTTAAGCAATGAAACGAAAGCCTTCTTATTTGTCTATTCTCTATTTTTCGTTTTATTTTTTGTAGTGCCATGTTTGTGTTTACTTTTTATTTTATTTCATTTTTTCTTTGTACGGCTTTTGGATGTTGATTACCCAATGTTTACACACTTCAGCCAAAGTTGGCTTGCTATGCGGTTAAAGTTGGATTGGCGATTGGTCAGTCTCACTTGAAACATTCCTCATTAAGACATTATGGCTAAGTAATCATGGCTATATTCGTTATTTTGTCTTTTGTTATGTTGATTGTGATCGATTGGCTTTCGATCTGTCTTCTTGTTCCGCGTTTGGCGGACAATCACTTTAGTGATGAGCCAAGAAAGGATATCCCCTTGAAACTAGTTGGTGGGTCGAGGGAAGGCGGCGCGTTGAGATTTTTTTCGCCGATACCAGCAGATGGCACTCCCGCTTCCTCCCAAGGTGAAATTAGCGGTGCAGTCAAGGGTAGAAAGTAACAAGATACTCGCAGAACTTCAGAACAGCTTTAGAAATGGTAGGCGCTTAGATGATTGCCTGTTCGTGCTTACCCAATGCATCGAAATATCTAGAGTGGAAAATAGACCTTTGTATTTGGCCTTCCTGGACATAAACGGGGTGTGCGACAACGTAAACAGGGAGCTCCTGTGGAACATATTAAAAGACGGAGGTATCGGTTATGAGATAATATAGTTCCTACAGGAAATATACCGGGATAACACAGTAGAAATTACATGGGAAGGGATAAGAGGTACGGAAGATGTCAAAGTATGCAAAGTAATTAAGACAAGGCTGTCCTCTATCACCGCTGCTGTTCATGCTTTATATGATAAACCTGCAACGGAGGATACAAGACAGTAACCTAGGTTTTAACCTGTCATATAGAATAGGTGGAAAGGCGGTAGAGCAGCGCCTCCCCGGTTTGATGTATGCAGACGATATTGCGCTGCTAGATGAGAGTCTGGAAGAATTGCAAACTCTAGTTAAGTACTGCGGAGACAAAGGTGACGCTCTAGGCTTCAGTTTTACCGCAGTTAAGTCGGGTCTGGTGATTTTCAACGGCTCAAGTGTTAAGGGTCTTAAAGTACAAGGCCATGAAATACCCAGAGTAGCAGAATACAAATATCTGGGGGTATGGGTAAACGAAGGATTGGCATACATTGGAAAGCACGAGCAATCACTTAAGGCCAAAGGACGAAGGAATGCCGGGATAATGAAGCATGGGGCATTGTGGGGATACAATGGGTATGAGGTTTTGAGGGGTATTTGGAATTATGGTGCCCAGACTTTCGGTAATGCGGTTTTGTGCCTAAAATCACAGGTACAGTCGACATTAGAAATAAATCAGAGAGCCGTTGGACGATTAGCACTAGGTGCCCACGGCAAAACCACAAACGAGGCGGTACAGAGAGATATGGGCTGTGCATCTTTCGAAGTACGGAAAGCTCAGAGTAAAATATTATATGAGGAATGCCTGATGAAATTGGACGGTAACAGATGGGTAGCTAAAGTATTTAAATACCTGTACTTAAAGATCGTTGACTCACAATGGAGGAAAAGAACTAGGAAACTAACTAGTAAGTATGCTAGTCACAAGGACGGAGAAATGAAGAGCATTAAGCAACAGGTGAAAAACAAAGAAGGTGAAAATTGGAGAAATTCGGTGGAAAAGAAACTGAGTGTAGAATTATACCAAAAGTGGAAAAGGCAGATCAGGAAGGAAGTTTGTTTTGATAACTCAAGAGGAAGTGCTCTGCTTTTTGAAGCTAGATCAGGGTGCCTTAGAACACGCAGATACAAAAAGAAATTTAACAATGGAGATGACGCATGTGGTGTGTGTGATAACTCCAGTGAAACAATTGACCATATTATACTCGAATGTAATGGTATACACCCGGAAGTTCATGCAGGCGCAGTAACTGTTCCTGAAGCTCTGGAGTTTAGAGATGCCAGTGGCCGGGTGAATAAATCGGCGGTGGAAGCTAGCAAAAAACGACTGGAAGATTGGTGGCTTAAAAGCAGAGAAATTACATAATGTTAGTAATGTAGAAACAAAAATTTAATAACTAGAATGATGGTATAGTTAACCAATCTAAAACAATAATTCAGATATAGGGAGAAAAATGAGCATGTTAGCTACTGCTACCACCCCGTTTCAAAGGGGACGCTCCATCCATCCATCCATCCATCCATCCATCCATCCATCCATCCATCCATCCATCCATCCATCCATCCATCCATCCATCCATCCATCCATCCATCCATCCATCCATCCATCCATCCATCCATCCATGCATCCATGCATCCATGCATCCATCCATCCATCCATCCATCCATCCATCCATCCATCCATCCATCCATCCAAGGGAAGCATGCAAGCTAAAGCGAAATTAAACGCGGGCATTTAAAGATAACCCGGGACTAAAAGGAAATCTAGTTGGCGAATCATCTAGGTTAAAAAACAAAAAAAAAAGAAAGGTTGAGTATGGTGACGACTATCGCAACACAGTTACAAAGGGGACGCTCCCTACAAACATACATATATACAATCCCTACTTCACCTGGGACATGCGTGCTCGCTCGTTTCAGCTGAACCAGCAGTTTATCAGTTTATCACCATACAGGAATGTCCTTCAAGTTATTTGTCTCTGTGTTGTATAGCCTTACGCTGGACATTTGTGGAACAAAGGCGAACATTTTTTATCCTCTTGTGATGCCCAGAACGTTTGATGTGGAGTGTAGCTGACATTTGAATAAGACCCGCTGCACTTCATGTAAGGACGTGTGATGTCTCATTGCATTCAAAATGCAAAATGGTTTAATTTACCATGACTCAGAAATATTTATATGAAAACAAAAAGCATCGCATAGACAGACCTTTGCACAGTACTACTCAACAAACTTTCGCTTTTTTTTTCGCTTTGCGCCATTTTCGCTGTTCAGCGCGTCCTTGAGGGTGAAGGTAGGCTTGTAAGCACGTAGAAGCTGGATTACCATGCTGATCTCTTCCTGCGAACCCAACAGAATAGAGAATGTTTCGCCTCAGAAGGGTTACCACGTCGCTGCTATGCTGTTGGCATGCGGTTCTTCAACGCCGCAACATTCTGTAACTAAATTTTACAGACCAGTGGTAGAGCATCTATAGGGGGTAAAAAACACCCGCCTCAATCGCAGTTTCTGTATACTATGATGGGAGATGGTGCGCTTCTTTTTCACATGAATCTACAAGGAGGATATCATTGCAAGAGGCACATTAAAGTTTGAAGGCGCACTTTCTGACCACGTACCTACCATGTATAACAAATCCTGAATCACTCTTTTAGACCAGTATGCTGGGCGCTTGACAATCCTACTTTAAAGAAAGAACTTTAAGCTTCACCTATTTAACCTTGAGCAAGAAGCTCATCAATAAGTTTCAGGCTTTGGCCAATTGTCGCGCACATTGAGGGGTTAGTGCAAAATTTTGCATGGTGCAAGTTAGCTCCCGTATGCGGCGTCTTGCTCCATCTTATAGAACACCAAATAACGATATATTCTGAGCATCAGCCTTCACTCTACTTTACCCGGTCCTACAGCCAGCAGCAAAACAATAGTTGCTCCATTGAGGTTTGCTTGTCTTGTTATTCACTGTTTGCAGAGCGCCACACAGGTAAACGCAAAAAAAAAAGTCCAAATCGAGAAGTAAACGAGGAAACAGGCATTGCACTTGCCCATTGCGGTCTTGTTGAAAGCAGTGCCAGAGAATATGGATCCGTGCACGTGCTGCATGCAAAGCTGTGTATGCATTATGACCCTGTTAGCGATTGCGTTCTTTATTCCCGTGACCGGATCTCTTCGATGCCCTGTATATCTCGATCCAAAAGGCTGCTCTTCGTCGCTGGCATATCGAATGACTGGCTCGCTGTGTTATGCGAGACCCTTATAGAGCCTATGCGTCTGGCCATATCTTGCCTACCCTTTTTTTCCCGGCGCTGTCGGCGTTTTTTTTTTTTATTGGCGCTAACGAAACATCGAGTGCGGCTGCGGGGTGAGAATTGTGTGTGCATGGCGTGCCCTGTGCCGCTGCCGATCGTAACCACGCGGCTACAAAAGGAGAGCAAAGGGCCCCGATGGGTCATCATTCCTCCATATAATCCGCCCTTTACTGGGCTACATGTCTTATCTTTTCAATTGGAGCACCTTATAGATCATCGACAGCGCATTTACTCCAAGGCGGAGCGCGCTCCACAAGAAAGCAGGCCGTGATCGAGCCGTCGTGACGCCGTCGAGGGGCTGTCGCCGTCAAGTGAAAGGCGCAACAGCGTCGCCACGTGGCTTCCCGAGATTTCGGCGCTGTGTGCTTCATGCGCTGGCGGTGGCCTTCTCTTGAGCCAGTACCCATAATCTAGTTCACTATAAACAATGTCGTGTACATACGTGCTCTGGCGCACTAAGGACGAGAAATGGGAGCGATAGCAGTGAAGGCTGTTGCGCGATGTGATACGGTGCCTACTGCATGTTGGCACAGGCAAGGGCCGCCGCTCACGCGCACTGCGACCCGGAAGCGTCGTACAGCTTGTTATGGCTCCTTTTTTTGCTCTTGCTGATTGTGCCAGGAGTGAGTGCGAAAATAAAAGGTTAGCACAACAATAACTGCTCTGGAAGACGTTGCTTGTGTCCTTGTTTATGCCCTCGAAGAAAACTAAAATAACAAAGCTGTGCTTAGAGTTTGTAGGTGCATACTCGGAGACTACGTTTAGTAATACCGTAGGAAAATTGGCCTAAGATAGCCTCTAGTGTCGCACCATAGTGTCGCACCAGAGTATGTGAATGTCTTTTGGCGGAGACTGATTGGAATATAAGCAGATAGGTAGGTGGTTTTAGCACTGTAAAGTGTATTGTGAAAGGTATCTCAGATGAAGGGGTTTATCTGCGACGCACTTCTCAACAGCCCTCAGAAGAAACTGAGGGCGGTGAAGCATTAGTTTTCTTGCCTCTGTGGGTCGTACAACTGTCAAGTTGGCGACGTTTCGTCTGACGAAATGAAGTTGAGAAAATAAGAGTAAATGCTCTCCCCTGAGAAACTGCCCGAGGTGGTTTTCCACGCTTTGTTCGACTGTGAACCCTTCCCGTCGAGGGTCACCCATTGTCAGCTAGGGATGATCGCAGTGACCGGTCCGCAGACGTTCGGGGGAAGAAAGGAGCCTGGGGATTACGGCAATTAAAGACAACCACTAGTGACCGCAGGAAAGAGATGAATGCACGACGATGCAGGAAGCCATCTTCGTGGCGCTGCTCGTATACGTCTGCTTCTGAGAGGGAAACACATCTGCACCGTCATGGCGGACCTTTACAGAAGCAAAGGTTTATTACCTCCTCGCCGCTCCCACGGTCTACCAGACAATAAGTGACTACGGCCATTGAAGCAATACCGACCAATCGGTGCATCAGACCATCACTTCGGTGACGTGTTCAATTGGTTGTCGAAATCTGAGCGATGTCCCTGGAATAGATTGTTCAGCGTCATCAGAGAGGGTTTTGACATAAGGGGATTTACGGGTGGCGCAGAGCACGAAATGACGCCCTGAGTCCTGAGTCCCGGCTCGCCCAGACTCTTCTCAAAATGAACCTTTAACTCTTGACACTTTGCTGTTCCTATCTTTTTCTCCATGTAAATAATTGTCCGCAAATTGCAATTAAACCCGGTTGTTTTTGTTCTACCCATCTCGAAGCTCCAATCCTTCCTAAACCCGAAGCCTACGCACGCTGCCAAGTGTAGGCATGGTTGAAATAGCCCCAGCCTCACGACACCGCCAACAATGTCTATACATGTCAGCAAGCAATATATGCTGTGCCGTCGTGATGAGCGTCACGGACGAGGACGCATGGCAGAAAAATTAGGAAACAGGCCTGGAGAACTGAAGTGTGCTAAAAAGCACATTGGTTCTTGCGCTTCGATCTTTTGAACAAAGCTCATTCTCAGTGAAGCGCTGGGAATTGGCACGATGTTTTTCGCAATGACCACTGCACTATCTCAATATGGGAAGGCTAATGACAGCACAGGATGCCATTCCAGGCTTACGCTGTTCGATGAATGCACCCATTTCACTTTGCTACAGATATCATCACACTCAGAATATCTGGCGTTGATATGATTAAATGTAGTAGCTCGATTTCAGTTGTTCCCAAGCAGCAAGCCTATGGTCGCCCGCGCTCGGCCTTTGACCATATTTGCCAACGAAAAATCGGGCCGAGTTCGGCCGCCCAGCTTTGCTCGAGGCCAAGGATTGACAATGGCCTCAGTAGCCATCGGGCGATATCTCAAGTCCACTGAAATATGGGGTGTACCAATTTACAAATACAGTGTTCTGCAAATTTATCTGATGCGTTTTGAAAAATTATCCAGCCGCAACCGGAAGCTAATTGCACTGAAACCAGGCACAAAGCTTGCGCATTGTTGATGCTTTCTTTTCGAGGTAAGTTTGACCATGGTGCTTTCCTTGTTTGGCCGCTTGTAGGAGCAAAGGACGGCAGCGTAGTTTTCAGCGGATGGATGGACGGACGGACGGACGGACGGACGGACGGACGGACGGACGGACGGACGGATGGATGGACGGACGGACGGAGGAATGGAGGATTGGACGGATGGATGGATGGAGCGTCCCCTTTGAAACGGGGTGGTAGCAGTAGCTATCATGCTCATTTTTCTCCCTATATCTTAATTATTGTTTTAGATTGGTTAACTATACCATCATTCTAGTTATTAAATTTTTGTTTCTACATTATTATCATTATGTAATTTCTCTGCTTTTAAGCCACCAATCTTCCAGTCGTTTTTTGCTAGCTTCCATCACCCGGCCACTGGCATCTCTAAACCCCAGAGCTTCAGGAACAGTTACTGCGCCTGCATCAACTTTCGGGTGGATACCATAACATTCGGGTATAATATGGTCAATTGTTTCACTGGAGTTATCACATACAGCACATGCGTCATCTCCATTGTTAAATTTCTTTTTGTAGCTGCGTGTTCTAAGGCACCCTGATCTAGCTTCAAAAAGCAGGGCACTTCCTCTTGAGTTATCAAAACAAACTTCCTTCCTGATCTGCCTTTTCCACTTTCGGTATAATTCCACACTCAGTTTCTTTTCCACCGAATTTCTCCAATGTTTACATTCTTTGTTTTTCATCTCTTGCGTAACGCTCTTTATTTCTTCGTCCTTGTGAGCAGCATACTTACAGGTTAGTTTCCTAGTTCTTTTCCTCCATTGTGAGTCGACGAATTTTAAGTACAGGTATTTAAATACTTCAGCTGCCCATCTGTTACTGTCCAATTTCCTCAGGCGTTCCTCATATAATATTTTACTCAGAGCTTCCCATGCTTCGAAAGGTGCCCAGCCCATATCTCCCTGTACCGCCTCATTTGTGGTTTTGCAGTGGGCAGCTAGTGCTAATCGACCACCGGCTCTCTAATTTATCTCTAATGTCGTCTGTACCTCTGATTTTAAGAACAAAACCGCATTTCCGAAAGTAAGTCCGGGCACCATAATTATTTTCCAAATACCCATCAAAACCTCATACCGTACCTGTTGTATCCCCACAATGCCATATGCTTCATTCTCCCGGCATTTATTCGCCCTTTGGCCTTAAGTGATTGCTGATGCTTTCGAATGTATGCCAATCCTTCGTTTACCCATACCCCCAGATATTTATATTCTGGTACTCTGGGTATTTCATGGCCTTGGATTTTAATACCCTGATCAGTTGAGCCGTTGAAAATCATCAGACCCGACATAACTGCACTAAAACTGAAGCCTAAAGCGTCCCCTTCGTTTCTGCAATACTTAACTAGAGTTTGCAATTCTTCCAGACTCTCTGCTAGCAGCACAATATCGTCTGCATACATCAAACCGGGGAGGCGCTGCTCTACCGCCTTTCCACCTAATCTATATGAGAGGTTAAAATCTATGTTACTTTTTTGTATCCTCCGTTCCAGGTTTATCATGTAAAGCATGAACAGCAGCGATGATAGAGGACAGCCTTGCCTTAATTCTTTGCATACTTTGACATCTTCCGTACTTCTTATCCCTTCCCATGTAATTTCTACTTTCTTATCTCGGTATATTCCCTGTAGGAGCTCTATTATCTCATAGCCGATACCTTTTTCTTTTAATATCTTCCACAGGAGTTCGCTGTTTACGTTGTCGTACGCCCCGTTTATCTCCAGGAAGGCCAAACACAAAGCTCTATTTTTCACTCTAGATATTTCGATGCATTGGGTAAGCACGAAGAGGCTATCATCTAAGCACCTACCATTTCGAAAACCGTTCTGAAGTTCTCCGAGTATATTGTTACTTTCTATCCATGCTTGCACCTTTAATTTCACCGCCTGCATGGCCAACCTGTACATAAGAGATGTTATCGTAATCGGTCTGTAGGATTTTATGTGCATCCTTTCTCTTTTCCCTTTATAAATCAAATTCATTTTACTCTGCCGCCATCTGTCCGGAATTTGCGTATTCGTTATGACTGTTTCCAAAGCGTTTAACAACATTTCCTAACTTTTGGACCAAGTTCATTAATCAGCTTGATGGGAATTCCATTTAATTCTGTAGATATGTTTCTAGGTAAATTTTTTTTTTGCCTTTTTCCAGTTTAGATTGGTCAGTTCTAAGCTGCTTTGTATTCTGCTACCTTGTGTTGCCTCCTGATAAGCGGAGGTTACCCTATCGTCGCTCTTAAAGGACTCGGCTATAACTGATGTGATGAAGTTCACTGCGTTGTCTCCCTTTAAGCAATTTCCCTCGTTATCTTGAATCAGATCCTGCTTTCTTTTATTTTTTTTTCCCTGGCCAGCTTATATGGTTCCAGATGTTTCTTGCTCCGAATCTAGAGGCATCGTGTACGTCAGCCATCCAGTGATCGGTGGACTGCTTTATTTTACTTTGGACAAGGGCCTGTACCTCAAGTTTATTTTGTCGATATGATTCTCACTTTCGGTCGATTTCCTCCTGAGATACCTGTGCTTTCTTTGCCACTCTGTATTCCTTTGAAGCAGCCCGTCGTTGTTCAATAGCTTCCCTGATTTCCTTATTCCTCCAGCTCCGTGGCTTCCTCTTTCCATCCAGCGGTTTGCTACTTTAACCTCCTTAATTTTCCTCCTTATGAGTAGTTCTACCTGTTCATAATCCCAGTCTTCCATGGGGATTTTCTCGATTGCTTCCTCTATGTCTGCTGCTATCTGCGCTATTTGATCGTCGTTTAATTTTGCGTTTACTTTTTGTCTAAGTTCCATTTCTCTTTTCATCAAGGGCCCCATCTGCAGACTAATTCGTTTATGATCACTTCCCAGACTACGCTCCCCTTCTTCGTCTATTTCCATTTTTGTGACCGTGCTATAAATTCCCTGCGACATTAGACAGTAGTCAATGGTCGTCTGCCTGTTGCGGAATTCCCATGCGATTTGGCCTTTGCATTTTGTTTCTCTATTTACTATAACTAGATTGTGTCGCTCACAGATACCTAGCATTAGCTTCGCGTTACAATCCGTGTATCCATCCAGATCGTCGATGTGGCCGTTCATGTTCCACAGGATAATAATATCAGCCCCGTCTCCAACCTAGCTTACATCGGCAATGAGACTTTCTTGCCTGTATTGGTGTCCTGTTCCTTTGCCAATTTATTCCCTGGTGAATCAACATACCTGCCCCTTCACCCTTTTTTTTTCGTTCTCGTTCTGTTGCATCCTTCCCAGACTTAGCCTTCTATAAACGGCGGATCTTCTAGACCACCGAGATGAGTCTAGCATAGAGCGTACAGACCTATTTTGTCATCCTTCAAGTGCTGTTCTATCTCTAGCCATTTCGCTCTTTTTCTACCTCCTTGCATGTTTATGTAGCTGATCCTAGTGCTAAATTTTTTTTTTGTATTTTTCTTTCTCGACATCCTTGCCATTTTTGGGGCGCTCAGCTTCCGTTATTACACTTTCTTCTGCTTCACTTCTAACTACCTCTGTGCACGGAGTCCTCGCGGACCCCGAAAAAAGCTACAGCCCTGCCTGCCAGGTGCCAGCCGACCTCTGCTCCCACCCTTCTGTTAAAATAAATGCCATCTCGCTGAAAAGCCCTACCAAAGCCTGCTTTATGCACCTCCCTATTTACCTCAACCACTTCGAAACGCTTCTCCAGGCTTAACTTTCTTATGTCCTGATTAACTGTCACCACGTCCTTTTCCAGCTTTCTGTTCGATCCTAGCACATCCGGTACTGTGCATACAACTATATGCGCTTGCTGCGTTATCTCCCTGATATCGTCAACTCCCTTAGCTAAACTTCTACCACTCCTGCAGCGTCACCATTTAGGACATCGTTTAGCCCCGCGGCTGCTATCACCATACTCCGCTCTGCGGAAGTTTTCAACAGCCTATCTTTACTCTCTTTCAACACTGCCATCAGCAAAAGGCAGCTATGGCGCCATCTGGCGTCACTCGTGGAAAGTGACGCGGTTCAGAACCGCCCACACAGGCGTGGCACGTTTTTGTACTGATGCCAAATGGCGCCACCGCTGCGCTTCGGCAGAAAATTGACGTTTCCGTCTTTCGTTCCTTCAGTCTCGTCACAGACAGTTCTGGTTTCTCATAATGCGGCACCAAACCACGTAAGAACTACTGTAAATCTTACCACGCAACAAAAGGACAACACCGCTTAAGGTCTGTGCAAGTTACAGTGCAAATGAACCTCCCGTTGAGGCGGGAGAATGTTTCCAAACGTTTTCGATAAAGCTACAGAACTTGTATACTGGCTGTCCAAGCTAATTTTATTCAAGGGCTAAGCAAGCAAATTTCGAATATCGGCGAAGAAAGCCTGTTATATTGCCGGCAACCATTTTGAGTGCCAATGAAAAGTTTTTGTTCGCAATTTTTAATTGCGATTCTTTTACTAAATTACTGAATATTGGTTAATTGGTTGGTTTATAAGGTTTAAGGTACCAAAGCGACTCAGGCTATGAGACACGTTGTAGTGCAGGGCTCCGGAAATTTTGACGACTTGGGCGCCTTGATTTTCGCCTCCAATGAAAAGCGGCAGCCGCGGCCGGGTTTCAGTCCCGCATCCTTGGGCATTGTGGCCGACCGCCCTAACCACTGCCTTACCACGACGGGGCCATAAAATAGTGAGTTGAGACAGTAAATTGCAGTTGCTACATTGAAGAGCACCTCCACAAACCTCCACCCCATTATTTGCGATAAGAAGCCTCACAAGTACGTTTATTTTTTCAGATATAGAAGAAAACCCCGCCAACAGGAGAAAAAAAGCAAAAACACCTAGCGAGATAATTCAAATGCCACCTTGAGACGACGCCCAGCTGCGGCGCAGACCTACAGTTTGAAAATGTTTTAGTCTCCCGCGTCAGCCAAACCATTCAACGCGACTATAATTGCTTGTTTTGGTTACTATACTGGCAAATATTGTTCCTCCCATTTTTATTTTTCCAGTTTTGAAGTCTGTCGCAATAGCAGAGTGCGGCGCGCTCGCTATAACTTGCGCCTTAATGCGCAACAAATGGATGACACGAAACAACCATCCCCAGCATACCAGCCTTATGCTGGAAGAGGTCAATCAGTCAGTGTTGCATGTTTCGTTCGCTGAGATTAGGGTTGAGAGTAGCACAGTTACTGAACGCGAATCAGCTGGTAATGTTTTTTTCTTATATCGGCGACTTTCTCTGGAGATGAGAAAAAAAAGGTATACGTGAGATTTCCTAACTGCATGAAAGAGGTGTTCAAGAAGCTTCTGTTCGAAATTGTAAATCATATTTATTGTCTAATGGAAAAATTCAGCAATTGGAGAGAATAACCTTAATTCATTACTTACAAAACAAAAACATTGCCTGTGCTCCGCAAAGTGGCTACCAGCAGTTTGCAACCGGCTTCAACCGCCTGTTGTAAATTGTTTACTTTTAATCCTAGACTCGAGCTAGCGGGAAAACACGTGCAATGCAACTACAAATATAGCTACACGAAAGCTGGGAATATATATGGGAAGACTTTCAACCTTTACAGATTTCACCTATAAATACTAAGAAAATATCATCGCTGCGGTCTTTCTGGAAAACGATCATTACGTACCCAACAGAGCTCTATTCGCGACTAGATAAAAAAAAAAAAACGCTGAACGTTTATTACTTCAGCTGAACAACTACAGCTATACCAGAACGAGAACGTTAGAAACACCCAATGTGTGCCCAGTTTTCAAGTTTTCTTGGATGGCAATGGCATTGGCAACACGGACAGCCAAAAATACGCCCATGAAATGGCGTTGAGTTGGTTTTTATACAGAGCATATCTACAAAATATCATCAATCGCACTTCTCATGCCTCATGTGCAAATACATATCTTTATTTGATGGTGAAGAAAAGTGGATTTTTGAGATGATACTGCGCTCACTGACGCCGTTCTCCACATAATCTCTTCAGAAAAGACAACTTAGCTTCGTATTCAGTATTTCTGATGTTTTCATGTTCCAAATAAATATAATTAAAAAAACATAAACCACATCTGAACGTCAGTTTTGGCAACTTTCACTTTCGGTCTATAGTCATAGCGCCGAAGATCATAAAGAATTCGATTTATAATTATAATAAAACATTTTTATTACCGAGCTTAATTAAGTGCCTACTATCTGTCTCCCTGTACAATCCACCTGCACAGAGGGTGCGAAATGTTTTCTTAGCAGTTTTATCGGGGCAGTTCTTCACTGACCACGCCATGAATGGTGCGGTGGTTAGGTCGCTCCACTTTTGTGCCCATGGATGCGGTCTCGAATCCTGGCCGCAGCGGCCGCTTTTCGATGCGGACAGAAAAGCAAGGCACATGTACTCCAGGTGGTCCAAACCTCCGGAGCCCTCCACTACGCCGTCTCTCATAGCATGAGTCGATTTTGAATGTTAAACCCCACAAATTAAATGTCTCAGTGCTGCTTGCTCAGAGATAATCGTCAGCGGCTTTAGTCACGCAACGCGCCGACAAAGTGCGCTGTCAACAGCCGCACCCGTTTATTTAGCTACAGCAGCAAAGCCGAGTGATGTCATTACCAGCTCAGAAAGTGCCCGTCTGGCAGCGCTTCATCAACCCGCCAATGTGAGCGCAGGAGTCGTGGCGCATCGGGCCGCAGAGCAGACTGTTGTGTGGTATATTTAAGACATGGTCGTGTTCGTTTTTTTTGTCAAGTAACACGGGCTATCCTAAGGCTGCCTACTTGTGTAACCTTAAACCAATAATATTCACACTGCTTATCGGAATATAAGTTACACAGGATCATTCTGTACATATCGCCCCCCGCTCCAACAGCGACCACTTTGAATTCGCCTGAAAAAAAAAAAAAAAAAAAAAAAACAATTGGTCGTGTAGGCAACTATGCGGAAGTCCTTTTGTCAAAGCATTTTTATGAACAAAGTTTTTTTTTCTGATGCAGTCAGTTTTTGAAGATCCCGGCGGAACACAACTTGGTCTAATAAACAATATTTTCAATAATGCTCTAAAGATAGATGCAATTGCGCATATTATTTTATAGAAGCTAACTTGGCGTTGCTCTCTTCTGTGACTTGATGATGGAACTATATAAGTATTTTTAGCATTCATTTGAGTCGCTAAAGCTGCAAAAAGAATTATGGTTTCTGGAATATTTTTTCATATGGAACAATGTTTACGACTTTACAGGATACTCTACTGAGCAAAACATTACGCAAGCTTGTTCAACGACGTAATTTATAGAGCAAAGTGTTCCAAATTCCGCGGAAAGTGTCGTTTTCTTTATATTCAGTCCTGTATAAAAATAATGGCCCTCCAGAGAAGAAAAACCGAATCACCTCATGTCACACAGTGAGGTCTTATCTTTTATCCTAGATTTTATCTCAGATAATTTTGCTTGACGAAATAACTTTTGGTTCGAATTTATTACCAACAGCGATGCGCTTTCCAAGTGTGACTTCACTGCAGAACACCTACGTGACACCGCGTTGAATTATGGTTCACATATAACCTGTGGAGTCAGTGTCATGGGTAGGAAGATAAAGTAGGATGCAGAGAAGGCTACATTTGAGTTGCTTGGAACCGATTTGTTTAGTGTGTTTAAGCCACATTGCAGAGAGGAATACTCACGGACATAAATCAAATTTGGTAAGGTAAAAAAATGGTTTTACTGACGAGTGTTCATTAAATAAAGAAAGGCAATATCACCCTCAGCCTCTGCTATCGTGAGAGAGACCATAATTTATTGCCAGAATATTTATTATTCACTCTTTAAAACGCAATACTGTACGTGGCAAAATGAAAAGTATGGTAGTAAGCAACCTTTTAGAGCTAATAAGTCAACCAGCAAATCACACCAGGGTGTATTTGCCGGAGCCAGAAATAAGAAAAATGGAATGAAAATAATTGGGCTGCTAAGTTACAAAGTTGAAGCACAGAAGAGAACTGCCTTTGAAACTGTATCTATGGTAACCGCGGTCATAGTTCATTACAGTTAATACACTTCAGATCAGCTACGATCTCAACATCTCATGCTGAATACTTGAAGTACTACAAAATCTACAAATTGGCGTCAAGGAATAGACTTGAGTACTTAGGTGGCGTAGCTTCGTATGGCACTAACGATTCAAACGTTTAAAAACATGAGTTGACTAGAAAACGAAGAGCTCAGGGCAAGAAGAGTAAAAAAATCATGTACGTATACTCTATAATCACCTACTATGAGGGAACGTAAACCTTTTGGTGCTGAGTAATATTTCAGCTGTAAAATGCTACGTAAACTGTTCAGTCTTAGTGTCGACAGATTTCAGGAAAACTGACCAATGATGACACTGCAACACCAGCCCCGATGCTTTGCTGCCTTCACAGAGCGCTCCGAGACCTCAAAATTGGGCGCCAGCTGACAAAAACATATTGCTTGCGATGCATTTGTATTAATCTAAAACGACACAGTCAGACGTTAGCTTCGTAAAAAGAACAATTGTATATTCGAACCATGATATTAGGCGGCGACATGTACATGTACCGCAGTGAAGCCACAGCTCGGTAGCGCCTACCACCCTGGCTGTTTATTGAAATAAAAAAATAGCTTCTCCCTTCAAACAAAATTTACTCTCATAAAATTTTCCAGATTAAAACCTATGACGTTGGTTTGTACAATGAGCCATCTGAAGTGTTTCTATCTTGAGGGCTTTGATTACAGTACAGGTCCGAATATAAAGAAAAGAATTTTTTTTTTGCAGAGTTTGGAGCATATTGTTTTAAAAACGGCATCGTTCAATCAACTGAAACAATTTTATGCATTGAGTATAGCATCCAGGGGAAGATTAAAACTATTTTTTGGGGCGCTTACATTGCTGAGGTAAAGTTCGTCAATTCCTTAACACGCCACAGGTTTCCATGTTTAGAGATCTCAAATTATGTGAAAAATTCCTGTATCGTTCAATTTATTATGATGCATGAGAGAAGAATAGAAGTGAAAAGAGATAAAATAATATGTTAGTGAATCTCATTTCGCTCTCCATCCCGGTGATCTCAACCACCACTTATGCAAGAAAATAAATATTGAGAAAAAAATACTTTAACGAAACGCTTTTCGCACAATTGCGAAGGTACTGTATGTTTGGGGCCTGGAACGGTTATCATGGAGAGATCCCACACTGACTACATGTCCATTAGGTTGCTAATGATCTGACGCTTTCTGGTACCGTTTCGGATGGTTGAGAACTAAACAGCTACACCAAAGCAAACGATGATAGGGCCATGTCTGACCAGCCGCGTTGTTGTTGTGAGATGTATATACTGTTGGTCTGTTTACCCGCAATACATTGGTAGTGCGGGAGGAGAATGACTTGGGACTCCATCTTGCCTTACGTTGTGTTTATGGGATCAGTTTATCATTTGACGATGACATTTGCTTGAGCCTTGTATATACAAACTCGTAGCTCTTTGGTTAACCCGCCTGGCGTTAGAGTGGCTGGTGTTTGGCACTCTCTTCCGTATATATTCGGTTAACCTCAAAACAAATTCACCTGACGATGCTGGCTTGTTTCACCTGTGTATTATTATTTGTTCCAGTCTTTGGGTTTTTCGCTAATAATAGCAACAACAACGCGCATTTCTCGCAAAATTGAAGAATATCCAGTGCTGGCCTGTATTATTGAATTTTCTGGCTGTCTTTTGTTTGCTCGCCTTGCGACTGCAGACATCGGGCGTAATTGAAGGAATTTGTGCTTGCTAGTGAATGGTGGTGCAGGATAGCACGGCACCACCGCCATTTTTTGACGCCCTTGAGGAATCAGCCAATCAACCCCTAAAATTTGTATTCATAACCCGGTACCGATGCATAGGCAGACGGAATACATTTTAGTGTTGGAATTGAACAAGACAAATGACAACTGAAAGGAAATACAAGTACAAAATTTTGAATACAAAAATACTAATCCGGAACAAGATATCGGAGAGTTGAGACACCATACAGTAATTTTTCCTGTTCTCTTCTTCCCATTTCTTGCCTCGTTGCGAGGGGTGTTGGTGACCACCGCTGTGTGTGTGGCTCAACGACACATTACGGTGCGGAGATCAGACCGTTCCTTGTGGACCGTACATATTTATTTACAGCGTATTTTACAATATAGTCAGATAAGACATCATAACGGACCAAGCTAACAGTAAAGTGTGTACTATCGAAGGTAAGAGATTAGCAGAATCGGGTTGTGGCCTTCTGATACACTTTAGACCGTAGTCTGGAGACCTCTGTCAGCCTAGCCCCCCTCCTACCGGGCAGTCTCAAAGTTCGTTTTGTCTGCTTTACCGACATTTCGAGTCTAGTACGCTGACCAATCAATGGCGCATGTGTGCTGTGCGATGTTAGTGTATGTTAAAGAACCACAGGTGGTCGAACTTTCCGGAGTCCTCCACTGCGGCATCTCTCATAGCCTGATTCGCTTTGGGACGTTAAACCCAAGAAACCAACCAGACCAACCAACCTTCCCTTGCTTGCTTTGTGCGTGCAAGCGTTCAAATTTCGTTCGTCACTCGGGTCGCATGTGCCCGCGGGAGACATGTTTGTTGTTGCTAGTCCAGTATGTGTATCACTGAACAAAAATGCAGCGGTGGGCTTTATATGTGGGCTGGGAAAGAAGAAAAAAAGAGCGCTCGGTCATCCGCAGGTAATGCTTTTGCTCAATATTTGGTTCAGCAACGTTGAACCCTTGTAATTTTATTAAATTCGTGGTTTCTCATACCATTATCGCATAACTTCAGCGAAGGCTTCTATCACTGTGGGGCTCTACAAGCGCCACAAAATGTCGCTACACAATTTTAATCACGATCATGTCGAAATTAAACCGCAGGAATGCTTTCAGACCACGATGAACCACTGAGGCGGCTTAGTTCTGCTGACATACAGTAGGAAGATTCATTACCTCATCTGTCCACTTTTTTTCCGGAAATATTGATTGCTCAGTATATGTTTTGTAATACTGTGGCAAACGTTATCAAATACCAGTAACCAGTTCTGCCCTCTTGATAGATAAACTGAATATTCTTCTTCGCGGAGGTTTCTCTAAGCCACAAAATGCACAGTTTGAGTGCATATTAGGGTGCAATTAAGCGGATTAAACTTCACAGTGTATGGTAAGGACTCCTTATTATAAGTCCAGTTTAATTAGGATTTGTTAAAGAGCTGGCCTGAACGGTCGTACTAAGTGGCGCCTAAATCGTTCCTTCACTGCCTTATGAATGTAATCGGCATCAATTATGTGCATATGTTTGTGTGGTGGGCGTTGGCCGGCTGCTCGCCAACCTGGTACGAGGCCAACCATGAGTCGCCAAATGGCTAAGTAATCATTGTTAAACAGGTCAGCGTTCGGTCTGTGCTACGAGCTCGGGCCATGAGCGCTGGCCGACTTCTGCCCAAACGCGTGTGTGGCTGACAATATGCCTCGCAATGGCCAAGCAACCGTGGCCGAATTGCTCGGAATTTAGTCGTGTTTCCAAGCTTGGGCCTTGGCCGCTGACCGACTTTCGCCCAACATGGTACTTGACCAACCATGCGCTTTCATTCGGCCGAGCACGCTTGGCCGGTCAGGTCGGCTGCTGACCTGAGGCTGGTTGTTCATTGATCGCCAGTCGGCCAATTCCGCCTGGGTTCTTATTCCTTTAACCTGTTCATTTTAATAAATGCATAATCACACTTCGTCACTTGCCATTGCAGCCTTCCTTTTGTCACTTCACCCCGTTAGAGTAATTGACGAGACCATAGTATATTTAAATATAACCTCAATATTTATCCAATATAAAGATTTTCTTGAATTACTTTTGTCAGGGTAACGTGTGCCCTGGCGCAGACAAGCGAGGGCCGTAGTGCAGCATAATGAAAGCGAATTCATCACCGTATTGATCAAATGAAACTGCAGCAATTAGCTTCAACTTAAACATGATATATTTCGTTACAAAATCCACAGCACCGCATTTATGGCCTATTTATGTGCCGTTAATTGATTCCAAATATTTACATTACTTAATTATTGTTGTTTTTAACACAGGGCATCTCAGGATTCCGTTTCTTTTTACCTAGTACCACGCAAAGGTAAACAAACATTGTTTTGGCGATCTTTGCCCTCAGTCTTCTTTGCGTCAATAAACTACGAACTAAAAAGCAATTGTAAATCAATGCCATTCATTCCCCCAGCAGACGCAGCTAATGCCGAAAACAATGGATGTTTGAGCTTGGCCCTAAGTGTTGACACCAGTGCCTTAACGCCGCCTTTAAGGGACGACCTTAGAGTTTGGAAAGTATTAAGCAACTTTAATTGGTTTGTTTTTTTGGGGGGTAAAGAAAGGCGCCGTATCTGTCTCACTTTTGGGTGGACACTTAATCTGAAATGAACGGCCGACAATATAAGGGACATTCCTGAGCAAAAGTGGTATACATCCTGCAGCCGGTGGCTGACCTCGTGAAACTGTATTGGAAACACATGTATCGGCAGCGACAAGGACAGCGACTGCAACACATGCATGGTGACGGAATGGGTACCGTCACAATCATCTCCATTACAGATAGCTGCTGCTGGATGGCATTGGAATGCAGTTTTCCCTAGTTTTCCCGAGCTCCGCCACCGTCTGCGTGTTATATAACACTTTTGCTCACAATTGTACATGCGTCTTCGGTTAGAATCCCGATAGAAAATTAGCCTCCATCTTGACTAGGAGATCGATGGTAAATTAGAAGCTAGCATGGTGACGGAATGGGTACCGTCACAATCATCTCCATTACAGATAGCTGCTGCTGGATGGCATTGGAATGCAGTTTTCCCTAGTTTTCCCGAGCTCCGCCACCGTCTGCGTGTTAAATAACACTTTTGCTCACAATTGTACATGCGTCTTCGGTTAGAATCCCGATAGAAAATTAGTCTCCATCTTGACTAGGAGATCGATGGTAAATTAGAAGCTAGCATGGTGACGGAATGGGTACCGTCACAATCATCTCCATTACAGATAGCTGCTGCTGGATGGCATTGGAATGCAGTTTTCCCTAGTTTTCCCGAGCTCCGCCACCGTCTGCGTGTTATATAACACTTTTGCTCACAATTGTACATGCGTCTTCGGTTAGAATCCCGATAGAAAATTAGCCTCCAACTTGACTAGGAGATCGATGGTAAATTAGAAGCTAGATGGTACTATCAATCATTGTACAATACAAAAAGAACGGTTGCGTCACAGTTCTGATGAACAAGGACGCGCGTTTTAAAGGGCCACTGCTCAGAGTAAGTGTTTCTAAGCAAAGAAGCCCAATGCTTCGATCAGGTACGGGAGATAGTCTGTGCAAAATGCCACAGCAATACGCGCGCTACAAAGCGGCAAAAATACAAATCATAACTATCTCATCCTCTCCTTCGGAAACAAGCTTCCCCGTTCTCTAAGCTGGCCCGTCGAGCCGCGAGGTTGACGTTAGTCTGGCAGCGACATCCATTGGGCCGTCTCGCTGACTAATGTGTGAAGAATGGGCGTACACCACTAATTGTGTCCACGGCTCGCGGCGCGCTTTGCCCTCGCCCGCGACCTCTCCTTTTCACTCCCTTTTAGGAGAGAGGTACGCCGACACTGTGTAACGTGCACGAGACAGCAAAAAAAGAAAAAACAAAGGCAAAGGCAGGGCCATGACGAACGCGTCCGAAGTTCTCCAAGGGAAGTTCTCCCCTTCCGCCAGATGCGGAGGAGGAAGAAAAATTTGGCTGCGGAGGCTTGATGACCGGACAGGAGAGTGAAAAACCTCTGAGAGGGATCTGAAGGAGAGGCAAACGCAGCATCAAGTGATTGCGGTGGCGGCAATTGCGTTAATAATTACTATTTTCAAAAACATTTGCGGCCATGCGTCCTGGGGTCGAAGCCTCACTGCCACCAGGGAAGAAAATGTTTCCGACCAGAGGGTAGACAGTGGGTCTTTAACGGCGACGCCTTTTCGATCGAACGAGCTGTATACGCTATCACGTAGTTTCATGCACGCCATTGTGTATCGTGTTCATAATGAGCACGTACATGGCACGAAGTTGTATTCCCACACCACAAGGTAAACATACATGCGAACTGTGTGGAAGTTTGCAATATCTTGCACCTAACTGAAGCATGTGAGGAACAAAATTGCTCTATTTTTGAGCAGCACGCCCGTTCAAAATTACCTTATTCATACAAAAATGCGCCTGTGAACGTTTCATTAATTTCATATTCTGAAAGAGGCATCGATACAAGTTATGACAATCTTAATATGTGGTGGCGGATCTCAGAAAGAACCCATATTTAATATTATGACTAATTACGTCTGCACCAAAACACAAGCCAACCAAGCCACGGAGCAGGTACCCGTGCTGCCCACATAAATGGCAGGCAATGAAAATGGTGATTTTACATCGATACGTATATGACATGAAACAGCACGCAAATGTAAAGTACTTTCGTCACCAAATATGCATTTATAAAATCACAAAATGTGCATATTGGCAATTAATTTACGTGTGCTGGTTTTGGCTGTTGTACAGGAACGGAAGTGAACCGGCCTTCCATATTCATAATAATCAGAACGAGCATGCACAGTGGCATCAGCTGCAAAGTCTTCTAAGTATAATGATATAAGGTGTAGAAGGGCACATATCGCTCGCATTTCGCAGAGCAATAAAGCAGTCACAGGCGTCTTGCGAAACGCGCTCATGGTGTCATATCCAAGCCACCATTGTGGCAGTCCTCACTATATTATTATAGCACTCATATAGCTAGGAATCCTCATTATTTTGAGAATCATCCCGGCGCGGTGGTGCAGGGGTTAGGCCGCTTGATTGTTCTACCCAAGGATGCAGGATCGAATCCTGGCCACGACGGCCGATTTTCGATGGACGCGAAAACCAATGCTCCCGTGTACGGTGCAATGTTAGCGCACGTTGAAGATTCATAGGTGGTCAAAATTTCCGGAGCCCTCCACTACGTCTCTGTTTCATGGCCTGAGTAGCTATTGGACACCAAACCTAACAAATCCACTGACCACACTTTTCAGAAAGAGAATGAGTTTATTAAAGTTTCAATACGTGCATACAGGTATTTGATAAATACACACTTGTTAATACGTGACATAATTGGGTACGGACGAAAAAAGACAGCCAAAAAGGACAAGTTTTAGTTAAGCTTTGGGTGTCGGCCGCTAGACCACTCTGACGGTGTGCAGTCAGACGTGCGGAGATCCACAAAGCCAACCATGCAAAAGTGATGCACACTTGACGTCAAGGCATAAGCCGCTTCTAATGCTACCACATAAATAGGCGTTTTCATAAGGTGTCCCGGCCGTGTTTTTCTTTACATTTTGCTTATATTTTTGTTACAATGTTTTAAATAAACAGCAGGAAATTGTGTTTTCTATGACACATTGTTGAGCTCCATGCTGATCATTACAGAACGAAGAAATGCCATTTTATAAGAACCATTTTGGGTTCGCATTTGTGTACGGCTCTGCTCACGCGAGGTTGCATACGTGAATATTTGTGCAAGGTATCCCATTGTGGGGGAACATAGTTTTAGGTCTCACTTAAATTACCTTAGCCAGTTAAGTTTTCGACACGCGCAAATCACTCGCCGAGCTCGAATAGTCTACAAAAGAGGAGCGACGATTTGCCCTCAGCTCTGCTTGTCAGATGCGTATTTGCATGTCTGCACAGTAAAATTGATTTGTTCTATGCGGTGGAGCTCAGTGCGCGCGCATGTCACATTTCATAAGTGGGTACGCCCTTATACCGCTTCTTCTTTTTAGCCCTGCCGTTGTGGTGCAGTGGTTGCGGCGCTGGACTACTGCGCTCAAAGATGTGGGGGCGAATACCGCCCGCGGCGAACGCTTTTCGATGGAAGTGAAAAGCAAGGCGCCTGCGTGCTGTGCGATGTTTGTTCATGTTAAAGAACCCCAGGTGGTCGAAATTTCCAGAGTCCTCCACTACGACGTCTCTCATAGCTTTTGTCGCTTTGGGACGTTAGACCACAAAAATTAAACTTGTATCGTTTTTTCACAATCGGGACATACACGTTGTTACCAGTATAGATTTTGTTTTTGCTTTTTGCGCTTACGAGTCGATTGTCCATTATGCCTCGCGAGTGCCTCTCTTAATTCACGTTCGCCTATTTTATTACGTCTGGCATCGTTCAATGTGCAGGCAATCGTAATACTGCAGCAGTAGCAAATTAGAGCTCACTTACAAGAATCTCTGTAGTTCTGTGTTAATTCAGATCTCTTAGTTCAGTGCGAGAAAGTTTACAGTATGTCTGAAAGTGTAGATTTATTAGATGGCAAACGTCTCCAAAACTTACGTGATTTTTTCAAAATCTGCGACTGACCCGGCACTTTGGAAGTTTAGTGCCGGGAACGTTTGATAAGCTGTCCGAGAATACAGAGGACGAACGTCTAAGAGCACAGCCAACGTACAGGACCGGTTTCGTATAGAGATGAGTTGTATATCAATCTATATGAAGTCGTTTCAGGAGAAAAATAATCAGAAATGATGAAACGAGCTCTAAAAACAATTTCTGTCATGTGTTGGCCTCAGAGTGAACAAACTGGGGATTGAAGATAGAGAGAGAGGGGAAACCGCAGCTTTTTATAGCTTGAGTCTCTTGGGACGTTAAACCAGTAAACCAAACCGAACAGAAAACAAAATCAACAAAATTCACCTAGAAATTATATAAATAAAAAGTGTGCAATTTAGGTTTTATGGGTTTCTATGCAATATAAGTATTCAATCAGCATTACCGCACTCTACGTTGGGAATTTTCCAATCAGTGGAAAAAAAAAAAGTTGCTTTCTCGAAGCGATTCTTGGCTACTCCGCAGTGCAGTGCTTAGGGTGACTCTGGGCCACTTTGAAGAGGAAACTGGGGGTCGGAACAACATCCTTTCGTCCTTGCATTGACTCTATCTTCAGTACCCTTTTTGATGAATTGCGGGCGTCTGATGTTCCTAGGAGAGAATGTGAGGACTGTCGTTATTCTGGATTCTTGGACCATATTCGAAAAACTATATGCTCAGGTGAACCATACAATAGTAGGGGACTCGTGAATTTCACTCGAGCTCCATATTTAGCGAGGATGGAGAGCCAGCGCTTTAATGCCTTCACGAGAGGTTGTGAAGGCGTTGGAAGAACTTGCCGCATGCGTTCGATTGTATGCTGCCTTCATTGGTAGGCCCCGCTGCGTGTTATTTTGTTAAATGGAATGCAATAAAAACAAACCTTTGCTACCAGGTGGTGTTACGCCCACCTTTGGCTGAAGTTGAGAAAAAGAGGCAGCAACAGTGCTAACTTTATATGATTGAACACAGCGAGCCCATGTTTTTTTCCCAGAGCTGCTGAATCGCGGCGGCAACGCGGCTGACGCGGCGGTGGCTGCAGCTGCAGCGCTCCAGGTCCTGAAGCCGTACGCGACGGGCATCGGAGGGGACTGCTTCGCCCTCTTTTACGACGCCCAGGCTCGAGCTGTGCGGTGCATCGATGGAAGGTGGAGATTTGCATTGCTATATCATCCTATTAAATACGACTATATTTAGTGGAAAAGCAAAGAGAAAAAGAATGGCTGGGGCTCAAGCCGGCAGTAGCGAAGAGCGACGCCGATTCGTCGTGCCGCACCTGAGGTCAAATCCCGGCGTCAGATGACCTTCACGAATTTCAGCGGTAGAGCTGAAACGTCCCTGCAGACTGCCGCGTTGCCTCTGGCAAATCATTTCTGCTGATATCATTCAAAGTGTTCTCATCAAAGCGGACTACACTAGGAGATTACCTTTCAGGGTCACTAACCAAAAAAATAAAATATTCTTCTTTGTTGCAGCACATCCCCGTAAAACGTACGTAGCTCGCATTTTAAAAAGCATAATAAGAAAACAGGATGTATTTGCTTTCACAGATATTTAGCAAAATATGGGAGAAGTGACTTGAAGAGGTCACAATATTACCAGCTACATTCACCAAGAAAGTAGAAAAATGTGTTACTATGCGAGAAGTATTCGATTAAAGTTACCGCCTTTTCATTATAAACTTTTTAGTCTGTGGAAAAAAAAACTGGTTTCTCGAAGCGATCCTCAGCTACTCCTCAGTGCAGTGCTATGAGGTAAGCTTGGACTTTTCTGCAGAAAGCTCAGTCCGCACACTGCTAGTTGCACTGATTCGTTTAGAGCATGCCTGATACCTTCGTTTACAAACGCTTGGAATGGGATGAAATGCCATCGGCAACAGCAATAAAGAAAGTTATAGAACGGTACCTACTAACAGTACGGGCTGGATGGAACGGTCACATCCGCCGAAACCAAAGGGTCATAACCTTTCTGCACGAAAGTGACAGCTCCGTGTCAGACGTCAAGTGGATTGGTGCCTCTATTGCTCAGCTGGGTCGGTTCAAAATGAGGGTACCACCTTGCAAATAGTAAATGGTGTTACTTGTTCAGAGACTGCCTGATCGCGCAGTATCGGCAATTTCGCGTTGTCGTTCAATATGAATTGTTTTAATAGACCTGTCCAGGAATAACTTATTATCAACGGCATACCACGCAATATACCCACGAAATACCGCCAATAAGCTTCCATCTGCGAATAACAGCTGGAAATGAAAGCCTGATTATTACGCTAGGGCCTCGTGAAGAAGACACACCCTGCTTCGTCGCCACGTATGTGACATCGTGCTTTATTAATGCGAGGAACTTTAAATAATGAAAACAATGCAGGGAAATGTGAATTCCAGAGCTGGTTACAGCACGCGTCAAACCTAGAGTAATTAGAATACTGAATAATGAAACAGGACTAAATAGGGCAGGTTTGGCTATCGAACCGAGGTCAATTCGTGTCGAAACAAGCAGGCTACATCTGGGCCACGAAGGCTTATCGTAGGACGATCTGGATGTGGGCTGGTTAGCTTACAACAAAGATGAAACCACAGCTGAACAGGAAAACAGCGCAAGAAAGAGATCAGGGCAGAGGCTAACAACTGATCTTTATTACGGCGCCCAGTAAAATATAAAGATACGAACGCGCACACACACACACATACACGCGCATGCGCATGTACACGCCCACGCGCGCGCGATTACAGCAAGATGTTCACACAGATGATGCGCACGATTACAGCAAGACTTTAACACAGATGATGCGCAAGATTACAGCAAGACTTTCACACAGATGATGCGCAAGATTACAGCAAGGCTTTCACACAGATGATGCGCAAGATTACAGCAAGGCTTTCACACAGATGATGCGCAAGATTACAGCAAGGCTTTCACACAGATGATGCGCAAGATTACAGCAAGGCTTTCACACAGATGATGCGCAAGATTACAGCAAGGCTTTCACACAGATGATGCGCAAGATTACAGCAAGACTTTCACACAGATGATGCGCAAGATTACAGCAAGGCTTTCACACAGATGATGCGCAAGATTACAGCAAGGCTTTCACACAGATGATGCGCAAGATTACAGCAAGACTTTCACACAGATGATGCGCAAGATTACAGCAAGACTTTCACACAGATGATGCGCAAGATTACAGCAAGGCTTTCACACAGATGATGCGCAAGATTACAGCAAGGCTTTCACACAGATGATGCGCAAGATTACAGCAAGGCTTTCACACAGATGATGCGCAAGATTACAGCAAGGCTTTCACACAGATGATGCGCAAGATTACAGCAAGACTTTCACACAGATGATGCGTAAGATTACAGCAAGACTTTCACACAGATGATGCGCAAGATTACAGCAAGACTTTCACACAGATGATGCGCAAGATTACAGCAAGGCTTTCACACAGATGATGCGCAAGATTACAGCAAGGCTTTCACACAGATGATGCGCAAGATTACAGCAAGGCTTTCACACAGATGATGCGCAAGATTACAGCAAGGCTTTCACACAGATGATGCGCAAGATTACAGCAAGGCTTTCACACAGATGATGCGCAAGATTACAGCAAGGCTTTCACACAGATGATGCGCAAGATTACAGCAAGGCTTTCACACAGATGATGCGCAAGATTACAGCAAGGCTTTCACACAGATGATGCGCAAGATTACAGCAAAACGTTCACACAGATGATGCGCAAGATCTCACTGCAGGGCGAAGGTATCTCCCATTTTTCTTCAAATAACCTGGTCATATATGCTAGCTGCATTAACTTAACCCCAGCGAACTCCTTAATCGGATTCACCACCTAACTTTCTGCCGTCCCCTGCTAGGCTTTCCTTCCTTTGGAATCCAATTTGGTACCCTAAGCGACCATCGGTTATCCTCTCTTCGCACTACATGTCCTGCCTATGCCCATTTCTTCTTCTTGATTCCCACTAGAATGTCAGTAACTTGAGTTATTTCCCAGACTCACTCTACGCTTCATATCTCTTAACGTTACATCTACCATATTTCATTCCATAGCCCTAACTGTTATCCTCAATTTGAGTAGAACCCTTTTGGTTAGCCTCCACGTTTCGGCCCCACAGCTGAGTACAGGTAAGATGCAACTGTTGTATACTTTCCTCTTGAGCGATACCGGTAAGCTGCTATTCCAAATGTGCGACTACTTGCCAAATGCGCTTCATCCCAATCTTATTCCAGTTTCAGGGAGCCTTTAAGGCGGAGCTTAAATGTCTTCAAAGTTTCCTTCAACTCCTTTTACAGGTACCATTGTTCCGGGCAATCGGTCAATCTAAACCGACTGCGGTTTTCGGAAGTCGTTTCGCCCGGGCTACACACACAAAATCAACTTTCGTTAGTCCACTAGGAATCCAAAGCTCTGAGCTGTGTCGGAGAAAAATAATATAATTTAGTGTTGTGGATAGTTCTGCTCTTACAAATTGGAGATTCTTCACTGAGAAAAAAGACAAACGCACAAAAGACATGCTGCACGAAATTAAACAATACTATACCGGCCAACTCAGATAATTTGCCTAGTTATAATTTAATACTTACAGGGATAATTTCGCGCTCCATGTCATGATAGCGAACACAGCAAATAACAAATGTAGCAGAAAAGATGGCGGTTATACATGTTCGGGTAGCAGACAAAGAAAGTTCGAAACAAAAACAAAATGCGTGTACACTTAAGCATCGCCGTTAGGGGAAGACGCGAAATTTTTGTGGCACCCGTTCGCTGGGTTCACGCTGAGTACCTTCGCTCATGTGCGTTCACTTTGCTACTGACGTAACCAGTACTAAGTTTTAGCGCTTTTGTTGTTCACACATGCTAATTAGAATACAGTCGCAAGGTACCCGATTATGTTAATGGCCGCCCGACACAGATATAAATTACCGATTTAATCAAACAGTACAAGAATGGGCTGCGTGGCCTATAGGGGCACTGTGTATCTCTGGATCGAAGGGTCCTGGAAGAGTGGGTTCTGATCTTGCCCCCCCATCTCAAAGACGATTCCCGAGTTGGCAGTGCCCTCCGATTCGGCTGTGTCATGCAGTCCCGTGACGTAACACCACAAGATGACCAGCTGGTTTATGGCCATGTTGCCGGTTAAATACCTCCTGCCATCCTGCCACTACTAAGCCCGTGTTTTTTAGCTAACCGTGCAAACGCCGACAAACCAATCGCCGAACTTTCTGGAGGTAAAATTTATTACCATGCCGTTAAAGTGCGACATTTTCGCTAAAAGCGGCAAAATAATATAGATCAACGCGACAAGCCGCGAGACCGTTGCTTAAGTACAACATAAGTGAAGTTGCGTTGAAATTGCTGGAGTGATGTCGAAGAATTTATTTTTTTTTTCAGAAAACGAGTCCGTGTCGATGTATTCAGTCAATACGGTCATAAACGTCCGTGCTAAGAAGTGCCGTACAGAGTGTCGTTTTCCGGTTCATAAAAGGCTAGCGCCCCAAGACAATGTTGAAGTTTTTTTCAAGGCAGAAACTCGCAGTTTCAATGACGCCCGGGATCTTTGAGTAATATATTTGCACGTTCATTAGGTATCGTAAAATGCATGCTTGCGTTTTGGGCTCCCGAGTACAATAGCCCAGTGAAGGGCTACAGTATATCATGCAGTAGTATCAGTAGGACCCTGCAATGTTGTGCCACCGCACCAAGGAAGTACTAACAGGCGCTCTTGATCTCGAGAATATAAGGCAGAAAGTAGAACGTAATAAGTGGTTGCGCTAGATCGTCTTCGGCGCTCCATCAGTCGGCGCCAAACCACTGGAGCACCCCAGCGTGACCCTCACTATCCCGGATGTGTAATGAATGCGTACATTCCAAATTGCGTTCTCTCTGCTCGTGCGAACCGGGGGCACACATCCGATCCGGACTTGAGTCGTCCACGCGTGAAGCAGTTATTTGACATGGCAGCGAAAGATGGAGGTTTTGCATTAGGCTTGCCTCGGTTGAAAGTGTCCCATGACAGGAACTGTTGTGCGGATGCGATAAATCCTGACTCCGTTAGACAAAAAAAAAGAAGAAATACTTCAAGTGGAGGTCATGCTTACAAATGTAGCCGCAAGTGTTTTTAAACAAAGTGTGTTTAGAGCAGAGCTTGTTAGGGGACACGATGGGCGCACTCCCACGCACTGGTGCTGACTTTGACCAAGGAGGCCATTTCTACATTCTTTGCGGATATACCGTCGCGGCTATCATCTCTGACTTAAATGGGCAAGGTGACAGCTAGATGACTGTTCCTGCCTCCAGAGTACGCCCTCGTGTATTCAGATTATTGCAAGCGGATTCACACCAACAGCTGGTAACTGTTTACAGGCGTAAAGGACATAGAATAACATGTGGAGAAAGTTCTAAACAGCCGGAAATTCTTATCGCGTGTGCAGCGGACCAAGCCCAGCCTCCCTGACCCGGGAGCTGTTCGCTGCCGGTGCAGACAGCGGTATGGAGGCCACTGTGCCTGGCGCCGTCAAAGGGTGGTTCGACGCCCTTCGCCACTGCGGCAGCGGACGGGTAAGTGCGTGTTTTGATGCGGACAGCACAGCTAGACTCTGGATTAGGTCCAGCCTAAGGCACTTCCTTTTAGTCTATCCTGAGCTGCCGCACAGATTTTGAGTTCAAAGGCCACTCATGCACCGAACATGCCTTTAAAAAAGAACTTCATATGTGCGCGCGAGTGCAGCAAGTGCGTCAATGGCGGTTTTCGTTTTAGACACTTTCAAGATCAGCAGGCTACCCGCACACGACTTTCGTGTTCTTACGGGAAGGCGTACAAACCAGATATATACTTTCCAAAAATTTACGAAATCCATGTAAACAGTGGCATAGCGGTAGCGATCCTCAGAGAATTATGGCGCAACTCTAAAAGTACCACCATGAATTAGGAAACACGATCATTCGTGCGAGAGGCTTTTTTAACAAAGCCCCCATTTGTTATCAACAGAACTTTGGTGGGGAGCTCTCATATTTCTGTAGGCATTTTTCCAAATGAGTTCGAAGGGCGCAGTTTTCATTTCAGTTCATTTTATTTGCTTTCAAGTGAAAGCGGTTTTAAGGGAAAGTGCTTTGTGAACTTGTGCGGTTCTCCGTCTGTTTGCTGAGGCCTATCGAGTGTTCTACAAAGAGACATATTTTCAACAATGACTGGGAAGGAGGCGGTAACAGTGAAAGATGAGTTTAAAGCTGATATCGCAAAGCTACGAGAAGAAATTATAGCTGAAATCAAAATATTTCGTGAATCGATGGAGCGAGAAATGCGTAATGAAATTAGAGAACTGGAGAGTGAAAAACAAAGCTTATTTAAAAGCATCGAATTCGCACATGACTCTATCAGAGAGCTTGAGGAAAAGCTAAATGCAGAAATCGCTAAAAACAAGAACCTTGCGGAAGAAAATGAGACCCTTCAGTCGGTGCACACGAGTCTGGAAGGTAAAATGCCTGACTTGGAGAAGCGACTTACTCTTTCTCAGCAATACTCTAGAAGAGCCAACCTAGAAATTCAAGGAGTCATCAAAAATGACAGCGAGTCTGTGTTTGACATAGTCTCAAAGACAGGAACTGCAATTACTGAGCCTGTTGAAGAACGGGATATTGAAGCCTGTCATAGAGTGCCGACACGCAAGGCAGACAAGTCGAATATTGTGGTTCAGTTCCGGTCTCAATTCAAACGCGACAAGGTACTTCAGAAAGCCAAAAAAATGAGGCTGACAAACACTGATGTTGGGATAGAAACTTCTGACCCTGTATACGTAAAGGAACACCTCTGCCCGGCACAAAAGAAACTGCTTGCATACGCTGTTAAAAAAAAGTATGAGCATGAGTGGAAGTCTGTCTGGTCGCAAAATGGAAAAATTTTCATGAGGCAATCTGGTGGCTCGGCGGTTATGCCGATAACCAGCGAGAAAGATCTTATCAAGATCTTCTCGCCGGAAAGCAGTCGTGCAGAGTTAGAAACAGGCGATGTTCATAGCTCACCTAGCAATTGAAATGGGGCATCCTTCTGCTTGGTAATCCGTAAAAATTAAAGAAAAATGGCCTATCACGAACTTACGCTACCACAACAGGTGAAACTAAAGGACCGAAGGTGTGAAACTGTCCTGCACCTTAATGCCCGCTCAGTAGGAAATAAGGAAGAAGAAATCACGTTTTTGTTAAGACGGTTCACTTTTGAATTTACAGTTTTGATGCTCACTGAAACATGGTATCAATCTGGCCGCAAGATGTTAGAATTACCCGGTTACGAAACCTTCTTCCTTAACAGACCAAATAAACGAGGTGGCGGTGTCGTTATCTGTGCTCTCGCGTGCAAAAGATGCCACAAAATCGAAACCAAGTGATCTCTGTTGTATATCGCCCCCCAAATGGCAACATGAAGGCTTTTACAGATTATTTTGACCAGATTCTAGAATATGCGTCACTGAACAAATGCTCGCTTTTGCGCAGTGGTGATTTTAATATCAATATGCTTGACGAGAATGCTACTGTACGTAATTTTAACATGAAACTTATGTCTTGCGGTTTTGTAAACTCAATAGAAACACCAACACGTGTCACGTGCACTAGTGCGACTGCACTTGATTTCTCAATTAGGAATATTGAAACCAGTGTACTTTCTTGCGGTACAATTGCTTCTGATGTAAGTGATCACTGTCCGGTATTTGTCGTTTTTCGGAATGAACATGTTAAGCGAAACATTGTGAAACAGTCCATACGTGTGCAGCGCATCAACGATGCCTCATTGGAAGCTTTTAAGCACGATATTATGAACTTTGACTGGTCTTGTGTGTTGCAGAAAACGAGCGTCAGTGATGCGTACGACCTATTTTTTCACCATTTCCTTCGTCTTTATTCGAAGCACTTTCCGCTGGAAGTACACACCCCTTCCAAAAAGATAAGAAAACCATGGTTTACAAAACAATTGTTCAAAATGATAAAGGACAAGAACACGCACAGAAGAGGCGCTGCTTTCTTTCAAATGTTAATGAACCGATAGAACGCGGAGCTACGGAAGGCTAAAAATCTCTATTATCAGCGGCTCTTTTCTAACGTCAGTTCAAGTAGACCTGATACTACCTGGAAAGCTTTAAATAATGTCCTTGGTCGCCGTGTAAATAACCATGCTACGAAAACGATGCTTGTCAGTTGAAACGAAGTAAGGAGGAGAGCACTCGCACAACATTTCAAAAAAATTTTTTAATAGTGTTACTTCATCTCAAGATCCTACAAGCACCCTTATCGCCGGTTAGCCTAGTCAGGTTAGCGAAACTGTATTCTTCGAGCCAACTGATGCAAGTGAAGTTTATAACGTGTATATGGGAATTAGTATTAGCAAAGCTTTAGATATAAACGCCATGCAGATGACACCGTTGACATATGTCATATCTATAATTTGTCCCATGCTTTCTCATATCTATAATCTGGCACTTGAATCCGGGGTTTTTACCAACGGAATGAAGACTGCAAAAGTGTCAGTAATTTAAAAAGGGGGCGACCGAAACTTCCAGGAAACTATAGGCCGATTTCGGTGCTCCCCGTGTTTTCTAAGGGACGGGAAAAGGTTATCTCTTCAAGAATAACGAAGGTTTTTGATAAACGAAAGGTAATATCTGAGTCGCAGTTTGGTTTCAGAAAAGGCAAATCAACAGAAGCAGCCTTATTAGCAATGAAAGAAATTATCTTGAACAATATTAATGACAACTTGTATACGGTGGGCCTTTTCCTTGATTTTTGTAAGGCATTTGACTGCTTAAACCATGCGATCCTTGCTTATAAACTTCAAATGTACGGAATCCGTGGTAAACCACTCAGACTGCTTGAAGATTACCTCCAAAACAGAAGCCAGTCAGTATCTGTAGATAATGAACTTTCATCCCCTTTACCTATTAGCTGTGGTGTCCTGCAAGGGAGCGTACTTTGACCCTTTTTGTTTAATACCTATATAAATGACATTGTAACTATAGATCCTTCTATTCATTTTTGTAATTTACACCGATGATAGCACATTACTTCTTTCAGGCCTTAATCTCAATGATGTAATAGCGAAAGGTAACGGCCTACTGGATAGATCATCTAGGTGGTCAATGATGAATAAATTAAAGATAAATCCTACAAAGCCGAAGGCTCTAATATTTCGCGCAAGAAACAAGCCGACAACACTAAGCTGTGTACTGAAGTTTGAAAACAAACAAATAGAGATTGTTGAGGAACATAAATCCCTTGGTGTATATTTTTCATCTCATTTAAACTGAAATGCTCACGTTGAACATATCTGCAAAAAACTCTCTTCTGTCTGTGGGGCCCTCTCGCGATGTTGTGCAACTCTACCTATGAAGTGCAAACTACAAGTTTATTACGCATTATTTTTTTCTCACCTTAACTACTGTAGTTTAGTGTGGGCCACAATGACCAAGGCAAACATGAATAAGCTTCTCGTATTGCAAAATAAAATTGGTCGTATAATGGCTGATGTTGATTATGTGACTACCTCCAAATATGCATTCCAAGCACATAACATTATCCGTGTTGATGAATTGTATAATTATAGGTTACTACAAATCATGCATTTTTCGAAGGCATCCATTGCTGAATTTTATTCTTCCTTAGCATCTTTGTAGACGCATCGTGATAGCATGCACACAAGTACTAATGCATGGAATGTACCACGTTTTCGCATTGATTATAAATTACAAATGCTATCTTACAACCTGCCCCATCTTTTAAATACTTATCAAAATACAATAGGATACACAAAAGCCGAGCTGCGCAAATGTTTTGTTGAAATGTGATTTTATGCTTCTGTTTGTAGATTGCTGAATGTTTGCCCAGTTGACATTTTCCCCCTAAATTACTGCGCATTTCAACTGTTTTTCTCTTTGTGCCATTTACTTTAAAGCTTATTGGTGAATTTTCATGTGTATTTAATTTTTTGTTATTGAATGTGACTACTGTATGTATGACAGATTTGGAAATTTCCTTCACCACTCGTCTGCTGCTGCGTGTATGGGTTTCCTGGACACTGTCAAGCTGCGAAGGCAGCTTTTATCCGGGAAACCCTCCAGTTGAGCCTGGAAATAAACTTATTATTGTATTGTATTATTGTCACAATCGTAACTGGGTAGCGGGAGAAATCAGCCCAGGCCTGCTCATTGGACAATGAAGTTGAGGTAATGTTGTGGCGCATAATCGTCCCGCGGTCCAAAACCCATGTCCCGAGTGTCGTAAAAAAAAATAGGTCAAGGAGGGGGCGCAGTCCAGTTCCACCCTTACGAGTGTGACGTGAACGCATAATTAAATGGCTCGCGTTGGTCAGTATCCCTTGCGACCCTCGTTCGCGTCCATTCATTTCACGGCTCCCTTCATCAGTAAGGTTTTATTTCTTCCTCTATTTCGAATACATACTCATTCTTATACGGTCCTGAGATGCCCCATTATATAAATTGCACCCGCCATGGAAGGAACTTCACGGTTGAACCAAGCGGTTCCACAGTGCCTGTGTGGCCTAGAGACAGTGTGTCTTAACACAGAATCCATGTACCTTAGACGGTCGGATTCTGATCCCATCGTCCCATCTCAAACGCGAAGCACGAGTTAGTATTTTGATTTCGTGACGTCACACAACCTGACGACTAGTTATCGAAAGGACGTGTCTCCTGCCATCTACCACCTGTCACAAGCACTGTGATTTTGGGCTCAAAACACAGACAAACCTGATGCCAGGTTTTGTGGAGATTGGGACATTTATCGCTATCGCTTTAATTCCCCTCGGCAGCTGAAGGCTCCGCCTCCTAGGAAACGGGTCCGCGAGAAATGGTCTCCCCCGACGAGTCGCAAATCCGCAGTCTGTGTAAAAAACACCGCTTTATTCCGGGTCAACAAAAAGGTACTTTGGAATGATAAAACATCGGAAGACACCGCACGGCGAAGGCTCACCCTCGAGTCGAGCATACTTCGCACCCCTCGATAAAGTCTGCACATTCACAGTTGTGCTACCTCCGCGCGCACCATGACGAAGGGGAAGGAGCGCGCGATGTTCAAAAGTCCATGAGGCTCATTCTCAAGCCGAGTATATTGAGTATATGTCTCGCCCCTCGATAAGGTCTGCACATGCGCAGTTGCACTACCTCTGCGTGCACCAAGACAGAATGCAAGAAGCCAGCGCAGCATCAAGTTCCGCCACGGAGAAGGGAAGGTCTATTCGTGAATCCCGTGAAGCTGGAACATTGTTGAAATATAACGTTGCCGTTGTAGTCGATATGCCTGCTACCCTAGCGCAGAAATTTTCTGCTACCTCGACCTCACTGCGTCTTTGATAGAGTGCGAGAGATTTGATTGGGTAGATTTGTTTAGGGCATGTTCGGAGACCATGAACACATTCCAGATACGTGATAAAGGCTTGCGGGGATCAAGCGTTTCACAGAATGACCGCCAGCGTTTTGCCTGGAGGGCTTGAATTCGGCGCTGAATTTTCTTTTGCAGGCGCCTCGCATCTCTGAGGTCGAGGCGCGACTTCGTGCGCCGGTATCTACGCTCTGCCCTCCGTTGCAATGCTCGCAGGCGCTGTAATTCCGTATCAACCTCTGTGTAGGTAGGCACTGGGGTGGAGAAAGACGTCGCGTTTATCATGGCCCCCTTAATTTTTTCTTCAATACTTGCAGAGAGGCCTGCTGTGCAAGCATCTTCCATAAGTGCTTGAAATGCCGACCAATCGATGTGGCGCATTCATGGGGCAGACGTGGGTGTGGAAAGGCCATTAATGATCACATATGTAGGAATGTGGTCACGTCTGTGTGTTTCTATATCTGCAAACCATTAGATGTTGTTTGTAAGGCATCGAGATACGAAAGCTAAATCACGACAGCTGCTGTAAGTTGCCTCTCGAATAAAGGTTGGTGTACCGTCATTAAGACATTGCAGGTCATGATAAAAGGCGAAGGACACAAGCTTTTTTCCCTTGAGGTTCATTCGAACACTTCCCTACATCATGTGGTGAGCGTTAGTCTCCTATGATGATCCAAGGGCTAGGTGTGAACGCCATCAAGTCGCTCAATCGTGTGGCGTCAAAACGACTGGATGGCGACATATACGCACCCATAAGTGTAAACGTGAGATTGCGCTTCTTCGCTGTCAGGCAAACGTACTGGTTATCGTTGCTGGGAGTAACCGGATGGATTACATATGTGAGTTCTTGCCGAATATAAATGACCTTGCTGTTTCCCTGGTGCGTTGAAGATGCAAATGCCTCGTAGCCTGACAGTCGTAATATCTTTGGTACATTCGGCTCACAAATAACAAGGATGGGTATGCGATTTGCATGAACATATTGCCGAATATCTGCAATTCGGGACTGAAGCCCACGGACATTCCATTGAAAAATAGAGGCGTCCTTGAATGTTTTTCCAAATGTTAATGCTGGGGGAGCCATTGTGTCTGCTACAGTAGAGCCGTTACAACTGGTGTTAGCGCGTCCAGAACCTGTAGCGCATTCTGTGCTGCTGGCGTGTGCAGATTAGATAGCACAGCGCGGATTGCATTCATCATGGACGTGAGAATGGCACTAGTAAATTGTTATATTGTGAGGCTTGCCTGCAAGAAAGCGATACATTGTAAAGATGCGGGACATGGATAATCCTTCGTGATAGCAAGGAGAAATATTCAGCATATTTAAAGGGCGATCGCTCAATTACGACCACAAATTCTACACATGCAAAACTACACAAAGTACGAAAGAGCAGTGTTCACTACATAAGTAGAAATATAACCGCTGCCACCGTATGCCGCCGTGGTGTAGTGGTTAAAGTGTGCGTGCTGGCTGAGAAGACCGAAGTTCGAACCACAACACACAATGTTTTTGTTCAAATGTAGTGTTATTTTATAGCTCGGCATGCTTTTCCAGCCTGGCGTCCAGTTTTTTTCTGAAACAAGGGCCACGGACCATACAGGAATTTCCAGAATGAGAGTTCCGCGCGGTTTCATTTCGGTTCAGCCCGTATTAATTAACCAGAAACCGGACGAACGCGTCATTTCTGGAACTGATACCAGGCAGAGTATTTCCGCTTCTGAACGAAGCTCAACCAGAATAACTATGCCGGACACGCCAGCGCACTAAATAAGCATGATACCAGACATATTATAAAACTATTCAGTAATAAAGAGCACGCTTCGTTTGACTAATACCTCGAAAATACGAAGCCATCGAAGTGTGCGCTAGCAAGCATATACACGCCTCGCGTCGTTTTTGCGCGTACAACAGTCGCTACAGCTCGTACGATCTTGCGATGCGTCTTCATATCTGCGACTGAAGATCTGCCGCCTTCAACGTGAAAGTGGAAGCAGGAACGTATCGTTTCCCTAGCGATGACAAAAAACTGCTCGGCAAAAAATAAACTTCGCTGACCATCGAAAGATGCGCAGATAGCCGCACCCCAGGCGACGCGTTCTCGAATGTTTACATATTGAGACCGCTCTGTCGGAAGTGTATTCATTGACGCCGCGGCTCCGCTGGTAGCACGTGAAGCTAAAACGCCCAGTATTACAAGCATTAGTGCACCGGATATCTCTGTATGTAGGAAAACTTATAAGCGTTCGTAGACGATGAAAAACACATCAACACTAGTAAATTATGATACCTTGAGGTTTGCCTGTAATAAAGCGACGCATTATAAAGATACGGAACATTTGTAAACCCTCGTGATAGCATGGAAAAAGATTCAGTGTGTTTAAAGGGCGATCGGCGATGTACGGCCACAAATTCTACAACCAAGGAAAATATACAAAATACGAAAGAGCAAGACTAGCTAAATATACTGAATAATAACCACTGTAACTATTATGCGTTGTGCAGTAGTGGTTAAGGTGCCCGTCTCAAGACCATGAAGACCAAGTTCGACTCCAGACTAGGTATTTATTTTTTTCAAATTTTAATCATTTTTTGAAATGTAGTCGTGTTATTTTATATTGTTGTATGCGGGTTAAGTGGAGAAATATGGGAGAGGCCTTCGCCCTGCAGTGGGTATAATCAGGCTGATGATGATGATGATGATGATGCTTTTTCCAGCCTGGCGACGCGCTTCTTTCCGGTAGCGAGATGCCATCAACCGTACAGGTCATTCCGGTATCAGAGCTCCGCGCGGTTTCATTCCGGACTTTCCAGTGCAGTACAGAAATTTCCTGAAATAGCCCACACTCCTGTAGCCCAATCCTGTACAGTAAACCTGTATACGATTTCCTGTACGAATTTTATACAGGAGTTTGCGGGAAAACTATAGCATCCTCAATGGTTCCTACTGAAAAGTAAGTTTAAAAATAGTGTTCCGGCACTGGTGACTTGCGCTGCAGAACAGATCTTTACCGCCAACACTGTGCTTGATGACTTCACAGCCGTTCAGGGGGTTCTCGAGCAAACGACGGCGAAAATGCTGCAGCCCTACTGGGTGCGGCTTGTACGGTGTGGCGTCGCCTCTAGTATTTTGTACTAGAATATACCTGTACGATTCTATGAGCTGCTATTGGCACGAGGCAGGGCGATGGCGGTGCTACTCAGAAACAGCCTGGCATGACGAACAAATGGCCTACAGCTTGCTTGGAAACAGCATAAGTCTTGGAATCAGTCTTGTAGTTTCAGCTCACACTTTAATGGATTCCTTAGCAACGGTGTGTGGTAGCTACTGTTGTGTTGTTGGCTGCACGAGTTATTCTACGAAACACAGCACGGTATTTTACCACCGATTTCTAAAAAAAAAAAAAAGAGCTTCATCGACAAATTGAATTCTGCGATCAGGCGCCCCCTCTGCATCTGAGAAAGCATGTATGCTCGGAACATTTCACGTGGGGCTGCTACCAAAACGGGATGGTTCTGATATACGAGTTTGGCCTCGCGAGTACAAGGCGATGGTTGAAATCGGATGTTGAGTCGAAAATCTTTCCGCACACGACATAAGCTAAGCCGCCTGAGTGAGGATCGCTGATCTTCAACGATATTCTGGGAATAACTGCGATACAACCGAATTTCTGCACGCTGCCGATATGTTGCTGGTCCGATCTCGTACTCTAGCTCCGCTGCTAAGGCGGCGCCAAGATTACATCTTTCTTTTATTCTGAGACAATTGGGTTGACATTAAGGCTGTTCTACGAAGAGACCAGTTACAATAGCGCTGATCAATTCCAAAGCGCCGTCCGCTGCGGCTTCAATGTGAACAAGTTTAGGCCTAGCGACGACTATAAGGCCATGGAGCCGGCTCGGCAATGGAGTGCAGTTGTCCGCCGCTCTCGCGGGCAGCACCTTTCTGGTAAGCTCGCTGCATTCAGCGCTGCAAGTGTTGCAAATTTGTCGTCTACTTTCTTGATGCGGCTGGAGTCAGTCATATTTCGATGTACCGTTTAACATATATTGCGCTGAGCAAACCATCCTGTGAGGATGGAACGGGGCTACATGCTGCGCCTTAGGCCCGTACTATCAGGTTGTAATTATCGGACGGCGCACTAGGCAATGCCTATAGTATAACTTCTGATGGGAAGATAGTGAGAGACCGGAAAGCGTGGCGTGACATGGTCCATAGAGTCACGAAGAGTCGGACACGACTGAACTGAACTGATATGACTTGTTGCTCCTGAAAGTTGCTTTAGAGTGCGAAGTGTACGTAGTTGAAACTGCATGGCCACCCCATGCGCTTTCAAAATTTGCACCCTGGCTCGGCGCACCTTCCATATCCTACTGTAAACAAACGCTGACACCGCTGCTGAACTTCGTAATGAATAGTTGTTGGTTGCGTATTACATGTAAGACGTCAACATGAATTTGAAAATTGCTTTTGCGCAGAACGCAATCATTTTCTCAACAGATCCTGACCACAGTGGCTCCGTTTCGATGGAGGCGAAACGAAGTGGCGTCCGTGTGCTATGCGATGTCAGCGCACGTTGAAGATCCCCAGGTGGTCGATATTACTCCGTAGCCCTCCACTACGGCTCCCCTTTCTCTTTCCACTTTCACTCCCTCCTTCCTCCCTTCCCTTATGGCGCGGTTCAGGTGTCCACAGAGCAAGTGTGACAGATACAGCGCCCTTCCCTTCCTATGAACCAATTATTATTTATTATTATTATCTGAGGCCCTCCAGTATTTATCCACCGCAATTAGTATTTCAAAAGGCGTTAGTTTTGGTCGTATGGCAGCGCGTTGAAGAAAAGACAATAAATTGATCAAATGCCATCCGAGGGAAAATGTTCCATTTGGCAGGGGTATTGCTGTGTGGGCAATAATTTCGCTGGCAGCGAGACGATTTAGGGGTCAGTATATATCAAGAAAAAGAAAGGGGGATTTGTATTAACGATCGGTCGCCTTCATATATACCGGCCACTTGCATCGGGGTTTGTGAGTGCACATGACTTAAGACTTCTAGGGAACTGATGCTTCATACTTCAAGAATTAAGCCGCATGCAAGATCGCTCCTCGTTCTGCCCCCTATGGCCATTGCAATTATTGCCAATTTTTTTTATATCGAATCTGAATGACGAGTCCTATAGCTGTCATTGCCCGATGACATCAAGGGCGACTCATTTGCATCAAAAAGTGTATTTCACATGGTGCCATACGGGAGAGCGATTGACGTTCGCACACCTCGACAGAATGGCAGCGGAAGCATTTAGCTTGGCTGCGCACCTGTGTCATCATGTGACGTCACGCAAAGCAATGCTGGGCAACGTGCGTGAGTTTAAATTTTGATTCAAGTTTTTTGCTTATTTAAAATTATTGCTTGCATATTGTAATGAATGTAATTGGGTACTGTGATGACCAAGCTGTCACCAATATAAATAAATCTTTAACTCGGCATGGTCAAAAAATCGCCGGAGTTGCCCTTTAACCTAGATGACCAGCCTAACCTCTCTAGTCCTCGCGCCGGGCTACATCAGCAGGATTGCCTGATTCTGGCGGACGATTGAGTGTAACATCGATGACACGGGCACCGTGTAATCCTTGACTACACTGACGCAGCGTGCCGCAGTTCCTCTGTAGAAATTCATTCACATGCTTCATATTTATCGCATCAGGACAAATAAACTCCAAACGTCATAATTATATACCCTCTCTGAGCAGCTCTCATGTTGCGGCGAGAGCACCTGTCTAAACCGGCGATATAGTGCCTAGAATACATAGGCTAGTGTGCCGTGCGGAGCGGTCTCCCAATCGAAGGAGGTGGCCGCGCCGGCCATGGCTTCCAAGTGTAGCCGCCAGGGCCCGGGCGCTGTTAGTCGTAAAGGTGCTGTCGGCGGCCCCGGCGGCTCTGGAGTGTTGGCTTGCTGCTGTTTCATTGTCGCATTTGCAAATCGTTTCGTTCCCGTTTATGATTTTAGAGCGCAGCTCTTTGGCGCCCGTTCCTGCGTTTCGCGTCGTCGTCGCCATTGCCGTTGTCCCTCGTAACCAACGCCGCAGCAGGGACAGCGCGCGCTCCTGCCGCACCGTTCGCCGCTACTGAACCCCCCCCCCCCCCCCCGAACCTCCTTCCTGCATGGCGGTGACGGTGTTCTCCCGTTGCCGAAGTGCTGGCTCGGCATCACCGGATCACAGTGCGTGCATCCCAAGCCGAAACTCAGAGCCACGTTGACATCCTAGCAGTGTCAACGGCATCAGTCAGTCGCTGCTATACCATGACCTCTCGATAACCTAATTTCTCTATAATAAGGGAGTAACTACTCATTGACATCCACCCAAGTGCAGCCTTATGACTACAAAGGTAATCTATAGAACGTTCTGAAAAAACTTCGCAGTTAAAGAAAAATTCGTCCTAACTCCCGGATCAGTAATTACTCACTTATTACAAATGTATCCACCCTGGGGGATTCCCCTAAATATCCGACCAATTTAATTGCTCGCTTGGCTCCTCCTCATGCCATTCCTGTACGGCGGCAATCAGAGCGCCGGATCGGTGGCGGCGGATCTCGATATGTGCACCGCCCGAGCCAAAATGCATAGCCGCCGCCGTTCGCCACTGCAAACTGCCTGGCCAAACGTTGTCTGTAATTGCACATACATGTCTTGCTAGAATTCTTTGCTTCGATCTATCGAAAAGCTGAAACTGCTGATAAACTGCGCTAAAATTTCGCATTAGGAAGTAATGCAATCGTCGGTAATGTTTTCTTATTTGTTCCTCCTTTTATTTGAAGCCACTGAAGTGAGCGTTGCCCCCTCATACAGTAGCACCAGCTTTCAGCGGCTATGCCAGCCATGCAGCGGAATCTGCGGGTGCGTGTCACGCGAGAACAGGGAGCTTATGGAGGCCGGTGTCTCACGTTCGTAGCTTCCAGTGCGTAGCCTCGGAAAGCTGTCCACAACTATGTTTACGCTATAGGTAAAGCATCAGGGAATAAAAAGAAAAAAACTCGCTTCATGCCGCTTTTTCAGAGCGGCTGATTTTGAAACCATACAAGGTAAAGTTTTATGTGCGGCGAGCCGTTGGACCCCACTCGACTTCTGGGATGGGAGAGACTGCAAGCGGCTTCCAAAATATGTCGGAGTTTCGATAATACTGAGCAGTGGCTTCAAAAGTGATTGATTCCTATGTTTTATTATTTCGTGAATGAGAATTTATTTGGTAATCATGTTGTGTTATACGCAGACTGATATTTTCTTTCGACGTTTGCCGTTTCTTTCCTTGCAAACTTTAAGGTCACTTTTTTTTTTCAGAGGTCTAAGTGACCTTAAAGTTTGCAAGGAAAGAAACGGCAAACGTCGAAAAAAAAAATATCAGTCTGCGTATAACCTCTGAAAAAAAAAATATCATCTGTGTTTGAATTAAGTGAACTATGGCTTCCGAATAAAAAAACTGGACTGAATCCGATTCAGAATATGCTTGTGCAGTTTATCACAATTAGCGATCATCAAAAACGTTTCCCTGCTTTTTTCGTGTACTCATGACGATATAAATATTGAGTTACTAACAGCAGGTACGATAAAACTGAAGAACGTCCACATCACCTATCTGAAGCATGGGATCCGCGTTGTGATAACAACGAATAAAATGTGAAATTGATGCAATAGATACAGCACTGCACATGGCTGTTATGTTTTGTTATGGTGTCGCATGGCCACAATCCCCACCGTCATCGACCAGTTACAATAAACGTTCTCTATCGCGATTATGTTCGAATGACCGTCGCGATCTCTAAACGGCCTCCATCTTGAGTGAGCACGCACGTGTTGCATTCGACAGCCTATACGATCGCTGTTTATGTGCACAAACCACAGTCAACTGGATGTGGAGTGAGTAAAACCGCTATTGAATGTTCCCGTATAGCAGCAACAAGTTCGGATCAGATAAGATTGCTCAGGTAATATGAATTGCGATCTAGATGTTGCTCCAAATTTACGAGTTGAGGCGCTGAACTTTGGGCATTCAAACTTTCTTTTATGCTTCACTTTAGAACAGAAGGAACAAACTATAAACAAAATTATACATCTAGCTCGCAGTACACGTTAAACTTTTCGTTGATTTATGACGCAGTGTATACTAAATGTTAGACCCACGGCCCCGCCCAGCAGAAATCACCCTTCTATGATGCACGATCGAAGGATAAAAATAAGCAGCGGCGTTGAGGGTATATGACGCGATAGCGTTACACACAGAAGGACGCTGTTTCTTCGCCATTTATTTCTTGATTCTTTACTTTTTTTTACACCAATACTTAGCAGCAGCAAACATTGCAGTTTGATACTAAGGCACTTTTTCCTTAAGTATTTCAAATGATTGATTGATCCGTCTAAAACTCTTAATTAGCATCATCAAGCATTGGATTCTCATTCTTAGCATTTTGACATCTTCGAAACCCGCTTTTACGGATTTTTTTATTCCATCAACTAATGAAATATTTACAATATCTTAATAATTCGTCAGCGCCTATCGCACACCAGTCAATCATCAATCACGAGCTATTGCTTAGAACCTGACAGTCAGCGGCTATTCTTAATTCGCTTCCGCGCGCCCTCATACCGCAATTTCGCACGCTCGGACCGCGCTTTATTTTCTTAGCTGCTTTGGACGACTTCCGCCGTAATCTGTAAAAATATGTTGAGGACTTTCTACGGGCAGTGCTAAGTCGGTATGTGTTTGCTCCACCAAGAAATGTTTCACAGAAATACATTATTACGGTACGGCAAGCCGATGAAAACAGGAGAACAGAGGACCGAGAGATGATGTTCGATTACCCTGAGATGACGTCTAATGAAATCTTGGCGGGCCTAGCGCGAGCAGCTCCTGCCCGTGCCACTTCCCGATTCTTCCTCCTTCCTCGTCCATAACATGACTCGGGGCCACCGAGCGATCGTCCCGATCGTAGACGAGGAAGTTTGTCAATGCTTATGACTGCATGAAATGACTATGGGCGTTCCTAGATGGCTGAAGAGGAAGAAGGAAGAAAACTGCTTGCCGCCACGACGATCGTCGGTTTGATTTTCGCCCAGGGTGCTTTCAGACCACTGGTCTCCAATATACGATGGCCGAGGCACAGGCACGCACCGCATGGCATGGGAAGGGGTCAATGTTCATGTGTGGCGGCGTCTTGGGTCGGTGGGGTCTCAGGTCGGCAAAGCGGGTCAATAGGCTCACATGGTCTTCGGTTGTGTCGCTGTGTCTTGTGATTGTGTGGGTAGCGTCTCGGATCAGTCTCCTCCGTCCTGTCTTGTGGTCGGGGTTGGAGTCGTGGCGGAGGAACTGCAGGACGCCGAAGCTCCGGATATGGATGAGGGGGTGATGATGAAGTACCCCGCACCTCAAACCAAATTGTTATGCTACGGCAAGTCGATGAGAACAGAGGGCAGGGAGAGGATGTTCGATGACCGTGAGATGACGTTTATTGAAATGTTTTCTGGCCTAGCGCGAGCGCTCCTGCCCGCTTCTTCCTCCTTCCTCGTACGTAACTATATAAAGAGGGAAATATTTCAAACGAAGACAAAGACCGATCACAGAAAGAGCAGCGCGTACAGCTATCAAGGTATGACTGCTCGGATGCTGGCTGCAGTCGTAGCCCGGATGGATGGATGGGTGGATGTTAGGAGCATCCCCTTTGAAACGGGATAGTGATATCCATGACCCTGGTCAACCTTTCTTATTTGTTTTGTTTTTTTAACTTCGGTAATCCGTCAACTTTAACGACTTTTCTTTTAGTCCCTAGTTATCTTTAAATGGCAGTGATTAATTTCGATTTAGCCTCGATGCAGCTGCCACAAAATGCATCTCTATGCATCTGTCACTACAAGGTAGTTGAATTCCGGCTGAACTTACCACGCAAGTCGAGGGCACCTCCTTTGCGAGCGGAACAGCTACTCCCACTCACTCTAAGGCTGTCTGGGAGTGTGCGCACCGTTTAGGGTGCATCGTTAATAATACCTTTCAAATTATTAACGGGGGACAGCATCCCATCCCTGCTATTTATCCACCAACCTTTCATATGTCTTTTGTTACTTGAACCACCGATTCATTAACGCTTCCTTTGTTACCTCTAAACCCCCAGGCCTCAGGTAAAGTGACCATGACAACATCGACATTTGCATACACATTCCAGTATAAGATGTCGGTTGTTTCTGGGCATCTACCGCACATAACACAAGGCTCATCTTGAATAAACTTCCTTCTGTATCTACGCAGGTTCTAAGACATCCTGAGCTATAGCTTCGAAAAGAAGGCCGCTGCCTATTGAGTTTTCACAGAACGTTTCCTTTTTAATTCGAGTTTTTCACTTTCTATGTATTCCAAGGGTCGGCTTCTTTTTCATTGACTTATTCCACTTTTGAGCCTCTGTGCTCTTTACCTGCATTTAAATGTTCTTGATTTCTCTGTAATGCCTTCCGACATACTTAATGGCTAGCCTTCTGGTCCTTTTCCGCCACTGTGAGTTAATGCTCGTTCGTTATAGGTATTTAAATACTTTACCTACCCACCTATTGTCGCCGAGCCCATGTCTACCTACACGATTTCGTTTGTAGTCTTGCCATGGACGCGAAGTCCTAATCCTACCACATATCTTTGATTTATTTCTAACCCCGATTGAACTTCCACCCTTAAGCACAAAACCGCGTTCCCGAATGTAAGTTCTGGTACCATTATTCGTTTCCAACTACCGTTACGTACTTCACATCTGTTGTACTCCGAAATGGCATGTGTTTCATATCGCGACATCACTTCGTCCTGGTGGCCTGTGCTCTTTTTCCATGTATACCCGTCCTTCGTTTATGTATACTCCGAGATATTTATATTCTGCCAGTTTTAGTATCTCGCTTCCAGCTTTCTATCAGTGAATTCGTTGAATACCACCAGACCCGAGTTGATGCCGCTGAAGGTGAAGCCGACTGAGTCTCCCTCATATTCACATATATCAACCAGTGCTCGTAAATCTTCCTGGCTATTCGCTCATAGAACAAAGTGATTAGCGTACATTATTACTGGAAGCGTTTGTTCTACATCTGTTCCACCTAGCTTATAAGAGAGATTAAAACTAACATGGCTGTCTTGCAGATTATTTTTCATATTATACATATAAATCATGAGCAACTGTGATGATAGCGGATGTCATTGCCTTAGTCCTTTGTATTCCTCGACAATAGACGTACTTCATAACCCCTCTCATGCAATCTCAACTTTATTATCTCTGTATATTGACTTCAGTAATACAATTACTTCTTTACCAATGCCTTCAGATTCGAATATGTTCCAAGAAGTTCCCTGTTGACCCTGTCGTATGCGCACTTATGTCCAGAACGGCTAAATACAGTGGTCTGTTTTCCGCCCTGTCTATTTCTGTATGTTTTCGGTTATTAAAAATGCTATCATCTAGGCGCCTACTACTCCTGATCCCGTTCTGCAGTTCGCCCAGTATATTATTACTTTCTATCCATACCTGCAGTTTTAGATTTACTGCCTGCATTGTCAGCCTGTACGTAACTGACTTATCGTAATCGGTTCAAATGATTTACTGTTCTTCCTATCTCCTTTTCCTTTATAGATTAAATTCATCCAACTCCGTCGCCAGCTGTCCGGAATTTCTAATTTGTTATGACTGTTTTCAATGCTTTGAACAATGTATCTTTGTTTCTTGGACCATGGCCATTATTAGCTTGATTGGAATTTCGTCCGTCCTTATGGCTGCACACAGAAGAATATTTGTGTCCGCCATCTTCCAGTTAAGATTTGTCAATTGTAAGCTCCTGTCCTTCATCCTGTCTGATAGTTGATTTGGGGAGATTACCCCGTAGTCGCACCCAAATGATATGGCCCGCTTGCACAAACCTTTTAGTCCAGTGTTATTCTGATCTTGAGTGTTAATGAAATCTTATTGGAGTAAACGTTCTTCAGCCGATGAGATGCTCGCGCGAAACAATCTAGACTGGAATAAGACAGAAGGTGAAGACTGTAATATGATTTGAGCCTAGGCTGTCTCGGGCAATCTTATCTTAATCTTAAAATCAGTCCAACATGGCTTCCCTGCGCTTGGTCTGCCTCGAGACGCCCGCCTAATACTTGTTGCGGCATGAACGTGTGTTCCGTGACAGGACAAATACTCTCTATACGTTGCCCTGAGGTCGAACACCCGATGCGTCGTAGCGGCGCTTCTTCAGTAGACACTCGGAATGGCACGCTCGGGCTTGGACGAGGACGTCTCGGCGTTGGCGACTGTCACGCCGTTTCAAAACGAACTATCTTGAAGCACGCCTGATTCGCACGGCAACACAGATCGGAAGAGAGAGAGAGCAGAACTTTTTATTTATTCCAGCGGATGAAGAGGCTCCGGCCCTCCGTCGCTTGGGATGGATGGCGGGTGCCCCGCCTCAGACGCAGGCCGGCAGACGTTGTTGGCCGGCGGCGTCCCAGGCCAGCTGGATGGCGGCTAGCTGGAGCTCAGGGTCCGAGCAGCGCAGCATGGTCTCCCAGAGTTGCGGCGTCAGATTTAGACCCCTCCCGGGAGAAAAGGGGCAGTCCGAGAGGATGTGTTCGAGGGTCCCTCTCGAGTCACAGTTTGCACACAATTCAGATCTTTCTCCTGGGAGCATATGGCTCACCAGGAGCGGGTGCGGAAATGTCCCAGTCTGAAGGCGACGCCAGGCGACGGCCTGCCTGAAATTTAGGGTAGGGGCTGGCGCAGCAGCCACCCGTCTACTAAGTCTATAATGCTGCAGAATTTCTGTGTAAAATTTGGCACACTCTATGGTCCCCGCTCCAAGTCCCCCCTCTCTGCCGCCGGCTCGGTGGTAGAGCCCTCGAGCCATGGCATGGGCGGATTCGTTGCCGGGAACGCCAGTGTGCGATGGAGTCCAAATCAGCTGTATAGTTCGCGAGATTGGTGATTGCTGTAATATTCGAATTGCCTGGGGAGCAATCAACCCACGACTGTAATTTCGTATGGCAGTTTTGCTGTCGCAGATCACGAAACGCGCCTTTGTCTGGGCGCAGGCTAGAGCTACAGCCACTTCCTCAGCTGCCTCAGGAGATCTAGTTTTCAGGGTGACCGCGGTGATCGGTCTACCCGACCCATTCGATACCGCTGCAACCATAAAGGGGCTTGCCCCTCCGGCAGCATCTACAAAGGCTACTTCCTCCGGCGGCAAGCGGCTAAATTTCTTACTGAGCATTTGAGCTCTTTTTTCCCGACGCTCCGTATGGTGTTCGGGATGCATGTTTTTTGGCAGCGGAGGTATCCATAGCCTGTCCCGTACAGCCATGTACGTGACAGGCTATGGATACGCGCAGAAATGCCTGGATTACGCGCAGAAGATTTTTTTCCTTTAGTCCTCTGCCTGTACTCGAAACTCGGCGGATGAGGCTAACTGTTTGAGATACATGCCGCTCAAGCTTTTTAATAGTTTCTCCGTTGTAGCCATTATGTTGGAGAAGGAGATCTAATATACGGATCTGCGATACCTGGGGAACTTGATGTCTTTGTACCGAAATCTGTATATCCACTTTACGCTCTTTCCGCAGGCACCGTGGATTGTAAATTAAGAATTCTGATTTTTCCGGCGAGCATGTAAGTCCACGTTCTGCTACAAACCGCACGATCGTGTCCACCGCCTCTTGTAGCGTGTGTTCAATTACGGCATCGCTACCCCGGCTGATCCATAGTGTAATGTCGTCAGCATAAATACTAAAATTTAAATGAGGGTAACGTCGTGGTTGTTCTGGTAATTTTGCCATTGCTACGTTGAAGAGAAGAGGCGAGAGTACCGATCCCTGAGGAGTACCCCTACTGCCCAGAGGGAAAAGTGACGATGTGCTATCGCGAAATTTAAAGCGGGCACTACGCCCACTCAAAAAGTTTCTGATGTAGTTATACGTTTTTGTCCCTACATTCAATGCTGATAGGCCGTCCATGACTCCCTGGTGTGAGATATTATCAAATGCCTTCTTTAGATCGAGGCCAAGGATGGCCTTAGTATCTTTACTCTCGGACCGGATAATGTCATGTTCCAACTGAACCATGAGGTCCTGAGTCGAGAGATGAGAGCGGAAGCCTATCATTTCCCGCGGGAAAGGGTCGTGTCTATCAATATATTTGGTGAGCCTGGTTAGGATAACATGCTCTAGTAGCTTTCCCAAGCATGATGTTAGGGATATTGGCCGTAGATTGTCTATCCGAAGTGGCTTACCAGGCTTGGGTATGAGAATAATGTCAGCCGTTTTCCACTGCTGAGGTATTTCCCCTTTCTCCCAGCACTCCTGCATAAGCTGAGTTAGTGCGGCTACCCATTGGTCATCTAGGTTTCGCAGCATTTTATTAGTGATGCCATCTGGGCACGGTGCCGTGTTGGTTCTAAGCCGAAAAATCTCTGCTCTTACTTCTGCCGTGCTAATAGGGGCATCAAGCTCATCATTGGCGTCCCCTAAGTAATCAGGAAGGGGCATCCTGCTTGTATCGCTAACATACAAGAACAGATCGGAAACTTCTGCACCACAATTGGCGGACTCCTTGTTACCCGGTGAAAACCATTTCGGCAGCGCTTTTCTGCCGCTCACATGTTCTCTTCTGTGCGCGATTCCTGTGTGCGTGTAGTGCATGCATATTGAATACACCGACGCTACCGAGCTTCACGTGCGTGTGGCAGGGAGGTGTGGGGCGCCGCTGCTGCAGCTGTAGTTTTGCTGGTGTCATCGGATCTGGCTCGGACGGCGCATACGCGGGAGCTAAAACGCTCGTGCTCGCTACGCCTTCAAACTTCCAAAACGATGCTTGCGAAAGAATTTAAAAGAAACAACGCAACACTACTCATGTGTTAATCTCAATTCTTAAGACGTCCGTACGGGGAACTCGTGAAATCCGATTACAAAAACATAAAGCGATCTCTTCTAATGGTCTATTCTTGAGCTTTCGCTTATAATACATTCCGTGCATTACAAGGGAGGCCTCTCGCCGACTATAACAATAGCGCACTTTCTTGGCAAATAACGGCGACGGCACGTACGCGCACAATCTGTCGGCATCCGCGCAGACTATGTGCTGGCTATTGCGCTCAGATCGGCTAGGAGACTGGCCACCAGCATTCAAACTAAAGACTGGACCGGCAGTATACCGACAAGGGTGGTAGATGGGTACAGGCAGACTTGTTTGCTGGCACCCCACGGACTGTTGTCACGCGCTATTCCGACAGGTAAAGAAACTGCAAGAGAAAGGCTTTTTGAAATTCGCACTCGTCAGGAATTCACGCTGATTTGCGCACAAAAATAAGATGGGAACGGAAGCGAAGCGCGGCGGACTCACTGGTGGCAGCGTGTTGAGGGAATCAACGAAGCCCCAATGGGGCGAACGCAGGGAAACTGGTGAGGGGTTACTGTAGAGCGCATGCGGTATTTTGTGCTTGTTACGTTATTCTTTTCTCTCATTTACTTTCACTCTGGCGGTTTCCGACGACTTTACGGGGATAACTACGGCGTGGTCTTTTTTTTTTTTCATTCCTGCGACCTGAAGAGTCAAGTGCTTGTGAATAATTGGAGGGAGGTTGGTCTACACTCCCTTTTAAATATTTCGGAGTGCGTTGAATATAGTTGTAATTTATTTGCAATGCAAACCTCGAGAGGCTGGTGAGCGATGGAGGTATCTATTCTGCATTCCAGTTGATATTAAATGCATTCTGCTCGTATTGAAATCGCTCAGGGAATGGTAGAACGCACCTGAGCGAAGCTTGATAGCCAGTGTCTTGCACTGTTGTATAAAAGTTATGCAAAGTCAGACAGACACTTCTGTCAAAATTTCCAATTTTCAACTTTCGAAGAGCCGAAAAGCGCGCACAAGCAGCCGGATGTTATGTAAACTGTAATCAACTATTGGTCAGCACGAACGCCGGAGGCGTACGCGACTGACTTCCGGAGAACTCCCCGTCTTATTCCCAGCCGATTGCCAAATTCCCCGCCTAGGGAACAAAAATACCTACAGTCTTCAATAACCCTTGTCAGTTCGTACAAGCACCCGGTTGCCGCCAGGAAAGCAAGTTGTATTTTAGATTCGGATAAGACTACACTTGGACTTAAGACTGGACATTCCCGCGCGTTCATGCAAGCAGGCAATGTATCCTATGACGTCATCACCCTCTAGACATTTTCACTCGGCGTCCTGAATCTGTTCCTGCTCCCTTTGCTTTCTCTTACCCAGACAGCTTATATGGCTCCAGAATGCCTTCACCGATTCGTTAGTTGAGTCGCTCATTTCAGTCATCCAACGATAGGCGTGCTGCTTTATTTTATCCTGCACGAGTATCTACACTTCCAGTTTCTTTTGCCGATAGGATTCCCATCTTCTGTATGTTCTCTTGAGATAGCTGCGCTTTCTTACCTTCTCTGTGTTCTCTAGAAGGCATCCGTCTTCTTTCGATTGCTTGTTTAATTTCACTATTCCATCCGTTACTATAGCGTCCTCTTACCTTTCCACCAATTTGATTAACTCCTCGAATTTTGTACGGATTATTTGTGCTAACGTATGATCCCACTCGTCCATGAGGTGTTTCTCTATCGTTTCCTCAATATCCGATGCTATATTAGCTCTAGTTGTTAGTCGGATAAAATCTCGTTCTTTGTGCTCTCTGATTTTTCCTTTTGACCAATTTTACCATCTGCAGGCTAATACGTTTATGGTCACTTCCTAACCTGTACGCGCCTTCATCTATCCTCGCGTTGACATCCACCCAAGCGCACCCATATAGGGATACAAAGGAAAACTATACAGCTTTCTCAAACTAGTTATCTTGTTAAGGAGAAATCTGTATAGGTAGCTTTGCTTTTTAACCTTATGGCTACGCTTGGGTGGACGCCAGTGAGCATTCACTCCCGTCTTCCAAACAAATTTTGTCGTCCCAGCCAAGTACCGATCTGGCACATCCGTGGGAAGAAATTGAATTGACGAGATCTTTAGTATATATACTATTGTGCTAATGTTATTAGCGTTATAATGTCATTACTTTCTCCGCGTGCTTAACATATGGGTGTACAGTCTTACCGTAGAAGAAATAATTTTTCTGTTCAAGCAATGGAGGAAGCCGAGTTTGTGTTCATTAATGAAGAGTACTAATACTTTTTGAATCATACACAGTCCTCGAAAGCAACCCAAGATACCATGTTTAGCAGTATGAATGATACAGATTACGAAATAACCCTTACCCAAATTTGGTTGTTATTGCTGACTTGAGGATGGTGCGCCCTGGTCAACTACTTATTGATTAATGTTTTCCTTTGCCCTCATTCAGGCTTGTGCAGCGCTGCGAGAGAAGCAGGCTAGGTGTTCCACATACCGCCATTCAAGGGCTTGAAATTGTTATGGCAAACTTCTCTTGAATTACAACCGAACTAACACAGCTCTCGGAAGCTCACACAAGATAGGAAAGTTATTGCGTTTCGTTCTTCATGAGTCGCTAAAATTAAGTACTAAGTGTCATAAGCCAATTGAGAAAGAATAGAATGTGTTAGATTTCGAATCATTTTTCCAAAGCCACATTAAAAAAAGCCCTGTATTGTGATTGTGAACACTCAATTCTTCCGCCCCCCCCCCCCCCCTCTACCCTTCACCGCGTGAAGCCTCAGGGAACACGAATCGGGTCGTTTACATTTACATTTTTGAGCGCGCATAGCCGCTTTGTCTACGCGAATCTGAGCGATTCACATCAGCGGCAACTACCAACACACTGCGAGGAACGAGGTGTTCGGAATTCTATTTAAATGCGATAATTTCATGCCTAACGACAATTTCGCACTTGTGTGGTAATGTCTCTTTGTAAGCTGAGGACTGTGCACGCAGGTCACGATGACAGAGGTGCTGACACCGGCAGTGCGTCTGGCGCGCGACGGCTTCCCGGTGGGCGTGGCGAACACGTCGCATTGGTCCACGTACGAAGCCAAGCTGCGCGGTCTGGTGGGAGGACGCTTCTTCTTGCCAGTGCCTTGGGCGGGACAAGTTCTGCAGAACAAACCACTTGCCAATCTTCTAGAGGTAGGCTTGGAGTCTGTATATGTGAAACTACATGCCTGTGTCACAACACGCACTGAGCTACAAAAGATTGTAAGTAAAAATTTTGCCATCTAGACCCAAGCAGCACTAGTCTCAGAGTAATCGGAAGAAAATGAAATGATTTGTTGCACACTTTTTTATTTACTGCTTTCAAAGGCTAAAGAAGCTCTACGAATAACTACTTTATTTTTCTTCTTATGAAGACTCGACTGTTCGGGTCTTTCTCGTCATGCCGGCGTTAGGCCGACGCAAAAAAAAAAAGCATTTATTGTCGGGAAAATTTGTTTTAAAAATGGCACTTTGTCTTCCTGTCACTCTATGGAACTCCTGATGTCAGTATTACCGATGACTCAGTGATCACACCATGGCAGTGAAGGCCAATGAGTCTTAGTCCCTGGTACCTGCAGAAACAGTACAAACAGTGGGGTCATTCTAGTCTGGCGAAAACGGCCGCTTGCAGGTACAGTCGTGCCCCGTTAATACGGAAGACCCGAATTATGGATAGTTTTTCTGCGGACGAAATATTTTCAATGTATTTATGCCTCGTTAATATGAAAACTCGCTGTCTGGACAATGGACAGGGGAAGAGTGCACACGGTCCACTTGGGCCCGTGTATTTTTGTCTCGTTAATGTGGATAGTGCTTCCAAAAAGCAGAGGAGTCCAAACGTAAGTTAAAGAAGGGCACGTCGCCCGCAAACCTACGTGACAGCCGATACGGCCGGATGCCTGAACGAGTCCTGTGGGGGTGGAAAGAACCAAAGCGGGCTTGCTGCCGTTTTGCGGAGGAGGGGGGGGGGGGTTGAAGCACAAGAGCGGAGAGGAATGTACACAACAAACCGAGGGTCAGCTAAGTAAGAAAGGCCTGGAAATGTGGGAACCGGGAGATTTCTGGGTGCAGCGGAAGCGCCGCAACGAGAGGCCGCAGTCGGGAAAATAGCAGCATGTGGTTGCGATAATTCTGCTCAACGTGAACAGAGAGGCTGGTAAAAACGTAAGGAAGGCATGACAGGAAGAAAGACAAGTGCCTAAAGTGGCGGCGGGAACTGAAGTTTTTCCTTCCTAAAGCACAATGTGTGTTCCACGGAGCCGTTAAAGCTTTTTGGTTAGAGTTAACACACTCACAAAGTAGAGCGGCAAAAGAAAGGCGACGAGCACGCAACCGGGACCGTGCGTCCCGACCTGGACGCGCTTCCCTCATGCTCCTGGTTTTCGTCCCTGCTGCGCTGTCGAACTGCCACATTTTGCACCCCAGGCGGTCCGCATGTCGGCTTCGCTTTGAGTCTTCGATGCGGCCTTGACAACATCTGAGCTCTTCGTAGTCGGCTAGCCGTCGTTCGAAACATGCTTCAGCTTGCAGCGTTTGTTTCATAAGAACGCATACAAACGCCGCCTGGAAGATGGGATGTTCGATAGCCCTCCACATAGCAGCTTGCCAACTTGACTCCCTCGCTCCCTTACGGAAACAGTACACGGTAAAAAAAAGAGAGAATCAGCAGAACGGAAAAGGCAGAAAGGTTAACTATAAGCAAGAAAGTTTAAAGCATCAGGAGCCTGTAACCCTCAACTTGAGTCTGGCTTTTGGCATGGCGGTAGTTAAACGCAAAAAGACGGAGCTGAACGCAGGCGCGAAGCAAGAAATCTGTGAATACAAGCGGAAAAAGCCATCTCAGTCAATCCAAACCCTGAGGGACTTGGCCCAAATTAAGGTAGGCCTTAGCTTCTCCAAGTTGATGGTAGCATCGATACTACAGGGCTGCAATAAATGGCTCAAGGCCGCCATCGTAGAGTCCGCCACAGACCAACAGCGCCCAGCACAGTTCGAAGAAATGGAGCCAGCCTTGTTATGCGGTTTGGGAAATTGCGCGCGAATGGTGCTGTTGAGAGCGACGAAATACTTCAAGAGAACGCTCGCTGCCTCGGTAACATTATGGGTACGTACCGTTCATTCCTTCTCATTCGTCTTGATAGGTTTTAATTGTGATGACTTGCGTAATGTTTTGTTCAGTAAAACAGGGTGATGTTTAGTGAGCAAAATTATTCTACGCTCTGTCTAGGCGTGAATACTCAAGAGGATGGCTGACAAACTTTAAGAACATACATGGCATCTCGAGTCGACGGATTCGTAGAGAAGGGGGTAGTAGCGACAGCTCGGCTGTTCTCTCGTCTCAGGAGAATCTCAAGCAACTACTTAGCGGATACTTAGCGGCTGGTTAGTTCAGTGACGAGACAATTTTGGAAGTGTCGGTGAGTAGAGAATGGGACGCAGATTATTCGGCCGAGGGAAAAGTTCGTGCTCGAAAGTTCGACCAACCCAAAGCCCACCATCACGCGAGTCGTGGTGCGCGAGTTGCTACAGACTGCACAATGTTTAGAGGACAACGATGACAAGGATAATGCACTCCAAATCCGAAGTTCCGTCAAATTTCGAGTCCAGTGCGCACCCTTATGTACAAAAGCAGTCATTGATTATAAACCTTTGTCTCAATACAATCCTTTTCGCTTTTATTCATGACTCGTTATTATGCATGACTCGCTTTATGGACAGTTTTGGTCGGAAACCAAAGTGTCCGTATTAACAATACCCCAATATCTTAATTATTGTTCTAGATTGTTTAACTATATAATACTATTTATTGAATGTTTGTCTCTACATTACTAACAACATGTCACATTTATGCTTTTAAGCCGCCAATCTTCCAGTCGTATTTTGCTAGATGCCACCGCCGATTTATTCACCCGGCCACTGGTATCTCTAAACCCCAGAGCTTCAGGAAGAGTGACTGCGCCTGCATCGACATCCGGATGGATATCATTATATTCTAGTATAATATGGTAAATTGTTTCACTGGAGTTACCACATAAAGCACGTGCGTCATCTTCATTGTTAAATTTCTTTTTGTAGCTGTTCTAAGGCACCCTGATCTAGCTTCAAAAAGTAGGGCACTGCCTCTTGAGTTATCAAAGAAAGCTTCCTCCCTGATCTGCCTTTTCCACTTTTGGTATTCCACACTCTGTTTCTTTTCCATCGAATTTATCCAATTTTTACCTTCTGTGTTTTTCACCTGTTGCTTAACGCTCTTTATTTTTTCGTCCTTGTGAACACCACACATACTGATTAGTTTCCTAGTTCTTTTCCTCCATTGTAAGTCAACGCTTTTTATGTATAGGTATTTAAATACTTTAGCTAGCCATCTGTTACTGTCCGATTTCCTAAGGCGTTCCTCACATATTTTACCCTCAGCTTCCCGTACTTTTGAAGATTCCCAGCACATATCTCCCTGTACCGCCTCATTTGTGGTTTTGCCGTGGGCAGTTCAGTTCAGTCGTGTCCGACTCTTCGTGACCCTATGGACCATGTCACGCCACACTTTCCGGTCTTTCACCATCTTCCTAACATCACATAACTTCATCTGCAGTGCCTCGAGGATGCCAACTAACCATCGCGTTCGCTGCCTACCCCTTCTCCGGCGACCCTCAGCCTTTCCCAACATCAAATCTTTCTCCAGCGCCTCCTCTCTTCTCATCAGATGACCAAAGTAGCTGAGCTTTAACTTTAGAATTTGACCCTCCAATAAGCAGTCAGGGTTTATGGTCGACAATATCGACTGATTTGATCTTCTGGCAGTCCAAGGAACAGTCAAGAGTCTTCGCCAGCACCACAATTCAAATGCGTCAATTCTTCGGCGGTCAGCCTTTTTAACAGTCCAACTCTCGCATCCATACATCACAACTGGAAAGACCATAGCACGAGTTATACGGATCTTGGTTGGCAGACTAATGTATCTGCTCTTTACTAGGCGGTCAAGGCTAACCATTGCTCTCTTTCCCAGAAGCAGGCGTCTCCTAATTTCATGGCTGCAGTCTCCTTCCGAGGTAATCTTGGAGCCCAAGAGGAGAAAATCTGTCACAGCTTCCACTTCTTGTCCATTGATGCTCCAGGACTTGATAGGGCAAGACGCCATGATCTTTGTCTTTTAATGTTCAGTTTAAGCCCAAACTTCTCACTCTCTTCTTGTACGTGCATCAGAAGTCTCTTGAGTTCCACTTCACTTTCTGCCATTAAAGTGGTATCATCCGCATATCTAAGGTTGTTGATACGTTTTCCAGCAATCTTCACTCCAACTGAAGACTCGTCCAGACCGGCCTTCCTCATGATGCACTCTGCATATAGGTTAAATAGGCAGGGCGACAGTATGTAGCCTTGCCTCACTCCTTTCTCGATCGGAAACCAATCAGTAAGACCATGCCCAGTTCTGACTGTGGCCTCTTGCCCTTCATACAGGTTCCTGAGAAGACAGATGAGGTGAATTGGAACTCCCATCTCTTGGAGAGCTTGCCACAATCTGCTGTGATCTACGCAGTCAAACGCTTTTGCATAATCAATAAAGCAGAAGTAGATGGGTTTCTGGAACTCTCTTGCTTTTTCCATGATCCAGCAAAGGTTGGTAATTTGGTCTCTAGTTCCTCTGCCCTTGCGAAACCCAGCTTGCACGTCCGGAAGCTCCCGATCCATATACTGCTGCAGCCTCTCTTGGAGGATTTTCAACATCACCTTGCTAGCATGCGAAATAAGCGCGATCGTGCGGTAGTTGGAACAATCTTTGGCACTGCCTTTCTTTGGGATGGGGATGTAAACTGACCTCCTCCAATCCTGTGGCCACTGCAGGGTTGCTCAAATCTTCTGACATAATGTATGCACTATGTTAACAGCGTCATGGTTGTGGTTTTGAAGCAACTCAGCTGGAATGCCATCAATTCCGCTAGCTTTATTCTTAGCAAGGCTGGCTAAGGCCCATTCAACTTCACTCTTCAGTATGCCCGGCTCGAGATCAGTAATCACAACTGTCTTATGTTGGGTTTGCACTTTCGGGTCCTTCTTGTACAGTTCTTCTATGTATTCCTGCCACCTCTTCTTTATCTCTGAGACTTCAGTGACGTCCTTGCTTCGTTTGTCCTTTATCACGCCCAGCTTAGCACAGAAGCTTCCTTTGATATCTTTGTCTTATACAGAGCTCTTGTGTTCCTTAATTGGCTGTTGTCCTCAACTGCTTGGCACTGTAAGTTCAGGAAGGCATTCTTATCTCTCCTTGCTATTTTCTGAAAATCCGCATTGAGAACCTTGTATCTTTCTCTTTCCCCCATAACTTTTGCCATCCTCCTTTCCTCAGCTATTTGCAAAGCCTCTTCAGATAACCAGTTTGCTTTCTTGCATTTCTTTTGCTTTGGAACTACCTTAGTAGCAACTTCTTGTATTATATCACGAACATCGGTCCACATCTCTTCGGGCTCTCTGTCTTCTAGATCTAATTCTTGAAATCGATTCCTCACTTCCACAGCATATTCTAATGGAATTTGATCCAGATCATACCTGAAAGGCCTTCTAGTTTTCTGCGTTTTCCTCAATCGAAGCTTAATTTTGGCAACAAGAAGCTGATGATCGGTGCCACAATCGGCCCCAGGCCTTGTTTTTACTGCTTGTATAGCGCTTCACCATGTCTGCCGGCAAAGAATATAATCAATCTGATTCCTGTACAGACCATCCGGTGAAGTCCATGTGTACAGGCGCCTCTTGTGCTGTTGAAAATGAGTATTCGCTATGGTCAGGTTGTTTTCTTGACAAAACTCTACTAGCCTCTGCCCAGCTTCATTTGGCTCGCCAAGACCGAACTTGCCTATAATTCCGGATATTTCTTCACTCCCGACCTTAACATTCCAGTCTCCTATGAGAAAAACGACGTCTGATGATGGGGTGCGGTCTAAAAGACATTGTAGGTCCGCATAAAATCTCTCAACGTCAGCTTCTTCAGCAGTAGTGGTCGGTGCATAGATTTGGATAACTGTTATGTTGAAAGGGTGACCTTGGATCCGAAGTGAAATCATTCGGTCGTTTTTGGGATTGTACCCTAGCTACTGCTTTGCCTATTCTTCTGTTTACTATGAGAGCGACCCCATTCCTTCTCTTGGATTCGTGCCCACAATAAAAGACATAATGGTCGCCGGAGTTAAATTCTCCCATTCCGGTCCACTTGAGCTCGCTGATACCCAAGATATCAATGTTCAATCTGTCCATTTCTCGCTTGACGACATCCAGTTTACCTTGCGTCATAGATCTTACATTCCATGTTGCTATTTGATAAACCTCCTTGCAACATCGGATTTTCCGGTCGCTTCCCGACACATCCACAACTGAGCGTCCTTTTTGCTTTAGCCCAGCCGCTTCATTCGTCCTGGAGCTACTAGGAATCGCCCTTTGTTCATCCCCAGTAACATGTGGGACGCCTTCCAACCTGGGGGGCTCATCTTCCGGAGCCATATCTTTAATGGTATTGTGACTGGCCATAGGGTTTTCTTGGCAGGAAATACTGGAGTGGGTTGCCATTACCTTCTCCAGTGAATCACATTTTGTCAGAACTCTCTGCCGTGGCCTGTCTATCTTCGGTGGCCCTACACAGCAGAGCTCACGACTTCATCGAGATTCGCAAGCCCCTCCGCCACGACAAGGCAGTGATCCATGAAGGGGTTGCCGTGGGCACCTAGTGCTAATCAACCGATTTCTTTCTGATTTATTTCTGATGTCGACTGTACCTGTGATTTTAGGCACAAAACCGCATCACCGAAAGTAAGCCCGGGCACCATAATTCCCTTTCAAATACCCCTAAGAACCTCACACCTGTTGTATCCCCACAATGCCCTATGCTTCATTACCCCGGCATTTATTCGCCCTTTGGCCTTTAGTGATTTCTCATGCTTTTCAATGTATGCCAATCCTTCGTTTACCCATACCCCCAAATATTTATATTCTGCTATTCCGCGTATTTCATGGCCTTGTATTTTACGACCCTGATCAGGTGAGACGTTGAAAATCATGAGACCCGACTTAACTGCGCTAAGCTGAAGCCTAGAGCGCCGCAATACTTAACTAGAGTTTGCAATTCTTCCAGACTCTCAGTTGGCAGCACAATATCGTCTGCATACATCAAACAAGGGAGGCGCTGCTCTACTGCCTTTCCACCTAATCTATATGACAGGTTAAAACCTAGGTTACTTTCTTGTATCCTCCGTTCCAGGTTTATCATATAAAGCATGAACAACAGCGGTGATAGATGACAACCTTGTCTTAATCCTTTGCATACCTTGACAGCTTCCGTACTTCTTATCCCTTCCTATGTAATTTCTACTTTGTTATCCCGGTATACTGCCTGTATCAACTCTATTATCTCATAACCGATACCTTCTTCTTTTAATTAGGCGGTGCAACGCATAAGGAAAGAAGAACGCATACGCATAAGGAAAGAAGAAGACTCTCGTGAGTTTTGAGAGAGAAGACGACGTTCAACAGCGTCGGCTGGTGCCTACAGAGAACGTCCGTTGGAAAGCCTTGTCTTCGGTGTCCGCCCTCTGCTACAAGCTGAACTACCCCGTAACACCTTGGTGGAGGTGCGGGGTAGGGGGGGTAGGGGGTGCGGGGGGTGCCGCAGCCGTCCGGCTCCCCCCTCTCAACCTTATTACAGCCCTGCCCGCCATAACTATTATGCACCACGACGCGTTTCTGTCACCCCAGCACATCTTCGTACTGAGAACACAGAGCAAGACCGTCGTCCTAGCCGTTCTCCATCGCCTCAAGCCCACCATTCCCGATCACCTACTCGTCGCCGCAGCTTGTCCCCAACGTACCAAGGCTCGGGAAACTAGGCAACGCAGCGCCCAGACGTGACGCTGCGTTACCAACCCGGACAGCCAACTGTGTTTCGACCATCGCACCACGCCGCAACCTGATCAATGTCCTCGTAGATCGAGTCCCTGTGCCCGCTCTCATTGACACTGGAGCCCATATTTCAGTTCTTAGTTCGTCGTTCCGCCAGCGCCTCAAAAAAGTTCTTACGCCCGCTAACACCTCTACAGTTCGCGTTGCTGATGGAAAAACTGCTGCCATCATCGGAATGTGCACTGCACGCGTTAGCATCGCCGGCCACCATGTCCCTGTGCTCTTCGCCGTCCTTAATACTTGTCCTCAAGACGTGATTTTAGGCCTAGACTTTTTAACAGCCCATTCCGCTCTCATTGACTGTTCCGCCGGACTTCTGCGCCTAGCCCTGCCCTATTGTGTTCACGACCCCAGTGCTGACCAATCCCAGCCTCGCCTCCGCTCCAGTACATTTACTCGCCTACCTCCCGAGGCTGCACTATACGTGCCCATGTCACCTTTTCCCTCCCTTCCTGACGGCGACTACGTTGTCAACCCCATCACCGACGTCACTCTACAGCGCAACATCGCCCTACCTCATAACATTGTACACGTCGCGAATAACCTCACCTACGTTCCCGTACTCAACTTCAGCATGTCTTCACAAGTTCTCCCGGAGGGCATTTTCCTTGCCGAGCTGTCACCTTTGTCCACCTTTACCATTTCTGCAGTGCTGTCCGACCGTCACGCCGACGTACCTGCACAACCTGTCCCATCACATAGTCCGGAGGACCGCATCTCAGCCATGGTTGCCTCTGACCTGCGTCCCGAATATGCCAACGCCCTTGCCGGCCTTTTGCGGTCATTCAGCGACATTTCTGATTTCGGTCACGGATCCCTGGGCCAAACGTCCGTCGTCACACATCGTATTGATACTGGAGATGCCCGACCTATTCATCGACGGCCTTACAGAGTTGCTCTTTCCGAACGCAGGATCATTCAGGACGAAGTAGAGAAAATGTTGGCAAGCAACATTATTGAGCCGTCGAGCAGCCCCTGGGCGTCTCCGGTAGTACTCGTCAAAAAGAAAGACAACAGCTGGAGGTTTTGCGTTGATTATCGACACCTAAACAAGATAACAAAGAAAGACGTGTACCCTCTTCCAAGGATCGACGACGCTCTCGACAGCCTGCATGGTGCTAACTACTTCTCCTCCATCGATCTCCGTTCTGGATATTGGCAGATCTCTGTTGACGAAAGAGATCGTGAAAAGACGGCTTTTGTCACCCCGGATGGCCTCTACCAATTCAAGGTGATGCCTTTCGGCTTATGTAATGCCCCTGCGACATTCGAGCGTATGATGGACTCCCTATTACGCGGGCTCAAATGGACCACATGTCTGTGCTACCTCGATGACGTCATCGTATTTTCATCAACCTTTGAAGGCCACCTCCATCGTGTTTCGGCTATTCTGGGCGTCTTCCGACGAGCTGGCCTTCAGTTGAACTCCAAGAAGTGTACCTTTGGTCGCCGGGAACTCAAGGTCCTAGGGCATTTAGTCAACACCCATGGCATCCAACCGGATCCCGACAAAATTCGTGCTGTAAGGGATTTCCCTAAACCGAAATCTAGCAGCGACGTGCGTAGCTTCCTTGGTCTTTGCTCATATTTCCGGCGATTTGTACCAAACTTCGCAGAAATAGCCCGTCCGCTCACGCAGCTTCTGAAAAAAGAGGTCTCCTTTACCTGGGGCCACGAACAATCGGCCGCCTTCGTCGCTCTTATTACCCACCTCACCGGTCCGCCAGTGTTGGCTCACTTCAATCCGTCAGCGCCCACAGAAGTGCGCACCGACGCAAGTGGTCATGGAATTGGTGCCGTTCTCGCACAACGTCAGCTCGGGTTACCCCGCGTCATCGCCTATGCCAGCCGACTCCTCTCTGCGGCCGAACAAAATTATTCCATCACTGAACGTGAGTGCTTAGCCCTAGTTTGGGCCATTACAAAGTTCCGCCCTTACTTGTATGGGCGGCCATTCACAGTAGTCACTGACCACCACGCACTGTGTTGGCTTTCTACACTCAAAGACCCTACTGGCCGCCTTGGACGTTGGGCCTTGCGCCTTCAGGAGTACAATTTTTCAGTAGTTTATAAGTCTGGCCAGTTGCATCGAGACGCCGATTGCCTTTCCCGTCATCCAGTCGACCCGCCAAGCCAACCTGAATGTGACAATGACGCTTGCGCGCTCTCTATTTCTGATTTCTCCAACATTCGCCATGAGCAACGCCAGGACCCTCAGCTTCGCGAAATTATTAATCGCCTCAGCGCCGATCGCGATGACCCTTCTCTTCGTTTGTTTGTGCTCCACGACGGCACCTTATACCGGCACAATATGCGACCTGATGGCCCCGACCTTCTACTAGTCGTCCCTCAGCACCTACGCTCAGCCGTCCTTCAACAGCTTCACGACGTTCCTACAGCGGGTCAATTAGGCGTCTCTCGCACATACGACAGTGTGCGTCGTCGGTTCTTTTGGCCAGGTCTATATCGCGCAGTCCGCCGTTACGTAGCTGCTTGTGACCGCTGTCAACGCCGGAAAAAGCCATCACTTTTACCAGCTGGACTTCTGCAGCCAATCGACATCCCCATAGACCCATTTTCTCGAGTGGGTCTGGATCTTCTAGGGCCTTTTCCACTGTCCGCATCGGGGAACAAATGGATTGCGGTGGCCACTGATTACACAACACGCTACGCGGTCACACGAGCCACACCAACCAGTTGTGCAACTGATGTCGCTGCTTTCCTCCTCAACGACGTTATACTCGTCCATGGAGCTCCCCGCCAACTGCTCACCGACCGTGGCCGTTGCTTTCTGGCTCGTATAGTCGACGAGATCCTACGGCTGTGCAACGTTCGTCATTCTTTCACGACCGCCTACCATCCACAGACGAACGGGCTTACCGAACGCCTTAACCGGACACTGACTGACATGTTGTCTATGTACGTTTCTGATGACCACCGCGACTGGGACATAACGCTGCCATTTGTGACATTCGCTTACAATTCGTCGCGTCACGACACTACCTGCTACTCCCCCTTCTATCTTTTATACGGCCGTGAACCTCTGCTTCCTTTTGACAGCCTGCTCCCGTCTGTCACCCCTGCCAGCTCATATGCTCGTGACGCCATAGCCCGAGCTGATGCTGCCCGCGTTGTTGCTCGCAACCGACTCACAGCCTCTCAGCACTCCCAGAAACGTCGCTATGATTCCTGTCATCGCAACACCGAGTATTCTTGCGGCTCTCTCGTGCTGCTCTGGACTCCAGCTCGCCGCGTTGGCCTCTCGGAAAAACTTTTGCCCCGGTACACAGGACCCTACCGTATTTTACGACAAGTGACACCAGTGACATACGAAATTGCGCCCTTGCATCCCGTCCGCCATGCCTCTACACCACGCACCGAGACGGTCCATGTTGCACGCCTAAAACCGTACTACATGGACCCTGGTTTGGACGCTAGTACGCACCGGGACGGTGCTTTTCAGCCGCCGGGGTAGTGTCACATTAGGCGGTGCAACGCATAAGGAAAGAAGAACGCATACGCATAAGGAAAGAAGAAGACTCTCGTGAGTTTTGAGAGAGAAGACGACGTTCAACAGCGTCGGCTGGTGCCTACAGAGAACGTCCGTTGGAAAGCCTTGTCTTCGGTGTCCGCCCTCTGCTAGAAGCTGAACTACCCCGTAACAATATGTTCCACAGGCGTTCCCTGTATACGTTGTCGTACGCTCCGTTTATGTCCAGGAAGGCCAAATACAAAGGTCTATTTTCCACTCAAGATATTTTGATGCATTGGGTAAGCACGAACAGGCAATCATCTAAGCGCCTACCATTTCTAAAGCCGTTCTGAAGTTCTCCAAGTAAATTCTTACCTTCTACTCATGCTTTCACCTTTAATTTCATCGCCTGCATGGCCAACCTGTACATAACAGATGTTATGGTAATCGGCCCGTAGGATTTTATGTGCATCCTTTCTCGTTTCCCTTTATAAATCAAATTCATTTTACTCTGCCGCCAGCTGTCCGGAATTTGCATATTCTTTATGACTGTTTCCAAAGCTTTTAACAACGTTTCCTTACTTTGTGGACAAAGTTCATTAATCAGTTCATTAATCAGCTTGATCAGAATTTCATCTATTCCTGTAGATGTGTTTTGAGGAATATGTTTTCTGCCGTTTTCCATTTTAGAATGGTCAGTTCTAAGCTGCTTTGTATTCTTCTATCTTGTGTTGCTTCCTGATTTGCGGGGATTAAATGACTCGGCTATAACTGATGGCGACATTACCCTAGAAGCAATTAACAGTAATTTCAGAGATATCATTACTGAGTGCGTTGTAGAAGTAGGCGGTAGGGTAGTTAGAGAGGATACCGGTAAGCTGTCTAAGGAGTCGAAAGATTTGATTAAGAAACGCCAGAGTATGAAAACTTCGAGTCCAACAGACCAGATTGGCCGAGATATCAAAGCTAATCAATAAGCGCAGTGTGGCCGATATAAGGAAGTATAACATGTAGAAAATTGAGCATGCTGTAAAGAACGGGGGAAGCCTTAAAGCGGTAAAGAAAAAATTGGGCATAGGCAAAAACCAGATGTATGCGATAAGGGAGAAGGCGGGCAATGTCCTCGCGAATATGGACAAGATAGTCAAAGTAGCCCAGGAGCTCTATACAGATCTCTACAGCAGTCAAAATAGTCAAGACCGTAATGAGATTGGCGGTAGGGAAAAACAGTGAGACGTTTTACCAGTGACGTAGGACGACGTCAAAAAGCATTAGGAACTATGAAAAGGGGGAGATCAGCTGGAGAGGATCAGATAACTACAGATTTGTTAAAGGACGGAGGGGGGGGGGGGGGGATATCGTGCTAGAAAAACTGGCCACCCTGTATACGCAGTGCCTGGTGTCATCAACAGTACCGGAATCATGGAAAAATGCAAACATCCTCATTCATAAGAAGGGGGACTCTAAGGACCTTAAAAATGACAGACCAATCAGCCTACTGTCTGTTACGTATAAGGTATATACTAAGGTAATCGCTAATAGAATCAGGGCAACCTTAGACTGCAATCGAGCAAAAAATCAAGCGGGTTTTCGGAAACGGTACTCTACTCTCGATAATATCCATACCATCAATCAGGTGATAGAAGAATGCTCGGAATATAACCAGCCCTTATACATAGCATTCATAGACTACGAAAAAGCATTTGCCTCAGTTGAAACTTCGGCGATGATGCAGGCATTGCGAAATCAGGGGGTAGACGAGCCGTACGTGAAAGTGCTGGAAGTGGCTGCACAGCAAACATAGTTCTGCATAAAGAAAGTAATAAAATTATCATAAAGAAAGGTGTTAGGCAAGGAGACACGATATTCCCTGTACTATTCCCAGGTCGCTTAGAGGAAGTATTCAGACTTGGAATGGGAATATTTAGGGATAAGGGTAGATGGAGAATACCTCAGTAATCTACGATTTGCTGATGGCATTGCCTTGCTAAGTAACTCGGCAGATGAACTGCGAATAATGATTGATGACCTAGACAGGAAAAGTAGAAAAGTAGGCTTAAAATCAATATACAGAAGACTACGGTAATGTTCAACAGCCTCATGAAGGAACAGCAGTTTACATTAGTTAGCGTCGTACTTGAAGTAGTAGGCGAATATGTCTACTTAGGACAGGTAGTAACCGCAGATCAGGACAATGAAAAGGTAATAACAAGAAGAATAAGATTGGAATGGGGCGCATTTGGCGAGCACTCGCAGATTATGACTAGCAGCTTACCGATATCGCTAAAGAGGAAAGTATACAACAGTTGCATCTTACCTGTACTCACCTATGGGGCTGAAACGTGGAGGCTAACCAAGAGTGTTCTACTTACGTTGAGGACAGTTCAGGGGCTATGGAACGTAATGCCTTCGGGCCCTTATGGTGGAATAAATGAAGTGAAATGGTAGGGGCAACATTAAGAGATAGAAAGCGTGCAGATCGGGTCAGAGAAATAACTCAAGTTACCGACATTCTAGTGGAAATTAAGAAGAAGAAATGGACATGGGCAGGACATGTAATGCGAAGAGAGGATAACCGATGGTCGCTTAGGGTAACAAACCGGATTCCAAGAGAAGGAAAGCGTAGCAGGGGGCGGCAGAAAGTTAGGTGGGTGGATGAGGTTAAGAGGTTTGCAGGGGTCAAGTCGATGCAGATAGCACAGAACCGGTTAATTAGAGAAATATGGGAGAGGCATTCGCCCTGCAGTTGGTAAAATCAGGCTGATGATGTTGATGAATTAAGACCTACGATAATTTCAGTGCTATTATCCCCAAGATAAGCCACACGATCATGCAGCACTTTCGTTGCTACGGCTTGAATGAAAGGTTTTATATTGATGTTGATTAGGGACTTTTGCACTGAGAGAGAAAAATCTAAATAGTTCAAATCAATTCCGAGACGTTCGGTTTGGCTCGCCAGACAACCCACAGCATTGCATCAGATCTTAAATCTCTTTTGAACAGTTCAAATGCACTGCAACACCAGTGAACTGCGCTCCCAACACTTGGCAGGGCGTTGCTTGCCCCCCCCCCCCCCCCTTCACTTTTCCTTAAGATGGCTTCCGCGGGCTTTACCCGAGCCCATTGGCCGTATAGGCGACTTCCACTCCAGGAAGTTACTTTATTATAACCTCTTTGGTCTGTGTTAATGCTTTTTTTTTCATCCTCGCCTTGAATGCTCTGTTTTTGCTTGTTTGTTTGCATGTTTTTTGCCCCTTTATAAGGCCGCATGGTCTACACATTTTCCCTTCAGATACTAAAAAACACTATAGCAGCAGGAATTATTTCAGCTGTTTGCTTGCTTTGCACAGCCTCTCGAGCTATATCCTCTCTTCTGTGCTGTGTGTTGTGGCTGCAGAGCTGAATTTAGTGAACACTAAGCTGGCAGGAGGGGGTCGAGAGCTGCCTAAGCGACGGCGGTGCCCCGGTCGCGGCAAAAACATTAACGCCACCGTCTCATTGTTTCACGAGGGAAAGCACCAGTGTTTGCAGCCAAGTCAAGGTTCTCAAAGCTCTAGCTACTATTGACCACAGCTTCTTTTTGAATAGAAAAAAAAAAAGAGTAGCTTGTTACCTTTAATCGATTAAAGTGAGAACAACTGAATTTTCAGGAACGTCATCGTTGAAAAAGTAATGAAATAATTATCAAATTACTAAAACTTAAAGCATAGGAAGTAATCAATTAATTAAACGCGTTACACCCTGCTTAGCAGTCATCAGAATGGGGTTAGGGATATTTCTGTTTGTGTTATTTGTTACTTTAACTCTGAATGCAGAAACTGAACATTTTCGCCTGAAAAGTTGCAGACCAATCTACTGACGCGCACTCATTTCCTCGAGGAAATTCAAACAGAGTTAAAGATAGAATAAAATATTGTCAGTGATTTATGTAGTCATCTTTTACAACTACATGTGCGCAATTCGTCGGTTTATTGTCGGGGTCTAAGTTGCGTATGCTTCTTTAGTTTCATTTGTTTCTTTTTTTTGTTTTTCTTTTTTCAAAATAGGGATATGCAACCGCGAAGAACAGCGCTGAAAGGGCCACTCGTGTTTTTATTTTCATTTCTTGTCAGTGATACCGCATGCGTGTCCCTTTCTCCGGCACGAGGAACTATGGATCAAAATACCAAGTTGAATTATTTAACAATGGAAAAGCAGCGAAGTGAAACCAATGCTTTGCTTATGGGCACTGACTATGTTCCTGTGGACGCAGCGCGGACGTCGCGGGTATTATTGAACAAACGAAAACATGAGCGTTGAAAGATTGTATTGTGACTACAAATTACTATTCTGTTCAAGAAATGCTTATAGCGACTTAAAACAAGCCTCGAAAAATGTTATTCACGTGGGGAGCGGGCAATATAATGCACGGGTAATGTTCTTGACGTCGCAGAAAATTTTCTCCTCGCAAATCACCTGCAATGCGGCTATGCCAGCTGCAAACTTTCAAATCACTCATGCAGGTTTAATTTGTCGCACAGATTGCTCACTTGGTGGAACATTTTCGGCGCGGGGAGAAAAACAAACAGAAACCAGAATCCGGGAAGCAGGGAGGAAACTAAGTTACTGTTGTTTTTTAAATGCATGCTACAATGACAATGCAGAAAATTAAATTTGGTCAATTAACCTGCGGCGTACTTTATTGCCTGTAGTTCAGTTTCAACTGGTCACATACATGCCCACTTCACTAACTAGAGCGAAGTCACATGGAGGGCATTTCTCCTTAAAGGGACACTGCAGCACTTTTTGCAAAAATTGGGCTTTCAGTAGAAAGCAATTTTTTGTCATGCTGCGAACCCGAATATCAGAATAAAATTAGGCAGAAGAAAGCAGAAATAACTTTTTTTTTCGGCAGAAATACGCAGCCCGTGCGACGGGGCGCACCGCGGGGCGCGCCGCCGCCCGCGATTGGCCAAGACGTAGCGTGACGACATTCTGAGGACCGGGGAAGCTGCCGATGCGGCTCCTTCGCTGCGCTGAGTTGATAGCAGCTCCCTGCGGCTTTGTGAACGTCATTATAGTATGCCATTTCAACACTAATGAGCATAGGGGTTTTTACCGCATGTATCCGTACCAGATACGCCCACAAACGATGCAGCGCTTCCGTTTTGGGGAGCGTAGATTTGGCATGAAAACTAGCTTTGGTTACAGGTAGGCATATTGAAAAGTAGTATGTGTCATTATTAGCAGAAACTACATGGCCCTCTGCGAAACGTCGGCCCGCATTTTCTTGGGAAGGAAGGACAGTGAACAATGCCCTAGCCGACTACCTCCGTCTCAGGCCTCTCGCCACGCCCGAAAGGTCATCGGGAAAATTGAGCCCAAAGCTTGGTGTACCAAATCCTGCTTTGAATGCCAGTCGTGGTACCTTGGAGAAACGAAGAATGCTATATAAAGGGTGAAACAGTACACGGCTGCCACCAGACAAATGAACAATAAGCGAAGCGCGGTTGCGGAGCTCTGAAATGCATACGAGGCATTAACGGGGCCATTGTGCTGGAGACCAAGTCAAATGCGCGCAGAATGCTGCTTGAGTCATGCGACATTGACCAGACGTTGAAAGCCTTTCATTTTTATCGTACTGTCACAATACCCGTTTAGTGAATTGACGGCTGACGTATGTTGAAAGCCAAGCTGCAGCTCCTCCGCACCCATACCTTCATGAGAAAACAGTGTTCCGAAATGTGTTTTCTTACAAGAGCTTCTTAATTAAGAAGCAATTGTAAGAAAACACACAATTAAGAAGAAGAAATGGACATGGGCAGGACATGTAGTGCGAAGAGAGGATAACCGATGGTCGCTGAGGGTAACAAACTGGATTCCAAGGGAAGGAAAGCGTAGCAGGGGGCGGCAGAAAGTTAGGTGGGCGGATGAGATTAAGAAGTTCGCAGGGGTCAAGTGGATGCAGCTAGCACAGAACCGGGTTAAGTGGAGAAATGTGGAAGAGGCCTTCACCCTGCAGTGGGTATAATCAGGCTGATGATGATGATGATGACAAGAGCTTTGTCGTTTTCATTTCCAACTTAATATGCATCCCTAAAAAGACAGGGCTATGTAAAATGATGAGGCAGCAACGGGTGCAAATTCGCAAGGCCATGCATATGAACAACTTCCATGATTGATTGCTTGGATGCACCGAAGGAAACCTCGCTCTTTGCGCTCCTTACATGAATGCGCCAACATCCAGCTAAGCGGTACACTCCTTATCTTCTAATAATGCTCCCGTAAGGGTTCCACGAAGATATCAGTCACGTGCCGTGCTGGAAAAGATCTCGCAGTCTTCACAACCTAGCTTCGACACAGCAGTGCTAATTCGCAAAAATCATTAGCGCATGCTACTGATGAGTTGACAATGAGTTGCCCACGTCCGCAACGCACGCAAAACGGGGAACAGCGCACGCCGAAAACCCCCTCCGTTGGCTCTGAATGCCTCCGGCTCCTCGCGGTGACGCCATGACGGACGGAGAAGCCAGGTTTCTCCCTCCGCTTTCCTCCTCTGTAGCTGTGGCGCGGGAAATTTGAATTGCTCGCTGTCAGTCGACGATTGCGCAGGCATTTTATGCATAATCGAAAAACTAACTTCACTGGCATGATCAACAAATAATCTACTTCAAAAGCCTGTAGTATTGGTACATTTGAAAACCGCTGCAGTGTTCCTTTAAGCCATTACTTCGCAGTCCAGTTTTTTTTTTTTTGTGTGTGTGTGTGTGTGTGTGTGTGTGTGTGTGTGTGTGTGTGTGTGTGTGTGTGTGTGTGTGTGTGTGTGTGTGTGTGTGTGTGTGTGTGTGTGTGTGTGTGTGTGTGTGTGTGTGTGTGTGTGTGTGTGTGTGTGTGTGTGTGTGTGTGTGTGTGTGTGTGTGTCATGGCACATTTTGGTACTGCTCGAAGTAATTGGCTATGACATTTAATATGCAGTCCTCACAGCTTGCCGATAAGACTCCAAAGATAGCAGACTGGCATATGGTAATTGTTCTGACCTCGTATACTGTACTGTTCGTTATGGGTGTGTTTTTTGAACTGAACGCGCAGCTCGGCGAGCTGCTTGGTCTCGCTTGGTTGTTGAAGGGAGATGGCCAAGTCCAGGTTCCTTTCTTCAGCCACATTCTGTAGCTTCTATGCTTTGGCACAAATTTACTGCAGCTCTACTTCGCTACCTAGGCAAATGGAATCGACTATATAAAGCGGATAGAACAAGTACGCTCCCTCAGCCTTTAAGGCGAATAAAGAACCATTGTTGTTTTTCACACGCTCTCATCTAAAACCGTTATTTCTAGCGTTTTCTCCTCAACCTGCGATTTTTTAGGCATAACTAATATGGAGAGAGGTACGCTACTGCAATGCAATTCGACAGTATCGGCTGTTGTTGCCAGTGAAGAACGTATGCGAATGGCGCTACCACCAGAATTTGGTTTTGCCGACGCTGCAACTCTTTCACTTTCAGGCATTTTCCCTTTTTCACCTAAGCCGGGTTGCCGACAGGAATCTTGTCTAAAACGCTAATGTATCATTGTAATTCGGCACCATTTTTTCCTTTATTGTTGGAGTGAGTACTACAAGATGACCACTCGCACACTGCTTAAAGCCATATTGAGCTTGGCAAATGCACCACAGGCGGGAAACCTACAATGAGCATCTGAGTCGCCAGCACTAAAGCTAAGAGCCAGTCAGAAAAAACTTTTGGGTTTCTACACGTGCGCTCTCTATCCTTCATTCCTCTTCTCATCGCCGCATGTCGTGCTACGCGTTCAGCATACTGGCTACCTCCAAATGAAGTGAACATTACTTGGCATTGCTTGAAAGGATGTACAGTCTTTTACACAGAAGGCGACCAAGAGGTGAGGTCCTCTTCTTTGCTTTCTTAGGATGTGGCGCTGCCATTTTTGGGTTCCGATTACTGGCTGAATGGCGAGCGTTCTGTGACAGCTGACCTGGTGCTAATCAAACAAAGCAACGAGAGAGCGTTAAACCGGAAACGTTGAATTTTTAAATACTTTGTGTTCTCGACACTTTTTCACCGGGACTTTATATCTAATAAATTCTATCCGTGACGAGGTAAGGTTCAGACATACGAGCCACTAACAACGTTCCTGCAGTGTAACGTTTTAGTGGAGCAAGGAACACAAGCCACAGGAATACTGAAATGCGCGCGGCGGGAGTTAATCTTTCTCCACAACTGGAAACCCTTAAGAAGTCCTTTGTGATGGGATTGTCGCCAAAAGACCACAGCATGTAGATAGGGCGATCAGCGCTTGCAGCATTAAGTAAAGGATGTTGCATACGCACTTAAAAGGCTACTCAAAATCTCGAGTTTTACCTTTCCCTTTTTTCATTCTTACATTTTCCACACGCTCTCCTTCCACCTTTCTTTCTCAATTTCATTTCACACACAGATTAGCAGGCCACCTAATTCTAAACGTCAGTCAGATTCTCTGTGTTTCAATAAACTCTCTCTCTCTGTCTATCCTGTGAATATTTCGCTCGCGAGCCTGAGCTGTGAGTGGCCTATCTGACAGCAAGGCCTTGCAGCGCCTGGGCAAGGAAGGCGCGGGAACCTTCTACGAAGGACCCGTGGCCGAGGCAGTGGCTACAGCAGTGCAGCGGGCTGGCGGTGTGCTGACGTCCGACGACCTTCGCCGACACCTGGCAGCGAGTGGCGACGGGCTGGTGAAGCCGGTCAACACCACGTATCGGGGCATGCGGGTGCACACGACGCCGCTGCCCAGCCACGGCAGCGTGCTCCTTGAAGCGCTCAACATCCTAGAACGCTTCGAGTTGCGCCACGCGGAGAGGGCTGCCTACGAGCATCTCCTCGTAGAGGCGCTGCGGTTGGCGCTTGAGGATGGCCTTGGGTGGGTGGCCCACGGGGGACCTGCACAAGACGGCAGGATGACCTCAAAGGAGCACGCCAAGACCAGGCTAGTGGATCCGGAGCGGTGAGAAGGAGCAGGCCCACGAAGCTTGCTTCATTGTCTGTTCTGTCGCAGCTTCTTTTATCAAACCACAGTGCTGGCAGATGCCTATCCTAACCTTAAGTTTACAAAAGAAGGTAACAACAATCGAGCAAAGTCGCAGAGTTTGCTGAGGCATTATATCTTGTTGTTGAATAACACGAAATAATTCTTGACTGCAATGTGGTGTTATAGTTTGGAATGCTGTAAGGAGACTAAAAGCATAAAAGACGACCTACCTAAGGGAGACGACGAAGCACGCCTTTGTCTCAGCTGTACATAGTTAAGAAAATAAGCGGTGCTTATACACCTATCTACATTGCTGAAATGATGAGTCCTACTAAACACACAGATCCTCCAATACAGACGCGATGGTGCTCTATTCTTTGTCGAGGTGTAATATTTTTACTTCTAGACCAGGAAGAGGATCCTAAAGCGTAGTCATCCTGAATCATTGTCATCTGAGTTTTCATGTTTGCGAAGTCGGTCACTGACACAACGGAGTATTCGGAAGATTGTCTTTTGACGTGTTAACTAATCTTCATAAGCCACCGTACCCAGTATTTTAGCAGTGTGGTTGCTTGCCTCTTTTCATTCTCGAATTTATTTGGACTAAGTGTCAAATCTGTAAGTGTTGTGAGCACTCGAAGTGCCAGAGATACTGCAAGGATCATTGGATCCGCTGTCACTATTACTACTAAACTAGCACCGGTCTGACTTTCTTTTTTGTGTTTTCACCATGCCGGTTGCTCTTTGCGCTCTTCACATTTTTCAGTGAAGCCCAGCTATGTGATGACACCTAAAATCTAAAGAGAGCCGATAAGCTGAACGTTTCAAGTCTGTCTCTCCGACCTTTCTGCGTCGCCTTGTATTTGAATGATTTTCTCATCTGCATTCTTTGTAGCGATACGGTGGGCGTCAAAGTTCTCCGTTTCGCAATTCCGGTTCGCGGACGTGCCTGCGTAAACTCCTGATATTATGCGAGAGGCAAGCCTTAATTTCCAAAAGCACTGCCATTATACACGATTTATGGAATGTTTTTAACTACTCGCGCTTGCTGCCATTGCCGTAGGGCCGGCAACCGCAGAGGAAAGAGCATACCGGCAGCCCCAGAGCAGTCGCACACAGTCTTTCTGGTGACAGCCGACGCCAGCGGCAATGCTTGCGCATTCATCAACAGCAACTTCATGGGCTTTGGATGCGCTGTTGTCGAAGAACACGGATTTGCTGTCCACGTGAGTCGGAAGTGAATGTTCCTTGCTCCGCTATATAGCTTGAATGCGCTAACATCAGGTCGCTTAATCAGGCGCTTAGCCGTTAATTTTTTTGTATGTACTTCTGGGACCTTCAAAGCACGAAAAATGGGAATCAAGGGCTGTAACAGATTGCTTTGATGGGGTCATGCAATGTCATTCTATTTATGGCAGTTTTGTAGTCTGCTAGATAATACTGGACCTTATTATTTTATTTCCGAAATTTGAGCTCCCTAGACACATTGTTTGTTTCGATATATGTCACTGAAGCTGATACCGTGAAGCTCCTCCTACCGACAACGACCGTCATTTTGAAATGCTTGGTGAAGTCACAGGCCGACACCTGTCACCTCGTCGTCTGCTGCGGTGCCGGCTCCGATAAGCTGCAGATATATTGTGTTCGTGCTTTCTCGCAATGATCGAGCATGTTTCTGGAAACAGAATGCATACTGTAATGAAGCGCGTTTAGTTCTTGCCGAAAGATCCACTTTCAGCGAGCGTCTCTCGTAGCCTTCGCCGCTTTGGGACGTTAAAACCCATTAACCAAACCACGTTCGTCACGACCGCCGCCAACTGTCCGATGGCAGCGCTGCCGCGATGGCCGCGCCGGCCGTGCCTCAATTGCGATGCGGCGGATCCTTGCGCCGGTGACAAAAAATCGTGATAATTTTGTTTTTTTCTCGTAATAATAGTAGGCATTAGAAAAAAGATTTGAAAAATGAATGCTTCTTGAGCACTTCTGACCACGCATACGGTACGAGTTTCTACTCACAGCCGCATAGCATTTTCGCCGGTGCAGTGCCCGTGTTTTTTGTATAAGCTAGCTCCGGTGCCAAGGCGTCGCCGAAAGCAATTTCGTTTGCTACGAAACTCTGTGGTTGAGAGTAAACAAGTATCATGATCGATTAGCCGAGTTACTATAACCCGTCGCTGATCAATTCAAAGTGTCGTCCGCTGTGGCTTCGATGCGAATCAATCTATGCCTTACGACGATTGGGGAGATCCTGACGTCCATAACGCGCCGTCCGCAGCGCTTGCGGTCGGCATCGTCGCGGTAAATTTACGGCACATAGTGCTGTAAGCCTTATGACCTCGTCTTCTGCTTTCATTATGAGACTGAGGGCCGGACTTGGGCCTGACAACGATCGAGCAGAGCAAACGAAGCTGCCTATATAGACGGGACGGCGTATTGGGTGCCTTGATATAGCACGCCGCACCACTACACTGCTGCATCATCGGGTGGTGCTCGCAGTTTTTACAAAAGCGCCGTCTGACGACACTCAGTGCACTGCATTTTTATTTCTTGCTTTACATTGCTTTCTAAAGGTGTTTCAATGTACATTGTGTATACGTTGCTCCGCCCACTCCAAGACCTCCGCTCGAAACGATACGTCTCAAGATCTTCGACTCTCCCGCCGACAACGGCAACAACGCCACACTTTTTATGCGGCACGGGAAGCTCACGCTAACCAGCAGTATTATAAATATCGCCGCAACTGGGCATCAATCCCTCGCCAGTGCGAACAGATCACTTTCGCTGACCACTGCATTAGACCGATGCGCCATCACCGTACTCAAACATCCTACGTGGTTAGCTGCCACTCTATCAACATGTGCATTGTGTGTCGTCGTCTTCGTCTACTTCCGTCCGTTAGAAGTTTATCCACAGCATACTGATATCGCACTGTCATCTTAAGGTGCTTTGAGCGGCACAAGAACCTTACTGTGGGCGGCCACTAAGGGCCCACATGAAGAATTTCGTTCATTTCTGACTGAACCTTGAGCCTACAGCGCTAGCCTCTAATCGAAACCGAAGTGAAACTTGATGTGCCAGCGCGCATAAATCACATTTGCCGTGACGCTAAATCAGACACCCTGGAAATGCGTGTTGATGGACTGAATGAGACGGAGAAAGAGAGAAAAAGATTTTTAAAGTCAATGCCGATGTCACGAGAATCGCTGGAGCAAATGAAACATCTGAGAAACGAGCCGCGCATTTGGAAGCATAAACTTCACAACCAAGGCAACTGCTAGCACGCATGCTTCGGTTTTGGCCTGCTTAGTTATATCGGCTTTCATTTGTTCCGTAAGCGACGTTTCGGCTGTCAGCTCGCAGCGGCACGAGTGATGAAGTAGAAACCAGCGGATTAATTCAGACCACACTACTTTCTTCAGCCCTCATGACAACCCAAGTAACAAGCATTTTTGCATTTAGTCTACAAGGAGATGCGTCCACTGCTGCCGAGGTCCAATGCACAGGGTCATCCTTGGCAGGGAAGTGTTCTGCCGCTCAACAGTCTGACCGCGTGACGAGCAGAATTTGTCGAGGTACCGCTATCATAAAATTGCAATTTCTGGCGCAGTCGCACACCAAAGAAATGAAAATGCTTCGTTTCTTGCCGCTCAAGTAGACCGACGTTATTTTTCAACCTGAAGAGCGGCTCGTTATTAACCTGGTTTACAATGCATTGTGTCACAAGGTAGATATTTAGTGGGAATTCAATGTGTTTTCTAATCAGGCATCTCAGGTGTCCACAGTGGGCGTAAAAGCATTTGAAGAGAGCATGGTTTTGTTACTAATCTGGCCACCTTCTCGTACATGCGAAGACGGGTGCTCCTTCTGGAGGCTTTTTGCTCTGAAACTTGTGTTTCTTTTACAGCATCTCAGCACGCTTCTCCAGATGCATCTGTGTTCTGATATCCCGCGAAACCAGCAGGAGATTACAATTTATAGGCTTTTATTGTTGAGCTAACTTTGCTATCACACTGCGGGGGCCCGAGTCGCGTTCTTGTGCACGTGCTCACTTTGAACAACACATGATTTTCTAGTTCTTACAGATATCCCCTAAACTGACTGCCGCCACTAAAAGAATAAATGGCACCTTCCCCTGTTCCTTCTTTCTTGAAGGCAACTCTGCGGTGTTCTTATACGCTGGTTGTAAAGAGGGCTTCGATGCGCAGTTGCAAGGCCGTTAAATGGAGGTGTGCGCGTGAATTGAGAGGACGGGGCTGTTGTGACAGGGAATGATGAAACGGGGAAAAAATGCAGCGTGGGCCACTCGAGTTGCATGTGCCATTGTTTTTAAAGGAAACAGTTCGGCTAAAAAAAAAAATTGATAGCACTGTAGAATAAATACTGCAGAAATGCTGAATCCTAAGCTTTGCTGGCGCACACAATGCATCACGTTTGTTCTCATCATAATTATCAACTACATTCAACGTCATTACCATTGCTAATTCAATCATTGTCATTATCACTAATTGAAGCTTCATTGTTATCGCTACCATCATCCTCACTGTAGACAAGGAGAATTATGATGTGGTTTTCACGATGTTATTTTGGGACATACTAAAAAAACTCTTAAAAAGGGCATTGAAATTACACTATATACCATGATATTGTTACCTCTTGATAAAAACTGTCGTGCCTTATGATCTATTTGTGTAGATGGGACTGTTCAGTGTTTTGAAAAGCCGTATGATGGACAGGCATGCCGAGCCACCAAGATTGTCCAAATCCGTGTTTCGGGAGCAGTGTGCTTTGGTGAGGAGTGTAAATGCTGCATGCGAACCTCCAAACTGGATGCCGTACCTAGATGCATGTGTGTGCTTCCCATCATTTTGATGCTTTGATGGTGGTGCATTGTCGGGCTAGGTATATGGCAGGCTCGTATCAAGCAGCCTGGTAAGTTCAGACATGGACAAGTTTAAGCGTAGATTTTTCTTTTTTACGGAAGTTTTCCCATGCAATAAAAAAAAATCCCGGACATGGCCCAGTTGGTTAAAGCGCTCGGCTGGGGATTCAGGGGTGGAGATTCGATTACCGGTAGATGCAGGGTTTATTCATTTAACTATCATCCTCCTGCTATACAAGGAGTATCATGATGTGCGTTTTACGATCCCGGGCGTGCCGCAGTTGGCTAAAGCGCTTCGTTGGGAGTTCCAAGGTATGAAAAATCGATTCCCGGTTGAGACGGGATTTAGTTGTGTGCCTCCCGGTAGACAAGGAGAATTATGATGTGAGTTTCGGTTGATGACGTCATTTCATTGGCAGCTATAGTGGGACAGGACGCCGGACGCCGTGAGTATGAGTCATTAAAGGCTTTCTCATTAAAACTAGAAGGATGCTTAAGCTAAAAGCATAAATTTCTCCTGATACACACGGCTACCAGAAGTTGACACTGGCCACCACTCTGACCACGCAATCGCAGAGACCGAAGAAGCAGGGCCGTAGCCCTACCACATTTGGCTGCGAACTACCTCGGCTCCAAGAATTGCGTTAACGTAAACCAACACGGAGAGAAAGAAAAATTGAATACAACCACAAGTTAGAACAGTAGCGGCCAAATCCCCCGTTAAAAGCACTAGCTAAAAGAAGCCAACAGGACTTAATGTTCAGTCTGGAAAAAAAAAAGAAGTCAACATTAAACACGAACTCAGAGCCCCGCCCAAGCCTCTGCAATCGCGCGAACTGCATATCACTTTCTTGGTTGTCATTTGGAGACGAATTCGGCTGCCCAAAAGAACATGAGTGTAGAGGCAAGTAAAGTCGCTTTTAGATGGTCCCAAAACTGCCCGTTTCGATCGTAGAAGGGCAAAACATAGTCACTGTTCCAAAGGCCATTACATACACTTGAAATTGTTTTGCCTACTGGAAAATTGGTGCGAAGGATTGAATATTTATTGACCTTGCCGCTACACTTGTTAGTGAGAACGCCATCGTTGGCATCCCATGCTACTGTCACATCTACTATGAGAGTTTCCTGAGGTGTTTCCACTGCCAAGTCCGGCTTTAGCCGGGTGCCTGTGCTGGTCGGGAAAACACTCTTCTCAGGCTGTAGAGTTAGAGCTGTCGCATATATTAAGAATAGACGCGACAGCTCCTCTAACACCACCTTCTAATCATGCAAACCTTTGGCATACAGAGGCGGGCAGATCTGGGCAAAGTGTTAGGCGTCTTTAGTTAGTTTTGTTTCTGGAGATAGGAAGGCGCAGTTTATGTTGCACTTCTCTCGGCGGACACTTGCTAAGAACAGTGTAAAAATAGAAGTACATGTGTAGGTGATTTGAATCCCTGTCGCAAACTTGCCTCTAATAATAATAATAATTATAATAAAAATAATAATGATACCGTTTATTTTTCTATCAAAAAGATGAAGGGGGCTTTGGGTAAAAGCTGCAAGACAGCTTGACAAGAGCCCATGGTCCCCTCTACAAGGTAATACAAAGGTACGCGTGAACACACACGATATAAATGTATTGTTTATGACTGGACAAACACTGAAAATGTTTAAAGGTGTTTGCACTCATAGCAAACAAAGTGGACAGCTCGCGAAAGGTAGTGTGACGTAAATTAATTTCGTAATCATTAATCTCACTAGGGAAAGTAGTCAGGATGTGGGACAATTTTTCCACGCAATTTTTGGCACGAAAAGTGACCACCTTCCAGTATTCAGGGTGACGCAGAGTATAGGAAGCTGTTTTTATTTCCAGCTCGGCTAGCTTGTGAAAAAAGAATCGAATTTCTTTTTATTAAATGCGGCGCTTTGCCTATAATGTACGAGCATTATATGGAACACCAAAAATTAGCCTAAGTATCCTTTTTTGGAGGACGAACACCTTTTCTAAGTTTGTTGCAGTGGTAGAACCCCCCACCCAAAAGCAATGACAGAGGTGAGAGAAAAAAGAGAACTCCAAACGGTAGTATTGTTCTACATCTCGACAGCACCCAACAACGCTTGACAGTTTAGCGCAAACGGAATCGACATGGACATCCCAGAGCGTATTTTGCGAAGTGACCCCAAGGAATGTTAGTACTCGTTAATATTTCAATTTTTGTGCTGCCGTACTTAGGATCTGAGCTTAGATCGACATGTTCCGATTTCGGTCTGAAAAGTTGGTTGGTTGGTTGGTTTGTGGGGTTTAACGTCCCAAAGCGACTCAGGCTATGAGAGACGCCGTAGTGGAGGACTCCGGAAATTTCGACCGCCTGGGGTTCTTTAACGTGCACTGACATCGCACAGCACACGGGCACTCTGCTTTTCGCCTCCATCGAAAAGTGGCCACCGAGGCCGGGATTCGATCCCGCGTCCTTGGGAACAGTAGTCGAGCGCCGTAACCACTGCGCCACCCCGGCGGGGGTCTGAAAAGTGTGGCTTCAGTTATACTAGTATGGACTCCTAACTGATTAACATGAGACCATTGCCGAAGGATTTCAAGAGCACTGTTTCCTATGTAGGCAAGGCACACACAGTCTGAGGCAGAAAAAAATATGCTAGCATAGTCGGCGTATAGCACGTATTTGGTTGGCTTCAGTGTACGTATTTAAAAGCAGATGTATGGTAAATGGGGAACGAAATCGCATGACACCATTGTGAACGCTCGCCAATGATCGGTTCCGTCCATAATGAAATTACGTGCATGTTTTTCCAGGCCGTTTTTTTTTTTTTCTCAGTTCTGGGTTATGGCAACTGCGACGCCTTTTCCACCGAACGAGCTATATACGCTTCGTATAATGCGTCACTGGCACTGCATGCCTATAGGGGAGCCACTAACCATGGTACGTGAGGCTAGGTGCCTGCTGTTTGCATGGAGGAGATCAGCTTTTCGAAGCCTTGTTCAGTAGTGAAGCTGATTATAATAACCCGCTTGTGTTTTTACTGGAGGCTAATGTCGGTAAATATTCGCAGTATCAAACATTTTTCTGATTTGTTTTTTATACTGAGAAATCGAAGTTGTGAAATGCGAAGGATAATATTCTTGCGGGAATAATGCATTTGATATTTGCAAGATAATTTAATTTTATATTTTCGAGAATGGTAACTGTGTGTGCTGCTCAGTTTCAAGCTTTGCTCTCACATGACCCATTTGGTCGTAACAATGGAGTTTTGAAAAATTGCTGAGATACTACAAGCGGTTTTGTCGTGTCGCCCTGTGCTCCTTTCTAACTATAGTTAACGCGGAAAGGCAAAGTTTTATTATTATTGACAGCAGGACAGCTTCTAGTCACTGTTGAATAGCGCCCATTAGTCTGACAAAAAAAAAGAAAACAACCAAACATGAGTAAAAAATATTTGTCCATGCGCTCCGCTCCTGCCTGGCGTACATAAACCTCAAGTGCTTACTCGGTAGGAGAAAGGAATTCATGGGAGCTTTCGTTTTACGGCAAGCGATTTAGATCACATGGGATTGGTTCATCGCCCCAAAAGGTTGTTTTTTTTTGTTTGTTTGTTTGTTTGTTTGTTGCAATCTACACTGCTGAAATGCGAAAGCCTGAGAGTTGCTGGCGCACGCGGTGCATCACGTTTGCTCTCGTTATAAGCTAAATGCACCCTCGCTATCATTGCTAATGTCATCATTGTCGTTATCACTAACAGCAGCGTCATTGTCACCGCTACAACCAATCTCACTGTAGACAAGGAGAATTATGATGTGCGTTTCAAGATTCCGGGCGTAGCGCAGTTCGTTAAAGCGTTCGGCTGGGGATTCGAGGTATGGAGGTTCGATTCCAAGTGTAGACAGAATTCTTATTTTGATAATGACGTTAATTTCGGTTTTGGGTGCTGACATCATTTAATTGGCAGCCATAGTATGACCGAACAAACGCCAACGCCAAAAGGGCATAATCCTAAGCTGCACGTGGCCTGGGGCTGTTTCAATCCGGCCTGTACGGCCATCGGATCGTAAAATAGAGTCCAGAAATAACACCGAACAGTAATAGCGAGCTTACGAATAAGCTTACCCTGACAGTTGGGAGGGTACCCCGGAGCAAATGTGCATGCGCAGAATGCTAAGCTGAAAGGGCGAAGGGCGCGCCCGGGAGTGAGCATCCCCCTTTCGGCTACGGCCCTATTGTGAAGCTGCACAATCAAGCTCACGAAGCTTTCGATACTTAGCGTGGAGTGAGAATTACTGGTGAGGCAGCACGGAAATCTAGTATATCTACAGACGCAGTCGCTCCACAGTTCCAGCTTCTTTGAGTTAGAGTGTGGCCGTACACAAAGCGCTCATATAAGGCCACTAATGCGAGTGAATTAAGAGCTCAGTCAGCCTGGAAGATTTTCAACATGTTGGAAACCTGTAAGAGAGGCGTCAGTGCATAATTGCAAATTATAAACTTGTCGATTATGAGCCAGACCAGCGTTAATATATATTTTGAAAGTCATAGGTTGCAGGTAGGAGAAAATTATAATCTTAACAGCAGATTTTTTCCCGGGATAAAGGCGGGCGAGCTGTATTTTTTAATGCCTTCCTTTTAGCTCTAACCTGCTTCTAGATTGCCACCGCTATCCAAGAAGAATACAAAATACATAAGCCTCTCAAAACGACACGTCTTCGCCTCGATATTTTTCTCGCATCGACGTTTTTAATTTCAAACAACTAAACATCGAAATGCGGAGAATTCGTATTTGGAAAGAAAAAGCGACCTGCACACACTTTCCGAACCACATACAAGGCCTCAACATTTTAAAACTGTCCTTGGTTGGGGAGATTGGAAAAAAAATGCAATAGGCAGTTCATCTTTACAATACAGCATGACTCGATTATTTTATTTCACTCGTCCAACTGCCACTATTCGTCTCCCTCTGCTTTGGATTACTTTGTGCTCTTTAGCCAAAGAGAAAGGGTTATGAGGGTGGTAATGGAGAGCCGAAGATAATTTACGCGATGTAATTTTTCTTGAAAATCCCTGGCCTTCCACCGTAATCGAGTGTCTTGTGTTCCGCCTTTTTCCAAACGTGAATTCTGAAAACCGTCTTTAAGAAAGCACTATTATAACAGAAGCATGTTGATCACGAAGCAAACGAAAGGCGTTGTTTTCATGAAGAAGGCTTTGTCGTGCTGGCTGGTAGATATTGATGAAAACGACTTAATAGCGTTAACAGACGGGTCAGAAGAGAATAACAGAGATGCGCTCTGTGTCTTTATGGCAGAAGCTGCGGAACAAGGTATCAAGCTAAAGAAGTCTCCTGCGATGGAGATGAATAAAATGACCGATAAGCGAAAGTCTGTAAACGTGCTTCCAAGAACACAACCAAGAATACTGCACCTCCAGAATGCATAAGCAGTCTCAGCGTGGTAGAAAAGGGCAGCGGTGTAGTGTCGAAAGGGCGAGAAATAGCGATACCGTTCAAGCAACTTTGAAAACGAACTTCTCACTTTTTCTTGAATTAGTCATGTCTATAGCTTCAGCCTGCTGCTAAAATGTTGTGCATTTGTATTTTTGTTATATCATAGCTTTGGCTGTCATTGCATACTGTACTTATCCTAAAATGTTACGTATTATGTTTGGCATCATGACCCTCTTGCCGAGGCCAATCTGGCCTGTAGTGCTGCGAAATAAATAAATAAACAAAACACATTGCGGTAAACAAAAAGCTCTGCAAATGACGGCTTTGTAGGTAATGTGTGCATGTAGGAGTCGCACGCGCTGAAGCACTACCACGCCGCTAAGCATATAATTTATTTGGCCAACTTCGGCCCAAGGTCTTTTATGTTTTTACTTCAGCTCTCTTCGTGGTGCTCCTTTTTCGCTACGGCCATACACTGTAAAACATTTTTGTTGAAAAGTGCACAAAATTTCTGGCAGCGGTTCTGACAGAAATTTTCTATTCTGCTATATTTTCTGTTGCTTAATTTTTCTGTAATTGTACAGTTTTTTTCTGTTTACAACTGAAGAACATATTTGTAAATTGACAAAACGTTTCTGTTATACGCCGTTTTTTGCTTTTTATTTCTCTGTTTTTCTTTTTTCGCAGTGAAAATAATGATGCAAATATATCTTTTTTTTACTCGTCTTTCATTTCACGTTTTCTGCCAACAATAAAATTGCGTTAGGCGCCAATTTCTTCAATGACCACTATTTTAAGGCGAAAGCCTTGCCAACTATCGAATATCTCTCGGGGCTGGCAATACTCTATGATACAAATAAGGTCGCAACGGCCGTCGTTTAGCCACCGAAAAGAGGCAAGTAGAAAAATTCCTAACAGATACCACTGGGAGCCAACCAACAACGGACCTCAATGTGGCGCCACTAGTTATCTTTTTTTCGAATCGAAATTTTTACGCAGCCGATCATCGGACAGCGCCTTCGGGGTTGTCATACCATTTCGTTTTTTATTCAGAATTTACCTACTATTCAAGTAGATATCAATTTGCGGTAGAAAATTGAACAGATGGCAAAAATATATCTAATGGTATTTGCCTTCCAATCAAGGGTTTGCTGGAAAACAGAAAATTACCGTTGTTTTTTTTCGTGAACGTATTTTGGTCAATGAAGTAGAACAGATATTCTCTGTCCTCGTACCAAAATTTTCTTTAAAATACCTGAAATTTCAGACTTTTTTACAGTATGTTTGTGCGCGCGACGACCGGAACGAACATTTTGTATCAAGAAAACTTTACAATTTAAACTGCACATATATTCATATGCCACAAAAGAGTTCGATTAGAATCTTAGTCTGGGCTAGTTGCTTCATAGCTTTCAAAAAATTAACGCAGCGCGAAGAAACCGGGCACAAGAAGAAGACAACCGGACTCAAGAAGTCTTGTGTGTTGTCTTCTTCTTGTGTCAGGATTCTTCTTGTGTGTCAGGAGAGCCATAAAAGATTGTTGTGGGTTTTTTACACATGGTTGCATTACATATTGCTTGCTCATCACACGCGCCTATATTCCTTTCACTACCGTTGATATTTGGCTGTGACAAAAGCGTCCACACTAACGTCATGCCACTGATCTATCCCGGCGGGTAGGTTTGATAGTTAATTAAAATAATCACTGCCACATCGAGTAGAGGGAAGTTAGCACTTAAATAATATCAGTTGCTTATGTATGCCAGAAATGTGTTCGCATTTTTGCAGCTTCCTGTTGACAAAAACCTCCTGCTGGGTGACTAGCTTCTGTGCCAGCGATTTTCGCAGTGCAGTAAAAAGGCCGCTAATGCGAAAGTACCTTCATTTAAGCACACATTTGGTGTCATTTTGCAAGCACTGGGTTCTGCGGTCAGGACATGTTCGTATATTCGGAGCTATAGGACGATAGTACTCATTGTCTTTCAGGAAGCAACGAGTTTTTTCTGTAGATTGCAGACTAACTTTTTTTTTAATGGTGCACTACAGTGCCGCGGCCGAGGCTTCAACGCCACTGTGGGCCATCCAAACTGCGCGGGCCCATGCAAAAAGCCGTACCACACTCTCATGCCCGTGCTGGTTACGGACGCTACGAGCGGCGACTGGCTGGCCGCCCTAGGAACAATGGGCGGCTACACTCAGCCCCAGGTGGATCTGCAGCTCTTTCTGGCCATGGCCGAACGGGGACTCGACCCGCAAGCAGCGCTAGATGCACCCAGGCTGTACATTGGAGACAGCAGAACTCTGCGAGTGGAGTGAGTGCGCGACACGTATACGAACGCATCAAGAGATGAGTCAGGTTATAGTGGATGGCTCCGCATTTATATGCGGCTGTTTGCCCGCAAGACTGTCTAGAAAAAACATATCAAATTCATTTATGAGGTAGTAAATACAACAGTAGGATTAAAATAAATCCCCAATACGCTGGCTGCGAATATACCGCGGTTGCTTATGTGCGTACATCATAAGGATAAGGTGTTTTATATGAGTTCTGAAACAATCAAAATTATTACACCAATAATGATTGATGACCTAGACAGGAAAAGTAGAAAGGTAGGCTTGAAGATCAGTATGCAGAAGACTAGGGTAATGTTCAACAGCCTCGGGAAGGAACAGCAGTTTACATTAGGTAGCGAAGTACTGGAAGTAGTAGGCATTATGTTTACTTAGGACAGGCAGTAACCGCAGATCCGGTCCGTGAAAGGGAAATCACAAGAAGAACAAGATTGGGATGGAGCGAATTTGGCAAGCACTCGCAGATTATGACTAGCAGCTTACCGGTATCGCTCAAGAGGAAAGTATACAACAGTCGCATCTTACCTGTACTAACCTATAGGGCTGAAATGTGGAGGCTAACCAAGAGAGTTCTACTTAAGTTGAGGACAACCCAGGGTGCTATGGAACGAAAAATGGTAGGGGTAACATTAAGAGATAGGAAGCGTGCAGAGTGGGTCAGAGAAATAACTCAATTTACCGACATTCTAGTGGAAATGAAGAACAAGAAATGGGCATGGGCAGGACATGTAGTGCGAAGAGAGGATAACCGATGGTCGCTTAGGGTAACAAACTGGATTCCAACAGAAGGAAAGCGTAGCAGGGGGCGGCAGAAAGTTAGGTGGGCGGATGAGGTTAAGAAGTTCGCGGGGGTCAAGTGGATGCAGCTAGCACAGAACCGGGTTAAGTGGAGAAATTTGGGAGAGGCCTTCGCCCTGCAGTCGGTATAGTCAAGCTGATGATGATGATGATGATGATTACAGCAATTTTTCATCCTTCCACCCTCTCGTAAGTATCTAACTCATGAGCTTGTTCGAAATAATCCTTTTCAGTGAAGTCTTGTTTAATGACTACGCATTGGGTGTTTACGGTGATATCAACCGCGTGCACGTAAGCAGCATACAAGCAACAATAGCTTTTGAACGTGCACTGAACTAATATGATTCCTTTTCATTTAAATAAATTCGAATACCAGTCACTGCGAATGAGAATAAATGGCATGAAATTGCACTTTTGAAAGTATAGTGCACAGATTTTCCAATTCTATGTTCTAAGTTTTGACGCACATACTTTACTTTTTTTTTTCTTTTAATAGAGCACGGAGGAAAACCAGCATCAAAAGGACCGTCGAGATGTCAGTAAAAGCAAACCTAAGAATAATTAACGAGCTGATATGCGCACATCTTTGGATGTAGAAAGGGTCAGAAACTCCCTCCCAAACGAAATAGAGTGATAGGAACACCAGGCGCTCATTCAAAACGGAACACACGCGTTATTTAATCTTCCCGCAGGTCTCCTGACCAGCCCTATTTTCCCTAGTTAAACAGGTTCTTTTCTTCTCAACACTTTCGTTACTAATCGCAACGTAACCGAACCACTTCCTATTTTCCAAATACAAAATGTATATACATCTATGTACCATTGTAGTCAAATTTACTATTCTAGTGTTGCCTGTCGACGCAGCACCCGCGTCCGTTTTCCTCCATTGTCTCTCAATCATCCCATCACAACGTGTTTTTTTTTTGTTTTTTTCACCGGGATCCTCACCCAGGCACATGACTAGTGAAGTCGTTAAATAGCCGCGGCCATTGCGCATTTTTCCTTCACTCCTCTAGCAGGCTGGTCCCGGGACGCTGGGAGTGTCGGTGAAAGGAGCAATTCCTTTAGAGGGCAGCGGAATTTCCTATAGGCAGCCTCTCTCCTCTGCTACTATATATCGACCCGCCCGGCGCCACCCTCGAACAAGTTGCGACCGCCACACTTGGTCCCAACGCTTACACGTACCCCCGCACAAATACGTGGCTCTCTTTCATGTCACGTTCTGGTACAATGCAATCACACGAAATACAACCCCCCCCCCCCCCCCCTTCATTCAAGACAGTAGAAAGATTAGACGGCAGGAGGAGAACAGGGAACAAAACAAATGCAAAATTGTCTTCTGTACTACGCTGACGAAAGAAATGACCAGTGACGACATCGTACTGCTGCATGGAGATGCCTGAACAGTTTCAAGCCTCCAGGAAAGGTTGTTTGTTGCTTTGGCGGTACGATCCATTTCGTCACAGTTTCCGTTCGGGAATGTTGGCGGCGTGCGTTGTTCCGCAATTACTTCCACTGTTGCGCCCGGGCAAGCCCAACGAGCGTCGGGCTTTTCCTGCTGGCACCCTCTTTGCTTGTTCTGGCGCTGCTCCTCAAGACAACGACGCATTGCCAGGAAGCATCGAGCTGTCAACATGATCAGACAAGTCTGAATTGTGAGACACTCGGGCGCTGGTTCCCTGGCGGCGAGTCGCCTTCGCACCGCGGGAGATTTGAGCGGGCGACTTGCGCGCTTGCTGATTGGACCTCTCGGGCCGCCGTCACGTGCTGCCTCCGGATTGGGCATTTTGAGAGCCAGCGACTTTCCCACGCTATTTAAGCGAGCGCACTGCCTGCGCAGAGCGAGATATCCACGAGTGTTCGTCGAGTGCCGCTCGCGAGGAGGGGACGCGTCTTAGTCTCCCCGGCCATCGCTGTGCGACTACAGTTGTATCTGGCTGTTAGTCCTCGGCTGCCGTGTCGATTTTCCTGTAGATATGCCCTGTATATAATGTACAAAGACGCCTTGTGCTCACCTCTCCGATGCTGACTCGGTTTCATCGCTACCGCCAAGGCAGCAGGCAGCTCTCGTTCACGAAACGGTTGACGTGAGCTACGGGTCATACTCCCTTCGGCACCACACCGCACCTCCTTGTGGCCTCGTGCGTAACCGGGTACCGCTGGGCCCTTGGCCAATGTTGCCATGCATGGGAGCTCTTCTGTGTGTGCTCCCATGGAGTAAATCCAAACACAGCCTTCCATCTTACGGTTTTGGCTGCTTGCGACATGCCACTTCTACCGTTGCACTGGCCTAGGTTTACAGGGCATCATCCCTGCTTTTGAAGTGCGTTATAGGGCTTAAAAGAGAACTAGTGGCTTGCTGACGGAAAGAGCAGATGTCATTTAAACAAAATATTTAAGTAAGAATTTGGCTGTTAAAATGCTGTGCTAGAGTAATTATTTACATTAATAAACGACTAGACTAGGAAATTGGTTTACAGTGCAGACAGACAAACATAGGAAAGAACGAAATGACAAGACTGATCGCTAACTAACAACCAAGGCATTATACTTTCCGATCAGTCGCTTAAATACAGCAGCTGCTCATATCAACAAAAACGCAATTGCTGGAAAACGCAGGAAAAAATCAAAGCAACTTATAGCAAAATTGAGGGATTGCTGACACATGAGCTACCGGACTTTGCAATTTCAACAGATTCGATAATCTCGCTCTTCCAAGCTACGTCGCATTCCAGCGCATCACCCCTGTATTATCTAGCCGGAGTCCTCCACTACGGCGTATCTCATAGCCTGAGTCGCTTTGGGACGTTAAACCTATAAACCAAACCCCCCAAAAAACTATAGAAAATGTTTTTGTGCACACAACAGAATTTTGTGTGCTTTTTGGCAGTGAACCTATTGGGACTGGATGTAGGTAGAAACATCCCCGAAAGAAGAGGCCCCTGAGGAAGTAGTGAGTGACTAGGAAAGCTGGCGTTTAAAATGTATCTTTCCGTAGCTTCATTTGGACAATAACACTTTTTATTGCAATTATCTTGAGTTTAGATGCAACCTTGTTTTAGATCAGTGCGCGCTGAGTGTCTGGCATGTTTGGATACAGGAGAAGGCATAGCAAAAGAAAATCGTGATATCTGGCTGGTTTTATACGGTGTGAATCCGCTGATGCTCCAATTCTTTAAGCGCTGGAGAGGACAGATCTCATCGACTGGGTAATATCCGTCATTAAAAGAGGTACTATCGGCTGGTCGTACTGGCAGGTTTCGGGTACTGTCCCCGAGAGAAGGCTTCGCTGAAATACCTGCGCAGACATTCTGCGTTGTGACGAGCATCAATCCTTCCTGTGTCGATGGTGTAGAATTCGTGTTGCAATTCCTGTGGTGGTGGAAATGCTAGACTAGGGAATGCAGGCTGAGTTTTTGCGGTCGTTGTCCATGGCCATCCAAATGCACCTTTTTCACCTGCCGGCCCAATGAAGTCAATGTAAAGCGCACCTTTTCTCCAACACAAAGAAAAAAAAATCGAAATTGAGGGAGTTTTCGACGGCCCGCTTTTGGTGTGCCAGATCACATTATGATCATGCCATGCAATGTGGACCATGTTATTTAACATCACACCACAAAACGCTTCTACCAGTGATATCGTCGAAGCGCAGAACGAACCAGAGATGCCATTGCCACTTTTCCTAATGCCCGACATAAGCTCGGGGCTTGACCATTTCGAAACCGATGGGTGAAATCGCTGTAGTGTACATTATTGCAATACGCGGTGGGGAAATGCAATCTCCATCTTATAGCCCAATGAACAACTACAGCAAGTAGAATGGAAGAAAAACTGCGAAGCAAAGATATATGCGAGGTTTAAACTAAAAATCTTAAAAAGGTGCTAGAGTAATAAGAGTAAAAGTCGGTGGTAGTAAAAGCGACTTACCCCTGATAAGCCAGAATCGAGACGACGTGAAGCATGAATTGTTACGGTACGTTTGACAGCACCTATTAATGCTCACTTTTTTCTAATTCGCGATGGGATTTTATTACCGGAGATTTTTCCGCGCCATTTATATTTCTGGGGGCGTTTTCATCAGAATCCTTGTAGGAATGTTGGTGAAGCAAAATATTTTCTGCAGTTGTCACAGAAGCGAATACCACAGGACCACAGACTACAAAAAGTACTAGAGAAAAAAATGAAAGACAGAGAGCTACAAAAAGTAGTACAAAACTAAAGAGGGTTGTGCTGGTACATAACTACGTAACCGTTGGCGCGGTTATGTAGACTTTTTTTGTATTTGGTGTTTCTTTAGTCAGCACGACTTACAGCCTGTAGTAAAATGGTTCCATCGACAGGCACAATTTTATTGGTGGTTTCTCCACATTTTACCGTTAAGAGCATGCAATATGTTATTTGCGTCAAATATATATCGCATGGCTCTGTCTTTCAGATTTGTATATTTACCTTACGTTAATTGTGGGGATGCTTCTTTTCTACAATCACAACAAAATGTCGTCAAGAGCACTAAGCAGTTCTCAAGCCTGCGAACTGACAGCAGGTGGGATGATGCGATGTCGCTTCTCAGTTGTGCTGTCGTGATACCTCCATGGTTATAGCATTCGATTGCTTAGCCAAAGGTCCTGGGTTCGGTTCCATCCATGGCGACCGCGTTTCAATGGAGATGAAAATCAATGCGGCCTTGTATTGGGCTGTATAGGTGCCTGCTTAAGAATATCATGTGGCCGAAATAATCAGACTGCTTCACTACGGCGGCAGTCATAGTTAAACCGCATGAATTAGCTAACCAAAGCCGCTCTCCATCGTATGCTCCATGCCTCAAATACATGAAGCCTGCAAAGGGCAATATGCTTAATTGCCCTCGTATTCTTTTTCATAAAAAATTCTCATTGACTTTCCCATGTTAGACAAGAATTCGGCAGAACGCAGTCTCCTGCAAAAATAATGACCACGCTAAGCAACATGGACGCGCTCAGCACACAATACTGAGTCAAGCGCTGAAAACAGCCTTAGCTGGCTTTCCGTCACCCCTGGCTGCGATCACATCACTTCCAAACTGAGATTTACCTAAGGTCGGCGTGGCAGTAATTAAACAATTGTTTTTAGCTTCCAAAGTCTAAATGATTTCATTTCTGATAGACAGGTAAATTAGAACATTAGGAGGTAGACAGGTGACACACAGAGAACAGCAGAATTTGAACTTTCTACAATACTTCAAGTCTGAATACGTGCACACCATATAACAGACGCGTATGTAAGAATCAGCCACCAAAGCTGTCTCAAGGTTTGTCAGGCATCAAAGATTCACTTCTTTCCACTCACATACAAAGCTTATGATGGCTTCCGAAAATGAAGGGAACGTGTCCGTCTGAGGAACCCTGGTCGAGAACTGACTGAACGCACAAAGCACGCTGTTTTAAAACCACGTGCACAATTCCCAGAAGCGAGACGTCGCTCAAAGCGTTTGTTGCAACTGTATTCCACTCGAAGCTGCACCTAGTGCTCCTCTAACCTTTCAAAGTCGGCGGGACAGCAGCGCCAGGGCAGTGCACCGGGTCGACTCGTGGTCGCATACACCCCTTCCGCGCCTGTAAATATTCGACAAGGTTTTCTAAAAGGTTTCTTTCAGGAGTCCCACCGCAAACGTTGCTCTGTTCCTTAATAGGTCTTAAAAGAGCTTAATGAAAGAGTTACCTTAGATCATAGCTTGTTTTCAATATTTCTACCGGATGTACTGCATGCTGTGTAGTGACTGCAGTGTGGCGCTCTCGTGCACTGCAGTGACCCACTCTTCCTCGAGGAGGGATTCTCGGAGGACGTGGCGGCTGATCTGGCTCGGAGAGGCCATCGCCTTGAACCGTGTCGTCTCCGCCGCGTGTATCGCTCCCCCGCAAGCATTGCCCACATAGTAACTCGAGGCTACTGGTGGAACAACACTGCCAAGGTGAGATTGACGGGAGGGAGTCGGGAAAACGACCAGCCTGCTCGAAGCGCATAGGATTTCGGTTTAGGCAGCTATACACAGCTTACCTGCAGTAACATTCAGTCCATTAAATTCTGTCTTTCCCAGCCGCAACATATCCTACGGGTGTGTTCGGATAAGAACAGTAATCGAGGTCCCATGGCAACTTTTTGTTTTCAATGAAATTGCTATATGCGGTGGGAAAACGTCTCCACTCAACGGAATGAATCTTAATTTGCTTGATACCTTGTAGTTTTCTCTGAACAAATCGTATATCACTAGAGGTGGAAAATGCTGTATTTGCCATATCAAAAAGCTCCAAGTTTGGAGACCTGCTGCTTTCATAGATCGGCGCACTCACTCATGAGTGCACTCATATCGCCTCACTAACACTCACGTGAGTGTGAGTGAGTGGACGCATGTGAGAGTGGTCGTGAGAGTGAGTGTGAGTGAGTGGCCGCAAATGGGAGCGGCCATGAGTCTGAGTGCTAGTGAGTGGCCACAAATGGAATTGGCCATGGCTGTGAGTGTGAGCGAGTGGCCGGAATCAGAGCGGGCATGAGTGTTACTGTGAGTGAGTGGCCATGAATTGGAGTCGTCATGAGTGTGAGCGTGAGTGAGTGGTCGTGAATAGGAGTGGCCAGAGCGTGTGAGTGAGTGGCCCTGAACAGGACCAGGCATAAGTGAGTAGCCCTGAACAGGACCAGGCATAAGCGGGAGTAAGTGACCGATAATGGGAGCAGCCATGAGTGTAAGTGCGAGTGAGTGGATGCGAGTGTGGACGGGCATGAGTGTGTGAGAGTGAGTGGGCGTGTATCGAAGTGACCGTGAGTGCGAGTGTGGCTGAGTGGCCGTGAATAGTGGTGACCATGAGTGTCAATGATAGGCGGTGAATGGGAGCGGGCATGAGTGTGAGTGCGAGTGAGTGGATGCGAGTGTGAGTGGTCATGAGTGTGAGTGCGAGTGATTGAGGTGGAGTGCCACTGATCGTGAGTGTCATTGAGCCTCTCCTCATGGTGCCGGTCTATCGCTGATTCCGCACTAAGATGTTGCCATTAATTTTTTTTTCACTAAATCTATGCAGTTTTATTTTTATAAAAACTGTTCAAAAGGTTTTTTTTTTTTTTGCAATTGACTTAGTGGAAAATCGCAAACTTTGTTTCAGGGGCGGCGTGCTGCTAAAATATTAATTTTCAACCTTACAAATTGAGATGATCAATATTTGGTTGCACTAACGGTTTCCTTTTTATTATTCGGGTTTTGTCCATAATTTCGAACAAAATTTTAAGCTCTCGATCACTAGGTATGTTCTCCACAACACATCAAAATTGCTTAAAATTTGAAATTAGCCAAAAGAGGAGCAAGTTTGATTCCAGGTAAAAAAAAGCATCAGCTTCGATTTTTATTAAAGTTCCTCTCATTAATGCTTTGTACGTAAGAAATACTACGTACCATGAAGTGTTCCATTTCATTTTAAATTAGAATCAAAATTATCCATTTTCTGATATTCTTGAATTTGGGCCGACTTCAAAATAATATGAAGGAAGAACAAACAACTCTACAGCTTCACTTTCTTTACAGAAAAAAAAAAGAGAATAGTGCTTGGATAATATAGACAAAACGTTTCAGTGGCAACACTTTATTGAGTCGCTCCAGAATGCAAGGCGGAATATTTGCAATATTCAGGACAAGCGCTAGGCTCTATATTTCTATTTCTATAATTTAAGATATAAAAATATAGAGCCTAGCGCTCTATATTTTCCACACCACACGGAGGAGCGGGGCTTTCTGGCGGGGGTGGTGAACGTCGAGGATAATCAGGGAATGAACGGTGGTTAGAGCCGGAGAAGCGAAGAGGGTAGTCTGCTTTAAATGAGTCGTAGCCGCGGCGTTCATTCTAGAGCCTGCGACGACAGAAGCGGGAAATATAGCCTCGGTACCCGCAGTAATAACAAACAGGGCGGGCTGGGCGCCAGGTGGGGTAGTATGTCGGCGCCGCGGCAGGTGGTGCCACTGCAGCGACATGAGCAGTAGTAAGCGCCGGTGGCGTAGGCGCTCCAACAGCAGGCGGCAAGGACGTGACGTGGGCGTACGTTGGCACCTGACAGATGGTAGGAGCGAGCGGTGTGGGGGGGGGGGGAAGGTCATTAATGCCAGCTCTTCTTTGACAATGCTACGCAGGCCGGCACTTGAAGGATGTGGCTCAGATGCCGGGTGGCACAAATTACCTTGAGCCGAGAGCTCTTCACGAATTAATTCGCGAATAAGCGCACGGAGGTCAGCGTCGACAGTGAAACCAAATGAAGTGGGATCAGGCTGCAAGCGTATTGACTGTAGTTCGTCAAGGCGTTGACAAGTCGATATGATGGCGTCGATCGTGGTAGGGTTCTGCACTGCCAGGGCGTAATAGGCGGGTGGCCCAGTACCTTTAAGGACGTGCCGAACTCGCTCGGCCTCTGGCATGGTGTCATTTATGCGCCGACAAAGTGCAAGAACATCTTCTATATAAGAGGTATAGGCCTCATTGGACCGCTGAAGTCGGGCTTCTAGCTTCTTCTTGGCGGACTCCGTGCGAACAGTAGGAGCGCAGAAAATCTGGCGTAACTTTTGTTTAAAGGTAGCCCAGTCTGGAATCGTCGATTCATGATTTAGGAACCACGTTTTGGCCACATCCGCCAAATAAAAGGACACATTAATTAGTTTAAGAGAATCGTCCCACCGGTTGAAAGCACTGACTGACCCGGTCGTAGCTGTCGAGCCAGTCATCTGCGTCGTCGTCGCGGAGACCGGCGAACATCTGCGGGTCGCGTTGACGGCTACTGACAGTCCAACTAGCAAGGGGAGCTGGGGTCGAGTTGGTGGAAGCCAGAACAGCGGAGTGGCCCTCTTTGGTCATGACGATGGTGGTCGGGGCCAAACGGCGGCCAGAACGGAGCTCCAGGTAGATGCAGGTGACGCAGCAGCGGGGAAATCAAGGTGCACCTCCACCACGTGTAAGGGAACGCGAAGGTCGGACTTGGGGGATCAGGTTTTATCGCAGACCTGAAGCCTTGGTCGCACACTGTAGCCAACCACACTCCGCGATGACTTGTGGTCTTCCTGGCTAGCTTCCGTGTTGACGCGAGGAAGCCGGCGAAATTTGGCCACTCGGGAAAGGAATTGGTCAGGAAGAGAAGATGAGGAACTGGCATGTGTAGAAAAGAAAGAGGCATCAAGAAAGGTAGTGGGAGAACGGCCGTATACGAGGAAAAACGGGGTGTAACCTGTGGTCCGCTGTACAGCCGTATTGTAGGCGAACGTAACAAAAGGAAGTATTGCGTCCCAGTTTCGGTGGTCCTGGTCGACGTACATAGACAACATGTCAATATATAATGACCGAAAGGACACCGTAAGTCATGCTAAAAACGGGCCTGTGTTTTAGTTCTCAAGTTTCGAATAGCCTTCCATGTACAATTCGTGCCGTGGCCAAAAAATTCATCCTTTGTGTTCTAGAGAATTAACAAACGAACGTTGACAGCCACTCGTCCCTCCGTTCAGGTCATCTAATTTTACCAGGCTCAAAACCTTCCTGTTTCGCTTTCGGACTTAAAAAAACGATGCTTTCCATTATGGCGTCACTGATATGTCCTTTGTGCAGCGTGGGGGCGTTCAGCCTTATGAACAATAAGCACAACTTATCTCCTTGTTGATACTAGATATATATTATTCAGGCGAAACTAGCTCAGGGGAATACGCTCCATAACTGCTGGTAATTTAGACCAGAAGATAATTGGTTGAGCGAGCTTTTAAAAGAACACACCAGAAACCTTATCTTAACACCATTCGTGACGCCATTCGACAGTTATTTAATCCACGAGCTGACATGAAGCTTCCGTCTGCTCCCATAAAAGCTTCATGCCTCTATCCATAATACTAAGACGCTCGCTTACAATAGGTCGTACAAAAAACTCCATATTTTCATTTCGAGGAAAATCACACGTGAAAGCCTCTAAAGGGAGTTTAGAGCTGCCATTCTAACTTAGCGATTTTGTAAAGGTTGTAGTTTCGTTTCAGCACATAAATTCAGCAAAAAATCGTGCAAGTGCCTTTTAGTTTTCAACGCGTTGTTTTTTGCCTCAAATAATGAAACCGGTATTTATATAAATATATGCAGGTTTTTATTATCTAGCGATCAGCCCCTGCGCGATGGTGCATGTGGTGAGGGCGCTTGATTGCTGTGCCCAAGGAAGAGTGATCGAGTCCCGGCCGCGACAGCAGCATTTCGACGGAGGCGAAAATCAAGGCGCCCGTGAGCTGTGTGAAGTCATTGCACGTTATAGAACCTTAGGTGGTAACATTTCCGCACAGTCCTCCACTACGGCGTCTTTCACAACCTTAGTCGCGTTTGAATATTACACCCCATAAACTAAACCAAAACTTATCTAGGGATGAGAAGAAGCAACCGCTGGTAAAGTCCACGTGTGCAGGCACCTGTTTCTTTGCATGGCTCAGTGGACAGGGCGCTCGACTATTGATTCTGGCCGCGTTTGAATGGAGGCGAAACGCAAGGCATGTATGTATTGAGCATTGTCATTGCACGTTGAAGGGGTCAGAATGGTTTAAATGATGCAGAACCCTCCATTATGAAGTCTATCAGAGACTGAGTCTTTTTGGGACTTCAACTCCATGAATAAAAATAGCCAGAGGTCATTCTACCGCGAAACTTTACTTAATAATGTCGTCTTGCCTTGTCTACACATAAAGCGTGCGAACCATGCGCTAGCACATCACTTACAGAGTGCTTGTTTCGGTGCATGTTGTTCGAATAAATTTGTTCCTGCGCTAAAACATGCGATAATGCACTAACCACGCATGCATCTGCAGGGTGATGCGAAAGAATCCGCCCCAGTTCTTTGGTTCGGCTGCGACCCCCGGTGTGACGGCATGGCAGCAGCGGCAACACCTCATGGTCTACCCTGAAATTAGGGAAATGTATGCATGTCCCATACTGCTGCTGACACCACGGACAAGCGCGCTTACACCGAGATCCCGGTCACAGGTGCCAGAGCAAGGAATACTACAGAGCGCACATACTATAGTAATAAAAAAAGCGAAGTAGCACGACTCTGAATGTTTCGAAATATCATATTTGTACTAAATTAAAAGAAAAAGAAATGAATAATAACTGTAAATTTCTATAGTTGCATGTATCGTCGTTGTCGTCAAATCTGAGCCTGGTATATGCTGGGGAATCTTGCTATTTGGTGATTCATTGTAAGTTTTGTTCTGTTGTCAGTATATAAATGTTGGTACTGTGATTTGAGCTGGAAGTCGGTGTGCTTGAGCTAACTTGCCTCTGTGGTATTCTTTCTGTCATGTGGTGCAATTATTCATAGAAGTAGCGGGTACCCTCGATGCAGAAACGTGGGCTTGCTTGTGTCAACGCTATATCGTCATCGTTTCCTTCCATCTACTTCAATCGTTGCTGGAAGGCATCGTTCCATGGCCAAATTTAAATTGGCAGGTCACGTGGACTGTAGCATAAATGTGCTCTAGATTGCTGCTCGTACGACAGCTGCCAACTCTATAGCTGTCGGATAGGAAGGTTGATGTGGGAATCGAACCCGGAACCCATGGATGCCGAGTCAGACATGCAACCTCCTAGGTCACGCTGGTTCGTTTGGATGGATCGGTTAAGGAAGGCCTTTATACTTATGCAGATTTGTATCTCACATAAAGTGGCATATTAAGAATGCATGCTATGTGCGTTTAAGGTGACGTATGACACAATAAGGGCGCAAATTAACAGAGTAGTGTTTAAGGGAGTTAACGTCTGAGCTCGTTGTTGGTCTACCATGTAACAGAGCATTTACTCTCACGCCTACTTGATAAAACTGACTCTGTTTTCCTGATGCCTTGTACCCTGATGCCCTCAATAAATAGTTCTACAGTAAGCGCCATGGTGTCCTCTTTCGTGTGTGTCTGCATTGCGCTAAATAACCTCTTATTATGGAACAGAATAGTGATTTTGTGAGTGCAAAGAACGTGAATACGAATCTAAATTGGATAGGAGACCCCAGAGGAGAGCTGTTAACGCAGTCCCTTTGAAGACAGAGCTTAAGGAATGCGCAAATCATTCGCGGTAAAATGTGTTTGCGGTGAACGGAAACGTGGCCACTTCGCAGCGGTCGAGGCGAGGTTGTTAAAACAAGGCAGCGGCTCCGGCAGGTGGCGGGAAAGCGCCCGCTTTGTAACCGGTAACTACTCCGGAATGATTAAGTGCCAATTAAAACCTGATCACAGGAGACAATATCGATTAGGCTCAAACTGCACGCATGGGTATGGGCACGAAATAGGGCTAGACGTGCCTGAAAAGACAGGGACAAGCTGTACCAGCAGCCAGCGGTCCGCACAGAGTGCGCGAGCAGACTTCAGCGTCTTATTCTCCCAGACGCCACCCAAGAATCTCGGGAACACCAGGTGGCATTACTCCCCCTCCTAAAAAAAACGAAAGCAGAGGCTGACCGCAAGCGATGGGTGATGCCAGAGAAAACAAAAGGATCAACGCAAAAACCGAATAGAAAACGGAAGCTGGGTAACCTGTTCTACACGACAACGAAACAAGCGCACAGTACACTGCGCATTACCGCGTGAAATACGGCTTCATGCGGACAACGTCCACCACGTCGGAGCGTGGTTGCCGACGAGAGGGCTGCACAGAACCCGCTGGAAGAACTTCGTATGTCATTTCCGTGACTCGGCGCAGAACCTAGTAAGGTCCAAAGTAAGGCGACATTAGCTTTTCAGACAAGCCGGGCCGGCGCACCGGTGTCCACATCCAAACTTGCTCTCCAGGTCGGTATGTGACGTGTCGATGACGAAGGTTGTAGCGACGCGTATCCTTGCCCTGCTGTTGCTGAATGTGAATGCGGGCAAGTTGACTTGCTTCCTCGGCGCGCTGAGCAAACTGTTCGGTGTCTGGCGTGAGAAGATGTTCATCAGTACAGCTCGGAAGCATGGCATCCAACGATGTCTGAACGTCACGTCCGTAGAGCAGGCGAAATGGCGTAAAACGCGTCGTCTCTTGGATAGCAGTGCTGTAGGCATATGTGACGTACGGGAGAATCTCGTCCTAGGTCTTGTGCTAGGAGTCTATGTACATTGCAATCATATCGGCGATCGTCTTATTGAGCCTCTCCGTGAGGCCATTCGTCTGTGGATGACAGGCAGTGAATTTGCGATGGCTCGTGTCACTGAGCTCAAATACATCGTGAATAGGTTATGCCGTAAACACCGTTCCTCGATCGGTGAAGACTTTGGATGGTGCGCCATGGCGCAAAACGATTTGCTGCATAAAAAACTGGGCGATCTCAGATGACGTGCCACGCTTCACCAGAGGAGGAACAGAAATACAGGTATCGCCACCACAGCAGAAACGGCCGAGACTCAGAACTACAAATCACGTGACGAGCAAGGGATCGCGGAGGCTAGCAAATGCGAATTACGTTTCCCGTTTGAATGCGGTAGTAGGTTTTCACCGGCATCCCGTGTGAGATAGTAGGTCACGACTGTAATCCATTTGTTACCGACCGATGTCAGCGGAAATGGGCCAAGAAAGTCGATGCTGATTTAATCAAACGGCGTCTGGGGTGGCGCAATAGGTTGGAGCAAACCCGCTGGCTTGAAAGGCGGCGCCTTTCAAAGGTGTGACCCCAAATGCAAATATTGCGGGGAAAAGGCAGGCCTGCACCACATGGTGTGGAACTGCCCACACAATCCTCCAGATGATCCGAATGCAGTGCCAACAATTGAGGGGTGGGAGGATGCCCTATCCAGCTCTGGACTAGAGGCCCTACGGGCCCTCGTGACACGTGCGCGGGTAGCAGCGGCAGCCGCTGGAGTCCCGGAACTAGGGACCCCACCTACACATCCCCCTCCCTTAAATATACTTAATAAAGTTTTTCACTCACTCACTCACTCACGACAGCCTCTGACGTAGCGATGAACGGCGTCAACAAGTTTAGGCCAATAACAGGCTTGACGAACACGGGCGAGTGTGCGTGCAAAACCCAAGTGGCCAGAAGCGGGCTGTCACGATGGTCGACGTGGAGACGAAGAGCGTGACTGTCGCTGGCAAGTTGGCGCCGTGCGCTGCTGGGATAAGTAGTCCTCAATCTCACGAGGTCGTTGGCCGAGTGGAGGGTGACGCATATTCATGGGAAATCCGTGCAGACTTAGGTCTCGATAGGGGCACTGGCGATACGGATGCCCTGGTTCCCCGCAATGGAATCACAGGCGCTCGCGATTTTCGGCGCGCCACAGGTCCGCCTTCCGCTGGGGTGGTCGTCGGTTGTCGATGTACGACTCAGTTTGTGCAGCATAGAGTCAGCTTTGATCGGGCGGCTGTAATGGCGTCGTAGTAGGCGCAGGGCGTCTCGACATATCTGCATACGTTGGACGATGGTACTCCGCGGGAAAAGGTGGCGGATCAGCAGATGGTACCGAAGGCCTCAATGCTTGAAGCTCTCGCGGACAATGCCAGCTATAGGGCTGACCATCGGCTGGGGAGCACCGAAAAGCGCCTGGAGCACTCCGCGTAGAACAGAGAGGATGATGTCCCGAAGATTCTGGGTGGCCCCGAAGGCCGAAAGATGCTCCGCAACCGAAGCGGTGAGTACCGGTCTGTCGCAGGCGGTAGACTGTTGCTGGAGCATCCGCTCTATTGTGACAACTTCCGCAAGAAACCCGGTAACCATGCTCAGTGGATTACGCACGAGACCGGCAAATAGTTGTTCTTTAACGCCGCGCATGAGGTGGCGCACCTTTTTGTCTTCGGGCATGGCCGGGTCTGATCGTCGGAAGAGCCGGGTCATGTCCTCCAAATATGTGCTTACAGTCTCATTCGGCATTTGCATACGAGACTGTAAGGCCCTTTCTGCACGTTTTCGCCGATCCGCGCTGGTATAGGTCTCAAGAGTGCGTCGGCAGAACTCGCGCTGTGATGTTAGAGCGGCTTCTCGGTTCTCATACCACGTACGAGCGCCATCTTCCAGGCTGAAGAAGACGTTTCTAAGCTTGGCGGCGTCGTCCTACTCATTGAATGAGGCGACTCGTTAAAACTGAACGAGCTAATCTTCAACGTCTTCGGGTTGACTGCCGTGGAAGGGCTGAGGCTGTCGTGGGTTCTGCAAAGTGTAGTAAACTGGAGCTTGCATAGCAAAAAATAAAACAGCGCAAAACACACAGACGAAATAATAGAAACAGACACCACAAGACACAAGTCGATGGGCGGTTGCGGTTCTGAACTCCAACGGCCCGTGCTCAGGGGACAGGCCTTGATTCCTCCGGCTAGCACGGTGCACAGGCGTGTTGACTGGCACAGAAGTTGAGTCCTGGGCGCGCGGAGGTGTGCGGGACATGTACTGGGATCGATACGCAGCACCTCCATCAAAATATGTCGCTGACCATAGGGCTAGACGTGCCTAAAAGGACAGGGAGAAGCTGTACCAGCAGCCAGCGTTCCGCACAAAGCGCGCGAGCAGACTTCAGCGTCTTTTGCTCCCAGTGTCCACCTATAAATTTCGGGAACACCATATATATATATATATATATATATATATATATATATATATATATATATATATATATACATGAAAGACCAGCTTTTTCCCAGCGGTTTGCGGAAGAAGGTGTTTAAGGGAAACTAAAGAGAAAAATGAAGTGGGCTTGCATCGATAAAATGCCAATTCCCGATTACAAAAAATCCACTGTTACTGAAAACAAAGCTGTTATAAGGTGGTAAAGAAGAGGAACAAAACTACAGGTATCGCCGCCACAGCCGAAACGACCGAAACTCACAACTACAAATCACGTGACGAGCAAGGGATCGCAGAGGCTAGCAAATGAGAATTAAGTTTCCCGTTTCAATGCGGTAGTAGGTTTTGTATCGAATATGATAACATGCTTTCGTCATACGCAAACAACGGCCAAAAGGCAACATAAATGTTGCAAGGCAAATACAAAAATGCACTTGGGGACGTCACAGGTACCCACTTTGGTTTCGGTTATATGCCGCACTTCGTGCGTGCTCGGATAGCTTCATTTTGCACCTGCGGCGTCTGAAATACGAGTTCGGAGCAGCAGATGCGCCTGGCTCGTTCACAATTGAGCACTCGGAGGCGCGAGCGAGCAAAATCCGCTGCCGCTGACACGCTCATTCGTTCACACTTCTGAGCCAACATATCGCCGCCGTCGCCGCTTCGACTGCGAGCTCCCATTAACCCTGACTTGACCGCTCGACTGCAGCTACGTACACCACGAAAAGCATACATATGATAAGGGCCAAAAGAAAAACGCATTGTCATTCAATTGTTCACTTATTCATGGCGCATCTGACCCGCATACTGTGGCAACAAGGTATCGTAAACAAAATGGGCATAATTGCCGCTCATACAAAAGACAGCGTCAATCCTATTCCAAATGGCATTGTTCAACTATTACATCCTTGCCTATTGCACTGGTCGCCCGACGAAAAAATGGGCGGAAAAAAGTAACAACTAAAAAATAACGAAGTACCACAAATACATTAAAAAAGGTGAAAAAGCAATTTGGAGAAGAAAAGAAAAGCGACGGCGCAAGCGGGGTTCGAACTGACTACTTCTTGCTCCGTACTGTTCCGCGCTAACCACTCGGCCATTTGTTTCTTTATTGCTTAATTTATTATCAGATTTTACACATGAAGAACATTACTCCACTCTCACACACACACACACACACACACACGCACGCACACAGAATATTAAGCGGCATATGCACAACATGGGTTAATACCACGCGATTTGGGCTGCGTGATCCATTACGAATCAGTCCATTTGCAGCAACACTTCTATTCTCGGAAGCCACTCAGGCACTTCGTCTTGTGTCTTGAGAACTTCAATAACACTCGAAACGGCTTCGTGAAAATACTGCCGTATTTTCCTCGCATCAACGTCTGCATGCTTGAAAGCCATTCGGGATCGCCAGATACTGTGCAGGCCCAATAACATGATCATGCCCATCATCATCTTCAATTGGTAAAAATCGACTTCCGAATGCACCCACGGGTAGGTCTCTTTTATTTGTTCGTTGTAGAATGTCCCAGACGACAAAGGCTTCCCAACAGTCCAAGAAAACGTGTTCGATAGTTTCCGGTTTGCGGCATATGAAACAGTGATTTCCCCAAGGTACGAAAAAATCTTTCATTTCTAAATAAGTCCTAACTTCTAGTCTGTTGCTATGGAGTTTGAAAAAGAAAGTTTTTTCTCCCCCTGGTACAGCCAAATTTTTTACTCGTTCAAGGACTGACTTCCATGGACCAGCACAGTACAACGATCTGTACAATGGGATCGGGAGAAAGACATTGCACAAGTCCTTGTAAAGGTTCTTTCGCGTCACAGTTGATAAATATTCAAACGAAAAACGGGCTTGCAATACACGACATGACATGTACACTTCTTTAGGGATACTTCTGCATAATATGTCACGGCCACATTTATAACTTCATGGTTCGAAGGTGTACAGGTCATTGCTGCCAGCCTGAAAATTACAACTTCTTGACAATTTCAGCATACTGCCTGCTCTCACGACTTGCAACTAATGTTCTGGATGCCTATGCGCACTATATTGTGCACTGGGGTCATTTTAACATGTGGAAGCGCTGGCAAATTTAGGAGCGTCGGCTCTTCGGTCATGTTCTGCTACCGTGGACGTAATTTTTGCTGAACACGGAGCTGTAGCACAAATCTTCAAGGAAAAAGTGAGACGAAGCTTCAAAACTGGCAAGCGCAGCAGGGAGGACACTGTTTTGCTGGTAACTAAACCTCATTTGTATGTAAACATTTCGGGAAGCTTTGCGATGATTGATGGCTCGGTTTGTTTATACGCAGTGCAAGAAGGAGCGCAAAAGCTTGAGAAACACGTAAAGTATTATGCATTACAAGCGCTCTGTGTTTTCTTTTTCTTTCATGTGCCCATTGCTCGGGAAATTACTCTCTTCATCGTTTTATTTATTTCGTCTGTGGCCATCACTTATTGTGAGCCGATGGTTGATTGTGAGTACGCTGTTGCCGTGTTGGCCCCTGAGAGATGCTAACCGGTCGACACCGCGGGCCGCGCCGGCTCAACTACCTCTTGCGCTCCAGCAATCACGGAGTCTCCTCTAGCGTCATAATGTACGTCATTCCACCCTATTAAGTAGTAGGAGAAAACAGTTTGAACTTGACCGGCAGGGAAAAAAAACCTGAACTTCTTATCACAATATCTCAGCAGTAATTCGATTTTTTGCTGACTGATATGCGGTGAAAATGTCATGCAATGCCGTTTCTTAGATTTTGATAGCATATTTGGGTGTCTTTAGTATCCCTTTAATGGAAAAGATATAGGTCTGCTTGAAAACCGCCTAGCTAAGGTATTTTCGTGAAGCTGCAATACACGTGGACTTTTTTACCGTCCTGCGAAAAAAAAAAAAAAGCCGGCAAAGTAAGCAATAACGCCCAGAACCGCTTACGCGCCATAGAAAGGAAGCGGGCGCTGCTTTTCACGGAAGGCAGCACTGGTAGAGCGTTACTATCGGCCAGCACCGTGCAAGCGGCGGCAATCACGACGCGTCCCCGTGGCATAAACATCTCATTCCTACTAGGTATTTTCTTCACTCGTGAAACGTAGCTCCTACACAAAGGCTACAAAAAAAAAAAGCTTAGGCCTCAGTAAATGACGTTGTCAGAACGCTTTCTTCTCAAAGAAAAATTCCATCGTCATGTTCTGCTCTTTCCCGTTTACACGTCTACACGCATTACTTGCGACAGTCGCTGGCGCATACACCTTCACCAATGCAAGATGTCAAGCCCCCTTCAGGGCAGCGTTGCAGATTTAAGCCACGTCGATTGGCGCGCGCGCCGCGCGGCTTGCGCTCGCGCAATGAACATAACAGAAATCGGTGGCACAGCATGCAACATCGCCTCTCCATTTTCACTGTAGTACATTTGCCCCTTTTGTTTTCCTCCAAGCCGTATTTCGGCCGGCAAAATCGTTCTTTCACAGGCCCGGTTATAAAAGTTTGTTCGCCACCCGAAGAGGTCACGAAATTGCTGCGCGTCTACGTCGGCGTCACACCGACTGATCTCAGCAGATACACGTAAATTACGCCCATGTCAATGATTACTCTCTCTACGAGCGAATGGGACGGCCAGAGCGAGCCCCGCCGCGCGCGCCGATCGAGGCGGCCATGGCTAAGCGTATTTCTTTACTTCATCGGTCGTCGGGGGGCGCTGAAACTGTTAGCTGATCATGTCGCGGTTTTAACATTTCGCGGGCTTTCTTCAAAGGCAGATAAATAAAGCTATGCAAAGCGCAGCTTGAAAGCCAATAACGTAGCTAGGGGTTCTTGGAGCAGGTAGGCAACATCTATTGCGTTATCGATACAACGCCAGGTTCCAGCCCGTCGCGTAAACCCGGCCGGTAGCCACGTTTCACCGTTAGAGCGACTGCAGATGGGGTCCCTCTTCCAGCCGTCGGGTAAACCCAGTCGGTAGCCACGCCGCGCCAAACAAGGAGAAGAAGAAGAGAGAACAGTAAAAGAAGCTACGTCAGATGTGATTGCGCAACCTACCTGGTTTAACAAAAGCTAAACACCAGATAATTTTTACATTAAAAAATTTATTCATTAAACCAATAAATACAATGTTAGCAATTAATTTGTACTACAAATTATCATAAGCGAACCAAAAATACTGCAGACAAGCATAGCTGACTCTAAATACCTCTCAGTAGATTCCGAGATGCTAGGGTGCATTACGATATACTATATTTATCTGGGACACACTGTCGTCATCATCAGCAGCCTGACTATACCCAATGCAGGGTGAAGGCCTCTCCCATATTTCTCCACTTAACCCGCTTCTGTGCTAGCTGCATCCACTTGACCCCAGCGAACTTCTTAACCTCATCCGCCCACCGAACTTTCTGCCGTCTCCTGCTACGCTTTCCTTCCCTTGGAATGCAGTTTATTACCATAAGCGACCATCGGTTATCCTCTCTTCGCACTACATGTCCTGCCCATGTCCATTTCTTCTTAATTTCCACTAGAATGTCGGTAACCTGAGTTATTTCTCTGACCCACTCTGCACACTTCCTATCTCTTGATGTTACCCCTACCATTTTTTTTTCCATAGCCCTCTGGGTTGTCCTCAACTTAAGTAGAACTCTCTTGGTTAGCCTCCACGTTTCAGTCCCATAGGTGAGTACAGGTAAGATGCAACTGTTGTATACTTTCCGCTTGAGCGATACCGGTGAGCTGCTAGTCATAATGTGTGAGTACTTGCCAAATGCGCTCCATCCCAATCTTATTCTTCTTGTTATTTCCTTTTCATGGTCCGGATCTGCGGTTACTACCTGTCCTAGGTAGACATATTCGCCTACTACTTCCAGTACTTCGCTACCTAATGTAAACTGCTGTTCCTCCCCGAGGCTGTTGAACATTACCTTAGTCTTCTGCACATTGATGTTCAAGCCTACCTTTCTACTTTTCCTGTCTAGGTCATCAATCAATATTTGCACTTCATCCCCCGAGTTACTTAGCAAGGTAATGTCATCAGCAAATCACAGATTACTGAGGTATTCTCCATCTACCCTTATCCCTAACTGCTCCCATTCCAAGTCTCTGAATACTTCCTCTATGCAAGCTATGAATAGTACTGGGGAGGTTGTGTCTCCTTGCCTAACACCTTTCTTTATGGGAATTTTGTTACTTTCTTTATGCTGACTTCTGGTTGCTGTACAGCCACTATATATATCTTCCAGCACTTTCACGTACGGCTCGTCTACCCCCTGGTTTCGCAATGCCTGCATCACCGCCGATGTTTCAACTGAGTCAAATGTTTTTTCGTAATCAATGAATGCTATATATAAGGGCTGGTTATACTCCGAGCATTTTTCTATCACCTGATTGATGGTATGGATATGATCGATAGTAGAGAACGGTTTCCAAAAACCTGCTTGATCCTTTGCTTGATTGCAGTTTAAGGTTGTTCTGATTCTATTAGCGATTACCTTAGTAAATACCTTATACGTAACAGACAGTAGGCTGATTGGTCTGTAATTTTTAAGGTCCTTAGAGTCCCCTTTCTTATGAATGAGGATAATGTTTGCATTCTTTCATGGTTCCGGTACCGTCGATGGCACCAGGCACTGCGTATACAGGGTGGCCAGTTTTTCTAGCACGATATCCCCCCCATCTTTAAGCAAATCTAGTTATCTGATCCTCTCCAGCCGATTTCCCTCTTTTCATGGTTTCTAATGCTTTCTTGACCTCGTCCTTCTTCACAGGTGGAACGTATTACTGTTTTTCCCTGCCGCTAATCTCGTTACGGTCCTGACTACTTTGGCTACTGTAGAGATCTGTATAGAACTCCTCGGCTACTTTGACTATCTTGTCCATATTCGTGATGACGTTGCCCGCCTTGTCCCTTATCGCATACATCTCGTTTTTTCCTATGCCTAATGTCTTCTTTACCGCTTTAAGGCTTCCCCCGTTCTTTACAGTATGCTCAATTTTCACCATGTTATACTTTCTTATATCGGCCACCTTGCGCTTATTGCTTAGCTTTGATATCTCGGCCAATTCGATCTGGTGTGTTGGATTGAAAGCTTTCATACTCTGGCGTTTCTTAATCAACTCTTTCGTCTCCTTAGACAGCTTACCGGTATCCTCTTTGACTATCCTACCGCTTACTTCTACTGCGCACTCATTAATGATATCTCTGAAATTACTGTTCATTTCTTCTAGGGTAATGTCGCCATCCTCGGTTAGAACTGAATGTCTATTCTGTAGCGAGATCCTGAATTCTTCTGCCTTCACCCTCATTGCTAAATCGTTGATTGGTTTCTTTCTTACTAATCTGTTGCGTTCCTTCTTCAGATTTAGGCTAATTCGGGACCTCATCATCCTGTGGTCACTGCGTCGCACTTTCCCGATTACCTCTACATCTTGCACAATGGCGGGTGTTCAACACATGATGAAGTCCATTTCATTTTTAGTCTCCCCGTTAGGACTTTTCCATCTCCATTTCCGGTTCTTCCGTTTGCTGAAGAAGGTATTCATGACTCTTAAGTTATTGCGCTCTACAAACTCAACTAGTAACTCCCCCCTGCTATTCCTAGAACCAATGCCATAGTCACCTACTGCCTGGTCTCCTGCCTGCTTTTTCCCACCCTTGGCATGGAAGTGGCCCATTAGTAGAGTATACTGCGTCTTTACTTTTTGCTTTACCGATTCTACATCTTCATAGAAGCTTTCAACTGCCTGGTCATCATAGCTATATGTAGGTGCATAGGCCTGTACAACCTTCAGTTTATACCTCAGGCCAGGGCTCTGTAATTGCGCACAAAGGGGCATGTTTGCGCCTTTACTAAATCCTATCTTGAACTGAACGAGGCTGCTCAGTTCGCGCGAGGATAATAAAAAAAAAGAGAGAAGCAATGTGCTCTCGCTCTACGACATCGCTTCAAAGTGCACTGATCCGCGGGTCATGCCGTTGCTCGGTAACCATGTTGACAGTGACAAGAGACGACAAATAGTAAGCACAGACGTGGTCAGACGAGGTATGACTAGGCAATAGCGAGCGGGAAAGAGCATCTGCGTCCGTATGCTTCAGACCTGATCGATAAATGACATGAATGCCATACTCCTGAAGACGGAGAGCCCAGCCAGCAAGCGACCAGATGGGTCTTTCAGAGGCCAGCGATCACAAAGCGTGGTGACCGGTCACGACAAAAAACGGTCGGTCATACACACAGAGACAAAATTTTGCGATGGCCCAAATATTGGCCAAACATTCTCTTTCTGTTACTTAATAATTAGACTCTGCTTTCGTCAATGTTCGGCTGGCGTATGACACAACATACTCGTGAAAACCAGGCTTACGTTGGGTAATGACGGCAGCAAGCCCACTACCGCTGGCGTCAGTGTGAATCTCCGTAGGCGCAGTCGGATCAAAGTGGCGTAGAATGGGAGGCGAAACCAAGAGGCGGCGTAAAGTGTCGAAGGCTTTATTGCAGGCCGGAGTCGAGGCGGAAAGGTCGGAGCTGCCGGCAAGGAGCTGGGTCAGAGGAGCGATGATAGATGCAAAGTTCAAGATGAAACGTCGAAAGTAGGAGCAGAAGCTGATAAAGCTCTGAAGCTCCTTCAGGGAGGTTGGCTTCGGAAATTCTGCAACTACGCGAAGTTTGGCGGTGTCGGGAAGAATGCCGTCCTTCGAAACTATGTGGCCTAAAATTGTGAGTTTTCGAGTGGCAAAGTGGCACTTCTTCAAATTCAACTGAAGCCCAGCGTCGGCGAGACACGTGAGGACATGCTTTAGGCGGAGAAGATGAGAAAAAACTCGGTAGGAAAAACTATGATGCCATCCAGATAACAACGACAGGTCTGTCACTTGAGTCCGCGAAGAACAGTGTTCATCAGGCTCTCAAAGTAGCTGGGCATTGCCAAGGCCACAGGGCATAGCGTTGAACTCGTATAAGCCGTCAGGTTTTATAAAGGCAGTTTTCGAACGGTCGTCATCAGCCATCGGCACGCGACAGTAGCCAGAGCGCAAATCCAAAGAGGAGAAATACTCAGCTCCCTTTAAAAACGCCAAGGCGTCTCCGATTCGTGGCAGAGAATAGACGTCTTTGCGCGTGATCTTGTTTTGCTTACGGTAATCGACGCAAAACCAAATGGAACCATCTTTCTTGGTGACCAAAATAACCGGGAAAGGCATTGAACTGTTTGATGGCTGTATGATGCCCCGGCTAACATATCTTCCACGTTATCAACAATGACTTGACGCTCAGAGGGCAACACGCGATAAGGACGCTGTCGTAGAGGTGCGTGTGCACCAGTGTCGATTGTGTGCGTAACGACAGACGTGTGACCCAGAGCAGTGTGAGGAAGGTCGCTGGCAGAAGTGAAGTTCCGTAGAAGGGTAGCGAGTTCATCGAAGGGTAGCGAGTTGATCGCGTTGTGCGGGTGGGAGATCTACGTCAATAGCTTGTTGAAGAACATCTGGTAGTGCCGAAGCGGTGGCTATATCGGAAGAGCTTAGAACATTAACGTCTAATGAAATAGGCGTGACAGGAAGAGTATTTACAAGCGCGGGATCAAGTTCTTCAATACGACCGAGACACTCGTCGCGTAGCAGAACGGATGGGCACGAAAATGGATTCGAGACGCAAATTGCATTAGGACCATCTTCGAACTTGAGAACAGCAAATGGAAGTAGGAGGAGAAAACATCTCGAGCTAGTTGGTTCATCACAGAGCAAAACAGCGCAAACTTCACAATGGACAGAGAAGGGCAGACGAGACACAGCGCCTGTGTCTCGTCTGCCCTTCCCTGTCCATTGTGAAGTTTGCGCTGTTTTGCTCTGTAAGTAGGAGGAACGGATGGCGTGAAGCGGCATCGGAATGTGTGAAGACGACAGTCGAAGTAGAACAACTTTCATAGGAGAGTGGAACGAGGGCAGCAGAAATGGAGGAATGTCTGTGTCATTGGCGACAAGAAGGTTTGCAGACCGGGTAGGCACGTCACACAAGACTATCACACACAGGAAAAAAGGCAATTTACTTCCGCGCGGGCGCAGTCAATAATGGCGCGATGAGTGGAAAGGAAATTGTAGCCCACGATAATGTCGAGTGAGCAGTGAGCCTGGATAATAAACTCGATGGTGTATAAGACATCTTCGATGAGAACCCGGGGTGTGCACGCAGCTGAGGGATGAATGCGCTGGGATGAGGTGGTGTTAAGCGAAAGGTCGGACAGTGCGGTGGTCACCTTGCGAAGACAACGGCAAAGAGGTTCACTGATGACGGATACGGCAGCGCCCGTGTGAACAAGAGCGAGTATTGCGACACCGTCGACAAACACTTGTATTACGTTAGCGGGAGACGACGGATGATTTGAAGAGTTCGAACCAAGCGCAGTTCTTGCCCCGGGAGCTGCGACTGTTAGTTTCCCTCAACAGCGCCGGTACAACGACGGAGAAGCGAAGATGGTGAACGGCGACGAGGGGAAGATGATCCGCGAGAGGTTGGATGTGGGGCCCTGCGCCACATATCTGTAAGGCCCGTGGCGCGCCGCGCATTCGAAGGCCGCGCCACTTCCCAAGGCTCCCTACGCGGTGCCTGTTTCAATCTCCCCGCTCGCTCGGGGATAACCGGTCCCGCGCGAGGGGGCTATAAAGGAAGGCACGCGCCGCCGTCTCGCTCTCTCTTCGCTCCTGCTCTTCGTTCCTGCTTCTTCGGTCTTGGCGCATCTCCACGGAAACAACCCGCAGCCCCCCGGACGACGACCCCGCACTTCCTTGGACGACCCCCTGTGAGATTAAAGATGTTTGTTACACGGCCCGCTGTGTATTTGTCGTGCGCATTCCTCGGGCAGAGGAATCGCCCACAAGGTATACGTTTGATTGTCCTCAGAAACGAAGTCGAAACCGGGTTGAGTTCTCGGTGAGGGCTGGTCGGTGTCATACGAGTAGTTCCAGGGGTCAGGGCGAACAGGTGGAAGGCGTGGGCGGCAAAGGCGTGCAAAATGGCCCGGCAGCCCGCAATAGTAGCAGATTGGCCGGTTGTCCGCGGTACGCCGAGGGTCCGTAGGGCGTTGGCGTACCCTTGGAATAGGGACATAGAATACAGACCAGGCAAAGACGAAGGATGGTTGGAAGGGGTGGCCTGGTGGGAAACAGGTGCGGTTGGCATTAGCGGCCTGGCCGTAACTTGGGTGTACGTCAATGATGCCGTTACTTGCGCCTGCACAGGGCTGTGCGGAAGGACATCAGGGATGCGGTCTTGCACGACACGCCGTATGGTAGGGGCCAAATATCGAGCCATGTCAGGAAGAAGGTGACCAGTATCTTGTAATTGAGGGACCAGGGATAGCTGGCGGGCGACCTCTTCGCGAACGAAGGCTTTGATCTGTTGAACCAAAGGGCTGTCCTCTCATAAAGTAGAACCACCCAGTGCTAATGTAGATATGGTGTCGTCTCTAACACCGGACCGCCGAGTAGAAGCGCGCTGCTTTCGAAGCTCGTCATAGCTCTGGCAAAGTTTAATCTAGTCACTGACGGTGGCAGGATTTTTCACCCAGAGGATCTGACACGCGTCCTCGGAGATACCTTTCAGGATATTTCCGATCTTAGCCACTTGGGAGGTTAGTGGGTGGACACGTTTGCACAAGTCTACAATGTCTTCTATATAACTTGTGAATGACTCGTCGGGATGCTGAGCGCGCTCACGCAATCGTTCTGCTCTGAGCTTGCGATCTGCAGGGCGGCTGAACACTTCCGCGAAATTCTTCTTAAATGCAGACCAAGATAGCAGGTCAGCCTCATAGTTGCGAAAGCAGAGGATCGCCACGTCGGTCAGGTAAGAGATTACGTTACTTAGCTTGATAGTGTCGTCCCTTCTATTGTAACTGCTGACACGCTCATACGCCGACAACCAGTCGTCGACGTCTTGGTCGGCCGTACCACTGAAGAGGCATGGATCACGCTGCCGTAGAACGCCAGAACACAGTACCGTTGTTGGTATGGGCAGCGATGTCGAGTTGGTCTCGTCCGGCATAGTGGAAGCAGAGGGCAATGTGTAGCTTCTGAGTTCCAGGCTTGATTGGAACGCGCCCCGCACCGCCACCAATTGTAGGGGTGTGTTTATTCAGTAAACCCAGATGGATCCAGCTGCTCAGGAGGAACCCGCAGCGGAGCGTCAGGCGTGGCGAATCAGCAAAGCAGCGGCCAACCTGTTTGTCCTCGAGTGCGCCAGCACGCGATGCATGGCAGTGGCTATGATGACGAAGATTACCACACTACAATATATATATATATATATATATATATATATATATATATATATATATATATATATATATAGTTCCAATCAGGCGGACAGATAGCCGAGAAAGAGGAAGTGCCTTTTGCGGACAAGCTGTCTACAAGCTGAGCCACCCCCGCTCCGGTCTTACTCGCTACCAGTGTCCACTACCAGTGCCTGGATCCCCGCTTAACACTTGGTGGAGGTCGCGGGATTTCTCTCCTATTTTCTCGTCCTGGAGCTCCGCAGCCGCCGAATTCCGACCGCATTGACTGACTCCAGCACCAACACCACCGGCCCCGCTACCTCGACCTCTTCGGCCTCTTCAATTCCATGCTCCGGGGTGCTTTGACAGCGGGACCTGCCGTTCTTCAGCGGTACCGACGATCAGGACGATGGCTTTCGTCGTATGAGCGTGTAAGCACCCACAATAAGTGGGATGACGTCTCGAAACTTAACAACGTTATCTTCTACCTTACACAAGTGGCAAAGTTGTGGTTCACCAATCACGAGGCTGACATTCCAACTTGGGCCTCGTTCAAATCTCGCTTTGTGGATGTCTTCGGTCGTCCTGCGGTCCGCAAGCTTCGCGCCGAACACCGTTTGCGCGAGCGGGTGCAGCAGACAGGAGAAACCTTCCCTGGCTACATCGAAGACGTTTTAGATTTGTTCCATCGTGTAAACGCATCGATGACTGAAGCCGAGAAGATTCGCCACATCATGATGGGCATCCACGAAGGCGTATTCAACATTCTGATGGCAAAAGAGTCCCGTACTGTAATTGAGGTTGTCACAATGTGTCAAAGCTACGACGACTTTCGTCGGCAACGCATCGTCCCTCGACAACCTGAAGCCACGATCGCGGCTATGTCTGACGTCCCTGTCAGCTCCACACTAATTCAAGAAATCAAAGACTTCGCAAGGGAAGAAGTTTCACGGAAATTATCGCTAATTCCTAACATTCCGCATTCCAGTTCACACCTGGCTCCGACCATACGCCAGGTTATTCAGGAACACGTTGCCGACGCACTTCCGCCCCCTCGACAACCAAGCCTTCTCCTCTCCATCAGCCGGCTCCGCTACAGCATCTTCCGTGCCCGTACCGACCATTCGATCGTGTTGGCATCGATTTGTATGGACCTCTGCCATATACACCTGCAGGTTTATCGTTGGATCATTGTGGCCGTCGATCACCTTACTCGCTATGCGGAGACAGCAGCACTTCAGGATGCCACCGTACCCAACATCGCGTCCTTTCTTCTTCATCATTTCATTCTGCGGCACGGGGCCCCTCGTGAACTTCTAAGTGATCGAGGAAAGTATTTCCTATCCGAGGTTGTCGAAGCGCTCCTACGCGAATGTCAGACCATCCACCGGACAGCCAGCGCGTACCACCCTCAAACCAATGGCCTCACAGAGCGCTACAACCGCACACTGGGTGACATGATGTCCAAGTACATCGCCTCCGACCACTCCGATTGGGACAAGATTCTCCCATTTATAACATATGCATATAACACCGCCGTTCAAGCAACTACCGGATTCTCACCATTTTTTCTGCTGTACGGGCGTGAACCTTCGTCTCCACTCGACACCATCCTCCCCTACCGTCCTGATATCACAGAGTACACATCACTTTCAGCAGCTGCCAGGCACGCTGAAGAATGTCGCAAGCTGGCTCGCTCGCTTACTTCGGACGAGCAAGCCCAGAAGAAAGCGCACAGCGACAGCAGCCACCCTGTGCATCAATTCTCTCCCGGTGCTCACGCATGGCTCTGGGTCCCGTCGACACCACCAGGTCTGACCAGCAAGTTTACTACCAAATACCACGGACCATATCTAGTGCTCCGACAGACGTCTCCCGTCAATTACCTAGTTGAACCGCTAGCCGCTTCCACCGACCTTCGTCGCCGTGGGCGTAAGATTGTTCACGTGGACCATTTGAAACCCTATTACCATCCCGCTATCCTTTCGTCTCCTTGAGTGACCAGGATGGCTCCTCTGTTCTGCGGGGGCAAGATTGTAAAGAGGAAGTTCCGATCAGGCGGACAGATCGCTGAGAAGGAGGAAGTGCCTTTTGCGGACAAACTGTCTACAAGCTGAGCCACCCCCGCTCCGGTCGTACTCGCTACCAGTGTCCACTACCAGTGCCTGGATCCCCGCTTAACAATATATATATATATATATATATATATATATATATATATATATATATATATATATATATATATATATATATATATATATATATATATATATATATATTGTAACGCGCCTTCGTAGAACGTCTACGGAAGATGAAGAAGAACGGTCGGATAGATCGTGAAGAAAGAAGAAGAGCAAGGGCAGAGGGACGTTTGTACGCTACGCCGCAGTCCAGTTTGCACCGATCCCTGTAAATAAACACCCCGTGCGTACAAAGCACGTAGCAATATTATATGAGGCACGCCTGAGGAAACTGGACAGTAACAGAGGGCAGCAAAAGTATTTAAATACCTGTACTCAAAACGCGTTGACTCCCAATAGAAGAAAAGAACTAGGAAACTAACTAGTAAGTATGCTAGTCACAAGGACGGAGAAATAAAGAGCATCAAGCAACAGATTAAAAACAGAGAAGGTAAAAATTGGATAAATTCGATGGAAAAAAAACAGAGTGTGGAATTATATCGAAAGTGGAAAATGCAGATCAGGAAGGAAGATTTCTTTGATAACTCAAGAGGCAGTGCCCTACTTTTTGAAGCTAGATCAGGGTGCCTTAGAACACGCAGCTACAAAAAGAAATTTAACAATGGAGATGACGCATGTGCTGTATGTGGTAACTCCAGTGAAACAATGGACTATATTATATTCGAATTTAATGGTATCCATCCGGAAGTTGATGCAGGCGCAATCACTGTTCCTGAAGGTCTGGGGTTTAGAGATACCAGTGGCCGGGTGAATAAACCGGCGGTGTAAACTAGCAAAAAACGACTGGAAGATTGGTGGCTTAAAAGCAGAGAAGTGACATAATGTTAGTAATGTAGAAACAAAAATTTAATAACTAGAATGATAGTTTAGTTAACCAATCTAAATCAATTAAGATATAGGGAGAAAAATGAGCATGATAGCTACTGTTACCACACCGTTTCAAAGGGGACGCTCCTATATTCCATCCATCCATCCATCCCATTTCGTCACGCGCCGTCGCTGCCGCTATGGTATGGTTAACTACAGTCCGGCTGTGTTTCGCTTGATAGCTGCTGCTGAGCAAAATCACGTGGCATTATAGGCATATATTAGCTTTTTGTTGTCATGCATAAATGCTACGAGCGTGTACCGCCAGCTTAGAGGCCTGTCCTGGGTTCGCTGGCGCCCGAGAACATGCGTTTGCGAGAGCCGGTATCTTGCGCTCGTAGCTTTTCTTTTTTTTTTTAAGCGAGCTTGCCACAAGGCATATTATAGAAAGTCATGTAAATTATTTTCCGTGAGGAACCGGAGCAGGCTCCCGCTCTTAGCGTTGTCGTTGAGCTCGTAGCTAGCTGTTCCCATAAACCATTTAGCGATATTGATGTTTTCCAGAGCTGCAGTTATTTCATTCTTGAACTAGCTGAGAAAGCAGCTGTACTGGTAGGTGCAGCTGCAGCGCTATTTGCTTAGCCATTTTTTTCCTGCACAGCCGCAAAACTGAATTCTGCTCGTGCTATGCAACATCGCAGCTGCGGTGACGCCACGCCGTTTTCCGCCTATTTAAAACAAAAAGCGCACCATGCGCACCTTCTATTTTAACTGGACTGTTAGTTGTTAACGAAATTTACAAAAAAAAAATTAAGCGATAGCCAGACTGGATTTTGTGCGCTAAACATGTCATTTCTTTATGCCAGCGCGGGAAAGTTCCTGCACTTTAAATACCTTCCGTGATTTTGGCTTAACATTGATGATTTTCCGTTGTGCATGCTGTTCTGCAAGGTCGGAGGTGAAATTCCCCAAAAATGGCCTCATGATTTTCTGGATAAGCAGCCTGAAGCGCCATTCTGTGATGCTTTAGTTGTGTCCTTGGTGCATTGGTGCCCCACGAAAATTAAATGCTGTTTGCCGTAATAAAATTTCCGGCTTGTATTCTGGCACCACGCAAAAAAAAAAAAAACAATTCTGAGAGCACTGCAGAATCTATCGAGGAGAAATGCGAAAGCCTGAGTTGGCTGCTGCAGCACACATGCAGTACATCACGCGCCCCTTGTCGAACACAACCAGCGTTCCGTTGAACGCATCAAATTTCGCCGGCGTTCCATAATTGCTTTACAGGAAGGGAGTTACTTTACAGGGAAGTTCTATAATTGCCCTATAATTGCTTGTCCCCGTTATATCCCTGCGCTATTTTTTTAGAGTGTTACCAACAAGCCCAAACTGCCACCTTAATAGGAAGGGAAAGGCGCAGTATCTGTCGTACGGGGAATCGCGCTGACGCATTTCGTGTACAGCACAGGCTTACGCAATTCTCCAGTGCAGATTCTACGGTGTTCTCGGAAAGGATAGAGACAGGAATTTTATTTTTCTGATAATATCTTCAGGGTGATTGACAAGTGACACATCAGCGCGCAACTCTCGCGCACTGGATTTCATTCAATGAGCTATAGAAAGGCTTTCGCCTTGATAGCCAAAAACACATTGCGAAGGCGCACATGCATACAACAGGGATAAACACAATACAGCAGCACAACACGCTACCGACGATAGCGTGGAAATGAGCGCGCTCACTCGCGCGCACATCAGGCAGCCTAGGTGGGGGTAAGTTGTGGCGCCACGGAAAGCAGCGGCGCTCGGGTGAACCAAACAAGCAGCAACATATTGGGGGCAATGGAGGCGGCGGCGATGAGCAGGTCGCCAAGTAATAAAGCCGGTCGTGTCCTTGTGTCTTAACTAAGATGGCACTAGAGTCGTAATCTTGCAAGCGACTTATTCAAGTCAGGACTGAAGCCCAGTCTTGGTTCCAGTCTTAAGCAGCCAGTCTAGCGGCCTATCCTTAAGACTCCAGTTACGTCTGGACTTAGCTAAGACAGTCTTAAGATCGTTTGTGCAAGCGGGCCCAGCTTTTCCATTTCTCGAGTCACACGGCGAAGCATGAAAAAGTTAGCGGGGGCGCTGCAAGCAGCCGTCTCGAGCAGACGCACGTTTGCATCGCTCCGACTCTTTGAAGCTTTTTGACCCGGACGTTTTTGGGCTAGGCTCCCGAAAATGGATGGGCCACCCCTATTGTGCTCCCCGCCACCCGAGAACGACAGTTTCAGCGCTTCCGCGTCGACGACTACGCCAGGAAACCATCCGGATGCATCGGATACGCCTACCGCCGAAGACGCCAACATGGCTCCACAGCAGCCCCGGCAAGACGCCGCGGCAACATCGCTATGCAGTGGCACAGATAACGCGGCCCAACCTGACGCCGTGCTGGACGCAGACGAAAACATGACGGATCACGAATCCAGCCCAGTGGTTGCGACGATACCTGTCTCCAACCCTTTCTCTGCTCTTTCCATGGAGCACAAGCCGGGAAAAACCCCTGCTCAGGTAGGATCTTGCACTTTTCCGTTTTCGAAATTTGCCAAGCAACCTAGGATGGGGTTAAGCACCTCGTAGATAGCTCAAGAACGCACTCGCTTTGTGAACACACGACACGGCTTAAAACATGGCCACTCGCAGACAGCTACAAACGCTCGCTTCGCGGACGCCCTTGTATCGAGCGCAAAGCGTTGCCTCAGCGCCCATAGTCACCACAATGGGTGGAAACTATCACTTGGCTGATAATGAACATGCTGAAGATGATTGGCAGTTGGTTAGACGAAAGAACAAAGCCACAGCCGCCGATCCAATCAGTGTTAAATACACTGTGATAATTAAGCTAACCTCACCTGGACAACTAGGCACACTCCCCGCACACTGGCTGCACGAAGCTGTTGCCAATGAGCTTCGAAAAATTCATTTTCACTCTAGATTTCAAGTACGGCCACTTGAGCGAAGCAATCAGTTTGCAGTCGACATATCGCATGTACATGCCAGAGACCACCTTAGTGGACTGCAGACTCTCGTCATTGCTGGAAAGGATACACCTATTCAAGCTTATGAAACCATACGTCCCGGCCAGATCCGCGGGGTCATTTATCGCGCCAACGGGTTAGCAATCGAACAGTTCATGGCAAACCTCAAGTGCTACTCGTGCAGGATAATAAACTCCAGGCCTATGGGCAAGAACGGAACGGCTCTAATCACGTTTGAGGGCTCCAGACTGCCCCGCAAAATTCAACTGTACAGCATACTCCTTCCAGTGACACCTTATCACCCGAAGTCTGTCATATGTGAGACCTGTCACACAATCGGACACAGGGCAAATTCGTGTCCATTAGTCGACCAACGACGATTCTCGTATTGCGGTCGCCTCGCGCATGGAAACCTCGAGGTTTGTCCGACAGAACCACTCTGCCGCAATTGCAGAGGTCCGCATGTAGCCACGGACCCAAGGTGTCCTGCTCGGCAGCAGGCCACAAGAACCTTGAGGAATGACATCTTCCGCCGTATACGAGTGTCGCGACGAAAAGAGCGCAAACAACAAGCCGAGATTCTACGTGGTAACCAAACGGCGGCGACGACGGCGCACAACAGCCCTGTCAGCATACAGCAATCAAACTCGGAGGCAACTGTGCTTGATAATCAGGATTTCCCTACCCTACAAAGTCAGCCGTTGCCGAAGACACGAGACAATGAACGTAAAACTAAACGGCAAGACGCGCATAAATCCTCTACACAATCTGATAGCAATAGTCAAAGGAACGCCACCTCATCCCTAGCCACAGTTTCTGAGCATACCGCGAAGGCACCAAAGCAAGTGCGCGTACATCGGGCTGACGCTGAATCTCCCTGTGATACGCAACGCGGCGCACAAATTAATCTTGCGAAAGAACGTTCGCATACGCTACACTTAGATGAAAACAAGCTCACGCACATTATCGAACTGGTCATCGCCGAGGTGATCAAGCGTATGCTGCCACTCTTGGGAATGTCACAGGTTTCTCCTATTCAAGAGTCCGAAATTGGGCACACATCATCTCCAGTTCCGCGTACCTTTCAGTTTAAAAATGGCAGGCATTAGCGCGAAACCACATGACATTTTTGATTCGGACTCTCCTACATGGTTATTGCAATGGAATGGTCGGGGAATCCGTCGCAAACAAGCGGAACTTCAGAGGAGACTGTCCACCACGTCAACGCCTCCTATAGCTATCCTGATTCAGGAGACCGCCATTAATAAGCCCAATTTAATAGGGAACAATTCTTACTGCACCCCTTCCATAGAGCACCGACGCCCCGGGCCAGGATCGTGAACGCGGCTCCAATGGCCAATGGGCAGGCATGCGTCCTTGTTCTGTCGCGTACTACCGATACTGAACTAGATACTTCCGCGTGGTGCACGCAGACGCAGGAGGTAGCGGGAGTACGCCTTAGCTTAAATAGCGACCAACAAGCCTTAGGTTTTTCAATTTATGCGAGATCATTCGGTACTACGACATATCGAGTGGATATGTCCTTTTTAGAGCACTTCTTAAGGATATATCCCTAGGATCGTGTTGTGGTTGGGGGTGATTTTAACGCCATGCACACCAGCTGGGGATATAATCGCTCAGATGCTAGGGGAAGGCACCCTTGGCAGCAAATTGTCAGAGCCAAATTGACCATAGCCAACGACCTCACTCTACCCACTCGCTTTGGCCAGCACAAAGGTCAACAAGACACTTCCGCAGACTTGACACTAGTGTCTCATCCCAGTGAGATCCTATGGTCACGGGCTGATGATGTCATGGGCAGTGATCATTCTCCCGTGGTGGTCTCATGGGCTCCTCGAAGGCGAAAGTCATTACAGCGACAACAAAGCCGTCGAATAGAGGAGCACGTCTCATGGGACGATTTCCGTAGGATGCTCGGTGAGGTGAACGCTCCCACAGGATTAGACGAGCTCATCACTCAGATCACCGATGCCAAGAAGAAGGCTACAATGAGGCTTTCAGTCAAATTTGATGACCCAAAGCCGGACTCTCACCTTTTGCGTCTGTGGAATCGTAGGCTTCGTGCTCTCAAGGCGTAACGCCGATCAGGCCGGACATCCCATCGGAGGCGTGCTCTCGCTCGCATTAGCCAAGAAGCTGAGAAGTATACTTTGCACCTCGCTCTCCAAGACTGGCAGCTGCTGTGCCACTCACTCAATGAAACAGTTAACTTGTCGAAGGCCTGGCACATATTTCGAGCTATCCTTGGACGCAAGAAGCCGATTTCCCCTGCCCAAAGTATGGCCCTGAAATTGAACGTCTCCCCGGCAGAGTTAGCTATACAAGCAGGGAAGGTATTTTTTCCCCTACCTGAAAATGCGGATGCCTTGCCTGCGGACCCCTTATCAGGTACATTAAACGAATACGACGTTCCCTTCAGATTAGACGAATTGGAGGCAGCACTTTATGACTCCAATCACAATAGCGCTCCAGGACCGGATGATATAAGCTACTAAACACTTCTGAACATTCCCAAGTCACACAAACTTGCCCTGCTGAAAGAGATGAACAAATACTGGGCCGACGGTAATCTTCCTCTTGCTTGGAAGAAGTCAGTGGTAATACCAATTCCAAAACCTGGCAAGCCAAGTCGAACATTACAAGACCTCAGGCCGATATCAATGACGTCCAACCTTTGTAAGGTCATGGAACGTATGGCTCTAAGAAGACTTGAATGGTACTTAGACAAGCACAACGTCCTGTCTCCTATGCAAGTAGGTTTTCGTCGAGGGCTCTGCGCCCAAGATATTCTCAGAAGGCTTCATAACGACATTCTCGCATACCCTAGCAGCGCACAGCTCCGAGTGGTTGTTGGGGTCGACGTCAAAAAGGCGTTTGATTCCGTGCCCCACTCGACCATACTTCGCCGTCTCCAGGAAGTGGGGATAGGCGGCAACCTCTACCGCTTCGTGAAAGCCTTTCTTGCAGAAAGAACCTTTTCAGTAATGGTTGGAGATACTCAGGGTGGTTGGCAACGCAACCAAACAGGTGTCCCCCAAGGCGCTGTCTTATTACCGGCTCTCTTCAATATGGCTATGTCAGGTCTCCCGCCAATGCTGTCGTTGATACCCGGTCTCAATTTCGCCGTGTATGCGGACGCTATATCGCTGTGGACCAATTCAGGGTCCCCTGCAGAGCAAGAACAAGCCCTACAGACAGGCCTCAATGCCGTCCATGAATACATCGAGAAGTGGGGAATGAAAACCTCTCCGGAAAAAACCGAGTATGTGGTTGTCATAAACGGCCAGCGGGTACGAGCCGAGGCAGAACGCAAACTAATCTCTCTTCATTTAGGGCACTCGGTTATTTGCCGGAAACCAACAATCCGTATACTAGGCATGCTTATTGACGAGGATGGAGGAGCCAAAGGCTGGCTTCATAACACGATGCTTAGCTGTCATCAGGCTTTACACCTAATGCGCCGCGTCTCTGCGCGTGGATGGGGAATCAAGGAGGTGGGGCTCCGTCAGATGGCATTAGCACTCATAACATCAAAAATCCTGTACGCATATCCGTACATGCGACTTAACGCGACCCGACGCCTTCAGCTTGAGTGAATCAATCGCAAGGCGATGCGCCTAGTCACTGGTCTGCCACAGTACTGCCCAGTAGTGAACCTACACGCATGCAGCCATATTAATGCCCTTCAGGATCTGGCAGAGCAGCAATTGCAAGCCCAGCGAGTCCGTCTCTCCACAACGGCGGCTGGCCGACAGATCCTGCAGGCATTAGGCTACAACGTTGACAATTTAGAGCCACTTTCGTCCGCCGCCCTACCATGGGAGTTGATTGACTTAGTAGATGGTATACCATTACCAAAGAATATGAGTTCGGCTAATCCTCAAAGGCGCAAAGCTGCCGCTAAACGTCATAGGAAGATGTCACACAAGCTAGCCCAGGAAGGAGCTATTCAATTATACACAGACGCCACTCAGTTTCAACACTGCGCAGCTATAGCTTGTCACGACTCTGTGTCAGATACCTCGGTAGTTCAACGGCTTTCCGAGGAACACACTGTTACCAATCTCGAACTCATTGCCATACGACTTGCCATTACTCGAATAGTAGCAAGACAGGATCGGGCTCCGTGCACCTGCCATGTTTACACAGATTCACAAGCAGCGTACACTGCATGCCGCGCTGGGGGAGCAGGCTATGCCATTCTGAACACTATTCGAACACAAGCCCGTCGCCTGAGAGAGGAGGGCTACACCTTAATTATCAAATGGATTCCTGCACACAAAGGAATCACTGGAAACGAAAAGGCACACCAGGCAGCGCGCAGCAGCTCTTTCCGCACCTTTGCCTGGATCCACATTCGTTTCCGCTTCGTGGCCCCCTGAGGACGTTACGCATCCGTCGTCGCCTCATATGGATAGGGCGGAGACATGGCATCGAGCACAACGCTATCGTCGAAGCATACTACAGCACTTGGCCAACCCTGAGCAGCTATATCGCCGCTCAGATAGCTCATTCCGGAGAGTGGAGGCAGTACTCCTTCGCCGAGCCCAGACTGGTCAGCTTCTGTCACCCGTGAAGCTGCACCTCATAAACCCGCAAGTATACCCTTCTCCTCAGTGCCCGACATGCCCGGCCAGAGGCACGGCCGAACATCTCCTTTGGAGCTGCCCTACTTTTGACGCAGTACGGGAGAGAGCACTCCAGTCCCTGGGCGGGCTTCGACCTGCAACCCTGCAGGCATGGGTCGATCCCCCATCGCACATCGGGCTATCAGACGCAACCCGGCTCTGGCGAACTTTTCTTTCTTACTTCAAGGAAGAAGAAGGACCAGGCCATTACTTCGCGGAGCCGACCTCGGGACGACCCTACCTCGAGGAAGAAGTGGACACCGGTCCCTCATATCTATCCCAACCTTCACCCCCACCCTTAACCTCTCCCCTACATCCATGAAGCAACTTAGTTCTGCCGCAAGGTAAACGCCTACCGTAAGGAGAAATAAAGACGTAATAATAAAAAAAAAGTTAGCTGCGCTATCGCGTGTGTTCGTAACCAGCTCGAGGCGTTCGTTGTTCTTTAAGGCGAAAGCCCTTCTAGGCCCATTAAACGAAATCACGAACGCGAGAGTTCTTTGCGAGATCTGGGTGCGATATCTGTCACATGCCGCGAGATTCCACGAGATTACTTCTTGTCCAGCGTTCCTGTATCTGCAAAGCTACACTAGAAAGCGCGCTAAGGAACGTCACGCGACAGGAGCGTTGGTGTAGCATCAGAACCCACACTTGCCGTACAAAGTGTGACGTATGCTAAGCCTTCCCTTTCCTGTAAACCAATTATAATTATATGTAGCACTTCAAAAATCGCCCATAAGAGACAAACGATGAGAGGTAAATGATAGGCGAGGAAGAGAACGCTTTCGCCATTCTCTGCATTAGAGAGAGCATCTACTTTTTTTTAGTTCTTCCCAGGTCTAAAGAACGACTATAGCGGCGTTGCAGCTACAGAAAGAGTGTTCGGTTCGCTAAGGGGCATCACACAGAGCGAAGTAAAAAAAAAAGCCGAAATAGTTGTCCTTTGCAGGCATGTATTAAAGGGTAAATATTTGAAGCGTAGTTGAAATTAAAAAAAAAGTGCGTTGCTTTGTTGTCCGCGAGATGCATGAGCGGGACTCCAGAATTGACAGATACTTGGGATTCACAGTGGTAAGACTCGCGACTACTGTGCCAGAGTTCCCGGCTTCGATCCCGACCGCGCGCGGCACAGTGTTTCGATGGAGGCGAAACGGAGAGGCATCCGTGGGCTGTGTGATGTCAGCGCATGTTAAATGCCCCAGGTGTTCGAAATTATTCCGTAGCTCTCCACTACGCTGCCTCTTTTTCTCTTTCACTTTAACTTCCACCTTTATCCCATCCTTTACGGCGCGGTTCAGGCATCCACAGAAGCAGGTGTGGCAGATACTACGCCTTCTCTTTCCTATTAACCAATTATTACTTTTTTTCCTGCGAAAACAAATTATAGAACGCCGGTGAACTTTGGTGCGTTCACCGGCATGCTGGTTGTGTTCTTCAAAGGGCGTGCGAATTATCGCGTGCAGCTGCAACTCTACGGCTTTTGCATTTTTGCACTGAAGATTTATCACTGCTCTCGAAATTCTTTCTTCCTTTATATTACGACATTTTGAGTGAAACTCGCCGTCGGTACGGAGTCAGTTATTACTCGACTTACAACGCCATCTTTCCTGCGTTTACAAATGTGACATCTGACATTTAAAGAAAAATACGTAAAAGCGTTTGATGAATTCAACAAATTGCGAGAGCGTTGCAGAATCTTCACAAGAGAAATGCCAGTGCCCTAGCCTTACTGCTGTGCGCGGCACATTAGGCCAGGGCTGATGTCGCACTGTGGAAATTTTCTTTTCTTGTCCCGACAGCCGGTGTCTGCGTTTCGATCGAGGCGAAACGGAGAGGCATCCGTATCCTGTGCAATTTCAGTGCACGTTAAAACTCCCCAGGTGGTCGGAACATTGCTGTGGCCCTCCACTCTGGCGTATCTTTTGTGTCTTCTTTCAGTCCTACCTTCCTTCCTTCACTAGCGTCACGGGAAAGGTGTTGGCTGACACGTGGGACATTTACGACACCATTGCTTTCCCACAAACGAATTACATATTGTCACGTAGTGGCGACAAGGCCGTTCACACTAAAGGAAGACACAGACTTGATGGTACTGAAATTAACTCTTTATTGGGCTGACTTGCGCCCGCAAAAGAAATAAGCAACTCGGCGGTGGCGATAGCAACAAACGTGCTCGTCGATCATCGAACAAAGAATGCCCGTCGCACCCGTCAACGGTCAATTTAAAGGCTGCTCAGAATAATCTAGATAACGTCGCAATTGCTCAAGCACAAGCTGGAACATTCTAGAAAGATACACGAGTGGCCGGAATATTCGAGACAGATCTCGGTGCATCTTGCGCTACAGCAAAGCTGATAAAGGTGCGTCCAGCGGCATCGAGCATTAACAAACAAAGAATACAGACCTGATACGCGATCCAGAATCAGAGTGACAAGGCCGTATGCCGGCGGCTGTAAAACATGAACAAATACCGTTTTGATGGTTTCGCGGCATTACTCCCTCCTTCAAAAAACATCGCCTCGATGTTCCAAAACAAAGCACTTAAAATATAAACACTACAAAGTTTAAACACCTCAGATTCGGCTTCGGTCGTACAACATGTACAATTTGTCGGCGTGCGCGTCGCCGTTGTGATGCTGACGTTCCGTTGGGAATGACTTCAAAGTCCAGTGGTCCGACGACGCGAATGATTTTGTGTCCGACGGCGAATTGGAGTCCAAACCAACACTTGGTCTCCTGGGTTGTACTCTGCGTGGCGTCGTCGTAAGTCGTATTGTCGGCTGTCGGTGCGCTGTTGGTCGTTAATACGCAACCGTGCGAGTCGTCGGGCTTCCTCTGCACGCTGCAGGTAAGCGGCGACGTCAAGGTTGTCCTCGTTGGTTACGTGCGGCAGCATTGCGTCGAGCGTCGTCGTGGGCTCTGCAACAAGCTTGAATGGGTTGCTCTGGTCGTCTCCTGGACTGCCGTGTTATACGCGAAGATCACGTACGGCAAGATGGCGTCCCAGGTCTTGTGTTCAGCGTCGACGTACATGGCGATCAATGTCCGCGATCGTTTTGTTCAGGCGCTCCGTAAGGTAATTGGTCTGGGGATGGTACGCAGTTGTTCCGTTGTTCGTCGATGGCTTGTATGACTGTATTCCAGGATGGCTTGTGTCAACTATGCCGTAAACGCCGCTCTTCTGTCTGTGATAAGCACTTCTGTGGCGCCGTGTCGCAAGAAAATTTGTTCGACAAAAACTTTGACGACTTCTGCCGCGGTACCATTGGGAAGTGGTTTTGCTTCAGCGTAACGGTTAAGGCAGTCAGTGGCCACGATGCTCCACTTGTTACCCATAGACGAAGCTGGAAAGGGCCGAGAAGATCCATCCCAGCTTGTTCAAAGGGCAGGATTAGAGGCGGAATCAAGTTTAGTAGCCCTGCTGGTCTGATCGGCACCATCTTCCATCGTTGGCACTTACGACAAGTCTTCACGTAGCGGGCAACTTCTGCAGACAGTCGCGGCCAGTAGCACTTCTGAATTCGACGTAACGTGCAAGCAAATCCGAGATGGCCTGCTGTGGGCTCGTCGTGCAACGCCTTCAGAATTTCCTGCCGGAGGTGTTTAGGCGCTACACGAAGCTGTGCGATTATGTTGGGTGCAAAGTTCTTTTTCAAGGGGAGGCCATTGCTTAATGTGAACGATGATAAATGTCGCCTGAACACACCAGGAGGGGAAGCGGTCTTTCCTTTTAAGTAATCGGTTGGCGCTTTCAGCTCAGGTTCTGATCGCTGTTGTTCTGCAAAAATGCTGTCGCACCGGTACCAAAAAGGCGCCGTCCTCATCGTCCTTCGGGGGAGCGTCAACGGGAGCGCAGAATAAGCAGTCTGCGTCGGACTGCTTCCGGCCCCACTTATAGACTACAGTCAAGCCAAATTCTTGAAGTCGTAGGCTCCATCTGGCAAGGCGGCCGGAGGGATCTTTCAAATTTGCCAGCCAGCATAGTGTGTGATGGTCGCTTACCACCTTGAATAGTCGGCCGTATAGGTAAGGACGAATGGTAGGAGTGGCCCAGATGATCGCAAGGCACTCCTTCTCGGTCGTCGAGTAATTGACTTCGACTTTTGTGAGGGACCTTCTAGAGTAGTTGATTACTTTCTCCTGTCCGGCACTCTTCTGAACGAGAACGGCTCCTAGGCCTTCACTGCTCGCGTCAGTATGAATTTCGGTCTCGGCGTTTTCATCAAAATGGCCAAGTACCGGAGGGCACTGCAGACGGCGCTTAAGTTCGTCGAAGGCTTCTTCTTGCGGCGCTTCCCATTTAAAGGTACGTCAGCCTTTGTAAGCTGAGTCAACGGTTTGGCGATGCGCGAAACGTTTCTGACAAATCGTCGATAATAAGCGCAAAACCTAAAGGATCGGCGCACAGCTTTCTTGTCGGCAGGTGGTGGGAATTTTGTGATGCAGCTGTTTTCTCCGGGTCTGGGCGAACACCATTCTTACTAACGATGTGACCTAGGAACCGCAGTTCTTAGTAGGCGAAGTGGCACTTCTCTGCTTTTAGCGTTAGTGCCGATCACTTGATGGCTTCCAGCACTGTCTGCAGTCGTTTTAGGTGGTCTTCAAAGTTTGACCAAAAGAACACAACGTCGTTCAAATATACCAACCAAGTTTTGCCACTTCAAGCCAGCCAGGACTGTGTCCATTACTCGTTGAAACGTGGCTGGTGCGGAGCAGAGGCGAAATGGCATCACCGTGAAGAGAAAAAGGCCGTCCGGTGTGATGAATGCGGTCTTTTCGCGATCTCTTTCGTCGACCTCAATTTGCCAATATCCGCTCTTCAGGTTATTGATGAGAAGTACTTTGCATTGCAGAGCCGGTCGAGAGTGTCGTCGATGTGGGGAAGCGGGTAGACATCCTTCTTAGTTATGCTCTTCAAGTGGCGGTAATCAACGCAGAAGCAAAGTGTGCCGTCTTTCGTCTTCACCAAAACTACTGGTGCCGCCCAGGGGCTGTTCGATGGCTGGATTACGTCATCACGCAGCATTTCCTCAACCCGCGAATGGCCTGGCGTTCTCGCGGTGATACACTATAAGGGCTTTGGCGCAGAGGTCGGGCGGGTGTCACCCGTTAATAATTAGAAGGGTATTATTAACGATGCGCCCTTAACGGTGCGCACACTCCCAGACACCCTTAGAGTGTGAGTGGGGGTAGCTGTTCCGGTCGCAAAGGAGATGCCCTCGACTTGCGTGGCAAGCTCAGCCGGAATTCAACTACCTTGTAGTGACAGAAGGGGGTGGTCGTTTGGTGCCCAACGGTCGCCGGTTCAAACCAGAGTAAGAATCGGAGTCAGAAGTAACAAAACAAAATTTATGCACGGCAAGAGACGATACAAAGGAATACACAAAATCACTGGAAATGCACAGACGAGAGGTTCACAGAACACAAACGCTAAGCATGCAACTACAGAATGATTCAATACCACAGAGGCTTTACAACAGATGAAACACGAGAGAGTTACATAAACAAACACCAAATTGTTCACCGGGCACTGTCGCAGTCCGACGTCTCAAGAGTCACGATGTGGCCGCCATACGAGACGAGCGCCGCTTCCTTGCAGGTCCGTGGGCTTGCCAGCAGCGGGTGATCCCCGGGAGTCCAGCCGAAGCACAGGCGAACACGTCGCAAACAATGACTGACTGACTGTCTCAAGAAGCGGCGCGGTCGCTTTAAATAGGGCGCGCCGCGTCTGTTTGTTAGCACGCGTCAAAGCTAGCGCGCACACACACTTAGCTACGCTGGTTATAGCTCTCTTCTCCTCCCGTCGAGCCGCGCGTCGTCATTGGCTAGGTCCCATAGAAGATTCTGGAATTTTCTGGCGTATTCCAGTCAGATGAACCACCGTCCTCCCCCCCGGGCAATGGGAAAGAGGGTGACGGCAACGCGTACAAAGCTAGGCGCTCTCCCGTGCGAGGAAGGAGGCTTTTCTCTCCATGCTTTTGCACGCGACGCCGCGCGGGCCTCGCGCCGTACCGGCTTGATGAAAATGTGCGCCGATTTCGTGACAACGGGTTCGTCTGTTATAATACGGTGTTCGGCCAGTGGTGTTTGTCGTACCTTCGATGATGACGAGAAGCACTCCCTGTAGCTTCGAAGAAGACTGCGAATCTGGTTTTTCCTGCTGTGGGTCAATACCGGGTTGATGTCAAATGTGGGCTCACGGATTTGGTTCGGTGCATCTTCCAGTGGTTGGTCGTGGAGGGCGAATACGTCTTTGAGGTCCGCTAATTTGTCGTCGCGCCCTTGTTGAGATCCGGTATTTTTCGGTGAAGTTTGTTACCAGCACCTGAGCTTGTCTTCTCCAGAATTTTGCGATGCCTCTTGTAATGTCGACACCTCGTTCCAAGAGCAATTGGATATTTCCTTCGACGATGCCTTCAGCGGTTTCGATGTCTGCGCTGCTTACGCTGACTGCGACATTTGATGGGGGCCGCACGGTCAATTCTCCGTCGAGGACGTTTAGAGCGACGTGTTGCGTCGAAGTCGTCATAGCAGGTATGGCTTTGTCTGCAGAGAACTTGATGAGCTTTGATCGCAGGTCGATGATAGCCCTATGTTCATTTATGAAGTCTATGCCTCAAATCACATCTCGGGAGCACTGCTGCAAGACCACAAAGCTGGTGGGGTAAGTACGCCCATTTACGGTTATTCTTTCAGTGCATTGTCCCGATGGAGTAATCAGGTTGCCACCTGCGGTGCGAATCAGCAGGCCATACCAAGCGGTGGTTACTTTCCTGAGCTGAGAGGCTGACGGCCCACTGATGACTAAATAGTCAGCTCCGGTGTCTACTAGGGCAGTGACTCTGCGACCGTCGACATCAACTTCAAGGTCGCTTATGCGCGTCCTCGCATTGCACGTGAGCCTCTGTGTCCGATCTCGGCTCCGTCGTTCCTTCATGTTATGGCCGAGCATAACGGTGTTACTTCGCTGGGCGACGGTGTCGGCTTGCACTCTGGCCGTGTTGTCGTCGCGGTCGTCATGTGGAGCGGCAATGAAATGGCTGTGTCGTCATTAGTAGTCGTCGGTGGCGGAGGATGTTCGTCTTTTGGCCTCTGAGCAACATCACCTTCAAAGGTTGCTGCGTACGGGGGCTAGGAGACCGTCCTTGCACGTACCCGCGGCCCGGCGACGCAAATCGGGCATTGTACGGCGATGGAGAGCGTAACAGACGCCTTGGCGATGAGTGCTCTCTGCTGCGCAGGAAGTCGTTGATTTCCAGTGGTCGCTCGCCAGGACGGGGTCGTGGGGCATCGACAGCGAAACCACGGATGCCGATCCGCCTGTACGGGCAGTGATGCAGGATGTGTCCTGCCTCAACACAATGGAAGCAGAGTGGTCGGTTGTTAGATATCCTCAAGGTATCGCATTTCCTGGGGCTTGGAGATCGTTGGGAGACTTGGCGGGCGGTGGCCAAGGGGCGGCTTTCGAGGCCAGGATGGTAGCGACGAGGCCCTGGGAGGTCGCGTCGAGGTTGCCACCTCGAGGTTGCCGAGGTGGATAACGACGTAATGCAGCAGCATAGTTCATCGCTGCTGATTCATGCACTGGAGCCGTCGGAGTCGTCGCTTGAGGAACGCCCAGTGCCTGCTGGACAACGTACATCGTCCGCGAGCGTGACCACCTGGTGTTGTTGTGATGATGGCAGCAATCGGCGGAGCTCCTCTCGCACGATCTCCTGGATGAGGTCCCGAAGGTTCTCTCGGCTTGCAGATGCGCTGGGGTAGTCCGGCTGAAGTGGTCGCTCGTAGTGGCGCATCCGGGTGTCCAACGTCTTTTAGATGGTCGATGCTTGCCTTTCAAATTCGTCCACAGTTTTCGGCTGGTTCCGGACAAGTCCTGCAAAAAGAGACTCTTTAATGCCTCGCATTAACAATTTCACTCTCTCACCTTCGGTCATGTCAGGGTCGGCGCGGCGAAACAGGCGCTTCGTCTCCTGTACGTATGCCAGGACGGGCTCGTTTGGGAGTTGAAGTCTTGATTGGAAGAGGGCCTGAGCTCCTTCCTTTCGGGCAGAACTTGCAAAGGCAATAAAAAACTCTGCTTTGAATATCTCCCAATCCTTTAAAGAAGTCTCCTGATTTTCGAACCAAACTCGGGCATGTCCTTGAAGAACAATGTAGACTTGCCTGAGTTTCGCAGTCGTTCCAGCCTTTGAATTCTGCCACACGATGCGAAAAGGTCCATCCAGTCTTCCGCATCATCGTCCGGTCGTCCATGGAATCAGGAGGGCTCACGGGGTTGGACGAAAACAACCGGTGCTGTAGGCTGAGCCATTGTCAGTGTCGACACTTTCCGAGATCGAATGGGGTCAAGCAGCAGACAGTGTTGAGGTTGGAGCCCTTGAAGCCGGCGACTGGTTCGGTGTCCTGTTGGCTGGTCCTCCAGGTTAACAGGAACAAGGCTGGGGCCTTCGCTTGAAGAATCAAAGGCAGCACCTCCACCAGATGTCAAGCAGTGGTGACAAGGCCGTTGACACCAAAAAAAGACAGACTTGATGGTACTGAAATTAACTCTTTATTGGGCTGACTTGCGCCCGCAAAAGAACTAAGCAACTAGGCGGGGGCGATAGGAACAAACGTACTCGTCGATCGTCGAACAAAGAATGCCCGTCGCACTCGTCAACGCTCAATTTTAAGGCTGCTCAGAACAATCTAGATAACGTCGTAACTGCTACAAGCACAAGCTGGAACATTGTAGAAAGACAGATGAGTAGACGGAATCTTCCAGACAGATCTCGGTGCATCTTGCGCTACAACGAAACTGATAAAGGTCCGTCCCACGACATCGAGCCTTAAAAAAGTATACTGAGCAGATACGCGATCCGGTATCAGAGTGATAAGGCCACATGCAGGCGGCAGTTAAAAAACAACAGTTTTGAAGGTTTCGCGGCAATATACAATTTAATACAAGAGAAGGAGCACTCAGACGAGAAGGAGGATTATGCGGTATTTTATAATATACTGGAGCATATTACGATGCCCAATACCCTTTGAACCATGCCAAACGACATCATTTTGCATCATACCGTACTGCATCATACATTGCCTTAATATTGTCAGGTAACGCGAAGGTCGGACTTGGGGGATCAGGTTTTATTGCAGACCTGAAGCCTTGGTGCACATTGCATCCAACCACACTCGGCGATGACGATGGGTAGCTACAAAAGGGAGCAGGATGAACATGAAGCAGCATGTTCAGTCGTGTGGAAGATGAATCGCCACAGAGTGCTCACACTATTTCGCCCGCGCAGTTGAAGCGGCCAGCCTGGCCGCAATTAGTCCGCAGGAATGCGCCGAATAAAAGGCTTCATGCGTGAAACGTGGACAACATCAGTGCCACGGTAACGACTGTCCGGAGGAGGGTAAACAGGGGAGACGCGATAGTTGACCGGGAGGTTTTTGCAAGAACTGTGTAAGGACCAATGTAACGGTGCTGTAGCTTGTCACAAAGGCCAGGAGTGCGTAATGGGGTCCAAAGTAACACCTCGTCTCCGGGACGGATCGAAACTTGGCGATGGGTTGCATCATAGCGGGACTGGCAGTCTTCTTGGCTAGCTTCCGTGTTGACGCGAGCAAGCCGGCGAGATTTGGCCACTCGGGAAAGGAACTGGTCAGAAAGAGAGGATGAGGAGCTGGCATGTGTAGAAAGGAAAGAGGCGTCAAGAAAGGTAGCGGGAGAGCGGCCGTAGACGAGGAAAAACGGGGTGTAACCTGTGGTCCGCTGTACAGCCGTATTGTAGGCGAACGTAACAAAAGGAAGTATTACGTCCCAGTTTCGGTGGTCCTCGTCGACGTACATAGACAACATGTCAGCAAGCGTGCTGTGGAACCGCTCAGTCAACCCATTGGTCTGCGGGTGATAGCTGGAAGTCAATTTGTGATGTGTGGTTGAGGCCTCAATAGCTTCGGCTACAATCGTCGACAGAAATGTCCGACCACGATCGCTGAGAAGCACTTGAGGGGCCCCATGGAGCTGTACGAGCGATTCCAAAAAGAAGGTCGCGACCTCATGTGCTGAGCCATTAGGCAGGGCAGCGGTCTCAGCGTAGCGTGTTAGGTGGTCGACGGCGGTGACGATCCAGCGATTACCTCGTGCGGACAATGGAAGTGGCCCGTATAAGTCTATGCCAACAACGGCAAAAGGAGTAGCAAGGCAAGGTAGCGGCTGTAGTAGGCTAGCAGGAGAAGTCGACCGTTTGCGGCGCTTGCATGGCAGACAAGAGGCGATGTATTTTGCCACGCTGTAGGCGAGGCCTGGCCAGAAGAAACGGGTTTTCACGCGGTGGTAAGTTTCATGAAAGCCTAAGTGACCGGCTGTAGCATCATCATGGAGAGCCGCCAGGATACGGGTGCGAAGCGCTCTCGGAATAGCGGGGACCCAACGGGTGCCTTCAGAGCAATCCCTTATAAAAATGAGTTTTGAATTTACGTTGACGAATCATTGAGGACTTGTTGAGGTCACGGAAATTCAATGGGAATTCAATATGTGTTGTGCCAAAACAACACTCACTCAATGGAATTTTTGAAGCACAATAGTCATAATTTTTGTTGATGATTGCTCTTGAATTTCTGTTGTTTTCCAGTGAGCACCCAAGCGAGAAATGTGTAACTGTATGAACAATGTTGTTATCATGTGTGCCACTTTGTGTCTTCATGAACTATTCAGACAGGAGAAAAACTACAAGGGACTTTAGCGACTAAAGTAATGAAAGGCGAAAGCCTGAGGGCCGCATTGTGGTACGCAACCGGCACTAATTATTGATTAAACTTAATCAATTATCAGCTGAATAACTAATTAGTAATTAAGTAGGCAATCAATCGATTACATAAGTAATTGATATAACATTAAGCAGTTATTAATGAATTTCCTAATTAGTAATTGATTGGTAACAAATGATAAATTCATTAATTAGTAATTTATAATTGATTGACATAATTTGAAAGAAATAATCAAATAGTGATTAATTTTCTTTCTTAGAATCAAGCATTAATTGGCTCCTCATTCTGAGCATTGGCACTTTTGTGCCCCCTTTTTCTATATTTTAATTTAATTCATCAATTATATAAGTATTACAATGATATATTTAACTCGTCGTCGCCTATCGCACTCCAATCACTAGAACCTCTAATTACTATGGCACAATGTTTTACGCGGACCCCGAATATTTTCGACAAACAGTGCCGACTACTACACCGACAGCATAGAGTCCGACGGGTTTTAGACCGAACAAGTATGTATGCGCCCATTGGCAACACCATTCAATTCACATTATTATTCACCTCGACACGAGGTTCGAAACACAGCTCACAATACGCTAAAGAAAACACAATACAAAGCCTTTCCGCAGCTCGCAAAAAGAAACCCGGCATTGCAAACAACTCCGAGCAAGAACACTGAGAAGGCCAAAACACACCGACACTAAAAAAAACTAGTGCGACAACTAAAGCGACAAAGCTCGCTGTGTCCTTTTAATCGTTTTCGATTGCAGCGCCGCCAATTTTGCGAGACGTATTTATGTTGTTTTTTACGAGTGGACGCATATTTATTTTTTTCTTCAAATCACTTTTGACAAAACATCAAGCATATTTTGTTTTTATGCATGAGAAATGACCGAGAGAACATATATTAATTTATTTTAAATAGGCGTGCCAAGACATTTAAGCGCATGTGACTTCAGTGCCATTGATTCACTTGCAAAGGACCTGTCAGTGGCACTACTGACACTTAACATTGGCTGTTCAGCGTTTTCACGGTGCTGCCATGGTGCTGCGAGGTGTTGCGTTGCACATACGTGGATTTATTTTTTCGTAGCTGTTATATGGACTACGTGGCATCGTTTTATAATTGATGCGGGCTAGAAGCTTACAGTATGGAAGCCTCCGACGTCCCTCATATTCTAATGAAGTGGGCAGAAGAAGAAGTGGATGTTTACCTCGTCACTGCGAATAGAGAACTGTTGAAAAGCAGTCAGCCAGAAGAAGGCTACTCAAAAGCTGTCCTGGGAGTCCACAAGGTGTTTGGTGCCTGGTGCTTCTTCGTGGTGAGGCCTTTCCACGTTCAGGGGGGTTTTGGTCAGGGTTCAGGCTAGCTTAATAGGATTTGGTAATGTAAAGGTGTCATTACTTTGCGCACAGGCATGTCTCACCTCCCCGGGAGGGGGCTCTGCAGATTGGTTCCCCAGCCTGCCGAATGAAAGCTTGCCTCTGGAATCATTTGCTAAAAATGGTGTCGATGTGATTCCTGTCGCACTCATACCTATAGGCGATGGAATACTGAAAATGAAAAATCCGAAAACTATTCAGCAGCAACTCAAAAGTCTGACGGATCGCTACCTTGATATCTCTGAGGTGCGACCTTTCGGGAGACGAGCTATAGTTTGCAAATCTGCAAACAATAATTGTATGTCAGATCTGTTACGCTGCAGTTATTTTACATCGATTCCTGGCAAAGCCTTTATTCCTGAACAGCTGGCTTGCACTAAGGGTATTGTGCGTGGAGTGGATCCTGCCTCTACTGCTTAAGAAATTTTGGAGGAATTTCAGGACGCAGGAGCTGGTGTTCTTTCAGTGTATCGCTGCTCTCGCATAGTGGCCGGGGTGCGTGTTGCTACAGAGTCAGTTACAACAACTTTTGCCGGTCTCATGTGTCCATCTGAGTTAAAAATTTGGCCAATTATTTATCGCACTGACCCGCTACGTCCTCGCCCCCTTCAATGTACCAACTGTTGGCGATTTGGACACAGTGGAAGAGCGTGTAAGTATCCGACAAGATGCAGGGTGTTTGGGGAAGGACACTCTTCTAATAGCTGTACCGCTGCAAGACCTAGCTGTTGTCTGTGTAGTAACGAGCACTCGGCTGATGACGCCAGTTGTGAGAAACGATCTCAGGAGCAGGCGTTACTAGAATTAATTCAAGAGAACCGTTGCTCTCGAGCAGATGCTTATGCCCTTCTTGATCGGAAAAGGCACACTTATGCCAACTGTGTGCGCCCTTCTACTCCAGACTTTGAGACCACGTTGTCTACCGCAATTGGGAAAACGGTTGAAAAAGCCCTTTCTGTCGTGGTTGAGCGTATGCTTACCAGCTTTACTGAAGCTTTGTCTAGTATTGTTGGCAGCCAGTCATCTTGCCCACCTCAACCTGTGCTGACTCTAGCATCTATTTCATCTCAAGTGCACCCAATCGACAGTGTCCCTGTAGGCATTTCTCGCAAAGGTATTTGCTCTAATGATGTTGAAATGTCATGCCCTACTCAAAAGCGCCGTGCTTCTAGCTCACCCTCTAAGTCCTCCATTTCCCGGACCAAAACTAAAAAAGGGCCTTCCAAAGTTTTACAGCAAACCGATGTGTTAAAAGAGGCTGTTGCGGCCTCAATTTTAGGTAAGTAATCATGGCAGGTGTACAAGTTCCGCAGTGGAATTGTCGCTCTATTGTATCTTCACTTCCACATTTATATCTTCTCCTTTCAACACATAAGCCAGACATAGTGCTTTTGCAAGAAACTTGGCTCTCCCCGCAAAGTCATTTACCTTAAAGAAATATCATGTTTTCCGCGCCGATCGTGTAAACGGTAGGGGCGGTGGTTTATTAACTTTGATATCGTCAAAATTATGTCACCGGGCAAAAATAAGCAAAACAATAATGAATCCTGAGTGTGAGATTTTGGCTTAGATATCACATTGCCGCATTGTGGCCCTGTCACAGTCGCTAACGTCTACTGCCCCACAGGTGTACGTAGCACAGACTATTTTGACAGATTACTTACAAATTCTAATAGGGTAGTTATTGCAGGTGATTTTAACTCGCACTATACTCTTTGGGATAACTACTCCGACGCATGTGGACAGCTGTTATGGACGTGGATGTCGGCAAATGCTGTGCGCTGCTGCAATTCTCGGGCTATAACCTTCATGCGCGGAAATTCACAATCTGTCATCGATTTATCCCTGGCAGCAGGTGGGATAGGTATAGGAGGATGGTCCACAGTAGACAGTGGTACATCTAGTGACCACTTTTCAATAACATTTACCATCATTATGAGCACAACACGAGATAGAACTTTGGACCGTAAACTAGTAAACAACGCCAAATATGCAGCTTCGCTACGCTCCTCCCTCAAATCAAACCTTTGTTCATGTAGGACCGACAAAGCACAAAAGGTATTTTCCTCAATTGCGAATGCTACTGTAGATTTCCAGTTCACTGTGCGGTCTACAGTAAACAATAAGTCGCCATCCCCATGGTGGAATGACGCGTGTGAGAAAGCCTTCCGCCGTAGAAAAGCAGCATGGAAAAGCCTTTCTTATAACCAGAGCCCAGTAAACTAGATAAACTACAAATTTTGTTCGGCGTCATTCAAAAGAGCCATAGCGCAGGCAAAGGACGAGTACAACGAAAATATAAATACTTATTTGTCAAACCCTAAGCACAGGAAGGCTTTGTATCGTTTCATAGAACGAAATAGAAACTCGTACCTTTCTCAGTCATTAAGTTCAGTAGTGTTGTCTCCACAGCAGGCAAAGGATGAGTTGGAACAAATTGCGCAAGGACTAGCTTTACGTTTCCAGGAGCAGTGCAGAGTTCCCTTGCACGCTCTCATTTACTAATCAGACTATGTCGTGGTTGATAGGTCAGAACTCCTATCTGTGATTTCTTCCATGAAAAACTCGGCTCCAGGTTGGGACGGGGTTACGATAGGTATGCTCAAAATTTTAGCAAATGATTTCACTCAGGATCTCCTGGATCTGGTTAATGAATCATTAGAATCTTCATGGCTGCCGCACGTCTGGAAAGTGGCGAAAATTATATTGCTCTTGAAAGACTCTGGTAAAGGATTTCATGTTGAAAACATTCGGCTGATAGCTTTGACTTCGAATCTAGTAAAATTAATAGAAATAATTGTGCATGGCCGCCTCTCAAAGCATATATCAGAGGTTAATGCTTTGAGTTCTTCCCAGATTGGTTTCCGCAATGGAGGCTCAATATGGTCTGCACATGTAGATCTAGAAAGCAGGATTCGCCTTGCAATGTACAACAAGGAGGTATCAGCGTTAGTGACGCTCGATATTGCTAAGGCCTATGACATCATTGAACATTCCATTCTACTTAACAAGTTGTCATTATTACGCCCTCAGTTCTACATTTATGCGTGGATCAGGGAATTTTTGAAAGGACGAGAATTCTTTTGCACTGATGGCTCATTAATCTCAGACACCTATGCACAGACAAGAGGGGTGCCTCAATGCTCTGTGCTCTCCCCACTCCTTTTTAATATTGTCACGCGCCTGCGTAGAACGTCGACGGAAGGTGAAGAAGAACGGTCGGGTAGATCGGTGAAGAAAAAAGAAGATCAAGGGCAGAGGGACGTTTGTACGCTTCACCGCAGTCCTGTTTGGACCGATCTCTGTAAATAAACCCCCCGTGCGTACAAAGCACGTAACAATATATTAATGTGCGATGTTTCGGTTCATCCTGATGTCACTGTATATGTATAGGCAGATGACTTAGCATTCTTCGCCTCGGCGTTCACAAATTAAATTGGTTTTAAATGTGTCTAAAAGTAGTGTGCTAGTTTTTAAAACCATAACCCCCTTATATGTTTCGTTAAACTACCGCTCAGATGTCATACCTCAAGTGGAATCTGTGCGGTATTTAGGCATTACGTATGATGCTAGTATGGACTGGAGGCTTCACATCAAGTCTAATGTTCGGAAAGGTGATTGTGCCCTTGGTAGACTGATACGGATAAGTAACAGGAAATGCGGCATGCGTCGAGATGCTCTTCTACTTTTGTACAAAGCCTATGTGAAGCCGATTCTGGAATTTGGCTGCATTCTTTTTTCTGGGTGTCCAAAATATAAGATGCATCCTTTGCTGCTTTTAGAAAGACGGGCGCTGCGCCTCTGCCTTGGGCTTCCACAGTCAGTCTCTACCACTGTTCTGTACTTGGAGGCTCGCATTCCGGACCTTAGCTCCCGTTTCCGCCTTCTAACTGTCAGATCATTCTTACGATCATTTGAGACTACTCCCGGTGTGGCTATACCTATTTTTGTGCAAAACCCCGCCCTCTTTCTCATTCACCAGTGGCCAAGGATCTGCAAGCCCCAGGTTGTTTTTACGCAGAGCATTTTAACAAACATTGGTGTGGACCTTGCTTCTATATGTCCTATTGGTTGCCCAACGTCCTTTGTGGATATAAATTAGGATTCTATATTTCCATCTAATGTGAAGAATTTACCCTCAAGTCTAATATCCAGTCTCCTATGTGAACACCTTGAAAAGTTCCCTGATCACACTGTGATTGCCACTGATGCGTCTGTGATTGTGCACAAAGCTGCGATTGAAATTCTTTCGGAGTCTCTTTCCTGGAGTTTTTCGGTGCGTATCCCGGATTACACACCGATATTTCTAGCAGAGTTTATGGCAATTGGGCTAGCGCTACTAAAAGTTCCCTGCAGTCAATCAAAAATAATTTTTCTATCAGACTCATTTCTGTTTTGTTGTCACTGGAGTCAGCACGGGATGCTCTGTTGAGCCGCTCACTAAAGTATTTCATACCGGGGTGGGTGAAAGAAATACGCTTCATCTGGGTCCCCGGACACAGCGGTATTTTCCAGAACGAAGCGGCAGATTTCCTGGCTAAATCAGCTCTTGATGCATCTGTTTCATATACCATCCCTAATATAATATCACCATTTTTGGAATGTCCCGTTTCCAGCGATATCAATACCTAGCCGCTACATGCAATGATTCTTTGCTATCTACAGCCGAATACCAGCATCTCATATACTCATGGAAAGTTCGAGCATGTAAATCACGGCAGTGTGAGGTAACGATGACTCTCCTGAGATGCAGGATTCCTCGCCGAAATCTTTATTTATGTAGATGCGGGATCAGCCCCACAAACCTTTGTGAGGCTTGCGGTGAAATGGAAAATATTGATCACTTCCTTCTCGCTTGCCGAAGGTTTTCACATCAGAGGAGGGTGCATTTAGAAACTCCATTTGTACGCTTGGGATTTACGTTGTCGGTCCCGCTTCTACTCTCCTTCGGTGTGAGTGCGAAAGGATTTGCGTTGCCTCAAATTTGTCAGTACTTACATAACTACATCACAGCTACGGACAGATTCCCTTGCTAATTGCATTCCACATTTACAAAACTCCAAATATTTGCTTCATATTTTTTCATTCAATAACTTTTGTGATCTTAAATCTTATGTTTTTGTTTAGTTGTCAATCACTTTAATACACTAATTCAGTTTGTGTAAGACATTTGGCAGTCCACACTGAACCCTGGCCAATCCCCCTTCGTGGGTATGTGCCAAATATCAAGGAAGAAGAAGATCGCCGACCTGGAAATAGGCCTAGCTCCGTCTTTTTACATAAATGAATAGAATCAAGGACCTTCAGGGCACGGGTTCCAATATCTTCTGGAAAGCCGAAAAACGAGCAGCACCGGCAGAACTTCTTGAATTGGGTCAGTATTGTTTTCTTATTTTGCGTGTATGGGCGTGCATTTTTGGGTCTGCGTTGACAATGTTAAAAGGACACTGCAGCAAGTTTTGCAAAAGTTGGGGTTTCAGTATAAAGCCATTCTTTTTGCATGCTGCGAACTCGAATATCAGATTAAATTTAGGCAGAAGAAAGCAGAAATAGCCTTTTTTCAGTAGAAATAAGCAGCCCGCGCGACGGGGCTCAAGACGTCGCGTGACGACATTCTGAGGAGCGGGAAAGCTGCCGATGCGGCTCCTTCGCTGCGCTGTGTTGATCGCAGCTCTCCGCGGCTTTGTGAATGTCATTATGGCATGCTATTTCCACACGAATGACGATCGAGATTTTTACCGCATGTATACGTACCAGGTGCCCCCACAAACGATGCAGCGTTTTGGGATCATAGATTAGACTTGAAAACGTGCTTTAGTTAAGTGAGGCATTTTTGAAAGTAGTGTGCATCATTATTAACAGAAACTCCATGGCCCTCAGCGAAACCTCGGCCCGCATTTTCCTGGGAAGGGAGGACGGTGAACAATGCCCTAGCCGACTACCTCCGTCTCAGGCCTCTCGCCCCGTCCGAAAGGTCATTGCTGTGAAAATGAACCCAAAGCTCGGTGTACCAAACCCTGCTTGGAATGCGAGGCGTGGTACTTTGGGGAAACGAAGAATTTTATAGAAAGGGTAAAGCAGTACACAACTGCCACAAGACAAATAAACAATAAGCGAAGCGCGGTTGCGGAGCTCTGCAATGCGTACAAGGAATTGAAGGGGCCATTGTGTTGGAGACCAAGTCAAATGTACGCAGAATGCTGCTCGAGTCATACGACATTAAGCAGATGTTGACAGCATTTCCCTTTTATCCTACTGTCACAATGCGCGTTTAGTGAATTGACGGCTGACGTATGTGTAAAGCCAAGCTGCAGCTCCTCCATACCCATACCTTCATGAGAACAACGTGTTCCGAAATGTGTTTTCTTACAAAGGCTTCGTCATTTTCATTTCCAACTTAATGTGCATCCCCAATCAAGACAGGGCTATGTAAAATGACGAGGCAGCAACGGGCGCAAAATCGCAAGGCCATGTACGAACAACTTCAATGATTGATTGCGTGGACGCACCGAAGGAAGCCTCGCTCTTTGCGCTCCTTACCTGAATACGCTTATACCCAGCTGAGCAGTACACTCCTTATCTTCTAATAATGCCCCTTTAAGGGTTCCATGAACATATCAGGCACGTGCCGTGCTGGAAAAGATCTCACAGTCTTCACAACCTTGCTTCGACACAGCAGAGGGCTCTTAATGATCTGTAGTTCGCAAAAATAATCAGCGCGTGCTACTGATGAGTTGTCCATGTTTAGCACAGAAGCCGTTGCGCGAAGCTTTTGCGCAAAAAAAAAAAAATGAGACACGCGAATACAACCATGGGCCGTGCTGTCTGACCGTCCCATCACGAAATTGCAGTTCATGAACGGATCGCAAATGACTGTCCCGACTGTTTTGTACAAGGCAACGGAAGGAACCGCGTCATGTTTTAGCCATGCCTTTTTGTCAAAGCCCTATAGATATCGCCATAGGAACAAACTGAATGTAGTCATCATCATCATAATCATCGTCAGCCTGACTATACCCACTGCAGGGCGAAGGCCTTTCCCATATTTCTCCACTTAACCCAGTTCTGTGCTAGTTGCATCCACTTGACCCTTACGAACTTCTTAACCTCATCCGCCCACCTGACTTTCTGCCGCCCCCTGCTACGCTTTCCTACCCTTGGAATCCAGTTTGTTACCCTAAGCGTCCATCGGTTATCTTCTCTTCGCACTACATGTCCTGCCCATGTCCATTTCTTCTTCTTAATTTCCACTAGAATGTCGGTAACTTGAGTTATTTCTTTGACCCACTCTGCACGCTTCCTATCTCTTAATGTTACTCTTACCATTTTTCGTTCCGTAGCTTTCTGGGTTGTCCTCAACTTAAGTAGAACTCTCTCGGTAAGCCTCCACGTTTCAGCCCCATAGGTGAGTACAGGTAAGATGCAACTGTTGTATACTTTCCTCTTGAGCGATACCGGTAAGCTGCTAGTCATATTCTGCGAGTGCTTGCCAAATGCGCTCCACCGCAATCTTATTCTTCTTGTTATTTCCTTTCCATGGTCCGGATCTGCAGTTACTACCTGTCCTAAGTAGACATATTCGCCTACTACTTCCAGCACTTCGCTACCCAATGTAAACTGTTGTTCCTTCCCGAGGCTTTTGAACATTACCTTAGTCTTCTGCATATTGATTTTCAAGCCTACGTTTCTACTTTTCTTGTCTAGGTCATCAATCATTATTTGCTGTTAATCCCCCGAGTTGCTTAGCAAGGCAATGTCATCAGCAAACCGCAGATTACTGAGGTATTCTCCATCTATTTTTATCCTAACTGCTCCCATTCCAAGTCTCTGAATACTTCCTCTAAGCAAGCTGTGAGATTGTGTCTCCTTGCCTAACACCTGTCTTTATGAGCAGATAATTGAAGGGGAAATGAGGGTGCTCGTTATAATACATGAAGGAAAGAAGCCAACAGTCGGCGAGGCCAAGGAAAGCATTGGGGATTATGTTTTATATCCTTTTTTTTAATTTTTACTTGGATAATCACAGAAACGGTTAATGTAATCTGCTTAGGGGAAAGATAATTAAACACAAAGTAGAAGAAAAAACAACGTGCCGATGGTGGGGACCGAACCCACGACCTCCGAATATCGCGTCCGGGGCTCTTCCAACTGAGCTACATCGGCCGCTGTCCCCCCTGCTACTTTCTAGGGTATTAATGTTGTCTGTATACGAACCTTGAGAGTGTTCACCAGCGCCACCCTCAACCATAGCGGCGGACGTGGAACGTCCTGTGTTACCGCCAGCGTCACGTAGAACGTGATCAAGAGCGAGGGCGAAAGCTGTGCTAGAACCCTCTTACGCTACCTATGGCTTCAAGACTGCCAGAACCGAGACCCCCGTAAGCTACAAGCAGATAATTGAAGGGGAAATGAGGGTGCTCGTTATAATACATGAAGGAAAGAAGCCAACAGTCGGCGAGGCCAAGGAAAGCATTGGGGATTATGTTTTATATCCTTTTTTTTAATTTTTACTTGGATAATCACAGAAACGGGTAATGTAATCTGCTTAGGGGAAAGATAATTAAACGCAAAGTAGAAGAAAAAACAACGTGCCGATGGTGGGGACCGAACCCACGACCTCCGAATATCGCGTCCGGGGCTCTTCCAACTGAGCTACATCGGCCGCTGTCCCCCTGCTACTTTCTAGGGTATTAATGTTGTCTGTATACGAACCTTGAGAGTGTTCACCAGCGCCACCCTCAACCATAGCGGCGGACGTGGAACGTCCTGTGTTACCGCCAGCGTCACGTAGAACGTGATCAAGAGCGAGGGCGAAAGCTGTGCTAGAACCCTCTTACGCTACCTATGGCTTCAAGACTGCCAGAACCGAGACCCCCGTAAGCTACAAGCAGATAATTGAAGGGGAAATGAGGGTGCTCGTTATAATACATGAAGGAAAGAAGCCAACAGTCGGCGAGGCCAAGGATAGCATTGGGGATTATGTTTTATATCCTTTTTTTAATTTTTACTTGGATAATCACAGAAACGGGTAATGTAATCTGCTTAGGGGAAAGATAATTAAACACAAAGTAGAAGAAAAAACAACGTGCCGATGGTGGGCACCGAACCCACGACCTCCGAATATCGCGTCCGGGGCTCTTCCAACTGACATCGGCCGCTGTCCCCCCTGCTACTTTCTAGGGTAATAATGTTGTCTGTATACGAACCTTGAGAGTGTTCACCAGCGCCACCCTCAACCATAGCGGCGGACGTGGAACGTCCTGTGTTACCGCCAGCGTCACGTAGAACGTGATCAAGAGCGAGGGCGAAAGCTGTGCTAGAACCCTCTTACGCTACCTATGGCTTCAAGACTGCCAGAACCGAGACCCCCGTAAGCTACAAGCAGATAATTGAAGGGGAAATGAGGGTGCTCGTTATAATACATGAAGGAAAGAAGCCAACAGTCGGCGAGGCCAAGGAAAGCATTGGGGATTATGTTTTATATCCTTTTTTTAATTTTTACTTGGATAATCACAGAAACGGGTAATGTAATCTGCTTAGGGGAAAGATAATTAAACACAAAGTAGAAGAAAAAACAACGTGCCGATGGTGGGGACCGAACCCACGACCTCCGAATATCGCGTCCGGGGCCCTTCCAACTGAGCTACATCGGCCGCTGTCCCCCCTGCTACTTTCTAGGGTAATAATGTTGTCTGTATACGAACCTTGAGAGTGTTCACCAGCGCCACCCTCAACCATAGCGGCGGACGTGGAACGTCCTGTGTTACCGCCAGCGTCACGTAGAACGTGATCAAGAGCGAGGGCGAAAGCTGTGCTAGAACCCTCTTACGCTACCTATGGCTTCAAGACTGCCAGAACCGAGACCCCCGTAAGCTACAAGCAGATAATTGAAGGGGAAATGAGGGTGCTCGTTATAATACATGAAGGAAAGAAGCCAACAGTCGGCGAGGCCAAGGAAAGCATTGGGGATTATGTTTTATATCCTTTTTTTAATTTTTACTTGGATAATCACAGAAACGGGTAATGTAATCTGCTTAGGGGAAAGATAATTAAACACAAAGTAGAAGAAAAAACAACGTGCCGATGGTGGGGACCGAACCCACGACCTCCGAATATCGCGTCCGGGGCCCTTCCAACTGAGCTACATCGGCCGCTGTCCCCCCTGCTACTTTCTAGGGTATTAATGTTGTCTGTATGCGAACCTTGAGAGTGTTCACCAGCGCCACCCTCAACCATAGCGGCGGACGTGGAACGTCCTGTGCTACCGCCAGCGTCACGTAGAACGTGATCAAGAGCGAGGGCGAAAGCTGTGCTAGAACCCTCTTACGCTACCTATGGCTTCAAGACTGCCAGAACCGAGACCCCCGTAAGCTACAAGCAGATAATTGAAGGGGAAATGAGGGTGCTCGTTATAATACATGGAGGAAAGAAGCCAACAGTCGGCGAGGCCAAGGAAAGCATTGGGGATTATGTTTTATATCCTTTTTTTATAACGAGCACCCATGTATTATGTATTATAACGATGTATTACACTCATGTATTATAACGAGCACCCTCATTTCCCCTTCAATTATCTGCTTGTAGCTTACGGGGGTCTCGGTTCTGGCAGTCTTGAAGCCATAGGTAGCGTAAGAGGGTTCTAGCACAGCTTTCGCCCTCGCTCTTGATCACGTTCTGCGTGACGCTGGCGGTAACACAGGACGTTCCACGTCAGCCGCTATGGTTGAGGGTGGCGCTGGTGAACACTCTCAAGGTTCGTATACAGACAACATTAATACCCTAGAAAGTAGCAGGGGGGACAGCGGCCGATGTAGCTCAGTTGGAAGAGCCCCGGACGCGATATTCGGAGGTCGTGGGTTCGGTCCCCACCATCGGCACGTTGTTTTTTCTTCTACTTTGTGTTTAATTATCTTTCCCCTAAGCAGATTACATTACCCGTTTCTGTGATTATCCAAGTAAAAATTTAAAAAAAGGATATAAAACATAATCCCCAATGCTTTCCTTGGCCTCGCCGACTGTTGGCTTCTTTCCTACCTGTCTTTATGGGAATTTTGTTACTTCTTTATGCAGAACTATGGTTGCTGTGCAGCCCCTATATATACCTTCCAGCACTTTCACGTACTTAATAAAGGGAATTGCGCTAAAAAAGACACGGACGAGAAGAGGACATGGACGGGCGCACGTACGGCTTGTCTACCCCCTGATATCGCAATGCCTTCATCACCGCCGAGGTTTCAACTGAGTAAAATGCTTTTTTCGTAATCAATGAATGCTATGTATAAGGCTGGTAATATTCCGAGCATTTTTCTATCACCTGATTGATGCTATGGATATGATCGATAGTAGAGTACCGTTTCCGAAAACCTGCTTGATCCTTTGCTTGATTGCAGTCTAAGGTTGTCCTGATTCTATTAGCGATTACCTTAGTAAATACCTTATACGTAACAGACAGTAAGCTGATTGGTCTTATTTTTAAGGTCTTTAGGGTCCCCTTTCTTATGAATGAGGATAATGTTTGCATTCTTCCATGATTCCGGTACCGTCGATGACACCAGGCACTGCGTATACAGGGTGGCCAGTATCTCGCATGTAGTAATAGTTACGAAAATGCTTCGAGTAGAATGTTTCCTTTGGTCGGTTTGAATTTATCTCTCTTTTCAGCAACGCCGCATTGCGCCGCGAGCTTTTAATACAGTGGAAGATTACATCGCCGCGTCCACAGCTGTTCGTGCATCCGAGCACATGCAGAGCTGTGTTGTATCAGGTGCACAACACTAAGTTGACGTGTTTTTTACGTCCGCAACGCACACAGAACGAAGAACAGCGCACGCCGAAAACCCCTTCCGCTCGCTGTGAATGCCTCCGGCTCCTCACGGTGACGTCACGACAGACGGAGAAGCAAGGTTTTTCCCTCCACTTTCCTCCTTTGTAGCAGTCGCGCGGGGCGCGGGAAATTTGAATCGCGCGCTTTCAGTCGACGATTGGGCAGGTGTTTTATGCATAATCGAAAAAATAACTTCACAGCATGATCAACAAATAATCTACTTCGAAAGCCTATAGTATTGGTACATTTGAAAACAGCTGCAGTGTCCCTTTAATGCCGATTCACACTTGCGACTCGCGGAGCTACAGTCGCGGGCCGTTCGGGCACTGCTCGATTTTCCAGACGCGCGACTACTAGTCGCAAACCGGTAATCAATCAGCGGCTCAGGAACATGGGTTAGCTTTACTCTGTGCGGAACAGTCAGGATTGACAAGATGTAGAAAGCAGGTCGCATTCGCAAGTGTGAACATCGGTCGCGCTGCTACGCAACTCTCTGGTAGCATGCGACAGCTGGCCGCAAGCCCTTCGCAAGTTGCAAGTGTGAATAGACCATTCTTTTTTCCACTGTGCTTCCTATTATGTCCGATGCTAAAAAAAAAAATGAGGCAGATTTCAGCACCGAGGGAGGAGATGCTAATCGTAATCCCCGGCGTGTCATTATACAACGGTCATTGAAAAAAAAAAAAACGTTGGCAGCGCCGTGTTAGGGCAACGTTCCACCTGTCAACTTGTGTTGCGTCTCCTTTGGTCAGTTTCGTCTAAGCTTCTTTTTTTTTATAGCATCCGCGTTTATTGTGGCTGGCTCGAACGATTGTAACAAGGAGTGGTACGCCAGAAATGAGTGAATTCCGTGGTTTTGATCAGTGATATTGCCTTGTGCTCTAGTGCATTCGTCGTGACAACCCTTTATTTGCCGTATAGTGACCGTAGATGAATTTCATGCAGTGATAAATGTATAGTAATGTCACACGCATTATTCTAAAGCAGAAATACAGCGAGAAATATATCATGTCTACCTTTTTTTTTTGCTTAAACCTCGTATGTGCATCATGAGGAAAAATCTCTTTGGTTACTGAGGCTGCCTGTGTGAACTTAACTGGAAGAACTTCTGTCTCTAAAGGGAGCCGACTCCATGCAAACATTAAATTGGTATATCAGGCATTAGTAGCCAAGTGCAGCGTGCAAGACGGTGCAAGTTGGCACAGATTCGTAGCCCCATTCCTTGGTTTGGATATCTGCAAGATGTTTTTAATGAAAAACTACAGTTCAAACGGGCAAAGGACAAAGCATGAGAAGTGCGTAAAACAAGTACTCTGTGTTGTACAGGACTAGTAGACTGTGCGGCAGCCTGTGTCCCTGAACTCTTCAAGGCTACTGCCCCTGATCTTTGCTTGGATAAGCGGCACTTTCATCTACTTGTCTTTGCTGTCCGCGAAGTTCCCCACATTACTATACTTTTTAATTTATTTTGAGAACGACACGTGCTGTGACTGCCATGGCTGAAGAGCTGGAAGCAGAGTTTGGGGAGTAGCAGCCTAAAAAGAACTCTTAAAGTACCTTGATGAAGCTCAAAAAGCTGCTGGTAAGCCATAGCTTGGTGCATTTGTCTTCAGTGTGGTATATATGTGGGCGTACAAAGTATACATTTTGCAGTGTCGTTTATTAATAAAGGGATGGAATTTTGAGGTTTCAGAAAAGAAATAAGGCAGCAAGCACACTTATTCTAGTAACGTTTTGTAGCTAGAATTCCTTTGCCCTATCTTAAATCCACTTGAAACTTAATGAAGAAATAGAAATGATTTTGTGTTTTTTTTTCAAAGTGATTGTACCCGTTCTTACTGGACAACTCTGTATGTTGCATGAAATAGTTTTATATTGACTGCATGATTTGGTCCCAGTGAAACAGCTAATGGTAAACACATCATTGCTGTGTTACATGCCATAAACAAGCAATGAAAAGGGCCTATGAAAAAGTATGTGTACATGTTGGGGGGCTTCTGATTTATGTACATCCTGATGCAACTCGAGAAAGACAGACAAATATATTTGTTCTTCATAAAGGACATTTAGTCATTGGCATCAGCTTATTGTTGTGAGGTTGACGTAATCTTGTTAGCTGAGAGTAATCCCTTGTCACTATCGAGTGCCTATGCCGGGGGTCTCTTAACTTTGGGCCACAGCAGCCAGTAGAGCTGTGATGTGGCCTGTTGGCTGAAAAAAGTTAAGGCTTTGTTCCGAAAGCATCTGCCGTTTGTGTGAGCCAGCTTTAACAGCACACTCATTTTCAAACTAAAGTCGATTAAAATGCCTCATGCCCAGGTGGCATGTGTCCATTGTGGGAATGAAGAGGCATATTGGCCTCTTAATTTGTGTGAACTTTAGATAGGTGTAAGGTGCCTTGATAGCCCCAACATTACCATTTTTATTGCATGTGCTTTAAACATAGCATGGCTGTGCCACTAACCATTCATTTTTTGAGGTATCGTCACCCTAGATGGGACAGTCAGCTGACTTGGATTGCCAAAATCAGATTGCCATGAGATAATTTTTTGTCTCACTGTGCATGTCCCAACTGTCAGTCAGTTGTCAGGTTGCTAAAAAACTTTTAGCTAATACCTTTCATAAATTGGCAAATAGGTGCATATTATACTACCTTCATTGAGCTCGTTCCATTCTTTTAATTGCTATATGTAATTGCCTGGAATAGACCGTCGTTCATGCATCGTAGATAAAAAAAAATTAAAGAAAGCATTTCAGATTGCCAGAAAATGAATGGCAATAATCGCTACTTCACGAAGCCACTCTTGGCGACAAGGTTGTGTTTCAGTGGAGTTAAAATACAAAATGTTTATTAACTGTTCATTTTCAGTGAATTTTGAAGAACTGAAGGGGATCTTAACGGTTCCAGATGCTCACCTATGCGGCCCCTCATAGCCTTCACGTTGCTTCAGGCCATTCAGCTTAATATACCAATTTTTTCCCTTGCAATTACTTTTACACTGAGAAGCCAGGTCTGTGAATTCAATATATTTTGCCACTGTCTATTTTTTTCTGTAGTTGAGATTGTGCCATCAAAGACCACATGTTCAATGCATTGTATATTTTCCAGTCATTTTCCTTTATATACCTGCATACATTAAGTTGAGATTGCTGATTCACATTGTTTTTATCCCTTATTGTTAATCTTCATCGATAGCCTCCCAAGTTGCCTTTAGTCTTTCAGCGAGGCGTAATCTTGCTTATTGCAGTATATTGTGTACATTTTATGTGATACCAGCTTAGTCGGGTATGAATACTGATTTAATCTTGCATTATTATTTGCACAGCCTTTCTCTAAATCTTGGCACTGGAGGGATTTTGTTAGCCATATGATACTCTTGAAGCATTCTTGGAAGTATCAAGCTTGAGAGGGAGAAGACCAGAGTTCCTCCAAGCTTCAAGATATTTGAAATTGTGCTCATTCAGATGGGTTACATGGCTTGTGTTGCATTTTGTGTAAACGAGTGAAAGCATGATTTTTGGTCTTTGTTGAGCTTTGTGTCATTTAGCCAGTAGTAATACATGCCAGATAGATAATTGTCACTGTTTTCTATACTGATGCCGCTTATATTTGAATTGCTGCTCTTGCAGGTGGACATTGGAGGTGGGGCCCTGCTAGACAAGGCACTCTTGGAGCACCTTGAGCACCCTTGCGGCCATACAAGCACTGGAAGATTTACCAGACCCCTGTTGTACTTGTTTGCTGCAGAAGAACTAAAGACCAAATCCCTGTATGGGGTGTGGAACAACATCCAAAAGGATCACATTGGGAAAAAGGTGCTCGACTTGGTGCACCTGGAAGCCGTCGAATGTAAGCTACCGCATGCTTATAAATCGTAAACAAATGTAAAAATATGGATAAAGAGGGAATTATGCCAACTAACTGTTGAACTTTATTTGTATAATCTGCTTATACACCTTTGTTGTGGTACAGTTAGTCAACAACACACTTCATAGCACTTAAATTGCACTTATTTCTGTTCATTCTGTTGCAGAAGGTGGATGTGATGAAGTGCATGTGGGTTGTAGCAGTAATAGAGAAAGTTGGTGATGGATGTTGTTTGAACCGCATGATGAAATAGATTTCACTTTTCTTAGAGTAAGGGCTTCGTGCACCAACATTCTTGGCTTTGTTATGGTAGAGGCTGCTTTCACAGCTGATTGGGTGGCAGCAATCCCCCAAATGACCACTTCATCTATTAACAGCTGCAGATGTCCCTTGTGGGTTCTATCATTATCACATATGGAAAACACTTGATATTCTGAGAAGCAGTTCTTTATCTCTTGTGCTGCAAAATTTTCACTGCATAACACAATAACTAAGTTAGTTTTCGCAGAAAGCAGGACTGCAATTCAAATCTGCATGCAACTTCTTGGAATTCTGCAGAGGGAATAATTTGGCAGGCGAAGAGAAAAGTGTTCTCCTTTAGTTATCCGATACAGTATTTGAATGCTTATTTGGGAGAATGCATCTGTCTCATATCTACAGTGCGATAAACGGGACAAGAGAACACAATAACGACAAACACAGCGCATCTGTCTGTTCTTAAGACATTTTAACCTAGTAATTATGCTGCCAGTTTCGTGGGCAGGGTCTGTAGTGCAGTTATATTTCACCACTTGGGCCATATTATTTGGCAGTTTAGGTTTTTCTGGTATTCGGTATGAGGGGCACTGTGTTTGAGCAATTTTCTGTGTCCGAGAGAAGTTTTTACTAGTTCAAAGCTTGTACATAGTGCTATCTATAGTTGATACAACTCAAGAAGTGGCAAATAAACATCAAAGGAGGCTCTCCATTTAGTAGGGCTGACCTGTTCATGTGACGTGACGTGGTGGTTAACCACGTAGTGTGAAATCGTAGTGAATACTATATTCCGTCCCTACAACTCCCACCTTACACCACCGCACCCCTACTCCAAATAATATGTTCCATGACACGGTAAAAAAGTGTCTCCTTCCCTTTTCTGCCTAGCTTCCGCTATAGCACCACAAAATAAGCTGCCCGCAAGATTAGCCGCAACAATTGCAGGCAACACCATTGGACGGAGGGCCTCCTTTAATGGGTATTTTCTGCTCCGTTTTGAGTTGTATCCGACTATAATATAGACGGCCAGCCTCATGTATGTGGCATGATGCATGTGTGGTGCTACATTAATATCTTCAATCCTGCCACTCATGCCTACCTTGTCTGTGCCCTGCAATGCTTATGAGCTGAAATGTGTTCTTCATATTGCCTTTCGCTAAGGAAAATTAAGACGTCTGCATTATACAATTTTTGCAGCTTACAAGTGCACCAAGTACCTGGCCGCTACTGTGGGCCACATAAAGATCAGACTGGTCTCCCTGCGAGCCTGGAAAGCACATTAATTCACAGAATAAAATAAACTTGTCTGTCTCAAAAGGTTTGCTTCACTTGTACAGGTATTTCAGAAAGTACACAGTGTACTGGATGGAATGCGAAGATGCACAACTGAAATCCAACACATGATTCACATGTTACTTTTAAGTTGATATTCAGTATATAATCAGCAGAATTTCAACAGAACACATAAACCACATGTTGCTTTTAGGTTCATATTCGGTGTATAATCAACAGAATTGGAACACAACACATAAACCACATGTTGCTTTTAAGTTTATATTCAGCCTATAATCAACAACATTTCAACACAAAAATCCACAATGGAATTTCAACTGAAACACATAGGCCAATTCTCAACTCATGCTCAATGTTAATCAACAAAAATGCCACAGAATATCCACAGCATTTAACCAGTGCTTATTGAGGCAACTTCACAAAATTCACACAGAATTTCAACACCAGTTTTTGTAAGGGATAAATATAGCGGGAGGGCACGGCGTTGTCAAGTTTGAACTTTTGAATTTGCCTGCGCATCCTAGCGGTAGAAGGGTGAGAAGCACCGGTGGGAAGGTCGATTAGGGAAAGGCAGGAGGAATCTGCTCAATGGTGTGAAATAATGGCGTAGCGATCTGGAGCAGCGGCAGAAGTAGCACAGGTGATGTTTACAGCTCTGGATGACATTGGGACGTCAAGGGTGCACGCAGGAAGGCACGAAGAAGCACTAGGTGGTGATTCTGGGAACGAGCAATGGAAAAGAGCATCGGCATCTCGATGTTTGCGACCCGATTTGCATGTGACATCGAAGTGGTATTCCTGCAAGCGCAGAATCCAATCTCCCAGGCGTCCAGTCAAATGTTTGAGGGTTGATAACCAACACAGAGCGTGGTGATCGGTAACGATCGTGAAGTGATGGCCGTAGAGGTAGGGGCGGAATTTCTGAACTGCCCAAACGCAGCGAGGTACTATTGCTCAGTGATGGTGTAGTTGCGTTCCGCTGGTGTTAGAGGTCGACTGGCAAACGCAATTACCATTTCCCGAGAAGCGGTATCACGTTGCAGAAGTACGGCGCCGATACCGAGGCTGCTGGCATCGCTGTGGAGAATGGTGGCAGCAGTGTCGTCGAAGTGAGCGAGAACAGGGTCCGAAGTGAGGGCATTCTTCGGGGTTTGAAAAGCTTTTTAGCATTCTTCGGACCAATTGAAAGTAGTACGGTCGGTAAGGAGGTGGTGGAGCGGTGCAGCAATAGTAGCGAAATTGTGAATAAACGGCGAAATTATGAAGATAGGCCAAGGAAACTGCGTAGATCCTTAGTCCGCTCAGGGCGTGCAAAGTTCAAAACTGCAGCAAGCTTGTCAGGGCCGGGTCGAATGCCATCGGGGCTGACGAGGTGGCCCAGGATCTTGATTTCATTCTATGGCGAAATTACACTTTTTTGTGTTCAGCTAGAGCCCGGTGGATGCCAGGGGCGTTAATACTTGATCAAGGCGGCATAAATGATCAGAAAAAGTCGCAGAGAAAATAAATATGTCATCCAGGTAGCACAAGCATGTTTTCCACTTAAGTCCTCTAAGAACGGTGTCAATCATGCGCTGAAACATAGCGGGGGCATTACAACGTCCAAAAGGCATGCCATTGAATTCGTAAAGCCCATCGGGAGTAGCGAATGCGTCTTTTTCTTTGTCGGCTTCGTGCATCGGAATCTGCCACTAGCCGGAACGCAAATCCAAAGTGAAGAAATATTCGGCGCCCTGAAGACAGCCGATGGAGTTGTCAATTCGTGGCATAGGGTAAACATCTTTGCGAGTGACTTTATTAAGTGCGGGGTAATCAACGCAAAAACGCACGGACCCATCCTTTTTTTCACCAAGACCGGAAATGACCAGGGGCTAGCTGAGGGCCGAATAATGTCTCGTCGGAGCTTATCATTCGCATTATCTTCTATGATTTTACGTTCTGATAAGGTAACACGGTAAGGGCGGCGGCTAACAATAGAAGTACCTTCTGTAATAATGCGGTGCTGTGCAGAAGTTCGGCCTAAGGTTGGAGAAGTGACATCAAAGGAGGCTTGGCATTTTTGAAGAAAAAAAGTCGCAGGAAGGTCAGGATTGATGGTGGCAAAGAGACCTCAGACAGAGGCATCGGAAGAAGCTGCTGGTGAGGAAGAGGGGGCGGTAAAGGTGGTGAGGGACACTGGGTGAATGTCCAGGGCACAAGGAAAACACGTTCCTTTAGTCAGCATAATAGGCTCTGGGGAAATGTGTTCGAAGCAGCTACAAGCGCTGTGCCGTGCTCAAACCGAACAGGACTTGGTGGTAATGCAATTCCACGGGTTAGATGGCGATCACAAGTCACAATTAGCACATCTCCGTTATCAATGTCAGTAGAAGTAAGCGCGACAAGTGGTTCACATCCAGGGGGCAACACTGAGTCAGTAGCGGCAAGCAGGCGATGACGGGGCTCGGGAGGTTCACAAGACGGATCGCTCTCGTTAATGTAAATGACCCTGTCACGACGCGAAATGCTGGCTGATGCGGCAGGCAGAAAATCTCAGCCTAAAATAATTGGGCGAGCGTACGGTGACATCACAGCAAATTGTACATGGTGGCGGACACCGTCAACAAAAACTCGCACAGTACACTTAGCAAAGGGCCGAATTATTGCACCAATAGCTCCACGGAGTTAAGGCTCATCGTAAGGCGTTTTCACTTTTCGCAAGCGGGAGCATAAGTCAGTGTGTATCACAGAAACAGCGGCGCCCGTGCCAACCAAAACCTCAAGAGATAAACCTTCAAATAAAATAATATTTGAGGGACGTTCCGGAGGATTTTTGGGATGGCCGAAGAGTTCAGTTTTCCCTCCTAAAACTACAGTCGTCCGTTTTCCGATAGAAGGGGGGTCGTCAGAGAAGCTTGGCGGAGAGGCGAGGTTGAGCGGCGAAAAGGGGAAACAGAACAGCGTCTTGAAGGCCTGTAACCACCAGGCCGAGCGGGACTTTCTGGCGGGGGTGATGAACGTCGGGGATAATCAGGGAATAAACGGTGGTTAGAGCCGGAGAAGCGAGGAGGGTAGTCTGCTTCAAATGAGTCGTAGCCACGGCGTTCATTTTGGAGCCTGCGACGACAGATACGGGAAATATGGCCTCGGTACCCGCAGTAATAACAAACAGGGCGGGCTGGACGCCAGGTGGGGTAGTATGTCGGCGCCGTGGCAAGTGGTGCCAATGCGGCGACATGAGCAGTGGTAGGCGCCGGTGGCGTAGGTGCTCCAACTGCAGGCGGCAAGGACGTGACCTGGGCGTACGTTGGCACATGACAGATGGTAGGAGCGACCGGTGTTGGGGGGTGGGGGGGAAGAGGTCATTAAGGCCAGCTCTTCTTTGACAATGCTACGCAGGCCGCCACTTGAAGGAGGTGGCTCAGATGCAGGGCGGCACAAATAACCTTGAGCAGAGAGTTATTCACGAATTAATCCGCGAATAAGCGTATGGAGGTCAGCGTCGGCAGTAAAACCAAAGGAAGTGGGGTAAGGCTGCAGGCGTATTGACTGTAGTTCGTCAAGGCGTTGACAAGTCGATATGATGGCGTCGATAGTGGTAGGGTTCTGCACAGCCATGGCGTTAAAGGAGAGTGGCCCAATAATTTTAAGGACGTGCCGAACCCGCTCAGCCTCTGGCATGGTGTCATTTATGCGCCGGCAGAGTGCAAGAACATCTTCTATATAAGAGGCATATGTCTCATTGGACCGCTGAAGTCGGGCTCTAGCTTCTTCTTGGCGGATTCCGTGCGAACAGTAGGAGCGCAGAAAGTCTGGCGTAATTTTTGATTAAAAGTAGCCCAGTCCGAAATCGTCTATTCATAATTTAGGAACCACTTATTTGGCCACATCCGTCAAATAAAAGGACACATTAATTCGCTTAAGAGAATCGTCCCGCCGGTTGAAAGCACTGACCCGGTCGTAGCTGTCGAGCCAGTCATCTCCGTCGTCGCCGCGGAGACCGGCGAACATCTGCGGGTCGCGCTGACGGCTACTGACAGCCCAAGAGGCAAGGGGAGCTGGAGTCGAGCAGGTAGAAGTCGAAATAGCGGAGTGGCGCTCTTGAGTCATGATGAATGGGGGTCGGGGTCAAACGGCGGCTAGAACGGAGCTCCAGGTGGATGCAGGGAACGAAGCAGCGGGGAAATCAATGCGCACCTCCACCACGTGTAAGATAACGCGAAGGTCGGACTTGTGGGATCAGGTTTTATTGTAGCCTTGGTCGCACACTGCAGCCAACCAGACTCGGCGATGACGATGGGTATCTACAAGAGGGAGCACGATGAAGATGAAGCAGCACGTTCAGCCGTGTGAAAGATGAAGTGCCACACAGTGCTCACAATTTTTATAAAAAGTGCCTGAGCTTCAAGGCCTTACTACAGTGCTGCCGCCAGATAAAAGCTAGCCTTTATTTTGCATGCGTAATGCTGTTCACTCTCCCCCAACTGTGCCTCTGGTACACTTTTCAGCATATTAATCTGGCGCCGAAGGGTTCTACCTCAGTTTCGGGCATCCATACGTTGTTCTGATTCATTCAACGAAACCAGCATAGTACACGGTCCCTCTTCCGGGTTTACACCGTTGTCGAAAGTGTCGCTATCTCCCCGACCTCAAGTCACCTCATTGGTGGAAACACCGAAACCGGATGTCACTGCTACTTCCGATTCCGGCGTTTCCACCGATCCGACGAGTCGAGACTGGGGATAGCGACACTCTCGATAACGACAAAAACTCGGAATACATAGCCAGGAACAGACATTATTTCTCCGCCAACACAAATTTTGCGCAGACGCTTTAGAATTGCGCTTCTGCGCGTGTACACCTGTACAGAACCTTTCCGGGGGTGCGATACAATATTTATTGTCCAGGAGTACTCAAGTATGCATACCTACTTTGCATAACTAGAATGCTTTTATAGAATTCTTCCCGCGCAGTCTCTTTCCCCCAGCATACGTCCCCTTCGAGCTAGGGGGCATTTGTCATAATTGCTCCGTGCATGTTAGTTTTCTGCTTCGCTTTGTCGCGGTTCTAATGCGTCAACCGCATGTGCCATTTTACGTTGACTAGAATGAAATAACCGTATCTGAGAGTTTGAGAAACAATGCGGACTATTTAATTCGATTAACCACGGAAGATCGTGCAGGAGCAGTGCACATTCACGTGGAAATGCTTGCTTTCGCATTTTTTATTGAGTTAATCTGGCGTATTGACCATACGTAGAATGTGCATGCGTATCATAGGCGACTTTGCTAAAAAACGTTTTCACAGACAGTGGCATTGCAAATGCATTGCCCTTTTAACTTAATTCGACAAACACAGTTTTATGCTCGGTGAAGAAGTTTGGCTCGTTGGCCTCTTATTATGACATCGGCATCTGTTCTTTCTTGCTGCCGCACGTGTTGCTCATTGATGCTCCCGTTACCGGTAGCCGTATAGCCCGGATGGCAGCGGGTTACCCTTTGCGCTAATACCGACAAGCAAAGACAAAGCAGAAAGCTGTCCTTCAGGCCAAGCGGCGAATCACAAGCGACATGATTTCCTTCTGCCCACATCGCGACAGCTGCTTCCAGGCAGACTTCTGGCTTCGCTTTTGAACTGATTTCGTACAAGTTAAGCGCGCGTCCCTTCATGAAAAAGGTATCTACGTTATGGCATGAATTCCTATCCAGTTTGAGGCGTTCGAAGTTTATTTAGCATCGAAATGTGTTTTTTTTTACCTTTTTTTTTGGGGGGGGAGGGGGGGCGAAAGCCTTTCTAGGCCACTGGAAAGAAACCACGAGCATGTGAGTTGTTTACGAGATCTTACATGTTATACGAGATTCCTTGAGGCTAGTTCTTGCCTGCCGTTCCTGCCGCCTGCAACGCCACACTTGAAAGCGCAGTAAGGAACGCCTCGCGGCAGGAACGATGGTGCACCGTCCAAACGCACACTTGTCGCAGAAAGTGTGACAGATACTGCTCCTTACGTTTTCTGTAAACCAATTATATGTTGCACTCAGAGAACGCCGACAAGAGGCAAATGATGAGAGGCAAATAATAGCAGAGGAAGGGTAGGCTTTGCCCATTCACCGCTCCGGAGTTATCTAAGAGACCACCTAATTTTTTAGAGCTCTTCCCAAGTCTACCCAAAATAAAGTCTGCCCAAGGTGCGTTACCGTTAAACAAAGTGAGTTCAGTTCTCTGAGGTGCATCACGCAGAACGCATTAAAAGATATGCACAAATAGTTGCTTTATGCAGTCATGCATAAAAAAGTAGATATTCGAAGCGCAGATGAAATAAAAAAAAATTCCGAGATCACTGCAGAATCTTCTCTGTAGAAATGCATAAGCCTAAGCGTTGCTGTGTTGTCCGACAGATGTGTCAGCGGGACTCAGGACCTGGCAGATACTGAGCATGTCATTTTCCGTAATCGCCCCGCCGCGGTAGTACAGCAGTAAGACGCCCGACTAATGTGCAGGAGTTGCCGGGGTCGATCAGGGCCTCCGGCGGCTGCGTTGCGATGGAGGCGACACGGAGGAGCGTGCGTGTACTGTGCGATGTCAGCGCAAGTAATAGATCCTAAGCTGATCAAAATTACTCCGTAGCCTTCTACTACGGCTCCTCTTTCGTTATTTTTACTTTCACTCTCACCTTCCTCCCGTCCTTTGCAGCTCGGTTCAGGTGTCCGCATAACCAATGTGACAGATACTGCGTCTTTTCTTTCCTGTGAACCAATTACTATTCCTTTCGTATAACAAAAAATTACGGAACGCCGGTGAATTTTGATCCGTTCACCAGAACGCTGGTTGTCTTCATCGAAGGCTGCACGATGTTCCTATTGCAGCAGCAACGCTCAGGCTATCACATTTCTGCTTTTCACGGTCTGCACTGCTCTCGAAAATTTTTCTTCTTTTATATTAAGATATTTTGGCAGCAACTCTTAATCGGTACGGAGACACTTATGGTTCGACTTACAGAGCCCTCTTCGCTGCGTTTCCAGAAACGACACATGAGAAAAAAAAAATGGGGAAAAGCGTTCCATGCTTTCAAAACATTGCGAGAGCATTGAAGAATCTGTAGAAGAGAAATGCGAATCTCTTAGCATTACTGCTGCAAACGTTACATCGCGCGCACTTTGTATGCCTCTTGTTAACAAGGTCAGGGCTGGCGCCGCACAATAGAAATTTTCACATCTTGTCCCGACTGCCAGTGTCTGTATGCAGAGGCGTCCGTATGCAGTCAATGTCAGTGCACGTTAAATCTCCTCACGTGGTCGAAACATTGCTGTGGTTAACCACTATGTCGCTCGCCTCTTTTGTGTCTTCTTTCAGTCCTACATTCCTTCCTTCGCTTGCAGCGCGGGTCCGTTGTCCGCCCTCACGAGGGGTATTTACGACACTTTTCGATTCCTATACGCAAAATATATATACAATTTAAAAAAAAAAGCGACGGGCCGCCGAGACCTGGGAGAAGATTACATGGTACTTTAAGGGCCTTTAATGCCTCAACATTGTCGACAGAAGGTTTTGACAGAAAGTTGTCAGCAGAGGTGTCACGCTTAGAGAGGGAGAGTTAAAAATAAATAAATAAATCTTGTCTCCACTGGGAATCGAACCTCCATACGTTGGATGCCCAGCCAAGCGTTTTACCAACTGGGTCCATGCAAGGGATTTTATTTTTTTTTAGTGCCTGGCTTTGGCACGACATGGTGCCAGGGTTGCCGTGGTTATTCACGCCCCGGATCGTGAAACGCTCTTCATTTTTCCCTCGTCTACCATGACGACCTTACCTTTTCCTTCCCAGTATTTCCTGCATTTTTTTTTATGTATACGAATTATGGACCACCGACGAATATTGATGCGTTCAATGCAATGCTGGCTGTGTTCGGCAAGGCGCGCGCGATGTACGGTCACTACAGGTCATGACGTCACCAGGCAATTCTTGCATAGACGAAGCTGACTCCGCCGGGCGTCCCATCTAGACGTCTGTGCTACGCCTTTCATTTGCCGCTTCCTAGAACGCCGCACCACATAGCAAACAGAAGCAGACCCAGATGTCTCGGAAGCGTAATTGCAGCAAGCATGAGCAGCGTTCGAAACTGATATACCAGATAGATAAGGCGCAGTATATATCACAATTCTAGGCGGACACGTGTACCACGCCGTAAAGGACAGGAGGAAGGTGAGAGTGAAACATCATAGGGAGAACCAGTTGCCGTAGTGGAGGGCTACGATGCACCAGGCTACAATGGCTTTCGCCTCATCGCAATTTATTGGTCCGAAGTGCCCTATCAGAATATTTTACAGTATACTGCAATTTAATATGATACCCAATACCATTTGAATCATACCACATAATATTGCCGCGAAACCTTCAAAACTGTATTTGTTGTTTTTTAACAGCCGCCGACATGCGGCCTTATCATTCTGATTCCGGTACGCGTATCAATTCTCTGTATCCCGTGATGTTCATGGTCGTTGTCGCGATACGAAGCGTTATCATTTTCTTTGTCGCAAACGATGCGCCGTGATCTGAATCGAAGTTTCCGATCACTTGCGTATGTATTTAAAATGTTCCAGGTTGTGCTAGTAGCAGTTTGCGACGTTATCTAGATTGTTCTGAGCAGCCTTTAAATTGAGCGTTGACGAGTGTGGCGGGCATTCTTTGTTCGGCGACCTTAGAAGGCTTCGAACAGTACTTGACGCAGTCAAGTCCTCAGGGTTAACGTTTAAAGCAGAGAAATGTCAGTTCGCCTACAACGCGATGTTGTTTCTTGATCATATTGTCAGCAAGGAAGGAGTTCGCCCCAACCCACAGAAAACAGCTGTGATCGCACAGTTTCTACAGCCAGGTGACAAGAAAGCTGTGCGCCGATTCCTCGAACTGTGCGCATATTACCGACGACTCGTCAAGAACTTTTCGCGCATCGCCGGACTTTTGACGACGCTTACAAAGGCAGACGTGCCATTTCAATGGGAAGCACCACATGCGGAAGCCTTCGAGGAACTTAAGCGCCGCCTACAGTCTCCTCCTGTGCTAGGCGACTTCGCTGAGAACGCCGAGACTGAGATACATACCGACGCGAGAAGTCTGGCCCTAGGCGCTGTTCTCATTCAGAAGAATGCCGGACAGGAGAAAGTAATCACCTACGCTAGAAGGTCCCTCTCGAAAGCCGAAGCGAATTACTCGACCACCGAGAAGGAGTGCCATGCGATCATATGGGCCACTTGAAAGTTCCGCACGTACTACATATACGGCCGACCATTCAAGGTGGTAAGACATCACTAAGCGCTCTGCTCGCGCGCTCAGAATTTGAAGGATCCCTCCAGCCGCCTTGCCCGATGGAGTCTACGCCTCCAAGAATTCGACATTACAGTCGTCTACAAGTCAGGACGCAAACACTCCTATACAGATTGCTTGTCACGAGCCCCCGTTGATGCGCCGGCGAAAGAAGACGACGACGACGCCTTTTTGGGACCGGTAAGAGCCAGCAGTTTCGCAGAACAACAGCGATCAGACCCTGAGCTGAAAGCGCTGGCCGATTCCGCTTCCCCTCCTGCTGTGCTCAGGCGACATTTATCATCGTTCGCATTAAGCAATGGCCTCCTCATTAAAAAGAACTGCGCACCCAACAGGACCGCGCAGCTTCTTGTTGTGCCTAAAAACCTCTGGCGAAAACTTCTGCAGGCATTCCACGATGAGCCCACAGCAGGCCACCTCGGGTTTGCACGTACGTCTCGTCGAATCCAGGAGAAGTAATACTGGCCGCGGATTCCTGCCGAAGTTGCCCACTACGTGAAGGCATGTCATGAGTGCCAACGACGCAAGACGCCGCCACTCAGACCAGCAGGACTACTAAACCCGATTCCGCCCCCAGACCTGTCCTTGAAACAAATTGGGATGGATCTCCTCGGCCCCTTTCCAGCTTCGTCTATGGGTAACAAGTGGATGATCGGGGCCACTGAATACTTTACTGTTACGCCGAAGCAAAAGCACTGCCCAATGGTACCGCGGCACAAGTCGCCAAATTTTTTGTCGAGAAAATTCTCTTGCTCCATGGCGCTCCAGAAGTGCTCGTCACATACAGGGGAACCGCGTTTACGGCAGAGTTGCCGCAAGCCGTTCTGAAATACAGTCATACAAACCATCGACGAACAACTGCATGCCATCCCCAGACCAATAGCCTTAAGGAGCGCCTCTACAAAACGATCGCGGACATGATCGCCATGTATGTCGACGCTGAACACAAAACCTGGGACGCCATCTTGCCGTAAGTGTTCTTTGTGTATAACACGGCAGTCCAGGAGCCGAAGAAGCGACCCCGTTCAAGCTTATGTACGGCAGGGAGCCGACGACGACACTCAAAGCAATGCTGCCGCACGTAATCAACGAGGACAACTTTGACGTAGCCGCCTACCTGCAGTGTGCAGAGGAAGCCCGACGACTCGCACGGCTGGGTATAAAAGACCAACAGCTCGCCGACACCCGACGATACAATTTACCATGACGCCACGCAGAGTACAATCCAGGAGACCAAGTGTTGGTTTGTACTCCGATTCGCCGCCGTGGACTAGGTGAAGAGCTGCTGCGTCGATACTTTGGGCCATAAAAAATCCTTCGACGCGTCGGACAGCTAGACTATGAAGTCATTCCCGACGGTACGACAGCATCATAACGGTGACGCGCGCTCCCAGAAAGTACATGTTCGTCTTAATCCTTATTACGCGCGTTAAAGAATCCGTGGTGTTTAAACTTTGTAATGTTTCTATTAAGTTTCTTTGTTTATTTTGGAACATTGAGGCGATGTTTTTTGAAGGGGGAGTAATGCCGCGATACCTTCAAAAGATTATTCGTTGTTTTTTTAACAGCAGCCGGCATGCGGGATTATCACTGTGATTCTGGCACGCGTATCAATTCTGTATTCCGTGTTTGTTCTCGCTCGTTGTCGCCATACGACGCGTTATCATTTTCTTTCTTGCAAACGGTGCGCCAAGATCTGCCTCAAAGATTCCGATCACTTGCGTATGTTTCTACAATGTTCCAGGCTGTGCTAGTAGTAGTTTGCGACGTTATCTAGATTATTCTGAGCAGACTTTAAATTAAGCGTTGACGAGTGCGACTAGGCATTCTTTGTTCGACGATTCACGAGCACGCTTGTTTCTACTTCCGCCGCCGAGTTGCTTAGTTCTTTTGCGGGAGCAAGTCAGCCCAATAAAGAGCCTATTTCAGTACCATCAAGCCTGTGTCTTCTTTTCGTGTCTACTGCCTCGTCGCCACTACGTGACAATATTATTTTATGGCATACTCTACTGCATCATGCATTCCCCTACCATTTATTCAAGCGCCTGAGCTTAAAGGCCTAACTACAGTGGTGCCGGCAATATAAGTTTTCCCTTTAATTTGGCATGACTATAATGCTGCTCACCCTCCTCCAGCTGTGCCCTGGTACACTTTTCAGCACAATAATCAGCCACCGAAGCGTTTTACCTCTGTTTCGGTCATCCATACGTGGTTCTGCTTCGTTCAGCGATAGCAGCACAGTACGCGGTCCCTCTTCCGTGTTTACGTCATCGTCGAAAGTGTCGCTATCTCCCCGACCTCTAGTCACCTCATTGGTGGAAACACCGAAACGGGATGTCACTACCACTTCTGATTTCCGTCAACCCGAAGAGTCGAGGTTGGGGAGATAGCGACACTCTCGATAACGTCCATAACTCGGAATACAGACTCTGATATTGATATTTTTCGGTAAACACAAATCTTGTGCACCCACACTAGAATTTTGCTTCTTCTTTGTTTACACCTGTACAGAGCCGTTCGGGAGATTCGATATGATATTCATTGTCCAGGAATGCCCAAGTACGCATACCTATTTTGTATAACCAGAATGTTTTTACAGAATCCTTTTTCCCGCGCAGTCTCTTGTTCCCAGCATCAGGAAAGCGACCGGCACACACAGGGAGGCTGATAGGCGTACATTGCAGCCTACAGTCTGGCGTAGGCTGCAGGCGTATAGGCCTATACAGGATACGGCTGAGCTGAACACCGCTGCGATGGTGTAGTGTTTAGGGCGCTCAACTGGTGCGTCCAAGAACGTTGTATCAAAACCCGGGATCGGGTCGGGATCGAACGCAGGTTATGCCGAGTTTCAGTTGGTGCGGTGTTCATGGCACATTCCGCCGCGTCCTATTGAGGCTGTATCAATGTGCTTTGCCGATCATATATAAGCGCGCCTTCGAGGTCAACCTTAAGTTGTGTTGCATAGTATAGACCCTCCTCACTATCAGGTTTTGCAGCTGGCAATTGTGGCAACCCTGGATTACGGAGACGCCATAATGTTGGGCGTTTCGAAACTAAAAGCACACAAAATTGTTTCTTATGCTTCTGCACTGGTCTACCGGCGTCGTCTCTGCTGCTCGCGGCTCATTTGCCGGATGCTTGAGACGCTTTGCAACGCCGTCCAAACAGAGCTCGGGTTTCAGCAACGCGTCGTCATGATTCGCCGCAGGTCTTCTCTCTCTCTTTCTTCCTCTCCGATGTTGCTTTCTGCGTCCCGTGCTTGCCAGTAACTCTGCAGTGACGTCACGTGAATAAGCTCCATAAAACCCGCATTCCTGTTCAGAAGCGTTCTCTTCCTTGGTTGGATAATCGTCGGCGTGTCTCGAGCTCCCATTTGCAAAGCGTTTAAATAGGTAAGCGACATCAGTGGTTTTTGCTTGTTTCTTCGCTTGTATTACAGATTTGTAACTACGAATACGCACTTTTTTCGGAGTCATTTCCTCTTTATTCAAAGTGTCAGCTTCGCCGCGGTTATAGAGGGTATTTCTGAAAAAACAAATGAAAATTGCAAGATCGTTTTATATTCGACGGCAGCGTTTCGATGGAGTTAAAAAGAGGCGTCCTTGTGCTTTGCGGTGTCAGCGCATGTTAAAGATCCCCAAGTGGTCGAAATTGCTGTGTAGCCCGACAATACGGCTCCTCTTTCTATCTTTCCAATATAACTTCCCCCTTCCACCCATCCTTTACGTCGCTGTTCAGGTATCCACTGCAGCAAGTGTGACAGATACTGCGCCTTCTCTTGCCTATGAACCAAATTTTGCTATTTTATGCAAAATAAAATATAGAATGCCGGTGAACATTGATGCATTCATCGGAACGCTGGTTGTGTTCTTCAAGTGGCGCGAATTACCTTGTGCAGCTGCAACTCTACGGCTTACGCATCTCTGCACTGCAGATTCAGCACTGCTTTATATTACGACGTTTTGGGCGAAACTCGCCGTCGGTACGGAGTCAGTTATAGCTCGACTTACAGCGCAATCTTTCTTGCATTTGCAAATGTGATATGTGAGATTTTCAATAGATTAGACGGTCTCTTAGATGTTTCTTAAAAGGAGAATGGCAAAATCCTACCCTTCCTCTCCTAGCATTTGCTTCTCATCGTTTACATCTTTTTGGCTTTCAATGCAGTGGTACATATAACTGTAATTGGTTTACAGGAAAGAAAAGGCGCAATATCTATCACACTTTCTCCAGCAAGTGTCTTTGGACGGTACACCATCGCTTTAGTCGCGTGGCGTTCCTTGGTGCGCGTTCAAGTGTGGCATATCAGATGGCAGGAATGCATCCCGCCTTGTCTAATCAGAACGCAGCAAAAGGGGGAAACACTTTTTCCACGAGAGCACGAGCGATTAATGGCTTTCGCCTTAAAAACGTAAAAGCGCTTGATGATTCAGCAAACTGCGAGAGCGTTGCAGAGTCTACACAAAAGAAATGTCAATGTCCTAGCCATACTGCTGCGCACGGCACATCAGGGCAGGGCTGGTGTCTTCTTTTCTTGTCCAGACTGCCGGTGTCGGCATTTCGATCGATGAGAAACGAAGGGGCGTCCATATGCAGTGCGATGCCAGTGCACGTTAAAACTCCTCAGGTGGTCGAAAATTGCTGTGGCCCTCCATTTTGTCGCCTCTTTTTTTGTCTCCTTTCAGTCCTACCTTCCTTCGTTCTCTAGCCTCCCGAGTCAGGCGTTGGCCGACAAGCGGGACATTTACGACACCTTTCCTTTTCTACAAACGAATTACATATACAATTTTAAAAAGAGTGACGAAAGAGCATTACGAGCTGTTGTAAGGGCCTTTATGCCTCATTTTTGCCGACAGAAGGTTGTGAGCAGACGTGTTGCGCTTTCGAGAGCGCCAGTTAAAAATAAAATAACACAACCTTGTCTCCACCGGCAATCGAACCTAAATGCGTTGGATCTCAAGCCAAGCGCTTTACCAACCGCGTGCTGCACCCCGAAACATGAAACGCTCTTCATAGTTATCCTTGTCCACTGTGAAGATGATAGCGGGACTCCGCGAGTGACACATGCTGCGCATTTCCTTCCCGTAAACGAAATATAGACCACCCAAGAGCTTTAATTCGTACAATGAAATGCTGGTTGTGTTCGACAAGGGGCGCGCAATGTACGGTCACAATAGATCATAACGTCACCAGGCGATTCATGCATATACACAGCTGACAACGACGGGCGCCCAATCCACCCGGGTGTGCGGCGCCTTTCATTTGCTGCTTCCTAGAACGCTGCATCACGCAGCAAACAGAAGCAGACCCAGATATCTAGGAGGCGTGAGTACAGCAGGCATGAGCGGCGTTTGAAAATGATTTACAGAATATATAAAGCGCAGTATCTGTCACAATTATCTGCGAACACATGTACCACGCCTGTAAAGGAAAGTAGGAAGGGGAGAGTGAAATCAAGAGGGAGATACAGGTGCAGTAGTGGAGGGCTTTCGCCTCATCGCAATTTAGTGATGCAAAGTGCCCTCTAGGATATTTTACAGTATACTGCAACTTACCATGATACACAATATTCTTCGAATCACACCACAATATATTAATGTGTGTAATACCCTACTGCACCATGCATTACCCTACCCTTTATTTAAGTGCCTGGGCTTAAAGGCCTTACTACGGTGGTGCCGGCAATATAAATTACCCTAAAATTTACAATGTCTACAATGCTGTTCACCCTCGTCCAGCTGTGCCCTGGTATATTTTTAAGCACATTAATCAGGCGCCGAAGCGTTCTACCTCTTTTTCGGTCATCCATAGGTTGTTCTGCTTCGTTCAGTGAAAGCAGCACAGCACGTGGCTCCTCTTCCGTGTTTACGTCATTGTCGAAAGTGTCGCTGTCTCCCCGACCTTGAGTCATCTCATTGGTGAAAACACCGAAACTGGAGGTCACTTCCGATTCCGGCGTTTCCACAAATCCAAGGAGTCGGGGTTGGGGAGATAGCGACACTCTCGATAACGACAAAAACTCGGAATACATACCCTGGAACACAGACATTTCTCGGCCAACACAAGACGCTTTAGAATTGCGGTGCTTCAACGTGTACACCCGTACAGAGCCTTTTGGGGAGCTTCAATGCGCTATTCAGTGTCCAGGAGTGCCAGAGCACGCATACCTATTTTGTATAACAAGAATGTTTTTACAGAATCCTTCTTCCCGCACAGTCTCTTGTTCCCATCATCTGGAAAGCTACCGGAACACACAGTGAGGCGGATGTTCGCACATTGCAGCCTACAGTATGGCGTAGGCTGCAGGCGTATAGGCCTGAGCTGAACAGCACTGCCATGGCATGATGGTTAGGGTGCTCATGTGGTGTGCCCAAGGACGCTGTATCGAAACCCGTCCTCGTGGGCTACTTTCCAATGAAGACGAAAAGCAAGCCGCCCGTGTGCTATGCGTCTTCAGCGCACGTTAAAGAAATATTATTTGAAAATAAATGGTTCACAGCAAAAGAAAAGCGCAGTATGTGTGGACACTTGACCTGCGCCGAAAGTGAAGTGAAGAAGTTGGTAGTGGAAGTGTAAAGATCGAAAGAGGAGTCGTTGTGAAGGGCTGCAGAGTAGTATACGTGCACTGACGTCGCACAGCACGCGGACGCCTCTTCATTTCGCAGCCATAGAAACCCAGTCGCTGGCGGTCGGGATCGAACGCAGATGAAAAGAACACAGGTGGTCGACATTTCCTGAGCCCTCCACTCTGGCCTCTTTTGTAGCCTGAGTCGCTATTCTACGTTAAAGGTCATAAACCAGCCAGACTAACCATCTTTATGCCGAGGTTCACTCGGTGCGGTGTTCATGGCATTTTCCGCCGCGTCCGAGTAAGGCTGCATCAGTGTGCCTTTCCCAATCAGTTATACGCGTGTCTTCGAGGTCGAACCCGAGTTGCGTTGCACAGTAGAGACCCTATTGGCTGTCAGGCTTTACAGGTGGTAGTTGTGGCAACCCTGACGTTTCGAAACTAAAAGCACACAAAATTGTTTCTTACGCGTCTGCACTGGTCCATAGGCGTCGTCTCTGCTGCTCGCTGCTCATTTGCCGGACACTTGAGACGCTTTGCAACGCCGTCCAACCAGAGCTCGGATTTCAGCGATGCGTCGTCATGATTCGCCACAGGTCATCTTTCTCTAGACTCTCGATCACTTACTTGTGCATTGTCCGGCCTACGACGGGCAAAGACTTGAACTCTATGCTGGCTATCGCAAGTTGGGGTTCCCGACAGCTACTAGCGTTGACCTGCTGTTCCCACGTGGCCCCCGACATAAAGTCCAGCGTGCGTTCTTTGCCTTTCTGGACTACCTGGAGTCCACCCACCTTATCATGCGCCTATGACATTTCAACGCTTCGCCTCACCTGTGCCTCAGTGCGTATGTGTTCTGTACTTAATCTGTGGCTAGCTCGCGTTGTGCTGTGCGCGTTCATCTGCGTTCCTCTCCGTGTGCTCATGGTGTGATTTCACTGACTGTGCCTTCACACATTATGCCTTTTGCTGACTCGTTACTGTGCTCAGTGGCTGTGTCGTGTCTGTGCTCACTTGAGCCACTGTGCCTCCGAGTGTTGTGCCGTCCCTGACCATGCTTTTGTTCCCTATGCCCAAAGTGTGACTTCACTGACTGTGCCTTCGCACATTGTGCCTATCCTGACTCGTTACTGTGCTCAGTGGATGTGTCATGTTTGTCTTCTCTCAAGCCACTGTGCTTCCGAGTGTTGTGCCCTACCCGACTATCCCCTTTGTTCGCTGTGCCCAAAGTGTGGCTTCACTGACTGTGCCTTCGCACATTGTGTCCATCCTATGACTCATCACTGTGTCGCGCTTGTGCACACTCAAACCTCTGTGCCTCCAAGTGTGCCCTGACTGTGAGTGTTGTGCCCAGACTGTGAGTGGCCCTCCCAGAGTGACCGCCATCCCCCTTAGTGACTCCTTCTCTGCGGGTTCTCGTGCCATCATCGGTATGAACCCTGGACTCCTCCATCAGCACCCCCCTTCCGGGCGCCGCTCTCCTATTGTCCGCCCATCCAACAATGGGCCGACCTTCAGCGATCCCGTCTCCATGCCTCGCGCTTATCCCGACGCTCAAGGCTCACCGGATCCTCTTGTCCTTTACCTTCCTTTCTTGCCACTATCCCAGTCATCCTCCCTGCCATTTATCCCCTCCCCCTTAACTCGGCACAACGGCGGTGATCCCTCATACCTGAGGAGACAGTTGAACGCGCCGATTCCCCTTTCCATCCTCCACATAAGAACCACTTCTCTCTCTCTGCGTCCCATGCACGGAGTAAGATAGACAGGAGCGCCGACTCCGCTCTTTGAAAGGGCGAATTTTTGCTACGTCAGAGAAAGCTTGGCGGCGATTCCGATAGATGGCGCTAGTGTTTATCAGCGACTCTGCTGAAGCGTGCCGCCGCCGCCGCGCCTCCGCTCCGGCGGTTCCGTGCTGCCGCCGCGTGTGTCGTCTGTTCTTCTCGTTGCACTTGCCTATGGCCTTTATCGCTGCGGGAATATGTATCGCCTGCAACGCCGCGGGGAATATATCCCGTGAAATCGTGTTGTCTGCATCTTCAAGCTGTACTGAGGCGTCACCTGTTGCCTGCCTCATCGCTGGCATATATCTATTTCAGTATCGTTGCGCTCACATGCTTTATATAGCTCACCTGCCGCGTCCCACTGACTCCTTCCTATTTGCGAAGAACCCCGTGCACACAGCACGCTTCACGCCTCTGTGTTTTCTCTTGTGTCCTGTGATCCTGCGGATGAAAGTGTGAGTATTACGACTAGAAAAATGGATCGCGATGTTAAGTTCAGTCTCCGGCGCCTACACATAGATGAACAGAGGCCGAAGTGGATGGTTCTTGTTAAATTGGGCCACCTAAGGCTCTTGAATATGCATATTCCACAGCGCACGCATTATCTGCGTGTTTATTACATTACCGCAGCTCAACGTTGTAGATGCAGCACCGGTGGAATGCTTGTAGTTGATAGGGCCTTGTCCTCAGGATTGTGCACTACAAGCGTCATTTCCAGGTCTCCCCCAGATTCGGAGCGCTCAACAACTTTCGGTTCTTGATTTTTCTGAAATACGGTGGGAATTACGCCCTTGACTAGGTGAGCCCCATTTTCTTCATTAAGTAATGCATTTCCTTTATAGCTGCTCTATTATTTTAGAGAAAGAAATTCGTCCTTGAAATGCCGCGCACAAACCCTGTTCTTTTCAGTTAATTCCTGGCCAATCTGGGGAATGTTTTGCTTCCACTGCTCGAAAAACTTTGAATCAGTTGGCGGCGGAAACAAGGGGACTTTTTCGTTTCCTTTGCGTACTTTGAATTACATCCAACGACGAAACACTTCATCGCATACCCTACCATCCGGATATAAAAAAAAGAAGCAGTCCACAGTATGCGCTCCTCACACGTATTTCGTGATGTCTGCCGTTCGTCTGTGTACTGGCGACCTTGCTATGTGGTTTGTCGTCTGCATGCCCCTGTCGACTCATTCTCAAGGGAATATGCAGACGACAGAAAAAAAAAACATTGGCGCCCTTTTATCTTAAAGTTTTATGTTAAAAACAAATACAGGTTGGTGATGACGATTCCACTTGTGCGTTTTCCGGCTAGCAGACGACGCTCAAAGCTACCCCTTCGTCTCCTCTCCGCCCGTTGTACGCGACGCTGGCGCGGTCGCCTGGATCTAGCTCTGGGCCATTTCGTTTCGCAACACTATTGAGAGGTGGTGCGCATATTTGTCTCTATCTGCAAGGAGTATTGGGCAGGAGGAAGACGTGACGGAAGCCGCGTTGGCGAGGAAAGGAGAGCGGAGGGAGAGAGTACAGTGCGAAGCTGAGCGCCGGACGCGGGCTCGGCGTTCCTGTAGCAAAATCGGCCTACGCCGAATGCATTGCAGTGCGCCAGAGTCGGCGCTCCTGTATTTTACTCCGCGGTCCCATGCTTACCAGTAACTCTACGAAGACGTTACTTGAATAAGCTCCATAAAACCCGCATTCGTGTTCAGAAGCGTCCTGTTCCTTGGTGAGATAACGTCGCCGTGTGTCGAGCTCCCAGTTGCAAAGCGTTTAAATAGGTAAGCGACATCAGTGGTTTTTGCTTTCTTCTTCGCTTGTATTACAGATTAGCAAGAGGTAATGCGCACTTTTTTCGGAGTCATTTCCTGCCTTATTCACAGTGTCAGCTCCGCCGCGGCTATACAGGGTATTTCTGAAAAAAAACAAGCAAAAATTGCAAGCGCGTTTTATATTCAACGGCAGCGTTTCGATGGAGTGAAAAAGAGGCGTCCGTGTGCTTTGCGATGTCAGCGCACGTTAAAGATCACCAAGTGGTCGAAATTGCTGTGTAGCCCTACAATACGGCTCCTCTTTCTATCTTTCCAATATAACTTCCCCCTTCCACCCATCCTTTACGCCGCTGTTCAGGTATCCACAAAAGCAAGTGTGACAGATACTGCGCCTTCTCTTTCCTATGAACCAATGTTTGCTATTTTATGCAAAATAAAATATAGAATGCCGGTGAACATTGATGCATTCATCGGAACGCTGGTTGTGTTCTTCAAGTGGCGCGAATTACCGTGTGCAACTGCAACTGTACGGCTTTCGCATTTCTTAACTGCAGATTCAGCACTGCTCTCGAAATTCTTGTCTCCTTTATATTACGACATTTTGGGTGAAACTCGCCGTCGGTACGGAGTAAAATATTGCTCGACTTACAGCGCCATCTTTCTTGCATTTGCAAATGTGATATTTGAGATTTTCAATAAATTAGACGGTCTCTTAGATGTCTCCTAAAAGGAGAATGGCAAAAGCCTACTCTTTGTCTCCTATCATTTACTTCTCATTGTTTGGCGTTCACTGCAGCGCTACATATAATTGTAATTAGATTACAGGAAAGAAAAGGCGCAATATCTATCACACTTTCTCCAGCAAGTGTCTTTGGACGGTACACCATCGCTTTAGTCGCGTGGCGTTCCTTGGTGCGCGTTCAAGTGTGGCATATCAGATGGCAGGAATGCATCCCGCCTTGTCTAATCAGAACGCAGCAAAAGAGGGAAACACTTTTTCCACGAGAGCATGAGCCATTAATGGCTTTGGCCTTGAAAACGTAAAAGCGCTTGATGGATTCAACAAACTGCGAGAGCATTGCAGAGTCTAGAAAAGAAATGCCAATGTCCTAGCCATACTGCTGCACACGGCACATCAGGCCAGGGCTGGTGTCGCACTGTGGAAATTTTCTTTTCTTGTCCAGACTGCTGGTGTCCGTGTTTCGATCGATGAGAAACGAAGGGGCGTCCGTATGCAGTGCGATGCCAGTTCACGTTAAAACTCCCCAGGTGGTCGAAAATTGCAGTGGCCCTCCATTTTGGCGCCTCTTTTTTGTCTTCTTTCAGTCCTACCTTCCTTCGTTCTCTAGCCTCCCGAGTCAGGTGTTGGCCAACAAGTGGGATATTTATGACACCTTTCCTTTTATATGAACGAATTACATATACAGTTTTCAAAAAGAGAGAAATGACACTTAGACGAAACAGGAATACGCGGTGTTGTAAGGGCCTTTATGCCTCATCATTGTAGACAAAAGGTTGTCAGCAGACGTGTCCCGCTTTCGAAAGCGCAAGTTAAAAATAAGCAATAAACTTTGTCTCCACCGGGAATCGTACCTCCATCCGTTGGATCCCAAGCCAAGCGCTTAACAACCGCGCTACGCCCCGGAACGTGAAATGCTCTTCATAGTTACCCTTGTCCACCGTGAAGATGATAGCGGATTCCGCGAGTGACACATAATGCGTCTTTCCTTCCTGTAACCAAATTATAGACCTCCCACGAACTTCTATGCGTTCAGTGAAATGCCGGCTGTGTTCGACAAGGGGCGCGCGATGTACTGTCCCAATAGGCTATAACGTCACCAGGCGATTCATGCTTATACAAAGCTGACACCGATGGGCGTCCGATCAAGCCGGGTGTGCGGCGCCTTTCATTTGCTGCTTCCTAGAAAGCCGCACCACACAGCAAACAGAAGCAGACCCAGATATCTAGGAGGCGTGAGTAGAGCACGCATGAGCGGCGTTTGAAAATGATTTGCAGGATAGATAAGGCTTAGTATCTGTCAAAATTCGCGGCGGACACATGTATCATATGCTGTAAAGGAAAGCAGAAAGGTGAAAGTGAAAACCAAGAGGGAGATAGAGGTGCGGTAGCGGAGGGCTACGATCCATCGCGCTGCAATGGCTTTCGCCTAATCGCAATATAGTGATCCAAAGTGTCCCCTAGAATTTTTTACAGTATACTGCAACTTATCATGATACAGAATAACCTTCGAGTCATACCACATGATATTTTTTGTGTCATACCCTACTGGCGCATCATGCACTACCCTACCATTTATTTAAGTGCCTGAGCTTAAAGGTCTTACTACGGTGGTGCCAGCAATATATGTTTACCCTGCAATTTAGCATGTCTATAATGCTGTTAACCCTCCTCTAGCTGTGCCCTGGTATATTTTTCAGCACATTAATCAGGCGCCGAAGCGTTCTACCTCTATTTCGGTCATCCATAGGTTGTTCTGCTTCGTTCAGCGAAAACAGCACAGTACGCGGTCCCTCTTCCGGGTTTACGTCATTGTCTAAAGTGTCGCTGTCTCCCCGACCTTGAGTCACCTCATTGGTGATAACACTGTAACCGGAGGTCACTACCACGTCCGACTCCCTCGTTTCCACCAATCCAAAGAGTCGAGTTTCGGGAGATAGCGACACTTTCGATAACCACAAAAACTCGGAATACATACCCTTGAACACAGGCAGTTCTCGGCCAACACAGAACAATTTAGAATTGCGCTTCTTCAACGTGTACACCCGTACAGAACCTTTTGGGGAGATTCAATACGATATTCATTTTCCAGGATTGCCCATGTACGCATACCTGTTTTGTGCAACCAGAACGTTTTTATAGAATCCGTCTTCCCGCGCAGTCTCTTGTTCCTAGCGTCTGGAAAGCGACCGGAACACACAGTGAGGCTGATGGGCGTATAGTGCAGCCTACGGTCTGGCGAAGGCTGCAGGCATACAGGCCTATACACGAACACGATGCGGCTGAGGTGAACGACGCTGCGATGGCGTGGTGGTTAGGGTGCTTAATTGGTGTGCTCAAGGACGCTGTATCGAAACCCGTCCTCGTGGGACGGTTTCCAATGAAGACGAAAAGCAAGCCGCCCGTGTGCTATGCGAATTCAGCGCACGTTAAAGAAATGCTATTTAAAAATAATTGGTTCACTGCAAAGGAAAGGCGCAGTATGTGTGGACACCTGCCCTTCGCCGAAAGTGAAGTGAGGAAGTTGGTAGTGAAACTGCAAAGAGAGAAAGAGGAGTCCTTGTGAAGGGCTGCAGAGTAGTTTACGTGCACTGACATCGCACAGCACGCGGACGCCTCTTCATTTCGCCTCCATCGAACCCCAGTCGCTGGCGGTCGGAATCGAACGCAGGTGAAAGGAACATAGGTGGTCGATGTTTCCTGAGCCCTCCACTCCCGCCTCCTTCGTAGCCTGAGTCGCTATTTTACGTTAAACCTCATAAACCAACCAGAGTAACCATCCTTATGCCGAGGTTCACTCGTTGTGGTGTTCATGGCATTTTCCGCCGCGTCCGAGTAAGGCTGCATCAGTGCGCCTTTGCCGATCAGTTTTACGCGCGTCTTCGAGGTCAAACCCGAGTTGCGTTGCACAGTATAGACCCTATTCACTATCAGGTTTTGCAGGTGGCAGTTGTGGCAACCCTGGATTAGGGAGACGCTGTAGAAGCCCTTCTAAAGTTTTTCAACAAGATATGGGTAGTAGGACAGATACCGGAGGCGTGGAAAAAAGCTTTGTTGTACCATTTTTGAAGCATGGCAAACCACCAACTTCGGCCAGCAGTTATAGGCCAATATCATTAACTAGCTGTCTGGCAAAATCATTTGAGAGTATTCTTAATATTAAATTATTTTTATCCTAGAATCCCAAGAGCTTCTTGACGTTCATCAGTGTGGTTTTAAGAAGGCATGTTGTACAACTGACCATCTTGTCCGTCTAGAAAATACTGTCAGAGAAGCATTCATACACAGACAGAACTGTCTAGCGGTCTTCTTCGATCTTGAAAAGGCATACGACACAACTTGGAGGTTCGGAATATTGCGTGACCTTGCAGACTTGGGCATCCGTGGGAGAATGCTAAACATCTTGCGTGAATTCCTCTCTAACCGCTGATTTAATGTTCGTCTAGGCACAACTATGTCAAAAACATTTATCCAAGAGAATGGCGTGCCACAGGGATGTATTTTAAGCACTACAATGTTTGTTGTAAAAATGAATAGTATAAGTACCCTTACAAAAATGCATGTAGGGTTTCTATAGAAATTCGAAAGCGTTGTGTCAATACACGCTGTTGAAAGTCTGTCGATAATCGGCAACATCTTGGATGATGCAGTGTTGACCTCTTGTTGAGCGGTTATGAAATAGTGGCCCATGTGTTTCTTAAGAGCGCTTTTGGAATTCGCGCAACTGAAATTCTGTTGATTTCAGGCTCAAATGCTTCAGAAACTCTGCAAGTGACGCTTTTTGATTTTCTGCTACCTTTCCACTTCTGAACAACAGAAAATAGTACACGACAATCGGTTTTCCAGGAGCAGACACGGGGTGATTTTCATTAATGCAAAAGTAGTACAGTACATCTCCTAGCTGCGATAAGTCACCACATTCTATGTTCTGCCCGACCAATCAACAATCCTGTCTGATCAGTGCTGGTTAATGATAAGCATAGTGACGCATAAAAGAACAAAACAGATCTTGATCTTTTCATCATCATCATCATCATCAGCCTGATTATACCCACTGCAGGGCGAAGGCCTCTCCCATATTTCACCACTTAACCCGGTTCTGTGCTAGCTGCATCCACTTGACCCCTGCGAACTTCTTAATCTCATCCGCCCACCTAACTTTCTGCCGCCCCCTGCTACGCTTTCCTTCCCTTGGAATCCAGTTTGTTACCCTCAGCGACCATCGGTTATCCTCTCTTCGCACTACATGTCCTGCCCATGTCCATTTCTTGTTCTTAATTTCTACTAGAATGTCGGTAACTTGAGTTATTTCTCTGACCCACTCTGCACGCTTTCTATCTCTTAATGTTACCCTTACCATTTTTCGTTCCGTAGCTTTCTGGGTTGTCCTCAACTTAAGTAGAACTCTCTCGGTAAGCCTCCACGTTTCAGCCCCATAGGTGAGTACAGGTAAGATGCAACTGTTGTATACTTTCCTCTTGAGCGATACCGGTAAGCTGCTAGTCATATTCTGCGAGTGCTTGCCAAATGCGCTCCACCGCAATCTTATTCTTCTTGTTATTTCCTTTTCGTGGTCCGGGTCTGCGGTTACTACCTGTCCTAAGTAGACATATTCGCCTACTACTTCCAGTATTTCGCTACCTAATGTAAACTGCTGTTCCTTCCCGAGGCAGTTGAACATTACCTTAGTCTTCTGCATATTGATTTTCAAGCCTACCTTTCTACTTTTCCTGTCTAGGTCATCAATCATTATTTGCAGTTCATCCCCCGAGTTGCTTAGCAAGGCAATGTCATCAGCAAATCGCAGATTACTGAGGTATTCTCCATCTACCCTTATCCCTAACTGCTCCCATTCGAAGTCTCTGAGTACTTCCTCTAAACAAGCTGTGAATAGTACTGGGAAGATTGTGTCTCCTTGCCTAACACCTCTCTTTATGGGAATTTTGTTACTTTCTTTATGCAGAACTATGTTTGCTGTGCAGCCACTTCCAGCACTTTCACGTACAGCTTGTCTACCCCCTGATTTCGCAATGCCTGCATCACCGCCGAGGTTTCAACTGAGTCAAATGCTTTTTCGTAATCAATGAATGCTATGTATAAGGGCTGGTTATATTCCGAGCATTTTTCTATCACCTGATTGATGGTATGGATATGATCGATAGTAGAGTACCGTTTCCGAAACCCTGCTTGATCCTTTGCTTGATTGCAGTCTAAGGTTGTCCTGATTCTATTAGCGATTACCTTAGTAAATACCTTATACGTAACAGACAGTAAGCTGATTGGTCTGTAATTTTTAAGGTCCTTAGAGTCCCCTTTCTTGTGAATGAGGATAATGTTTGCATTCTTCCATGGTTCCGGTACCGTCGATGACACCAGGCACTGCGTATACAGGGTGGCTAGGTTTTCTATTACGATATCCCCCCCCCCGTCCTTCAGCAAATCTGTAGTTATCTGATCCTCTCCAGCTGATTTCCCCCTTTTCATAGTTTCTAGTGCTTTCTTGACCTCGTCCTTCGTCACTGGTGGAACGTCTGACTGTTTTTCCCTACCGCCAATCTCATTATGGTCCTGACTACTTTGGCTACTGTAGAGATCTGTATAGAACTCCTCGGCTACTTTGACTATCTTTTCCATATTAGTGATGACGTTGCCCGCCTTGTCCCTTATCGCATACATCTGGTTTTTGCCTATGCCCAATTTCTTCTTTACCGCTTTAAGGCTTCCCCGTTCTTTACAGCATGCTCAATTTTTTCGATGTTATACTTCCTAATATCGGCCACCTTGCGCTTATTGATTAGCTTCGATATCTCGGCCAATTCGATCTGGTCTGTTGGATTGGAAGCTTTCATACTCTGGCGTTTCTTAATCAAATCTTTCGTCTCCTTAGACAGCTTACCGGTATCCTCTCTAACCGCCGTATTCACAAACGGGCCTTATACTTATGCCAAAAGTGGCACTTTCATAAGTGTACGGTAAGTATAAGATTTAGGCAAAGCTGAAGTGCGTTTCGAAAATCCGTCTTTACGTACCAAAAGAAGCCCTTATGGAAGTTACATTTATCGTGGTGGAAAATAGGCCTGGAAACGAGGGTACAACAAATTTTCACGCTACATTGCAAGTTTTTTTATAAATAAACAACTTCTAGCAACTGTAAACATAAAAGAAGTTTTGAATCTCGCGTTTATGGAAGTTTAACGCAAAATGTGGAAGCACGATTGCCATTTTTAGCCAATCGTCATTTTCAGTCTGGCCACACTTGTTGTGGTCCTTCTGTTGCTGCTGTTTGTTCCCGTTCGTGTTCTTGCTTTTTGACTTCGCGCGTGTTTTTGCTGTTCTCCTTTTGTTTTTCTTCCTCCTCGAAGTCAGCTGATTTCCCCGAGTATTTGCTTTTTTTTTTCTCTTCTGCAATGGCATTAGAAAGGAGAAAGATTAACTTTACTGAAGAAGAGCGAGCGCTATTAATCGATCTGGCGACACAAAAAAAAGACATAATTGAGAACAAGCGCACGGACGCAGTTTCTGTGCACCAGAAAAAAAAAGTGTGGGAGGAGATCGCCCTTCACTTCAACAGTCGGCACGGTGTGCGGCCTCGCAGCAGCCAGCAGCTCCGGAAATGCTGGGAGGACTTGAAAGAAAAGTGGCGTAGAGCTAAGGCCAAGGACACAAAGGAGTTGTTCCGTACAGGTAAGCTGCCTTCTCATTGCATGCTAATAACGCCACAGTTAACTTGCTTCTCTCTAGTGTGTCCATATATCATAACGGCTACGCATTCGTTGAGCGCAGAGTTTACTGTCAAGTGCAGTTGTCAGAAAAAATGTATCCAGCTGACCGGACGTTAATGAAATTTGCTCTTGATTTCTCAGGTGGTGGCTCAGCGGTACCGTCATCGCTGACGGAGGAGTTAGAAAGGGTTGGCGCGGTGGCGTCGCATATGTCTGTGAGGATGGAAAATCCTTTTGACAGCGACCGCGCGCGACACGCCGGTGCCGACGGAGCCGAATGAGCCGAAGCAGCCTCCGCGGACGAATGTACGGAAGCTGTGGCAAGGCTGTTGGCTCCGATGCAAACCGCAGCAAACGCTGCATTCAATGGAAGCGAAGGTGAGGGTTTGCTCGTGCATTGTGTATTATGCGCACTTAGCTATATATGTTCTGCATTGGGTACGTCTGCCTGACAAAATGAAAGCATTATAATAAACCAGGATAGGATAAAAACCTGCATTGTTTCTGTTTATTCCCACCTGCTTGGTCTTCCGAGACTGCAGTATTTTCAAGTAAATAAAATAAATAAATAACGTCTAGCCTTCTGTAAATTCTGCACCACTGTTGCAGAGCGTGCTAGTGAGGCGAGAAGTGGCTAGTGTAGTGATAGCAGTTGCTGGCAATGCTGGTCTCGCTCTTTTGGCCTAGGTTCAAACCCGACTGGAGTTGTTTTCTTTTTTCTTGAAGGAACCATCCAGGCGAAATTCCAAGAATGCAGATAGTACTGCTTCTGAATGAAAAGACTTCAGGTAGCATAAACACATTTTTATTTAAGGATACCATGTGTAACGCACACCAAGCAGGCACTGCAGAGCAATAAAACCATTTCAGGCACCGCGCGAAGAGTCGGTTTTGATTCATCAACTGTGCAGGGAACATAGCGACTGCATCCAGTTGTAAATGAGGATCAATTCCAAATGTTCAGTTTCTTATACACTGACTTGAGTATCAAATTGAGCAAAATCAAATACCACATTGTGGCATTATTTGCATATGCAATGGCAATGCATCTACTGACAGCGTGTGGGTGTTCTATACTAGACCCAAAACCCTGCACTATTTGACTGAGAACAAATTTCTCGGCAGTTTCCTAAAGTGTTAAAACCAGAAATATAAAGGCTACCATACTCCGCACCAACTTGTTCTCTATCTTTGTCGTCCTGCATATCAGCATAAATAGATTTTTAATGGGATGCTGGTGCATATAGCTGCTAATACATAGTTTCTAAGAAAATGTAACTCATGTTTCAGAAATTTGACAGGCATGGCCTCGTGCTCGTTAGCCGAAAGGTAACCAATGAAAGTGTATTAGGCTGAAGTAAACAGTGCATTTGCATTAAAATACCTTTATAATGCTGTTATCTGCATGAAAGATAAGCATGTGACTGGCCTTTGAAACACATATGCAGCTCCAGCATTGAAAACAATGGGAATGACTAATGCTGCCAGTGCAAGTTGCTGCACAGCTATCATTCTGTCATGGCATTATACTGTGGTGTTTTTGTGTTCTATATCACATAAAATTATTCCTAAAAGAAAGACTGTTCATGGCACCATGCTTTATTATGCACTATCCACAGCAAGGAGCAAGAACAATTAAGTCCTCATAGCAAGATATTCTTTTCCAGATGCTGATGAAGCAGACTGCCTTTATGAGGGAGATACAGAGATATGCCTCAGCAACGAGGATCCGACAGACGGACCAGGACTGGTACCAACACGGCATTCCTCTCCACAACCTATTCCTGCGACCACGGGGTTACGACGCACCGCTGGCTCCAGCATGCAGAGCGCTAGCATAGCCCCACCCAGTAAAGCCAACAGACGGCGAACAGCTCTCGAAGAAGAGCTTGAAGCACGGCTGCAAGCTGTTTCAGATGAAAAGCAGCAAAGGCAAAAAGAGCACCTTCTTCGCATGCGGATGATGCGTGCAGAAAGGAAAGAAAAAAAAGCAATTAACAAACAAAAGTTGGTTAATGCACGAACAAAAGCTGCCATTTTGCAGCTCCAGTTGCAGTTGCAGCAAAAGTAAATGGAATAAATGACTGGTTCAGAAAAAGTCAAGTTCGGGCTATTTGATTTGAGTACATCTTGATTTTGCGGCAGCAAGCAATGATCCGTCTGTATTAATCCAACCTCATTCTTTGCAGGAGCCTTTGTCACGAGAAACTTGCAGTAACATACATTATACAATGAAACCCTGTGATGCTTCAAGATGTTGGGTATGGTAATTGGTTATCAATCAAGGATCAAACCAATCCAAAGAATCACTAAATGAAAAAGTTTACTGTAAGCTTGTCTCCCCCTAGATCGATGGTATTGAAAACCAAATTACCGTCCTTTACAACATGTTGTATCGGAAGGGCTACAATATATATTCTCAGTTTTTTTGTGAGGATGTCTGCCCATAAAGTGTTTGACTAATAAGTGAATATAGATGGTATGTAGCAAGCAATATTCCTTGCCATACATATACCCTGGCCCTCTATGGATAGGGGCACACACTTCAGATGACCATTATGGGGACGAAAAGTGCTGCCGAACAATCCGGTTACGGACTCTGAATCCATTTTGGGTGTCCTCTGGCTGTGGCTGTGCAGCTGTCCCCACAATTGGTCTGGCAGGATGCAGAGCAGGAGAGGGCAGTGTGATGGTGGATGGCTGGACATTGGGAGGGATTGGATCCTGCAGGTGCAGGCTCAAGTTGTGGAGAGCAGCACATGCTGTTATTACTAGTGCAGAAGTGGATGTCTTGATCTGCAATTTCATATCAAGGCATGGAAAGCGGCTTTTCCAAATACCAAAAACCCTCTCTACACTGTTTCGGATCCTCTTCTGAGAGGTGTTGTACCTAAAAAAAAAAACAAATGCGTTGTCTGAAATACTACAGTGGTCAATATAGCATCAATATTCCACACAATGCTATTTAGTTGCAGCTTACCTTCGCTCTGCACTGTTCTTAGGTTCCTTAAATGGAGTCATGAGATAGGGGCGACACGCATATCCAGAGTCTCCTAGCAAAATTCCTGCCACAGTACCATCTTCGAACAGGGCTCTGGCATGGCTGTTGTCAAAAATGCGACTGTCGTGGGCTGAGCCAGGCCAGCTGGCGACAACATCCAGGAATTGTAACCAAGGCCCTGTGATTGCCTGTAACATGGAAAGTGCCAATGTGGTCAGTCTTTTTCTAGCCTAGAACAAGGGCAAGCGGCCCACCTCAACACTGCTACAAGCAACAAGCCACTCTCAACACAGACAATATATGACAACATCTTTATCAATAGCATTCACAATAGTACTGCGTGATCTGAACACTTGTTTGCAAGCTGGCTAACCCCCGTCGAGTTATAATTTCTAAAGTTATACAAATGTCTGACGCTTGGTTTGCCAAAAACAAAGTGAAGGAACTGTTGTCGACGCCCAGTGGCTGCTTGTGAAACAAAGGTGCACTTGCTGTTGGCCTGTTTCTAGCATTTATTTAGGTTAAGAGACACATCTCGACACGGCTAAAAGCAACAAGACACTCTCAACACAGACACTATATGACAGCATCTTTATCAACGGCATTCACAATAGTACTGCGTGATGTGAACACTTGTTTGCAACCCGGTTAAGCCACGTCGAGCTATAATTTCTAAAGTTATACAAATGTCTGACGCTTGGTTTGCCAAAAACAAAGTGAAGAAACTGTTGTCGACGCCCAGTGGCTGCTTGTGAAACAAAGATGCACTTGCTGTTGGCCTGTTTCTAGCATTTATTTAGGTTAAGAGACACATCTCGACACGGCTAAAAGCAACAAGACACTCTCAACACAGACACTATATGACAGCATCTTTATCAATAGCATTCACAATAGTACTGCGCGATGTGAACACTTGTTTGCAACCCGGTTAAGCCACATCGAGCTATAATTTCTAAAGTTATACAAATGTCTGACGCTTGGTTTGCCAAAAACAAAGTGAAGAAACTGTTGTCGACGCCCAGTGGCTGCTTGTGAAACAAAGATGCACTTGCTGTTGGCCTGTTTCTAGCCTTTATTTAGGTTAAGAGACACATCTCGACACGGCTAAAAGCAACAAGACACTCTCAACACAGACACTATATGACAGCATCTTTATCAACAGCATTCACAATAGTACTGCGTGATCTGAACACTTGTTTGCAAGCCGGCTAACCCCCGTCGAGTTATAATTTCTAAAGTTATACAAATGTCTGACGCTTGGTTTGCCAAAAACAAAGTGAAGGAACTGTTGTCGACGCCCAGTGACTGCTTGTGAAACAAAGATGCACTTGCAGTTGGCCTGTTTCTAGCCTTTATTTAGGTTAAGAGACACATCTCGACACGGCTAAAAGCAACAAGACACTCTCAACACAGACAATATATGATAGCATCTTTATCAATAGCATTCACAATAGTACTGCGTGATGTGAACGCTTGTTTGCAACCCGGTTAAGCCACGTCGAGCTATAATTTCTAAAGTTATACAAATGTCTGACGCTTGGTTTGCCAAAAACAAAGTGAAGAAACTGTTGTGGACGCCCAGTGGCTGCTTGTGAAACAAAGATGCACTTGCTGTTGGCCTGCTTCTAGCCTTTATTTAGGTTAAAAGACACATCTCGACACGGCTAAAAGCATCAAGACATTCTCAACACAGACACTATACGACAGCATCTTTATCAACAGCATGCACAATAGTACTGCGTGATGTGAACACTTGTTTGCAACCCGGTTAAGCCACGTCGAGCTATAATTTCTAAAGTTATACAAATGTCTGGCGCTTGTTTTGCCAAAAACAAAGTGAAGGAACTCTTGTCGACGCCCAGTGGCTGCTTGTGAAACAAAGATGCACTTGCTGTTGGCCTGTTTCTAGCATTTATTTAGGTTAAGAGACACATCTCGACACGGCTAAAAGCAACAAGCCGCTCTCAACACAGACAATATACGACAGCATATTTATCAATAGCATTCACAATAATACTGCATGATGTGAACACCTGTTTGCAACCTGGTTAACCCACGTAGAGCTATAATTTCTAAAGTTATACAAATGTCTGGCGCTTGTTTTGCCAAAAACAAAGTGAAGGAACTGTTGTCGACGCCCAGTGGCTGCTTGTGAAACAAAGATGCACTTGCTGTTGGCCTGTTTCTAGCATTTATTTAGGTTAAGAGACACATCTCGACACGGCTAAAAGCAACAAGCCACTCTCAACACAGACAATATATGACAGCATATTTATCAATAGCATTCACAATAATACTGCATGATGTGAACACCTGTTTGCAACCTGGTTAACCCACGTAGAGCTATAATTTCTAAAGTTATAGAAATGTCTGGCGCTAGGTTTTCCAAAAACAAAGTGATCATACTGCTGTTGACGTCCAGTGGTTGCTTGTGAAACAAAGGTGCGCTTGCTGTCGGCCGACTTGCAGCCTAATTTTTTTTTTTAGGGCAACAAGCCTCTTTCAATTAACACATAACCCTAAGCCATTGTCCTTGTCAGTTGTATTCATTGTCTAGCTGTGATAAATGTTACAAGTGTGCATAAAAATTGTAGGCAAGGGACTCTGCGGCTACTGATGGTAGAGAAAACAGATTGTATTCTATACAGCCAATTTGTTAGCTTTTATATAACTGGGACACTTTGATATGACTTATAACAAACCGGTCACAATGCATAACATCAGTTTCAAAGTACTATTAATTACATCACATAACGCCAATTAGAAGGCTGAATAATAAATATAGCAACTGAAAATTTGTATTATAAATGTTACTGTTTCCAAATTACATTTCACTGCATCTTGAGTTAAAAGAACAAGCGTTTGAGTTTTTCCGAGTAATGTAAACTCAACTGAAATCGAAAATGAAAAACAAACGCAATATTGTCCAAGTTTGCCCCGTCACGAACAACGTAGGAAGTGAGCACATACCTGAACATTGAAAGAAAAGTATCCTTTTCTGTTCCTGAACACTTCGGCATCGTCGCCTCCGGGACTCTTGATGCGGACGTGGGTACAATCCAGACACCCTGTCACTCCAGGAAAACCTCCCATCCTGTAAAATTCCTGCATACCTTGCGGGGCTTCCGTGCAGTCTGGGAGCTTTACGAGTGCTGGAAACAGTCTGGCCGCTATCATTGTTGTGACGCGCTCAACAATTCGAGATACCGTGGGTTGCGAAATGTTGACCAGGTCTCCACTGACTACCTGGAAGGTTCCGGCGCCGTAAAAGCGCAATGTCACCAGCACTTGCAGGAGCGGCGGCACGGGGCAGCCACGGTCATCTGTTTTCGCTTGAAGCGGCAGCATTGCCAGCAGCTGCACAATGGCCTCTCTTGAGAATCGGTACCGAGAGAGGAACTCGCCGTTGTCGTACTCTTCCATTGGGTTGGTGCGGTCCCTCAGTATGCGCCGTGATGCTGTCACATATGGGCGACCTTTGCGGCTTTCGATTTCTCTTACGAGGGCTACAAAGTCGACGAACGCCGAGAAACTTTCAGAGTGGGTAGCCATCTTGGATCTCGTAAGGGGCGCGTTAAGATAGCTCCTAAGCTAGCTTGAAAATGGCTACTTATCGTTAAGTTTAAGATCGCCGAAAGGTTCGGTTTAAGTAGAAGTTTGGTTTCTGAAACACGTTAAGCCACTGTTAAGTGCATGGAGTGAAAAGTGTAAGGCCAGTTTGTGAATACGGCGGTAACTATCTGTTAGAGAGGATACTAACTGTATACTAACTAACTAGAACATCAGTTTTAACTCTTAAAATTAAGTTTAATTTAATTAAAAATTAAATTTAAAATTAAAAATTAAATTTAATTAAGTTAATTAATTTAACTCTTAAAATTAACTCTAATTTTAGTCAATTCAATTTAGTGTAATTAAATTTTAATTTAAATTAATTAAAATAATGTATATTTAATTTAATTTAATTTTAAATTAATTTTAATTAATTTATTAAATTTTAATTTAAATAAAATAAATTTCTAAAATTAATTTAATTTAATTTAAATATAAAATTGATTAAATTTAAGTTAAATTGAAATTTAAATTAATTACATTTAAAATTAAAATTAAAACTTAAATTAAATTAAATTAATTAAATTATTTATTTGATTAATTAATTAAATTAAATTAAAATTAAACCTTCAAAGTTTTAACTTTACTTTAAATTAAATTAAATTAATTTAATTTAAAAATTTAAAACTTAATTAAATTAAATTCTGAATTAAATTAAATTAATTTAATCTGAAATTAAAAATTAATTTAAATTTTAATTTAAGGTTTTAAATGAAACCCTCAGTTTCATCCTCTAACCCAAAGCCACTGGTCAGTTCGAAACCCGCCGCCGGACGCCCACCGGTAAAATTGGGTACAAGCGTCCCCCGGCCCGGCGCCCGGCTCTTTCAGGGGTGTGCGTTTGGGAGAGGCTCTGCTAACCCTGCTGTGCTCCCTCGGGGGCCTAGTTTCGAACAACCATGGTCTGCAAAGGCCGTGCTGGAAAAAAAAAAAAAAAAACCTGGCTGCGTGACGAAAAAAAAACAGAAAATCCTCGCAGTCCAGAGCAGGTCGGCTCCGGCTGCAACAAAAAATTACCGCCTACCTCTACCGCGCACTCAGTAATGATATCTCTGAAATTATTGTTCCTTGCCTCTAGGGTAATGTCGCCATCCTCAGTTAGAGCTGAAAACCTATTCTGTAGCGAGATCCTGAACTCTTCTGCCCTCCCCCTCACCGCTAATTCGTTGATGGGTTTCTTTCTTACTAATCTGTTGCGTTCCTTCTTCAGATTTAGGCTAATTCGGGACCTCACCTCCTGTGGTCACTGCATCGCACTTTCCCGATTACCTCTTGATCGTTTAAGCCCCATTATACTTTCTCACTCATTAACCTACACTAAACTGACTAAATTGTTGATTGGTCGAGCAGAACATAGAATGTGTTGACTGACCGCAGCAAGGATATGTGCTGTGCTACTTTTGCATTAATGTAAACCACCTCGTGCCTGCTCCTGGCTAACCGTTGATCACGCAGCATTTACTGTTAATCCGCAGCGGAAAGGGAACACAGAATAAAAAATGCGCGTTAATGAGAAAGAAAAAATATGCATCTTTGGTGAACCCATAACATGAGCTGGGTTGTTTATTTGCTTTATTTGCAAAGAACGCCAGGCTGTTCTTTGCGTAAAACGCTGATACGTCCGGGAACTCCTCGCATGTGATGCTGAAATAAACAATATAAATCATAATTAAGTTGCGGTATATACTAACCTAAAAATAGAGCAAAGGCATTTGTGCACTGCTCCACGTCATAGCTCAAGAAATTTGTTGTCTAAAATGAGTTGTCACTGTCTTTCACTGCTTAGACGGCATCGACCGCCGCCTCCACACCTCGGCAGCACTACCACATCGTTCATTTCTCCCTGATAAACAATATATGCTGCCGTCAAAGATCCCATTGTGAATATAAATAGCAAAGCGCAGGTCACAAGCACTACTACCCAGAAAACTTGAAGCAAAATTACCAACTATAGGCACTAAAATGTGTGGAAACAAAAACAAACACTGCAAAAATGACGGAGCTGCACAGATTCAATAATCCACAATGTGTGACAGAGGCATATTATGATCTCGATAATGTGTCCGTCTCAGCGCGAGTAGCGTATCGAAAGAGTACAGCACTGTGCCGAACAATCCGTCAAAAACGGTCACCGGTTAAAAAAAAGAAAGAAAATGTCGCCATTCCAGCTGGCGTTCCATCGGCCCCAGCGTCCGCGTAGAGACAAGCCTCGTTCTCTCTCTCTCCCTCCTTTTTTTTCCGACGAGGCTGGTTTGTCTGCTAGAAATATTTACATGCGGGCTTCACCTTGTAGCACACACTGTACAAGACTGGCACAAACACGAATAGGAAAAAGTAAAATATTCACCAAAGTGCAGACGCTCCCTTCGCCCGCGCCGGCTTTTCGCCTAGAATCCAAAACGCCTGCGACTGTTGAACTTCTTAAACACGTCCTCCTTGTGCAGAAGCTGCCGCCCAAGAGCGGAGTCCTCCGAAGACTTAAATTCGTACGTTCGCGCTCCGATTTGAACAAAACGATCTTCGTGATAATCACCAGCGAAAAACCTACATACGGTGCTTCGTTCACAGTGCAAGATGCGACCATGGTGGCGGGAAAACGCCAACTGAACTGGCACATCGCCGCACTCAGCGTACCCGCGTCTGCGTGCAAAGAAAACGGGGCGCAGAAGAACAGCTTCGGTGAAAAGGGGAAGACGCCGCCCCCGCTGCGCGGCTCCGGCTATGTTGAAGCCAAGGTCATCTCCGTGAAGACAAACCACGGAGAAGGCAGAGAGCGGGGAGCACCCCTCCTCCTCCCCCTTTCCCCCCCCCCCCCCCAGCCGACAGGGAGAGACCCCTCCGGACATGCTGGCGCCGTTCGCGGGGCACGGGGGAAGTGGGTACGGACAGGAGCAAGGCGGCGGCCGAATGCTTCTTTGAAAAGAAGAGTCGCCGATAGAAGACGCGTGCAATCCTGTTTTTGTTTTTCTTTTTATTTCATACGCGAATGTTTTTGCTATGCGTGTTAACTCTATAGTATGCGTGGGATCAATCCGTGATTATTAGAACCCCTCAATGTTTAAAGTGACTTCATTTTAGCATGGTGTAAACTAAGAAAGGAAGGAAAAGAAAAAAATAACAGTAAAATTCTCCAAAGACATACAGCGGTGGAGGATTCCAATACAGACTGCACCTCATTTTGCGGCAAAAAGCTACGGGCAAAAATACCTATGCTTGGGCAGAATGTCAGACCCTGAAGCATATATATAGTGAACTTTGGAACTGGTTTAAAAAAGCTCTGTCCTGCCCTACATGGTAGGTTCAATCTAGGATCCTGTTTGTTAGTATGATGACTCACTGAACTTGTTTTATGATAAATATAAAATATGTCCTACCACTAAATTTACCTTCTGTGACATACAGAAGCTGATCCATTACGGATTCTGATTGACATTCAACGATGTATTTGCATTATTAGTGGAGGCTTTGCCATCATGGATCACGGATCACTGCCTTGTCGTGGAGGAGGGGCTTGCGAAACTCGATGAAGTCGTGAGCTCTGCTGTGTAGGGCCACCCAAGATAGACAGGTCATGGCAGAGAGTTCTGACAAAATGTGATTCACTGGAGGAGGTAATGGCAACCCACTCCAGTATTTCCTGCCAAGAAAACCCTATGGCCAGTCACAATACCATTAATGATATGGCGCCGGAAGATGAGCCCCCCAGGTTGGAAGGCGTCCCATATGTTACTGGAGTTGAACAAAGGGCGATTCCTAGTAGCTCCAGGACAAATGAAGCGGCTGGGCTAAAGCCAAAAGGACGCTCAGTTGTGGATGTGTCGGGAAGCGACTGGAAAGTCCGATGTTGCAATGAGATGTATCACATAGCAACATGGAATGTAAGATCTATGACGCAACGTAAACTGGATATCGTCAAGCGAGAAATGGACAGATTGAACATTGATATCTTGGGTACCAGCGAGCTCAAGTGGACCGGAATGGGAGAATTTAACTCCGGCGACCATTATGTCTTTTATTGTGGGCACGAATCCAAGAGAAGGAATGGGGTCGCTCTCATAGTAAAAAGAAGAATGGGCAAAGCAGTGCTAGGGTACAACCCCCAAAGCGACCGAATGATTTCACTTCGGATCCAAGGTCACCCTTTCAACATAACAGTTATCCAAGTATATGCACCGACCACTACTGCTGAAGAAGCTGACGTTGAGAGATTTTATGCGGGCCTACAATGCCTTTTAGACCGCACCCCATCATCAGACGTCGTTTTTCTCATAGGAGACTGGAATGCTAAGGTAGGGAGTGAAGAAATATCCGGAATTACAGGCAAGTTCGGTCTTGGTGAGCCAAATGAAGCTGGGCAGAGGCTAGTAGACTTTTGTCAAGAAAACAACCTGACCATAGCGAATACTCATTTTCAACAGCACAAGAGGCGCCTGTACACATGGACTTCACCGGACGGTCTGTACAGGAATCAGATCGATTATATTATTTGCCGGCAGAGATGGAGAAGCGCTATACAAGCAGTAAAAACAAGGCTTGGGGCCGATTGTGGCACCGATCATCAGCTTCTTGTTGGCAAGATTAAGCTTCGATTGAGGAAAACGCAGAAAACTAGAAGGCCTTTCAGGTATAATCTTGATCAAGTTCCATTAGAATATGCTGTGGAAGTGAGGAATCGATTTCAATAATTAGATCTAGAAGACAAAGAGCCCGAAGAGATGTGGACTGATGTTCGTGATATAATACAAGAAGTTGCTACTAAGGTAGTTCCAAAGCAAAAGAAATGCAAGAAAGCAAACTGGTTATCTGAAGAGGCTTTGCAAATAGCTGAGGAAAGGAGGATGGCGAAAGTTATGGGGGAAAGAGAAAGATACAAGGTTCTCAATGCGGATTTTCAGAAAATAGCAAGGAGAGATAAGAATGCCTTCCTGAACATAGTGCCAAGCAGTTGAGGACAACAGCCAATTAAGGAACACAAGAGCTCTGTATAAGACAATCAAAGATATCAAAGGAAGCTTCTGTGCTAAGCTGGGCGTGATAAAGGACAAACGAGGCAAGGACCTCACTGAAGCCGCAGAGATAAAGAAGAGGTGGCAGGAATACACAGAAGAACTGTACAAGAAGGACCCGAATGTGCAAACGCAGCATAAGATGGTTGTGATCACTGATCTCGAGCCGGGCATCCTGAAGAGTGAAGTTGAATGGGCCTTAGCCAGCCTTGCTAAGAACAAAGCTAGCGGAATTGATGGCATTCCAGCTGAGTTGCTTCAAAACCTCAACCATCACGCTGATAACATTCTGCATACATTATGTCAGAAGATTTGGACAACCCTGCAGTGGCCACAGGATTGGAGGAGGTCAGTTTACATCCCCATTCCAAAGAAAGGCAGTGCCAAAGATTGTTCCAACTACCGCACGATCGCGCTTATTTCGCATGCTAGCAAGCTGATGTTGAAAATACTCCAAGGTAGGCTGCAGCAGTATGTGGATCGGGAGCTTCCGGACGTGCAAGCTGGGTTTCGCAAGGGCAGAGGAACTAGAGACCAAGTTGCCAACCTTCGCTGGATCATGCAAAAAGCAAGAGAGTTCCAGAAACCCATCTACTTCTGCTTTATTGATTATGCGAAAGCGTTTGACTGCGTAGATCACAGCAGATTGTGGCAAGCTCTCCAAGAGATGGGAGTTCCAGTTCACCTCATCTGTCTCCTCGGGAACCTGTATGAAGGGCAAGAGGCCACAGTCAGAACTGGGCATGGTCTTACTGATTGGTTTCCGATTGAGAAAGGCGTGAGGCAAGGCTGCATACTGTCGCCCTGCCTATTTAACCTATATGCAGAGTGCATCATGAGAGAGGCCGGTCTGGACGAGTCTTCAGCTGGAGTGAAGATTACTGGAAAACGTATCAACAACCTTAGATATGCGGATGATACCACTTTAATGGCAGAAAGTGAAGCGGAACTCAAGAGACTTCTGATGCGCGTACAAGAAGAGAGTGAGAAGTTTGGGCTTAAACTGAACATTAAAAAGACAAAGATCATGGCGTCTTGCCCTATCAAGTCCTGGCGCATCAAGGGACAAGAAGTGGAAGCTGTGACAGATTTTCTCTTCTTGGGCTCCAAAATTACCTCGGAAGGAGACTGCAGCCATGAAATTAGGAGACGCCTGCTTCTGGGAAAGAGAGCAATGGTTAGCCTTGACCGCCTAGTAAAGAGCAGAGACATTAGTCTGCCAATAAAGATCCGTATAACTCGTGCTATGGTCTTTCCAGTTGTGATGTATGGATGCGAGAGTTGGACTGTGAAAAAGGCTGACCGCCGAAGAATTGAAGCGTTTGAATTGTGGTGCTGGCGAAGACTCTTGAGAGTTCCTTGGACTGTCAGAAGATCAAATCAGTCAATATTGTCGACCATAAACCCTGACTGCTCTTTGGAGGGTCAAATTCTAAAGTTAAAGCTCAGCTACTTTGGTCATCTGATGAGAAGAGAGGAGTCGCTGGAGAGAGATTTGATGTTGGGAAAGGTCGCCGGAGAAGGGGTAGGCAGCGAACACGATGGTTAGATGGCATCCTCGAGGAGCTGCAGATGAAGTTGTGTGATGTTGGGAAGATGGTGAGAGACCGGAAAGCGTGGCGTGACATGGTCCATAGGGTCACGAAGAGTCGGACACGACTGAACGACTGAACTGAACTGAACTGAACTTGCCATCATGAAGTTTTTAGGGCATATTTTCACTGTGTTGCGAAGCTTGAGCTAAGTGTGCACCGTTAATATGTACTTTTATATAACATGAACGAGCACGCAGCTGCATGCAACTGCATGCTGCTCTTATATTTCCCTTAGCAGAATGTGGCCAATAGTTGATTACAAGTGAGACCAAAAATTCATAACGAAATTGTTACATCATGCTTTTATCATTTGTGCCTAAAACTACTTAAAAACATGGGTCAGCATGAACAGTACACGCTAATTGTTCGTGAACGTTGAAAACTGACAACAAAAAGCACATAGAAAAAATTGCACAAAAAGTCTATTGGGTAGAACACAATGAAAATTCTGTTGGCCCTGTAAAGATTGCATTCAGCTGGGGTTGAATGTCTATCGAAATTCAGTAAATTCAAAAGGCGGTCAATAGTCCAACAATAGAGTTTCAAAACTCATTTTTGTAAGGGATAAAGCAATCCCAGAGTCTGTTATGTATTCACTTTACGTTGATGACTTGCAAATTGCCTGTACATCATCCAACATATCATCCTGTGAGAGGCAAATACAGATAACATTGAATAAGTTAGCTACATGGGCAGACAGGAATGGATTTAAATTCTCCCCTAAAAAAACAGTAGCTGTTCTTTTTTCACTTCAGAGAGGCCTACAGACAAATCCAACTTTATACCTAAATGAAGCTGAACTGCCAACAAAAAATAAACATAAATTTTTAGGTATAACTTTTGACAAAAAATTAACATTCCTGCCTCACATTACTAACCTCAAAAAGAAAGCTTTTAAGTCCCTCAACATACTCAAAGTTCTCTCAAAGAAGCACTGGGGATGCGATCGAACATGCCTTTTACTCATTTATCGCTCTGTTGTACGCTCCAGTTTAGATTACGGCTGTATTGTGTATGGCTCTGCGAGGTCATCATATCTAAAGCGATTAGACCCAATACATAACCTCGGCTTACGTCTTTCTAGTGGTGCATACAGAACATCCCCCATTAAAAGCATCTATGTAGAAACAAGTGAACCATCCCTTGCCGACAGGAGGAGCATGCTTACATGTGAATACATACTCAGGATAAGATCTTTACCAAAACATCTCTGTTTCCCCTTAGTTACAAAGTGCCCTTCCAGAACACTGTTCATAAACAAACCCCATTCTATCAGACCTTTACTACTCCGCTTCGAAGAAATATGCCAAGATTTAGAAATACTGGATGCACTTCCAACTGTAGCCCAGAGACAGTATCCATTTCCACCCTGGTACAGCCTTCCCTCTACATGTGACCTCACACTAACAGCCTTCCAAAAAAATCAAACAGCACACGAACACATATTACAGGAATACCCAGCACTACGAGAGAAGTATATGAACTTCACCGAATTTTTCACAGATGGATCAAAACCAGCAAATTATGTTGGATGTGCTGTCGTGCAAGGCAACAGAGAAAAAGTTGTAAGGCTACCTAACAGTGCCTCAATATTTACTGCGGAATGTTACGCTGTCTATGTAGCTGTAAATAAAATTGTGCAACCGAACTATGAAAAGAGCATAATCTATACCGATTCTTTAAGTGTGCTTACGCCATTACATTCCAAAAATGCAGTTGAGCCTATAGTAGGGAACATCATTCACGGCATAGAAAAAATCACAACGCAAGGCCAAACCATAATCTTTTGCTGGGTTCCTAGTCATGTTGGGATAGATGGTAACGAAGTAGCCGACTCATGTGCTGCACAAGCTCGAACTAAGGAAATAAAGAAAATACCAGTTCTCTACAAGGATTGTATTAAGTTAGTAAAAAGAAGCCTGATAGATAAATGGCAGAAAAAATGGAATAACGAAGAGCAAAATAAACTACACACAGTAAAACCCATAGTAGGAGAATGGAAATTATGCACACAGAACAAACGCTTCAGTGAGGTGATTTTGTGCCGTCTTCGAATCGGACATACACAATTGACACACAATCTCTTACACAGAAAAGAGCAAAAACCATTATGCGAAGAATGTGGAGGTGAGTTCACCGTGAACCACATTTTGATCTCGTGCACAGAACTTGAACAGTTAAGGAAAAAATATTTTACTCCATTCTATAATGAACGCATCCCATTCCACCCCTGTTTACTATTAGGAGACCCGCTTGTTGAAATTTTATCTGTTTTTAGTTTTCTTAAAGAGTTAGGGATTCTAAATCAGCTGTAATTTTCTAAACTTTTCATTTTCACTCATAAAGAAGCTCAGTAACCTAGTGTTTGGCGCATGATGGCCATAGTTGCCTATGTGCCAAAAAACCCAACCCAACCCATAATGTTGGGCGTTTCGAAACTAAAAGACACAAAAAAATGTTTCTTACGCGTCTGCATTGGTCTACCGGCGTCGTCTCTGCTGCTCGCTGCTCATTTGCCGGACACTTGAGACGCTTTGCAACGCCGTCCTACCAGAGATTGGATTTCAGCGATGCGTCGTCATGATTCGCCGCAGGTCTTCTCTCTGTCTTTCTTCCTCTCCGATGTTGCTTTCTGCGTCCCATGCTTGCCAGTAACTCTGCAATGACGTCACGTGAATAAGCTCCATAAAACCCGCATTCGTGTTCAGAAGCGTTCTGTTCCTTGGTGAGATAACCTCGCCGTGTCTCGAGCTCCCAGTTGCATAGCGTTAAACAGGTAAGCGACATCAGTGGTTTTTGCTTGTTCCTTCGCTTGTGTTACAGATTTGTAACTGAGAATACGCACTTTTTTCGGAGTCATTTTCTTCTTAATTCACAGTGTCAGCTTTGCTGCGGAATTTATGCAAAAAAAATTGCAAGAGCGTTTTATGTTCGGTGGCTGCGTTAGATGGAGTGAAATGAAGAGGCCTTCATGTGCTTTGCGATGTAAGCGCACGTTGAAGATCCCCAGGTGGTCGAAGTTACTCCGCAGCCCTACACTACGGCTCCTCTTTCTCTCTTTCCACTTTCTCTCCCACGTCCCTCCCTCGCCTTACGGCGCCGTTCAGGGGTCCACAAAAACAAGTGTGACAGATACTGCGCCTTTCCCTTCCTGTGAACCAGTCATAAATAATAGTATATTATTTCATATTATCGGAGAAGGCTGAAGGAATAGAGCTCTGTGTCATGTTGAGGGTCATAGGGGCGCCGCTAAATATCTGAAAAGTGGGCCACAACGTGCGTGCTCGAATTACCCGAAGACGCAAACTATTCTGCATCTGAGCGCTGGGGTGAACCTGCGAATTTGTTTATTCCAACGTGCCTTCTCAGGTTTGGCTTGGGCTCCAAAGGTTCCACCCTGCTGTCAGCTCCTAGTAACCCGTCACCATGTCGTAATATAAAGAAATACGAAGTGCGAACACCACAAGCTGGTTATGAACCCAAGCCATATGGCGTAGCTACCTTTTTCATGCTTCACCGGGTGTCTGTAGAGACGGCAGCGCTGGTGTCAGCTAACAACTCTGGTTTCGGACTCTGCAGTGCAAGTCGGGTTTGAATGAGTTGCAGAGAGGCATGCCCAAGCTGATGGGCAACAGCAGCCTCACACGAGCTTGGCCTCACATGCCTGAACGCTTGTATAAATTGAGTGAAACGTCGCTGAAAACATACATATGGCCCCGCCGCATCAGGTAGGGGTAATATTCCGCAAAATTCATCGTCGGTCCCTCCTGGCGCTTCCTCTTGGCTGTAAACGAGATCAGTTTTCCGAATGCTCACATAACGAACGGCATTATGAGTATCAAGGCTGGTATGAGAACTACGTACGGTATTCCGAAGGTCGTCTAAACAACGCAATGAGTAGAAGCGCACATGAAGTATAACGTATACATTGGCTGCTTGAGGAATGAAGTACTGAAGAAAAGGCCATAGAGAAGGCTATTAAGCAAAGAGCGGACACTCCCGTGCGGCCCTACAGCCGAGGTACTACACTTTGTTTTTAATTTAGTTTCAACCAACTGAATACATATAGTATCACAATAGTAAACTACTCATGATCTCGATCAAAACTTCACGCTGGCCATGTGACAAAGGTATTCCAAGGAGCCTACTGTACGCGACTTATACCAGTAGATGTCATCAAAAATGCAGGCCACGAACAGGCAGCAGCGCTTTTAAGACCACAGCGAGAATGTTTTAGCCATGACAATGAACGTCGCATGTAAAAATAGAGCTTACGAACCGGCAAAATCTCATGTGCTGTAGAGTGCATATTCACAAAACGATCACAAATGAACAATAACTCTTCTTGTAGTGCCAAATAAAAGCTTGTGCTGAAACGGCGTGCCACCAATAAATTCTATTATATATAGCGTAGGTATTGCGGGAGACGTTCGAAAAATTACGCGTCTGAAGCAATGCCTATGTGCTTAAGAAAAAGGCGATTCAAAAAACAAATGCTGGCCGGTGGCACATGTCCGGCGCAGCATCAACATTTTTATTGACATTACCATTTGGCAGTATTTTTGCTTCGTCATAGCGAGTGAGGTAGTCAGTGGCAACTATGATCCATTTGTTACCCGCAGATGATGTCAGAAAGGTGCCGAGCAGCAGATCAAGACAAATTTGTTGAAAGGGTTCGTTCGATGGTGGTATGGGGCTCTGTAGCCCAGCTGGTCTCATTGGGGGCGTCTTGCGTCGCTGGCTCTTACGGCACGTTTTCACGTAATGGACAACGTCGGCAGGTAACCGCGACCAGTAATACCTCTCTTGGATCAGATGCAACGTTCTCGCCATCCCGAGGGGCCCTGCTGCTGATTCATTGTGGAACGCCTTAGGCAGGACTCGGAGGTATGTGGTCCTGTTGGCTGCGAAATCCTTCTTCACAAGGACGTAGTTGTGCAACGCGAAGGACGACAGCTGACGCGTGAAGACCATAGGAGCAGAAGACGTCTTGCCTTCTAGGTAATCCACCAAGTCTCTCAACAGAGGGTCCGAGCGCTGCTGCTCTGCAATACTGGTGGTGCTTACCGGTCCCATGAAGGCGTCGTCGGCGTCTCACTTCGGAGGTGCGTCAACAGGGGCTGGCGTCAAGCAGTCTCCCTCAGGATGCTTGCGACCAGATTTGTACACCACCGTCATGTCGAATTCTTGCAGGCGTAAGCTGCATCGTGCAAGGCGGCCAGAGGGGTCTTTCAAATTGGCATGTCAGCAGAGCGCATGGTGACCGTTTACGAGCTTGAAAGGTCGAACGATCGGTACGGACGGAATTTCAACGTGGCCCAGATGACGTCGAGGCATTCTTTATCGAGCAATGTATGTTGCTGGGCGAGCTGGTAGAGCATAATGGAAAACAGCGCTCGCAGAAGAAGGACAAGAGGGACCTGGTAGAGGGACCTGCTAGCGTAAGCGATAAACTGTCTACGCCGGCTTTCCTCTGAACAAGAACGGCGCCTATACCTACGCTGCTTGCGTCGGTTATACATTTCAGTCTAAGCGTTTTCATCAAAATGACCGAAGACAGGCGGAGACTGTAAGAGGCGCTTGAGCTCCTCGAAGGCTTCTGCTTGCGGTGCTTTTTACTGAAACGGTACGTCTGCCTTTGTGAGCAGCGTCAAAGGTTTGTTGAGGTGCGAAATGTTCTTGACGAATCGTGGGTAATACGCGCACAGTCCGAAGAATAGGCGCACAGCTTTCTTATCGTGTGGTTGAGCAAACTGTGCGATCGCAGCTGTTTTTTTTTATCTCTACGAACGCTGTCCTTGCTTACGATGCGGCAAATGAACAACAGCTCCTCGTAAGTGAAGTGGCACTTCTCTGCTTACAGTGTTAGCCTTGACAACTTGATTGCGTCGAGCACTGTGCGAAGCCTTTTCAGGTAGTTTTCAAAGGTCGAAAAGAAGACAACGATGTCGTCTAAGTACACCAGATGGCACTTCAAGCCAGCCAGTACGGTATCCATTACTCGCTGGATCGTCGCGGGTGCGGAGCAGAGTCCTCATGGCATTACCTTGCACTCGAAGAGGTCGTCTGGTGTGATTAACGCGGTCTTCTCGCGGTCTCTGTCATCGACCTCATTTTATAGATAGCCGCTCTTTAAGACCATCGATGAGACGGATGTTGCGTTGCACAGCCGCGCCAGTGTGTCGTCGTTGCGAGGGAGAGAGTAAATATCTTCGTTATGCTACTCAAGCGGCGTTAATCGACGCAGAAACAGTGTGCCGTCTTTGAACGACTTGAACGACTCGAATGAACAACCGCTGCTGCCGAGGGGCTCTTTGACGGCTGGATGACATCGTCATGATGCATGTCATAGTCTTGCTCACGGATGGCTTGGCGTTCTTGCAGCGATACGCGGTAGGGGCTTTTGGCGCAGAGGTAGGGCGTGTTCATCCGTGATAACGCGATGCTTTGCCAATCGAGTTTGTCGCACCTTCGAGGCGGACGAAAAGCACTCGCTGTAGCTTTCAAGAACTGTGCGAATCTGGTCTTGTCTGCACCGGGGTAGGGCTGAGTTGACGTCGAAAGTGGGCACATTTCCTCGGGTGGGTGCATCGCCTACGGGCTGGTCCGATAGAGCGAAGACATCTCGCGTGCCTGCTAGCGCGTCGAGGAAAGCGATCGTCGTGCCTTTGTTAAGGTGCCGATATTCTACGGCGAAGTTCATCATCAACACCTGAGCTTATCCTTCCCAGAAATTGTCGATGTCTCTTGTGATTACTACCTTGTTCCAAGAGCAGGTGAGTGTTTCTTTCGACGATGCCTTCGGCGGATTCGACGTCTGCGCTACCCACGCAGGCTACCACGCTTGATCGGGGCGACATGGTCAATTCTTCGCCGAGGGCGTTTAGAGCGACCGGTTGCGTCGAAGTGGTCGTAAGAGGTATGAGGTTGTCCGTCTAAAGCTTGATGAGCTTTTATCGAAGATCGATGATCGCCCGATGTTCAGTGAGGAAATCCATACCCAGGATAACGTCGCGCGAGCAGCTCTTTAGGACCCCGAAACTCGTAGGATAAGTGCGCCTTTCACACTCTGGTGTTGCATCTCCCCGGATGGCGTAATGGGGTGGCCACCAACGGTGCGTATTAGCGGCCCATCCCATATAGTGTTCAATTTTTTGAGCTCGGCGCGAACGTTTCATTGACGACAGAATAGTCGACTCCGGTGTCCATTAAGACGGTAACTGTGTGACCATCGATAGCAACTTCGAGGTCACTTGATCGTGTTCTGGTATTGCATCTTGGCTTCTGTGTTCGATCTCTACTTCGTCATGTGTTGAGGTCGCGTCCGGGACACACCGTTATCACTTCGCTGGGCGGCGGCGTCAACTTGGTGTCTGGCCGTGTTGTCGATGTTGCCGTCCTGGGTAGCGGCGGTGACACTTTGAAATCTGGGCGCGTGACCGTCGAAGGCGGTCACGCGAACCAGAGGCGGTCACGCCAGCGTTGGCGTAATAGCTGTGTCGTCGTTACTCGTGATCAGCGGCGGAGGCTCTGTTTTTTCACCGTTGAGCAACCTCACCTGCCAAGGTTGCTGTCTTCAGTTTTTCCTACGGGGGCTTTGATATGCATGCCGTTCTCATTATTTCATTTTTTCAATATGCATATTTCCTGACGAGTGCCATGCGTTTTAAAAACTGTTTTTCTTTCAAAAACTGATAGTATTTAGCCTGTATTAAAGGGGTCATGCTATAGTCATCCAATATATAGCAGTTTTGTAATCTGGCAGATACCAATGAGCCTTATTATTCCCTTATATTTCCGAGATTTGAGAGCCTTAGACGCAGTCTTTATTTGAAATAAAGTTACTGAATTTGATACAACGAAGCTCCCCCCACCGACAGCGACCGCCATGTGGAGACGATTGGTGACGTCACAGACGGCCCCTGCGTCGTCTGCTGCCGGCACCCATAAACTGCCGATACACTACGGCGTGGTCGCGCCTGCTGAAAGACCAGCATGACTCGTAATGAATGCACTCAGCATGTTTCTGAAAACAGAATACAGACTGTAGTGAAGCGCGATTTAGTTCCTGCTCAGAACGACGGCCGCCATCATCCGTGGCAGCACTGCCACCGTCCCCCCCCCCCCCCTGAAAATATTTTCCTTCACTCCAAAACAATGGGGTTGAAAGAGAGTTTCATGTTCAAGAGGTCCTTTTACTAAAACACCTTGCTGATCACTTACAAAGTGCCGTCCGCTGTGTCTTCGATGATAAGCAATGTATAGGCCTGGCTACGACTACGGAGAAGCAGAGGGCTAGAGTGCGGTCATCAGCTGCGCTCGCGGGGGCCATCATTGCTGTATGCTTGCGGCATCCTGTGCTCTAAGCCTCACGAGCTTATCGTCCACTTTTATAATGAGCCTCGGGCTAGGCTCAGGCCTGGCAGAGAACAGCGCAAATGATGAGACGGGAGGGCCGGGGTATTGAGTGCCGCGATGTATCGCCTCGCACCTTATACATACTGCGGCGCTGTCGGGTTGTACTCTATGATTAAAGAGCCTACATGTCGAGCCGGACGCCGCAGCGCAACATGTAGGCTCCCTATTGAATGTTGTACAAAAGCGCCATTGGACGGCACTCTATGCGCATTTCATGTGTTGATATTGATTCGTGTTTCAGTGTAGTGTTCGAGGGGGCCAGCTCATGCGAATTTCGTACTCGGGCGCCGACATCCTCCTGAACCCCACCCACAAGCGCCGTGCTGTTGCATAGGTTAAAAGCGCTAATAGAGAACGAAAAGCACTTTGCGGTAACTGCTTATAGTGGCATGAATGCTGTTGAGTCCGCCCTATCGGCTTTGCGTAACCGCGGTTGAAGCTGCTCGTGCACAAAAATGCAGCAGACGACGCGGCGTCACTTATGTCGTTACTGGATACGTCGGTGGCCAGATCAGCAAGCTGTTCACAAAAAAAAAAATACTAGTTTTAAAAGATATCTGCAGCTGCTGTGGAGATAAAACGTTAAGGTTTATTTGCTTGGCACGTCGGGAATTAACTCAGTAAACAGTTTATAATCCAAAATTGGTGTCATGACCACTTTAAGAGCAGAAGATGGGCTGCGTTCTTTTATCGTGAACAACGTTCTATCAGGAGAGCCTTCAAGGGAGATTCTGAGCATAAGACCTAAAATGTTCTGCCGCTACCCCTCAGAATGTGCGCAGCTGCATGTATTCAGCCAGTTGTGCCAAGCCTTGCGCTTCCGTGGCCCAATTGCGCTGTTTATGTGTGAGGTTCAAGGCGCTGCTAAAGACCCTTACCGTGGCTCGGGGCAGTTGTCACTCCTGCGGGAGTGATTGCTACCCGCTCTTGAAATAGTAGGGAAACGTGCAAAACGAAAGAAACGTTAAAGCACGCGAAATATTCGTTTATCTACGCTCCTCAGCCACTCCACGTACACGATTGCAAGCGTCACCGCAATTGTGTGTTGCTTTGTCGACAATGCAGGACCCAGTTCACGCCCAACTCCTTGTCTGGTTGTCGGTCTCAGAAAGGCCACACGCGGCTACAACGGCTCTTGCCAGCTGCAGGAGTGATAACAGCCCGCTGTGGCACGCGTATGTAAGTACCACATCACATAAATACCATGTTATGCAGCTGCGTCGTCATATCATTACTTTGTTTTGCTTAATAATAATAATATTAATTTATAGGCAAACTGTTTAAGCATACATGCTTGTGAACGGAGCTGGGCAGTACAGCGTCATTACATACGTGCCGAGCCATCCCCAAAATATATTGAAAAATATTGATACGAAAAATACGTGAAATGGAAAAAGCAAAAAAAAAAAAGAAATGACAAAAGATTTAGCACAAATCAATGAAAGTTGTGTGTAAAAAAATTCTATGCAGTATTTCTTACTGATAAACAATGTATCTAGAATGAAACGGTACAGGCGAACCGTAAACGCTCAATCACATTGCACAAATGATCGAATAGACTGCTTAAATTTACGAAGAAAGTTTAGTGACGTGTTTCAAATTTATTGAAGGTAGAAGGTACATAAAATCACCGAGTTTTTTCTCGTAATTTGTTTAAAGACGTGCCCCCGCAGGGGAACCTTGTGTAATGAGGTGTTGGTGCTTGGCGCCACCACGCACCCTGAGCCCCCATACCGAAGCTGTAATCCGTACCGTGGCGATAGGTTGAAAGGCTGAGGGAAGAAACCGTGAACGGTGGTGGTCGAAGTAATTGTCAAGCCTCGGCCGACGGGCTCCCCACCTGTCTGCCAGGTGTGGGGCTCCGGGACCTTCCTCCGCATATAAGGGTGAAACAGAGGCGACAGAATATATGGAACCCTTAGACCACCCATAATGCATGGAAAAACATTCATCAAAAAAACTTGATCGACCTCCGAAAAGGAGTCGCACCGAAGTGACACAAAAAATTACGACACCAACTGAGAACTTCCCAAAGTTTCTTGTCCTGCGCTCATCATCAGAGTCTAAACCTATAAATGAGCTATCAGTTTTTCTGATAGCCAGAGCGAAAAAACTATAATCTGGTGACTTGCTAATAGAGGTATTAGACAAAAGCCAGTCTGGTAAACTGCTCATAACAAAGACATTTGCTCACCTTGACGTTCAGGTATCGCCCCACCGCAGTCTTAACAGCTGCCAGGGAGTGGTTTCTGAGCGAGACCTCTTAAATGAAACAGAATCAGATCTCCTTGAGGGCCTACAGAACCAAGGTGTAACAGCAGTACGAAGAATAACCATCAGGCGAAAGAATGAAGAAATAAAAACAAAACATATTGTTCTCACTTTCAACCGGAGCACACTTCCTGAATTCATCAATGTGGAATTCATCCGATGCAAAGTTAGTCCGTACATACCAAGCCCCTGCAGGTGCTTCAAGTGTCAGCGGTACGGTCATGGTAGCCAGACATGCCGAGGATGCCTTACCTGTGCGAAATGCAGCGCACATGACCATGCAACTGATAATTGCAATGCAATTGACTTCAAATATGTGAACTGTCAGGGCACACACCCTGCATACTCACGGTCCTGTGTGGCCTTTCAGGCCGAAAAGGAAGTGATCAATCTGAAAGTAACCGGGAATATATCATACGGTCAGGCGCGGAAGAAACATAAAGTTCTCGCCTCTGCTCCCTATGCTGACGCAGCCCGTAGAAGGGCCAGGCCGCGTCTAGTAACGGTGGGCACGCAGTGCAATGCTGCTGACGTGCTCCCACCACGACTCCTCAATATGCAGCCACCGGCTGCCCCAATCTTTGCACTCCCGGAGGTCACTTTCTCCCAGACGTCCGGGACACCAAAGACATCTGAGAGAAACTTGGTTCCTCTGGAAAAACCTCGTGCCTCCATGCCTTCACCAGAGGCGATGGAGGGTAGCGTGAACTCCACAGCGTCAGTGGCGCCTAGGCAGTCCGCCAATGAGAGGCGGTGCCTGCCGAACCGTTCCAAATTGAAAAAAAAAAACATACGCCAGTTAAGCCACCTGATAAAGGCGGCGAGTCTTAAACCCACTGTCTCATCCACATCCCGCACTTACAAAAATGGCTACTGAGAGCATCGTTTATTGGAACTGTCGGGGACTACTAAATAATCCGGACGATGTATATGAAATCCTTGCCGAGCACCAACCAAACATATTTTGTCTGCAAGAAACCCACTTAAAATCAGCAGATACATGTTTCCTCAAGCAGTACCTCGTATTCAGGAAGGATAGGCAAGGCAGCACTCGCCCCTCTGGCGGTGTTGCCATTCTAACTCAAACATCAATCCCATGCCGAAGCATCTCACTTAATACAGACCTAGAGGCAGTGGCAATACGAGCCTTAATTTTTGGTAAAATAACAACAGTGTGTTCTCTGTACATTCCTCCAGATTATAGGTTTGTAGCGAAAGTTTTGAAACTTCCGGAACCATGGCTGCTGGTCGGAGACTTTATTGCACACCATCCATTATGGGGATGTACAAGAACGGACTCCCGAGGTGTGCTAATCGAAAAATTCTTATTGTCCTCTGGATCATGCCTACTTAACACAAAAGAGCCAACATACTACAACATATTACATAACACATACACATCCATAGATTTAGCTATTGGCTCACCAATGCTCTTAGCAGCTACAGAGTGGGTTGTAATTAACAATCTATATGGAACTGACCATTTTCCGATCTCTGTAAAGTATGCAGGTAATAAAAATGAAAATGCGTCTAATCCTAGAAAGTTTAAAGAATATGCAGCCAACTGGGAGATGTTCAGGGAACACTCATCACTGGCCTGTTCACCAGTTACTGTCTTAGGCGTTGATGAAACTCAACGCTTGATCACGCTGCACATCATAGAGGCAGCAGAAAAATACATTCCACAGACGTCAAGTAAGCCACGAAATAAACGAAGACCCTTGTGGAATGCAGAATGTAAGACTGCTCGTGACACTCAAAGCAGGGCATGGTCGAAACTACGCTGATACCCCACAGCCGAAAACCTAATACACTTTAAGCGTGCAAAGGCAAATGGCAGGCGTATTCGACGCATCTCCAAGCGAAAAAGCTGGTCATCATTCCTTTTTTTCTGTGAACTCTTATTCTGATGCACACAAAGTATACAACAGGATAAGAGCACTCAAAGGATATAGCACAATCCCAACGGCCCTTGTCAGCACCAGTGGCGACTCTCTTGAACATCAAGCAGACACACTAGGGCAACACTTTGAATACGTATTCAGCTCAGCACACTATACAGATTGCTTTTTGCGGCACAAGGCAACAGAGGAGAGGAAGCACATACGTGATAAAAGACCATCCTCAGGAGGATACAATAGCCCTTCACCATGCAGGAGCTGAAGATTGCACTAGACACATGTGGTAACACAGCACCAGGTCCTGACAGGATCACATATGGAATGCTCAGGCATCTGCATGTGAACACTCTTGAAACCCTACTCTGCCTGTATAATAAAGTATGGGCCACAGGACGCTTTCCTAAAGCATGGAAGGAAGCGATCATCATCCCAATATTAAAACCCGGAAAAGAACCCACACTTGCTGCTAGTTATCGGCCTATCGCACTAACCAGCTGTCTATGCAAGCTTTTTGAGAAAATGGTAAATCATCGCCTTCTGCATTTTCTTGAATACAATGGCCTTCATCAAAACCACGCTGGTTTTAGAGCTGTGCGGTCAACAGCTGATCAGCTCATTGCCTTTCAGTCTTATGCAAGGGATGCTTTTGTGCATAAACAACATTGTTTATCTGCCTTTTTCGACCTTCAAAAAGCATATGACACCACTTGGCGCTATGGTATCATCCGCGACCTCTTCTCTCTTGGCATTACAGGGAACATGTTGAATACAATTCGAAGTTACTTGTCTGAAGGGACCTTCAAAGTTCGTGTTGGCAATGCATATTCAAAGCAGTACATTCAGGAAAATGGTGTCCCTCAAGGTGGTGTTCTCAGTTGCACACTTTTCGTAGTCAAAATGAACTCTTTAAAAAGCGTGCTGCCAAAAACTATTTCTTGTTCTGTACATGTTGATGACGTCCAGATGAGCTTCAAATCTTGAAACTTGGCGATCTGTGAACGACAGATTCAGCTAGGTGTAAACAAATTGTCCAGGTGGGCTGATACAATGGGTTTAAATTTAACTCTGAAAAGGGTATTTGTGTAATTTTCTCTAAGCAGCGTGGCATCAGGCCTGGCCCCAACATTACACTGAATGGTCAGAGCCTTGCCTTTAAAAAGGAACATAAATTTCTTGGCGTAGTTGTTGACGAAAAACTTTCCTTCATTCCCCACATAAAACAGTTGCGACTGAAGTGTCTCAAAGCAATGAATTTGCTAAAAATATCTCTCTCACCGCTCATGGGGCACAGACCGCGACTGCCTTCTGAACCGTCTGAATAGTGTAGTTCTTTAACTCGACGCTCGATTGCTCGATGCACTATTGCTCGATGGTCTATGGGTCAGCATCATCATCTGCGCTAAAATTGCTCGATCCCGTGCACCACCTCGGCCTTCGCCTCGCTACGGGCGCTTTTCGAACTAGCCCAGTTGCTAGCCTCTATGTCGAGGCTACTGATGGTCACTGCAATGAAGCAGACAATTTACTTCTCTAACTTATGCTATGAAGGTACTATGCCAACTGGACCATCCATGTCGTCGGCTCCTGCTTGACAAAACTGGCACAGCACTTTTCTCAAGAAAACCATCTCTAACACCATCATATCCAATCAGAGTTGCCATGCATATTGAATATCTGGATGTTCCGGTTACCAGTCATCATACAACTTCCATAAGACCTAATTGCTCCTTGGTAAATGCACGGTGTTAATTGTGACCTGTCGTTTCTTGAAGTGGGGAAGCACGCATCCCCTATTGCCATACAGCAGCACTTCATGTCACTACATGCGAAGTACACTTGTAATGAATATTACAGCGATGCTTCAAAGTCTGCTCAAGTGTCCTGTGCAGCACATGGACCGCACTTTTCACTTTCAAAAACACTGAGCAGGCACACAAGTATATTTACAGCTGAATGCCATGGAATCCTACTAGCTGTGAGACCCCCCCCATATTATAGAAAATAAAATACAGACATCGATTATCTATACAGACTCCCTCAGTGTTTTAACATCCCTATCCTTTTGGAAGTGGCATAATACGAACCCAGTCCTGAATTCTCTCTATAACACCCTTATGTCTGCCCATGAACTAGAACTTAAAGTTACACTGTGTTGGGTGCCAGCCCACCGCTGTATATCAGGTAACCAGGCAGCTGATAGGCTTGCTGCATCAGCTGCCCTTCGATACACTACAGACATTGATAACATATCATATCAGGACCTCAAGCCAGACATCAAAAACATGATTTGACAATGGCAAGAGGAATGGGACGCAGCAACAGAAAATAAACTACACACAATAAAGCCAAGGATAGGCAGGTACACCACAGAAAAGCAAGACCGATTTAAAGAAGTAGCCCTGAGCAGGCTGAGAATTGGTCACACATACACAACACATACATATCTTTTAACCAACTCTCCTGCACCACACTGCTCGAGATGTGGTGATCGGCTTACTGTCATTCATGTTTTAATCATATGTGCACAACTGGAACAAGAAAGGAGACGTCATTTTCCCTCCTTGTTCACTCATCAAATACCTGCACGCCCATTCATTTTTATTGGCGTCAACCCAATGTTTCCTTTAAAACAGGTGCTTAAATTTTTATCACAAATAGGCTTTTTACATGGAATTTCTTATCGACGTGGGTCTCAGCCCGCTCCTCCTTGACAGGACGGATGAGATCTTTTAAAGCATCTACATATACATCGCACATCCATTACATATCGCAAATGAATTTTAGGCCCTATACACCATTGTTTTTAGCGATATTACAGAGCGAATACATTTTTAGGCCCTATACACCACTGTTTTTTATCCCTTCATGAAACATCACAACTATCCCATTACATAAACATGAGTGCACCATTAACCTTGAGTTTGGCGCTCTTTGGCCTGAGTCGCTCTTGCGCCATTAAAATCCATCATCATCATCATCATTTAAAGACACGCAACTATGAATTTTTCTTCATGTTTCTGTTCTTATATTTGAAAGCTTCAGAAAAGTAATGTTAATACAAAATTTGATATGAAAACTGTTTCTCTATGAACAATATGTTGAAACGAACCATGTTCAGTAAGACATTTTCATTGTGGAATGTAGTACCATAGGACAGGCTACAGGCAATCCTTCTTAAAATACTGTTTATAATATTTAATCTGTAAATGGAGGCGGACCTATATGCAGTGAGACCATATCTGAGTCCCGACTCATCTAATCTCTTGTAGACACGTTTTCTTATACGTACATCACACAGCGATCTCAGAGAGAATAAGTATGCACAAACCGTTCCTAAACGTTTGGCTAATTCCGCGATATGAATATTCCATGATAGTGTACTATCGATAGTCATGGCTGAGTATTTTGTGCTGTTAATGAGCGGAAAGGGGATACGTGACCAATTTCTAGAGCAATTGTAATGCATAAAAATTGCTTTGTAGTTTGAAATGATTTTATGTGGGTTGGTGGAAACATATAGGCACCCCGCAATGCAGTTGGATGGATGGATGGAATGGAATATAGAAGCGTCCCCTTTGAAACGGGGTGGTAGCAGTAGCTATCAGGCTCATTTTTCTCCATATATCTTAATTATTGATTTAGAATGGTTAACTAAACCATCATTCTATTTATTAAATTTTGCTCCTACATTACTAACATTATGTCACTTCTCTGCTTCTAAGCCACCAATCTTCCAGCCGTTTTTTGCTAGTTTCCACCGCCGGTTTATTCACGCGGCCACTGTTATCTCTAAACCCCAGAGCTTCAGGAACAGTGATTGCGCCTGCATCAACTTCCGGATGGATACCATTGCATTCCAGTATAATATGGTCAATTGTTTCACTGGAGTTTCCACATACAGCACATGCGTCATCTCCATTGTTAAACTTCTTTTTGTAGCTGCGTGTTCTAAGGCACCCTGATCTAGCTTCAAAAAGTAGGGCCCTGCCTCTTGAGTTATCAAAGAAATCTTCCTTCCTGATCTGCATTTTCCACTTTCGGTATAATTCCACACTCTGTTTTTTTTTTTCCATCGAATTTATCCAATTTTTACCTTCTGTGTTTTTCACCTGTTGCTGAATGCTCTTTATTTCTCTGTCCTTTTTACTAGCATACTTACTAGTTAGTTTCCTAGTTCTTTTCCTCCATTGTGAGTCAACGCTTTTTAGGTACAGGTATTTAAATACCTTAATTTCCTCAGGCGTTCCTCATATAATATTTTACTCTGAGCTTTCACGAAACAGGTCGCGCCATCTGAGTTTCACGAAACAGGTCGCGCCGTCTGGTGGCTAAATAAAGAAGCTTGAAGGCGCTCACGCGCGCTGGCCATGCTTTGCTGCTGTGCCATGGCGTGTGCTTTTTGGTTCGTCTTATGTACCCGAGAGTGGTTTCCCATTTGGGAACTGCTAGTGGTGCACTCGCTTCTGTACTTGAGGGCCCGGTGCCGTAACCGGAAATGTGTAATCACCAAAGTTCAGACGAAGGAAAATTGGGCGTAGGTACAGGTGCTTCGAAGGGTGCAGCTGTCGCGAACTATCGCCAAGTGTGAGGCTGCCCAGCTCTCCGCTGAAGCTTTTGGAGAAGACACGAATGCAAAATGGGATCATCGTTGTGTGACGAGTCAAGAAAGTGAACTGCTACCTGTGAATCCAAATCAAAGCAACCAAATTAAAAATTAAGCTCGGAGATAGCATTACTTAGCGTCAATCAGATAACACATTTTGTTTCTCACGGTGCGACTAGTCTGCACGAAGCGGTAGATTAGATGTCACAGTTCACTGTTTCATTATAGTTTCAAGGTTCGTCGGTCGATAAAATTCCCATTGAAACTGCGCCTTGATGAAATAGAGAGAGCGATCAGAGAAACGTGTTTGCTAGCTGTCGCCCACCGTTTTGGCTGTAATTTCGTTTACCTCGATTTTTCATGCTCTTTGCAGTGACGGTTGGTTGACGCCAGCGCACAAAAAGCGCGACCTGGGTTTGCCGCTATCGGGCCCGTTTCCTGTACGATGTGCAGTTAGCGCTCCTCATTCATTTTAATTATAACGCATATGTTCTGCTGTTCATTCGTAAAAATGAAGAACTGTCGCTGCACCAGAGCAGGGAACCAAATAAAGCGTATGAAATGCGTGATATGACACACCGAAGTGGCTCAATGGTGAGGTCGCTCGGCTGCTGAACCCGGATTAATACCGGCCACGTTTTGATGGGGGCAAAATGCAAAACGCCCGTATGCTCTGCAATACGAGTGCAAGGTAACGGATGCCCAGGTGGTCGAAATTGCCCGGCGCCCATGCATTAAGGCGCTCATAGCCTGAGACGCTTTGAGACTCCACAGACCCCATAAACGACAAATCCGTGACCTTAGTAAACAAGTATGTGACATTATAATAATAACTACAGACACTTCGTATGCGCCGCGTAGTTTTCTCCTATTTTAATCGCGACATTTAATTCTTTCACGCTCTACATTTGTTGAAACAGATTGATGGTAACATACATCTTTTATTCATTTTGCCTTTCGCGAACCCTCAAGCTGGCGCAGTTCTCGTGATTTGAGGGTGCGTCTCAAGCATTTTTCGAATTATTGAGGGCGATGATAACGTTTAATTGAAAGAAAAGGCGACGAAATAGCGCGTCTAGAAGCCGTAGCCTATTCAAGGACGTTAAAATAAAAACAATTTTAAAGAACGCATAGTCTTTCCACCCCTCTATTCTTATTTGTTCTCGGCGCGTATAAACCTAGGTAGTAATAAGCTTGAGCTGGATTCATATATCAGACAGCTTTATTTTTATTCGAACCTTATTGCAAGCGTGACGGCAAGAAATTCAGATGGCGCAAATCGTAAGCTCCGCGCTGTTTGCATATATTTTTATCGCGATAGTCCCTAAAATATTCCCGGAAGTATGCGAGAAGCATCCGCTTTTGAGACACCGAAAATATGATGGTTTTCCAGCAAGCAGCATCTTTTGCTCGCCCGAAGATACTCGTCTAGAACATCCACAGATTTGAAACCGCATTGTGAAACCGCAACGTCGCGGGCTCGCGCTTTCTGAGTGGATGCTTGCTAGTTAACAAAACAAAAACATCCCGAATCGATGCACTAGCTCTTAAACGTCAAAGAGGGTTTTAACGTCACTAGCACAGCCCGCAGCAACGACTGAAAGACGCGCTAGAACGGCGCCGACGGCCGATGTAGCGCCTGCGTGATTGGCGGCACCGCCGTTGGTGGCGCGGATGCCAGTGCGCTGGTGGCGCCGCCCGACGAATACAGCTTTCCTATAAGGCTTGTTTTAACATGGTAATTACTATTTAATTGTATACAAACCATGAAAGCACTTGCATTATATTAGTTTGTAATATATGCCTAACATCGCTATATGATGTTTCAGGCAGTACAAGGGCAGTGTCATCTGCATACAAGTATAGTTTACATTTCAGTGGAAAAGTGGCTAGATTATTGATATAATTATTAAATAGAATGAAACCTAGAATCGAGCCTTGGGGTACTCCAGTTTTAATGTCTAATAACTTACAGTAACAATCGCTTATTTTTACACATTCTAGTAGATCTGTGAAGTAAATGTGACAAAATGCTCGGTATGGTCCTCTGAAACCAAAGTTCTCTATTTTGTCTAGCAAACGTCGGTTATTAATTGTATCAAACGTCTTCTGAAGGTAAATAGAATATGTTAGAAAAATATTATTTTTATCAATTTCAGAACAAAAAAGCTCGTTAAAATCTTCTAAAACTTGAATAGTGCGGTGACCTGAACGAAAACAGTATTAAACGTGGCTTAGTAAATCTCACATTTGACAGAATTCCACCATAAAGCCGTGAACAGCTTTTTCAAGAATACAGGCAACTCAAGAAAGGATGGCCACTGGTCTATAGTTGTCGTAAATATTTCTTGATTCTTTCTTAAAAAGGAGCCTTACTACACACTACACTGGTTTTCAATTTAACATGGATCAGGCCTGTTCTCATAGTTTCATTAAAGATATTGTTAAGGTTTACTTACAGAGTGATTCTGCACCTTAGCCTGGTGCGCTAACCAACAGATGGTGAGCTTCCTCTTCTTGGGCCTCTATTCTGGAGAGCCTCTTTTGCACACTTCCTTGCCCTCTTCTGCGCGCATGCCTGACATTTCCCCCTTCGCAGACGAAGCCCCTGGGCTGTCAGTCACAGTCCCGAGAGTGGCACCGCTTCATTCTTGCGACATAGACTACTTGTGGTTACCGAGAGAGGCTGCCTTGGGAACATTGGCGAGACACGACGTAATGCATCTCATTGATACGTGTGAGCAGAATAAATGGGCCTGTGTAGTGCTACAACAGCTTCTGGGACAAACCACGCTTGCGGAGAGGTGTTCACAGCCACACTAAGTCGCCGGGAAGATAGGACACATTCGATGCCGACAATCGTAGCGCTGCTGAGCGATCTTGCGAGGCCAGAGTGCGTAATCAGGCGACCCGACGAGCCTCTTCAACGCGGCAGAGGGTGCTCGGAACAGAAGGCTGGGTGTTGAGAGAGAACGGCAAAATGGTGTCGAGAGAACGTCGAGGCGGACGGGCGTAGAGGAGGAAAAATGGACTATAAGCAGTTATCTCATGCTTCGAGGCGTTATAGGCGTAAGTAATGAATGAAAGCAAGTCATCACAGTTCTTGTGCTGCGAGTCAACATACATTGCAAGCATATTCGTCAGTGTCTGATTTGTACGTTCAACGAGGCCATTTGTCTGGGGATGGTATGTTGTAGAGTGACGCAACTGGCAAGTACAATAGCGCAGAAGATGTTCCACAACATCTGCCATACACTGGCGGCCTTGATCCCTGATAATGACACGAGGAGGCCCATGACGGAGGACGACAGCGTGAAGACGAAAGAAAGAGACGTCAGCGGCGGTGGCGGAAGAGATAACGGCAGTTTCACAGTAACGCGTGAGTTGATCAACTCACACGATGACCCAACGATTGCCTTGGGACGAGCGGGGAAGCAGGCCTATGAGGTCAACACCCACTTGCTCATATGGTGTGGTCGGTGGTGTCATCGGATGGAAGTGGCCCGGCGGAGAAGTCGTGGGGAGCTTGAACCGCTGGCACTGCACGTAGGAGTTCACGTAACGATGAGTCGTTCGACGCATATTTGGACAGTAGAATGAAGTGAAATTCCTTGGTGATGTCATAAGCCGAACCGGAACATCGCCTGACCCAAAGCTAATCAGAAGCTTGGCGAAAATGCCAACACCAACGTCCAAGAATGATATCCAGCGGATGTTGGATGTGGTTAACTATTTCAGCAAATTTGTGCCACAATTGTCCGAGCGAACAACTCTTTTGCGTGAGCTTGTCAAATCTCGGTCAGAGTTTCAATGGACCGAAAATCATGCGCTGGAATGGAAAAAGTAAACTCAAATCTTGACCACCGCCCCCCTACTTGCAATCTTTGATCCGCAGAGACAAACTAAGATTAGTTGCGATGCATCGAAGGATGGTGTTGGTGCAGCGTTACTGCAATGCTACCACGGTGAATGGAGGCCTGTAGCGCACGCATCTCGTGTCTTAACGCAATCCGAAAAGAACTATGCACAAATCGAAAAAGAAGCGCTTGGAATATGTTTTGGCTGCGAAAGGTTTCACGAGTTTGTGTACGGAAGAAAGGTGCTTATCGAAACTGATCACAAGCCGCTGGTGGCGATAGCACGGAAAGAAATTGCTGACATGCCACCGCGAGTGCAACGATTCTTTTTGCGTTTGCTAAAATATGACTTTATCTTGCAGTACATTCCAGGAAAGCAGCTGCTGCTCGCTGACATGTTGTCACGGTCAACGGTGGAACAGGCCGAAGACCAAGTTCGCACAACAAATGATGTTGAGGTTCATGCGGTGCAGTCCTTGGGCTACATGGTCACCCCCGAAACACAACGGTCACTGCAGCCGGAAACTTGTCGAGATGCCTACCTGCAGACAGTGATTGCATGCTTGGTGAGCGGGCAGCCGGTGACAGGTGAACTCAAGCCATTTTCGAAAGAACTATCTGTCGTTAATGGAGTTGTACTAAAGGGTGCAAAAGTTGTGATTCCGAAGAGTATGCGACGACTCATGCTGGAAAGGATTCATGCGGGTCACCTCGGGTTGCAAAAGTGCAAGGAGAGGGCGCGAAAACTCGTATTTTGGCCTGGTATTATTGGAGACATCGCTACCCGTGTAGAAAGCTGCGCAACGTGCAGAAAATACGCGTACAGACAGCCACAGGAACCACTTCTGATGCGACCAGTTCCGAAATGTGCTTGGTACAGGGTTGGAGTGGACATCTTTTCGTATGCAGGCAAGCCGTACGTGGTTGCTTATGATGCCTTTTCTAATTTTCCTGAGGTCGACATTCTAGAAGACAGAACCGCGGAAACCACAATTGCAGCCCTTAGTGCCATGTTCGCCATTTACGGTGTACCAGTGGAAGTCTGTACGGATAACGGACCCCAGTTCTCTAGCCGCGAATTTGCCCTGTTTGCTAAAACGTACGACTTTCATCACATAACCTCGAGTCCCCGTTATCCGCAGTCCAACGGCTTGGCTGAAAATGGTGTGCAGGTCGTCAAGCGTATCCTGAAAAAGACCATCGAGGCGAGGGAGGACTTCTGGCTCAGTCTCCTAGCATACCGCTCTACACCACTCGAAGATGGCCATTCTCCGGGTGAGGTCCTTCAGAGAAGGCACCTTCGTTCTAACCTTCCTGACTTCGGCAGGGTATCCCGCCGCAAAGTGACGAAACACCGCCAAGCCAGGGCTGGAAAGCCTTTGGCGCTACTACCCGGAGGCGCAACAGTGCGGCTTCAGGATGCTGCGGGTTGGCCACGCAAGGCGAAGGTCATTGCCGAAAGCGCTCCACGATCATACCTGGTAAAAACCCAAGATGATCGCATGTTGCGGCGAAACCGCCGGCATCTGATTACGACAGAGGAGCGGTATAGCAGTAGTGAAAGCGATGACGACGAGGAAAGTTGCACAGGCTCCCAGTCTCGGACACAGCAGCCTACGAGCGGAGCTGAACCAATTGCACAATCGTCGGGAGTCTCTTCACAAAACAGCGTGGGATCGACGCTACCAGCAAGTGGCCGTGATTCTCCGCCGAGCATCCCATCGCCACCCCCTGTGCGAAGGTCAACTCGTAGCACCCGGCCCCCAAAGAAGTTACACTATGACGAACAATTCAATCAAGTGCCATAATTGTGATCGCTGGTTATATTTTTACAAGTGTGTAATTTTTGTTTGTCCTAAGGGAGGATGTATCGGACACGTGTAGTGACTGTTATCAGCGCCGATGCGTATCAGTGATGTGCAGTAGAGACAGCGCGCGTGTTCGTGCCTTTATAAACTGTGCTGGCAATAAACGTCGTCATTCTTGCACTGACCGTGCTGCTGTACGCGTCGTCCCTTCGAGCGGCTACACAGTGGGGTTTTTTTTTCACACTCAAGAGTACAAGACTCAGAAAGGAAGTCAATCACCTCCTATTGTAAACTCTCGTGTGTATTCCCCGAAGGAGCAAAGAAATCATTTCAAAGTTCGATTGTTTTGCTCATAATCTTGAAGTTAGTTCAAAATTTTTGAACATTGCAGCGAGATTAGGCCTTTACTCATTTACGAACGGTACTTAGCATCCTTGAAATATTTTGTGGCTACTTGGCGATTTTCGATAAAGTCATGCTGTGAATGTGAGTTTGGTATTTTGCTTTTACATGCCCAGAGAGCTGCGGTCAACATATCACCTGTCATGCATGCAGAATATATGTTGTGTAGGGCCATGACCTCTAATTTAGTGTCGAGGTTTACTTCCCTAGCTAGGATGCTGCATTCAGACATGATAGCTACACCACCGACGAGTCTATTTGCCTGCTCTGTACTGCAGCAGAATATTCTAGTGTTTGAGAATGTTTGTATTCTTGGGCCAAGGTTTGTTTTTGTGAGCATAAAAGGCTGTTGGTGTCACTGATCCTAGTGTGTCTCTGACAGTTGAAACTCCGACACAAAACTACAAAGGTTTGGCCAGGGATCACATAGTTGTCATTGATGCCAGACTTGTTCAAAACGTGTTTTGACAGAACACCCAAAAAGTGCATTGCTACACCAAACTATGCAAACGTCTGTGGTGTAGCAGGGGACCACAGCATACTTCAGGTCTCACACCCATCATGAAAAATTCTTAGAAAAAGCATCACTCTGAAGCTAAAAATGAGCAAAAACAACTGATAGAAAGAAGCACGTCAAAGACTGCAACACTTGACTAGGCTTCTCTCCCTGCCAAGAGTGGGTATCTAGCAGGGCCACACATGCCCCAAGCAGAAGTAACAAAAACCAAGAGTGATTTCACATTTATGTACTATCTCCTAAATAAAGGCATGATGTTAAAAATTAAAGCAGGTTAATTTGGATGTGTTCAAAAGGCTCAATCAAGAAAGTTTTTTTTTTAAATCTGGCAAACCACAGATAGTGGTGTGTGTGACTCTCAACTAATGGGGGTCAACGTAAGAAATGCATCTCGAAGCCTGTGCAGCTCCCAACTGAAGTAGCTGGAATTTTTGCATGCGACTCGGAAACTTCGATGGCTCAATAAATGAAGTTCCTGTGTGAAACACATTGAGCGTCTGTCTCTACCATCGAGTATTATTGAGAGGTAATAAATAATGTAAAGTTGGTACAAAGGTCTATAGTAATGATCAAAATGAAAGCACTATTTTTGTTTATTTACTTTGAGGCATAATTCTAATGTTACTATGACTTGGTGAGATCCATTTGTAATTTTTATTTACTTTGAGGCATAATTCTAATGTTCCTACGACTTGGTCAGATCCATTTGCAATTCAAGCGAGGAGGGTTTGAAAAGAAAATATTTCGGATCGGAATACAAATTCAATAAAAAGAGGAAAATGAAATTACAGAAATGACTGACAAAACAACAGGTTTTCATTACCACATGCATTATGAGGTGGGCAAGAGCTGCATGCAATGATGGGCACCACAAAAGGTGCCTAAACTGATGTCAGTGCGCACACACTTTCTGCTGTGAAGGTTTCAAAATGCAAACAGCTTGCTCCCTGCCACCTTGTGTATTCAGATTCCTATTATATTGATACGTGCCTATTATATTACAGTGCTAGCGACAGCACTGAAGACATTCCACCAAGCGTTAAGACAATCCATCAATGAGCTCTTCTTCAGCTAAAATGCAGCTATGCTCAAACTGTATGGTGCTAGTGACTGCAAGAGAAGCTAGCTGCTACCACCTATCCCGTAGGCTTACAGCATTCAACACTATACAAAATGATCATATTAAATGTTTATTGTCACTGCAACGAGTCCACTGTTTCAATTCTGCAGCCAATTGCTGCTCCAGGTTTAGAAAAGATGCAGAACATTGTCAAATATGATGTGTTCTAGTGATGTGGATGGTGCCCCAACCAGGGTGTCACTTGAATTAAGAAAATACAGCATATTACTTGATTTTTTCTATTCATTTTATACTCAATTAAAATTGTAATTCAGCCACATCACAAAATTTGCAGGCTGAGTTGCTACATTATAGTAACCATTCAGTTTCAAAATTGTGCTTTGCAGAATTACGTGTAAGAAGGTATACAAATAGTAATATTAGCACAATTTGAAATATTTCAGGAGTATTTGTTCGTAACGTTTGACAAACACGCATTTTCAGCGCTTACGACACTATCGTAACCAGTCTCCGGTTGACGCTCAACAAGCCAAAAGAAGCCGTTCCGAAATTTAGACAATTATGTAGTGAGCTGTTCTGTGCTGGCTCGTGTTTGCGAATACAGGAGTATTTTGTGCTTTTTAAAATTTTTAAATTTTCTCGTCAGTATGATATATTTAAGGCATTTTATCTCAAACATCTATGTAAGCTTGAAACGGTCAAGGTGGTGTGACAACTTCTGTCAAGACTGAGAAATGTGCTGCGACATCTGCAAGGCCTAGGACCTGCGTGTGTTTGGTAAGTAAAAAAGTGCATCTCATTTCTTCTTTTTTTTGTAGTGATCGCGTTGTGTAACGTCTAGTGGATTTGCGAGAGCTTATTATAGGCACGGAGGAAAAGAACAGTGAAGCAAGCGGGAACAGTGACTCAAGCGCGCACCACTGCCAGCGCAGTTCGGCAGTGATGAGAGCCGCTTACTAGTCGAGTGACTATCAAAGTGAGCTGGTAATTTTGTCGTCCCTAGTTTAAAATAGGCCATATCATTTTGCCGAAGTATCATTGGTGCTATTTTCGGCAAGTGAAATATATTTGTCACCCGATTGTTTTTAGCTTTGTACGAACAATGGTGAACAGCCAAGGATTCAAAGAACGTCTAATCGCAAGTTAACACACTGTGCAGGTTAACACAGGTTCGATACGGTTCGTTGCAAATAGACTAACTAGACTCTCTTTCCATGCCAATCCGTTTGCAGTGTATGGGTGTGTGACTGGAGTGGCATACCAAACAAGGTTAAAAGAATATGCTGCTAAACAGTCATGTCTGGCTAGCAATGCGTATACCTCTAACCTCTCTGATTTAATTTAAAGGAGCGAACAGTCTACGAGTCCAATGTAAACAAACGTTGGGGATAATTTTTTTTAGGTTTGTTGTTGATAGTGACAAGAATGAGTCTTATGATGATTTAGGGAGAAATAATAATAAATGAAGTGGCATTGTTTTTCCTTCCACTTTTCATTTAATATTCTTTCTCCCTAAATCATCTTAACACTCATTCTTGTCAACATCGACACCATACCTAAAAAGAAAAATTATCCTCAATGTTTACCTTGGACTTCTAGACTGTTCGCTCCTTTAAATTGTATCATAACGAGCCCCTCATTTCATCTAACCTTTATGGTAACACCACACCAGTTGTTACGTGGCATCTGCCTAAAGCAATGCACACTTTCCTAGGAGTGGCATTCTTGTGGTTGAATGAATGGAACACCATGGATGCGTGTGGGCATTGGTGCAGTCTGCACAGGCACATGCAAAAGCTAGCCACCCACACATTAATAGAAGCGCTGTTCATTGAAACGTTTCTCTAAACGTGGTTTGCATCACACTTGACCAGTTCTCATGTGGATTTGCACCACATATGTGGCTCTTGGGTAGATGCTTCCAATTTTCATTATTTATCTTTTATGTGCAGTAGCATGGTTTTGGCAGCATATTTTTCCGGTCTTTTTTTTTCATGCAGCTACCTTCATGGCACCATCTGAGTTGGAGCTGGAGCACACCTGCTGCAGTACCACAATCTCGAAGGAAAAATGTGTCCATGCAGATTGCAGAATTTATATGGGCATGGAAAATAAAATTAAACTATGAGTCATGACTGAAACCTCTGCTGTTGTCTTTATTTTCTTTGTGCAGTCCAAGGCAGTCACTGCACCAAATTCTTGTAGGCTGACAAGCCCCCAGAGAACCAATCCACCAAATTCTTACTATATGCAGCCCTCGGTTGAAACTTAGCAGCCATTGGTTCCAATAGTCGCTGGTCCCGGTGGCTGCTGGTCCCAGCAGCTACTGGTCCCAGAAGCTACTGGTCCCAGCAGCTACTAGTCCTAGCAGCTGCAGGTCCCAGTAGCTGCTGGTTGCAGCAGCTGCTGGGAATGTGCTAATAACCCAGCACTGCTGGAACGAGCAGGATCCTAGCAGGAAACCAGCAGAAAATTTTCACCTTGGTATTATGATCACGGAGCAAAAACGTAAAAACGGGTATATACTTTCCGTGCTACGTTTTTGTAGAATGAATGAGCTCGCGATAGGGGAATGCAACACGTTCTCACGCGTGTAAATGAACTCCATTACATGCGTTTGTAAACTTGGGTGGGTTACTTGCTGGTTCCAGTAGCATTCCAGGAGGGAACCAGCACAATTCTAAAACAAGCAAAGAAAACCAGCAAGCACCCTGCTGAAATCAGCAAAGCCAGCAGGTTGCCTGCTGAGACCAGCAGACGCACAATGCTGGAACCAGCACAGCCAGCAGGTCGCCTGCTGGGACCAGTGGAAAACCAGCAGGTCGCCTGCTGGGACCAGTGGAAAACCAGCAAGCACCCTGCTGGAACCAGTACAACCAGCAAAAATCCAGCAGGCTACCTGCTGGTTCTAGCATAAACCAGCAGCTTCCAGCAAGAAACCAGCAGAAAATGTTCACCTGGGCAGGCCGCACTGAAAGTGGTAGTTTCAGGAGTATAAGGACATCTTTGCTGCACTTTACACCCTGCATTTTGCTCGCCCATCCGCACTCGCCCTGCCTGGTGGCAAGCACGACTACAACAAAAAAAGGCTCAGATTGAAACATCAGGAAGGGATACAGAGCCCCACAATATTTAGAGGAAGTAAATAAAATTACTCTGATCATATGTATGGGCTTCACAAATGAAGTTTGTTTGCTTCATCATTCCAAGCATCTTGTCACGTGGCCAACAGTTTCCTGTGTACTAAATTTAGGCTATGTATATCTATGAAATTCTGTTCCTGTCTTGAATTGCACATACATCTGCTCTGTCATTTCAAACAACACCATCATGGCTATGAACTCAGAACTATGTCAGGTTCCTGGGCTGCGTTGACGATGCACGCTATTGAGGCTAAAGAGATATTTCTAGTTTATTGCAGTATGGATGTTCAGAGAAACCACGTAAAATGATGTTTTTTTTTTACCTTTCCTCAGTTGTCAACCTTTCAACACATGCAGCATGAAAATCAGTACAGGAGACTAATGCATTTTTAAAAAGTGTTAAAGCGAGATTACAAACTGCATGTTGCGGACAAATGGTTCTTGCTTTGAGGAGATTCGGACGCACAAGTGAGTATGAAATCCGGTGAAACATACAAATGTAGCAGTATAGTTACAGCTTAGCAGTTCCAAATCATTCAAAGTACAGTGCAGGAGACTAATGCATTTTTGGAAAGTGTTAAAGCGAGATCACAAACTGCAGGTTGCGGACAAATGGTTCTTGCTTTGAGGAGATTCGGACGCACAAGTGAGTATGAAATCCGGTGAAACATACAGATGTAGCAGTATAGTTACAGCTTAGCAGTTCCAAATCATTCAAAGTACTATACGAAGCTACTCCAAAAGCCAGATTCGTGACTATTGGACAAAAATCTATCTGATATTTGCATGTTTTCAGTATTATTCAGAAACTTGAAACCGAAACTCTGGCAAAAGAAGCTTACCTTCAAATATGTATCTACTGCTTTAAACACCAAATTTAAACCACCACAGGGGTTCCCCCGCTCAGTGAGCCGGCATCGAAGGGTGCTCTTTTTTTTAGCATAACAGGCTTAATTCTCATTTTTCTTTTTGTTCTTGCTTATCTCGGTTACATTAATCACATGAATATTGTGGGTTTTTACATTTCCCTTGTGCTGCGCAAGCTATTCTAAGAGAACCACAGACAGTGACAACCAGTGACATAGACCACTGCTTATTCGTTTTCTATCTCGTGAGAACCAGTGTGAGCTCTCGGGTCAAGAATGTGCTGTTCATTTTATGGTAAATATATTAAGAGTTATCTTGTGTGAAACGTGAGGCTAGAAAAATGTCGTGACACAGATTGAACTGTAATTTTTCCAATTTAAGACAGAATGTTGGGTTTAACCCCCCCTCCCCTCCACCTGCAAGGCATCGCCGGCGGCTAACAGGAAGCGAAGTCCTGCTTACAGACATTCCCATGACTCTACCTCGGCAAAACACTTGCACTGGGCTTGCTGGGCAATGCGCCGCTCCTGGAGGTTACACGCAAAGTGCTGCTATACTGCGTGCTCTTTGAAACAAACTCTCCAGACTGCCGGTCGATTCAAAAATCTGGCAGGCTTCTGTGCTCATACCCCGGTATGGCCGTCCATGTGACAAACTCATTTTCGTGCATACGTGAGTTTCCTGTTCTCTTGCCTGTGCCTTGAGCTATGATGAGTTGGTTGCCATGGGTGAAATTGGACTGGGTAACTTTTCAATAGACTTGAAGAAACTGATACTGGCCTTCTGCCCTTAGCAATGCTGTTGCTAGTGGCCCGAATTTTCATAGCCACAGCGATGCCGTTGGTAATGGCCCGACTTGGCTAACCATAAATATTGACGTCCCTTCCGCCACACTTTCTCCATTGCATTGGGAATGGCAAGGGCCTCTTCTTAGTTTGATTTGGGTTGTGGGGTTTAACGTCCTAAAGCAACTCAGGATATGAGAGACGCCGCTGTGGAGGACTCCAGAAATTTCGGCCACCTGGGCCGAAATTTCGGCTACCCCTGTCTAATACCCCTGTCACACAAGCAAATTTAATGTCATTCGTATCGAATGACCTTAGCATCTAATGCCGTTATTTCCTTGCTACACGAGAAAATTTATTGTCATCAGGTTCGAGTGACATTCTTCATCGAATGAGATCGGAGAACTCATTAGGGAACTTCTCATTCGCATTCGATCGCGAACCAAATGTGTACTCTTGATGCCAGATACGCAGCAGAAACAAATAACGCAGCAACATATTTTGCTCACAGTGAAATTAAACAGATATATTTATGGAGTTTTGTTTTAAAATTCGTTAATTTAGGTGAAACATGTTCGCACTGCACGCTCTCGCGGAACGGCATTACTCTCGGTCACAGCAGCGGTCCAGTCATGGAAACGACCCACGATCATTTTGGGCTCTTTGCTTCTTAGTGGCCGCATCTCCGAACTATTTGAAGTTGTGACTGAGCTTCTCACAGTTTGGACGTCAATTATATGCTCTACGTATTTCCATGCATCTTAGCTGTCTTCAGCCATATTGTTTGTTTATATTTATCAAATTTGGGACTGACTCGATACTTGGCTTGTATTTTTATGGCTAAAGTGCTACAGCACAGCCAAAAGTAATGTTTTTCGCTTGAATTGTCGTACAGAAATGTTTTGATCGGCTTTAAACTCCTTTCATGCGCACTGGTGTTCCTTAAGTGCAGTATTTTTTTTATAGCTGATCGTAATTGCCACCATTCGCGAATGACACTATATTTTACCGTGTAGCACCGAAAGAAACCGAATGACATTCGATGCATCGAATGACATTAAATCTGCTCGTGTGACAGAGGTATAAGCTTTCATCCTGAAAACGACTCACTCATTAGTGATTACATACGCTTGAATGAGTCTTGGAATTCCTCGGAAGCTTCGCAAACTATCTAGACGTGTGGTTTCACGCATACTATCGGCAACAAATGCACAGCAGCCCTCACTGGAAGCGCGACGATAGTGTGAGAATTGCACCCTTTCAGGAAATACGTGTCCTCAAATAAAATAACTGGCATCAAAGCGCGAACACCGCGATGATGCGACTTTTCCACTATAGGCCTTATTACATGTTTCACAATGCGTGTGCTTTCATGGATATAAATGTGCATGGAATGGGATATCTCTGTGGTCCCCATGGTTCACAGTGAACAGTACAGGCAGTAACTTTGTTGTGTTTGTGGCAACAAATGATGAGCCGACTGCGCTATCAGCGAAACCAGGTCGTGTCGGTAAGCTTAGTTCTCCACCAGGAGGTAAATGAATACGGGTGCCTCCCACCACCCATCCCGACAACCAATTACTCTTTCCCCTAGCCCCAGTCCACAACTTCCCGGGACTGATCAGAGGAGTGTCTCTGGGTCCGTTCCTCAGGCTCTGGGTCGCTGTCATGTTTTATTTCCACCTTTGGGTGAAAAAAAAAAGCTGCGTCTTTCGGGACTTGATTATTTATCAGTATATACTAATTGGTTCAAAGCCTGTTTTAAACAATGTGGTGCAGGCTATCATATTGTCTTCATTCGTTTATTAGCTTCATTGTGTACTTTGCTACTAATTAGGACAATACCTTGTGTTGATAAGCAATAGCTAGTGTCAGGCATTTTAAATCGAAAGCTTTACTGTGCCCTTCCATAGCTTGGTCGGCGTGTTTTTCATATGGCCTTGAACGCTGCCTAGCGGCGCGCCGCCCGCGCTCGCTTTTCTACTGCTGCTTCGCTCCTTCATCTACATCTCACAACTGCTTTTTCTCCCCACACCTGGCAAACTTTATTCGTACCGGTATACATCTCCACAAATATACAACATTACCTGACACAGTGCCCCACAGCCTTCCAGTCCCCCGATATACCCTTTCCTGTCACCGCTACCCACCTGACTCGCTTCCAACGACCTTCCCCTTCAAAATGCCCTCGACGCCTTCGTATCTTCTAGACCAGCCTGTGTTGCCTTGTGGTTTGCAGACAGCGTTGGAGGAGTCGTGCTTTCGCTTTGACTACTTAATGTGGCGGTGCCACTTGAAGAGACAATATTTTAGGTGATATTCGTACGTCTACTGTGCCTCACTAGTTGAGTTTATAAATTTGATTTTAATATCTTCATAAAGCATATTTTCTCTGCTTTCGAATGGTGCATTTGGTTTATAATAGCTTTATGGATGTTTAAGCTGTAAAGGAAAACACAAAGGTAAGAAATGGCTTCTCAGCTCTACTTGTCTCAAGAAATGCAAATTTGTGCAAAACCTTTTGTACCTAGAGAAAAGCCGTTCGAGATTTTTTGCCATTATATGCTAATGAACAAAGTTAAGCATTTTTATTAGTACGTATAGCTTTGGTTATTAGCCACGCGCCTTTGAATAGTGTAAGAAGCAGGAACCTATATATACAACAACTTTCAAGATATGCATTGTGCTGCGGAGATAGAACTTGATGCCATGCAAATTATCGAATCAGGAAAAGAGGTTGTTAAGTGCCGCATAAATTTGTTCCATGATATTGTCACGGTGTGAAGTCTCTGATCAGAAGTCACCGCGGGACACAGGAGTAACAGAAGTCACAGTGCGGCAGGAAACTAGCAGGCCCGCTTCGACAGAAGAACTTCAGTTTCTTCGCCTCGAGGAGACGAACGTCGGTTTCTTCGCCTCGAGGAGGCACACGCTCGCGATCAGCACAGAGGGAAGATAAAGAATGCAGCGTGTCATTGCCCCCCCCCCCCCCCCCCCCCCCGGGTACAAGAAGCATCGTCCCGATGCTGGGAGTGTAGGTAGAGATAAAAAAAAAACCATTGCACGAAGGGCAGTAGCTCACGCACAGAAAGAGTCAACACTATCGGTCGTAATACGGTTTCAGGCGGACCACGTGGACCAAGTCCGGTAGCGTGGAGCGTCGGGACTTTTTAAATCCATCAGGAACAACCTCATAGTTTAGGTCCCCAACTTGGCTTACCACTTTGTACGGGCCAAAGTAACGACACAGCAGTTTCTCGCTGAGGCCTCGTCGACGTACAGGAAACCAAACCCAGACACGGTCTCCAGCTGTGTACCGGGCGTCACGGTGTCGGAGATTGTATCGTTGGGCATCGCGGCGTTGCTGATTCTGAATTCGCAGCCTGGCCAGCTGACGGGCCTCTTCGGCGAGGTGCAGAAAGGTGTGAACATCTGGTTGCTGGTCGCCGTCGTCTAGATGTGGTAACATGGCATCAAGCATTGTGGTCACTTCACGGCCATGGACCAGACGGAAAGGTGTCATGTTCGTTGTTTCCTGGACCGCTGTATTGTATGCAAAGGTAACGTACGGGAGCACTTCATCCCACGTTTTGTGCTCTACGTCGACGTACATTGAGAGCATGTCAGCGAGTGTTTTGTTCAAGCGTTCTGTCAAGCCGTTTGTTTGAGGATGGTAAGGTGTTGCCTTCCTGTGTTCAGTATGACTGTGAATTAAAATCTGCTGCAGCAATTCGGCTGTAAATGCGGCTCCTCTGTCAGTAATCAAAATCTCCGGTGCGCCATGGCGCAGGACAACGCAATTGATGAAAAACTTTGCAACCTCTAAGGCAGTACCGTTTGGTAGAGCGGAGGTTTCCGCGTATCGTGTAAGGTAATCCGTAGCGATAATGACCCACCGGTTACCGGAGTGTGAAAGGGGAAATGGTCCCAGCATGTCCATGCCAATCTGCTGGAAAGGCCTCGATGGTGGGTCTATTGGCTTCAAGAGTCCGGTGGGCTTAGTCGGCGGCACCTTACGACGCTGATAGTTGCGACACGTTTTCACATAGTGTGAAACGTCTGAGTGGAGTCGAGGCCAGTAGTACTTTTCCTTGAGCCTTGCAAGCGTGCGGGTGACTCCCAAATGTCCAGAGGTTGGTTCATCGTGGCAAGCTTGTAAGATTTCATCACGTAGACACATAGGTACAACAATCAGGTACGGCGTTTGGCTGGCGGAAAAGTTTTTCTTCATGAGGACACCATTGCGCACACATAACGATGACAGCACGCTTGAAAGCTCTCGGAGCGGTTGTACATGCACCGTTTAGATAGTCCATGATGTGACGAAGTTCGGGATCTGCCGATTGTCTTTCAGCGAGGCACTCTGTGCTGATGGCATTTAGCAGTATGGCCTCATCAGGAATTTCATCTGCGGGGGGATCTACAGGGGCCCGTGAAAGGCAGTCTGCGTCCGAATGCTGACGGCCAGATTTGTACGTGACAGTTATGTCGAATTCCTGTAATCGTAGACTCCATCTTACAAGACGGGTTGAAGGGCCCTTTAGGGTTGCAAGCTAGCATAGGGCATGGTGGTCAGTTACTAATTTGAATGGTTTCCTGTAAAGGTATATATATGGCCGGAACTTCGACGTCGCCCACACAATGGCTAGACATTCTTTCTCTGTTGCGGAATAGTTCGATTCCGCTTTAGGTAGACAGCGACTGGCGTAAGCAATTACACGTTCTTGGCCGCCCTGGATTTGAACTAGAACGGCGCCCAGGCCTATTTGCTTGCATCGGTGTGAAGCTCCGTGTCGGCGTTTTCGTTGAAGTGAGCCAATATGGGAGGTGTTTGTAGGCAGTGTTGAAGCTCTTTGAATGCTTGTTCCTGTGGTGCGTCCCAAGTGAAAGGCGAGTCTGTCTTTGTCAGACGTGTTAGGGGCTCGGCGAGTCGAGCGAAATCTGACGTAGCGCCGGTAGTAGGCACATAAGCCAAGAAATCATCGAACAGCTTTCTGGTCTTTGGGCGGAGGGAAGTTGGCAATAGCTGTCGTTTTCTCTGGATCCGGCAGGACACCAGCGTGGCTTACGACGTGCCCCAAAAACTTGAGCTCCGTATAAGCAAAATGATATTTCTCGTTCTTTAACGTAAGGCCAGAGGATGGTATGGCTTGCAAAACAGTTTCAAGGCGCCGAAGGTGCTCCTCGAACGTTGGAGCGAAGACCACGTCGTCAAGGTAAACGAGACATGTCTGCCACTTGAGATCTGCAAGTACGGTGTCCATAAGCCGTTGGAAAGTAGCCGGAGCAGAGCAGAGACCAAAGGGCATAGCCTTGAACTCGTAGAGCCCATCCGGAGTAATAAACGCCGTTTTCTCGCGGTCCCTCTCATCTACCTCTATTTTCCAGTATCCGGATTTCAAGTCCATTGAAGAGAAATATTTCGCGGAACAGAGACGATCCAGAGCATCGTCGATGCGTGGCAGGGGATAGACGTATTTCTTTGTAACTTTGTTTAGCCGGCGGTAATCCACACCTCAGCGTACCATCCTTTTTCTTAACAAGAACGACAGGTGCAGCCCATGGACTCCGCGAGGGCTGGATGACATCGTCGCGAAGCATCTCTTTCACTTGGCGGGTGATAGCGGCGCATTCAGTCGGAGACACTCGGTAAGGTGACTGTCTGAGAGGTGGCACGGTATCATCCGTAATAATGCGATGCTTGGCGAGATCGGTTCTGCCAACACATGAAGAGTTGGAGAAGGTCGCCCGATAGCGCTGGAGGAGCTGGTTCACTTGGCGATGCTGCAGTTGAGAAATCGCAGGGTTAATGTCGAAGTGTAAATCGGTGGTAGGCCTCTCCATTTCGGTCAATGACAGCGTCGCAAGTCCAGAGGCTTTTCGAACATGCGTGATACCGCAATATGGGCCACTACAGTCCCAGTGCTTAAATGCTGGTGCTCACCGCCAAAATTTGTGAGTAGGACGTCTGCTTTGCCATCTTCGAGGCGAACGACTCCTCTGGCTACAGCAAGACTGCGTTCGAAAAGTAAGATCTGTTTGCTCTCCACGACACCTTCAAAGTTTCGCAGTGTATTCGCAGCCACAGACGTCATCACGCTGGAACGGGGCGGAATAGTGACGTGATCATCAAGGATGTGCAGTGCTGTCAGTCGCTCTGAAGCACTGTGTATTGCGTTCTCAGTCGATAAGGTCACTGACTTAGTCTGCAGGTCGATAACGGCTCCATTCTCTGCTAAGAAATCCATGCCAAGGATGACGTCGCGGGAACACTGGACAAGTACGACGAAGGTTGCTAAGTACGTTTCTTCTTGCACAGTTACCCTAGAAGTGCAGGTACCGGTCGGCGTTGTCAAGTGGCCTCCGGCGGTACGAAATTGTGGGCCTGTCCAGGGTGTAGTCACCTTTTTCAGAGTGGCGGCGAAAGGCCCACTCATCACAGAATAATCGGCGCCGGTATCCACAAGCGCTGTCACGTCGGTTCCGTCCACTGAAATGTTCAGGTCGGCGGTTACGGCTGTGGTGTTGCCGGAACGTCGCGGGGTCCGGTCACGGCTGCGGTGTGGTACTAGCTGATTTCGTGTCGTCGGAGAACTGGAGCGCCGAGGCAGCGGATCATTGTGAGGCGCGTCGTGTCGTCGTGAAACGGAGTGGCCATCCGGTTGCAGCGGTGGAGAAGCTTAAATTTCGTCGATGAGCAACCTTCCCTCCAAAGGTTGCCGCGTCTAGTTTTCCCGATGGGGGCTACGGGAGCGGACCCGCGTCAGGCCGGCATTACCACGTGTCTGCGAGGAGTATTGGCGCGGTGAAGGCGACCGCGAGTACTCATAGGGCGTTCCGGATGATTCAGCCAAGTACGCGTCAATGGCAGGGGGTCGTTCACCACGCTGCGGCTTTCGCGCGTCGGCGCTAAATCCCGGCAGACCCATTCGTCGGTAATAGCAATCGCGGAACAGGTGACCAGCTTCGCCACAGTGGAAGCACAGCGGGCGATTATCGCGAGTGCGCCAGACTTCGCTTTTGCGTGGACGCACCTGAGAAATTCGAGCGGGAGGTGGATGCTGACTGGGAGGTGGACAGGCACGACGAGTGACTGCGGCGTAGGTCATGGCCTGCTCTGGTGGCATTGTCGGGAGTGGCTCGGGTGGATTGAGTGCCTGGTTGACCTCTTCCCGAACCATCTGAGAAAGGCTGGATACTTGAGGGGGTGCTGCCGTCGAAAATAGTTTTTGCAGCTCCTCTCGTACGACGGCCCGTATGGTCTCACGGAGCACGTCAGTGCTACCAGTGTCCGCGATGGCGGCAGCAATAGGGTTGGACGGCCGCTCGTAGTGCTTAGATCGCATCTCTAGAGCCCTCTCAATGGTAGTGGCCTCGGATACAAATTCCCCGATGGTCTTGGGGGGACATCGCACTAATCCAACGAAGATCTGTTCCTTAATTCCCGTCATGAGATAGCGAAGTTTTTTTTCTTCGGACATGTTTGGATCAGCGCGACGGAATAGCCTCGTCATGTCCTCGAAGTAAACGAGGACGCTCTCGTTAGGGAGCTGAACTCTCGTCTGTAGGAGCAGCTCGGCGCGTTCTTTCCGAAAAACGGTGGTGAAAGCTTGCAGGAACTGGTCCTTGAAGGAACTCCACGTTGTGATAGTAGTCTCATGATTTTCAAACCATGTACGAGCTGCACCGTCGAGCGAAAAAAATACATGCTGCAGTTTCTGGTCGTCGCCCCAGCGATTGTACTGGGCTACTCGCTCAAATTTATCTAGCCAGTCTTCCGGGTCGTCGCCGGGAAAGGCTTGGAAGATGGGTACCCTAGCAAAAAAATCCGATAGAAAACTAATAGCCTATCAGATTATTGATATTGGTTTTATAGGTCTGCCAGAGTATTGGTCTTATGGGTATCCTAGCCGATTGGTTTTACAGGTCTACTGGAGTATTGGTTTTATAGGTCAATTGTTTACTGGTCGTATAGGCTATGGTTTTATCGGTCCTATGGCATCTGATAAACTGATAGGTCTGTAATGCTAGTACACCCATAGCTGTCAATAATCTGATAGACCTACAAAACCAGTAGGTTTCCTATTGGTTTTGTAGGCCCTATGGAATATTGGTCACATCGAGTAGCTGCGGGTGTTTTACCTCTCCGGACACCTGAAAGGAGAGGGCAGCTATGTTCCATTTTCTAGGGATGAGTTACGCAGCAGGTGCATGTATACACATTTTAATCCACAATGACAGCGGCAACGCATACTGGCACATAATCCAAACATTGACTGCATCCAGGTAGCCCTCGATTCCAAGATTGCGGATTTCGGCCCGATGATGTAGTCTCTCGAATGCTAAGGCACCTGAAAGAAATAAAAAATTGCATTACAGCTTGAAAAATAAGCGATTTCAAGAACGCGACACCACCATGACTTCAAAAAATCGGTCCACACATATACCGGCAAGCGCGATTGCGCGCGTATTCATGCGGAGGCAGTTAGGAGAGGCCGCCATTACTGAACGCCGAGGTAGCTGCTGAACGAAATTTCCGCCTTGCGCCTCACCACAGGTTCTGCCACTTAAACACAGTGCGCACGATATTCGAAAACAGATTAACGCTAAAAAGTTTCATCAATACTTTCAAGAAATCGTACCGACAACTTTAAAACTCGACGCTGCGTTATATCACACCGCGCGATTCAAATTCCTTTGTTGGCGTGCAGGCAACGGCATTCTGCAACGCAAAGCCACATCATACACTGACAAAGTATAAACGTCAGCCCGAAGTTGCAAGTGATGCACACGCACCTGATCAAAAGCTGAACGTGCGCTGGAACGTTGATATCCTCGAGAAGCACCCCGAAAATCGGCGAAAACTTATAAACACAGGGCATCGACCGAACTGCCGCCAGCCCGATCAGCAATCGCGCAAGCACCAATGCCTCTACGGAGCTGCGCATGCGCGCCCAGAGGAGAGGTGGAAAGGAGGATGAGAGAGGCCAGCACGGGAACGCTTGCGCGGGAGTGGGAGTGAGAGAAAGGAAACCTACCTCTCCGCTGCGAAGCGCTGCCGGCATCGCGCTACCGCGTCGGCAGCTCGAGCCGTACTCGTCGCGTGCTCGATGTCGACTCCTCTCGCTTCAGCGGCGGTTGCAGCGTTGCAGTTGCTTGGACGCGCGCCTCTCAATCCATTTCACCGTCCTGCTCTGCACATGTAGGTGATTGTGACTGAGCTGGGCCCCGACAGAACCGTGCTATATCCGCGTGCTTTCCCATCTCCATTCAGTGATCCAGTAGCAACAGCGTCGCGCGTCTTGCGGCTCCAACCGTACGTAGTTTGTTGAGACCGCGCGCAGCGTTCTCAATTGTTATTGCGGCTAATATTGTACGTTACGGCAACACTCAATAAACGGGATGAATGCGTGAGTTTTGGGGATGTGTCCGAGATGGAAAAGGAAACAATGACAAAGACCTAAAATCTCCAACGTACTGATCCTGCATGCAAGACCCATAAACAAAGGCATACTGATGTATCAGACACATGAACCAATATGTAGTAGTCTACAAGACAAGCATGTATCAGCCTATAAGATGTATGGGCTTCTGCACTGGTCTGATACTTTTCTTATACAACCCACCGATAAACCTATGAAACCAATACTATTGCCTATAGGACAAATATGTACCAGTCTATAAGATTTATGAGTTTCTGAATAAGTCTCATAGAAATGCAGATAAAACACATAGAATACCTACAGAACCAATACCGATTCTTATAAAACCAATAACGCACCCTATTGGTCTTTTTTGCTAGGGTATCTTCCGCGGCTGCTGCAACACGAAGGAGGGGGCAGTGGTGTATACCTGCGTCATTACGGGTGGTTGTGTTGTCTCCGAAGGTGGTGCTGGAGAAGATGGTGGCGGCCTCGCAGTACGAGAAAATTGTAGAGGCGCGAATTCAGGATCAAGCCCTCGAAGCCGTCGGCTACTCTGATGGGTAGGCATAATCTCGATGGTAGGAGATCCTTGAGGGCTGGAGTCTCGGCTGGTTGGAGGTGTTTGGAGCATGGGTTGCGTTACCCAGCACCTCCACCAGATGTCACGGTGTGAAGTCTCTGATCAGAAGTCACCGCGGGACACAGAAGTAACAGAAGTCACAGTGCGGCAGGAAACTAGCAGGCCCGCTTCGACAGAACTTCAGTTTCTTCGCCTCGAAGAGACGAACGTCGGTTTCTTTGCCTCGAGGAGGCACACACTCGCGATCAGCACAGAGGGAAGATAAAGAATGCAGCGTGTCAATATGAAGATTTTACGAATTCACAACAAAGATAAAAGTGGTAAAAGAAATACTAAAATTCTGCTTAGCTCTGCAACCACATGATAAAGAATGTATGGGATGCTAAACCGTCATTTATTTACTGGTACGGTTATCAGCCCAAGTGCACATCTTGGGCAAGACAGGAAAACGTGTGTAAGTTTATATATATATACTTTGCTTTGACTTCATTTGTCATCGACAACTTATGCAAGCTAGTCCAGCATAGGGAGGATAAACCCCCCACCCCCTCACTCACACACGCAGAAATACAATACGATAGGATACGATAAGCTTTATTTTCCATCAACGATGGAGGGTCTACGAGGCTGAAAGCTGAGGCCGCAGCTTGGCTAGTCCTCGCCCCCCTACATAACAGCGACAGGTGGCACTTGACAGCAAAACATACAATACCAATGGAAAATAGTGGTTGCACAAAAGATATTGGCGTGGACAGTGCACAAGGTCGACAGCAATGTGCAATGGCAAACAAAAATTCTAGGCCAGTAGTGGAGTCTAAGAAATCTAAAAATTAGGTAACCTTGAAAAAAGAGATAACCTATTCAACGCTTTTGCATTTGAAATAAGTTTAGTCTCATGCACACACAGCATAAAAGAAAGAAAAATAAAGAAGTATACAAATGCATCAGAAATGATATCACCACAAGATAACACCACAAGAAAGTCATATCATTTCCAAAGTTATACAACACTAATACCGAAAGAAAATGTTCCTAAGCTGCTTAACATTCAGCTGTAAAATGCCGATATTATTAGACTCCATTGAGCGGCCGTGATTAGACGAATAGGAATTTAAAAGCGATGAGATACAGTATTTTAGTGTTTGCGCACCGTAATTCGTTCTACTGAAATCAACTTTCAGATTTCGGGCTTCCGCGTGAAATGTCCAGACGAAACTATGGGTGTAAGGTTTCCTAAATTTTTTAGGATATAACTATTCTGCTTTCTTTGATTAATGCGAGACATAGATTGTAATTGTACATGTCCTTCACATGCAAAAGTATCAGCTTTAGAAACAATGATTGCACATTAGCGTCGTACATGGAGTGTGTAATGATTCTAACCTCCTTTCTCTGAAGCCTACTGAATTTCTGCATATTAGTCACCGTAGTAGTACCCCACACGAGATTGAAATAATTAATGTGAGACAAAAAGAGAGTTACATAAAAGCATCATAACATTCTTAGGTAAGAAAAACTTGTTTTTATGATGAATACCGATTACTGACGCAAGCCTAGAACATATGTAATCTATGTGTCGGTCCCAAGACATAGTATTGTAAAAATTACTCCTAATGTTCCAAATTCATCCACGATTTCTATTTCCGAGCTATTTAACTTAAGTTTTAACTCCGATGGCACCAGTCTTGTTTTCGCACGGAAAACGATCGCTTTTGTCTTATTGTTGATTATTAAATCGTTCTGTTTGCCGAATCCCTTACTTTAAATAACGCTACGTTAGCCATGTAAAACAGTTCTGTACAGTTTTCTGAGACACAAAAATGCTAGTGTCGTCAGCATAGATGGCAAACTTAGCCTGCGCTTCCACACTGACAATGTCGTTTAAGTATACATTAAACAGAAATGGTCCTAAAATGCTTCCCTCTGGGACTCCCGACTGTATACAACTACTGACTAGTCTACTGACTTGAGGAATGGCCATTGAGCTCAACATATTGCAATCGCGATGTGAAAGGTATAATTTGATTAGCTCTAACGGTAACCGACGAACACCGTACTTCTTTAGTTTTTCAAGAAGCAATTACGATTCAGATAGTCAAATGCCTTGGTGAAATCTAGGTATATCCCTAGTACATACTGTTTGTTGTCTGTGTTTGTTAGAATTATTCTTTTTTATCTAGCAACGCAAGTTGTGTGGATCAAAATTTTCAAAACCCATACTGCGCATCAATTATGTTGTTTTTTGTTTGTTTTTTCGAGAAAGGATTCAAGGCTCACCAACATAACTTTCTCTAATCCTATAGAAAATACAGGAAGGATAGAAATTGGGCGGTAATTATATAAGCATGTTATGACTACCTTTTTGTATATAGCCCTCCCCTTTGCTATTTGCATGTCGTTGGGAAATACTCCAGAGCTTATGCACAAGTTAAATATGTGTGTTAGGACAGGTGATATAATATCAAGAACATATTTTACAGGCTTAATTTGCACATTATGAATATCACAGCTGGCGGAGTTTTTTAGTTGTGCGAACGTTGAATACTCTTCCCTGTTCGTCACAGTACTGAAGAATATACTTCTAGGGTTTTCCTTAACGAGGTGGTATGTTTACAAAGTGCTCATTAAATGCATCCGCCATAAACCAACTTGTTATTGATCTCGAGTTCACTGATCAGACAGGGAACTTGTGAACGGCCAAGAACCTGATTAAGCTTTCGCCAGGTAGACTTGGACTCATGCTTTACTGCACTAAACGAATTTGCAAGGTAATGACTTTTAGCCTTTCTGACTTCCTTATAAGACTATTTCTATTCTTCTTAAATTCTTTCAAATGAGTAATGTCTCTGGACTGAATGAACCTATGGAACATGTCATTCTTAACTCTACTTTTAGCCACTAGGTAATCATTTATTCAAGGTTTTCTTATTTTTCTAGACAAACTGATGGTGCGGAAAGAAAAATGTCTGTAAAGCTCGACAAAATAATCAGTGATTAAACAGTATGGGGCATTAGGATCTGTTGATCCTTGAACATTTGATCAGTCCACTCTTGATATTTCATTAGGGAATCGGTCTAACTGCGATGAAAAAATCTGCTGATAGATAACTTTGCGATTTATTCTATTCTGCTTGTCTAAATGTTTCACACAAACAAAACTATGCAGATGGTCACTGATATCACAAGCAAGAACATACGATTTGACTTGATGATCTGCGAAATTGGTTAAGAATTGGTCAATTTATGTTGACGAACAAGATGTAATACTATGATGGACTAATATACGTGCGCAACAGAGACGAGGCAAAAAGGAGAACTGGACAACGACGATGCAGACGGTGCGCTGTTGTTGTCCACTCCTCCTCTTTGTCTCGTCTCTGTTGCGCACGTATATTACTGTCCATAATGATTCACCAACTCGCCCAATCAGCCGTTCTTCTACAATGTTTTGTGATTCAAGCAACAGCTTAAATTCTTTGACACTAGATATTGTTTGAAGCATGTTTAAGTTGAAGTCGCCGCCACAAGAAAGGTCTAAATTAGCGTCATTATCGTAGGAAAAAGAGATTCAAGAAAATTAAAGAAAAGTGTGAAATTCTCTTCCGTAACAAGAACCAACTTGCCACTAAACAAAGATAATGCCTCAAAATCTCTTGTTGATTTAGTAAAAGGTGAGAGTATATCCTATTCTACACCCTTCTTTTCAGCATCGCAATGCCGCCTCCTCTGCCATAGCTACAACTAAGATTGCATGTCTGGTATTCCGAAAAAAAAGATTGCATCACCGTCGTCACGATACCATGTTTCAGTCAACATAAGCGCACTGAACTGAGTCTTGATTTGATTTAGTTGAGTGGTTTTCCAGTAGAGTGGTTTTATTTCAAGCAGCTTGCATGTTCGCGTGAAATACTTCAAATGACTGAAAGGCACTGCCAACAAAATTATCAAAATCATCTAAAGGTACATATGTGTTCATGATAAGATTTGAGAAAAAAAGTATATAAAAGAACACCAAAAAGAACTAATGAGGGTTGCTGCTTGCAACATTATCCAGTTCATTTAAGGCTTGAATGCGCCATGCACGTTCGCCGTTCCTTCGCCGAAGAAAAATCTTAGGTTTCCTGTGCGCGACATACTGAAAGTCATGATCTTTGAACCATTTCTTTGCTGCAAAAAGCAGTTCTCGTGAGTGCTTCGTTAATTTCTCCTGAATGAAGACTTGGGATGAATAATTACTTAGAGCCAGCCTCTTTTCAAACCATTCTTCTCGTGTCTCCTGTCTGGCAAAACAAAGTATATTGCCAGGAATCTTGCCGGACTTGGACGGAAGGCGCTGAATAGCGACAACGTCATGTTTGGTTAACTCTGGAATATCCATCGTTTCAGCGAGAGCATTGATCTCATCAAGCAGATTTTCGTTTTCAGTCTGCGGGATTCCATGAAACTCTAGATTCTGTTTACGGTTCCTCCATCCAAGATCATTTAATTGATCCCTCAGAGTTTGTACTTCTACTGTGCCTTCTGTTCAAGCTTTTGTACCTTATCTTTAATTTCCTTGATCTCTGTGTCATGACGTGCAGTGTCAGCAAGGATTTTGTCGTATTTGTCAGACATGAGCTCTACAGCTTGCTCACTGTTTAGAATGGTATCCTTCTGGCTCAGAAGCACTCAAAGTTTCTCCTGTATATCTGCAAGAACGAGACTAATCTGAGGGACTTCATCTGCTGATTTCTCTAGCGTAGCTGCCTCTGAAATGCTGTTTTTTTTTTGGTCCACCTCGTGTTCGCCCTGGCAGCGCTATGCCTTTCTCGTCGTTTCCATTATGGAATTAAACTGGCATTCATTCACCCCAGAGCATTTCCTTAAGTGATATATATTGTCACGAAGACAGGGATTTATGGGTATCGGCAACAGGGGCAGATACACACAGTCAATACAGAGGTTCCCGGGAAACGGTAACACGAAGACACAAGCTCAAGAGTTCACAGTCCTAGCTAGCCGAAGCGCGCGAGAGTCTCCAACTTCTTCGTCGTTCAAGCGCTACCTCGAACCGTCAGGTGGCATTATTCTCCCCCTCGAAAAAAAAAAACCACAAGCTCGCAGAAACAAAAACTGATCTGGATGGCAAATACGGCTTTCAGCGGGTAAAATACGGCTTCATGCGAAGCACATGCACCAGGTCAGACGAGCACTGACGACTAGAACTCGGTACAGTTCCGTCTGGAATAACCTCGTACGTAACTTCTGAGAGGCGACGCAACACTCTGTAGGGTCCGAAGTAACGATTGAGAAGTTTTTCTGACAGGCCTGGGCGCCGGACAGGTGTCCACATCCAGACTTTGTCACCAGGCTGGAACACGACATAGCGATGGCGGTCGTTATATCGGCGTGCATCTGTTGCTTGCTGTTTTGTAATGTGATTACGGGCGAGTTGACGAGCTTCCTCAGCGTAGTTGGTGAATTCTTCTGCGTCAGCGGTAAGCAGCTGGTCGTCAGCCGCACATGGAAGCATAGCGTCGAGCATGGTCTGTACATCGCGTCCGTATACTAGGCGAAACGGAGTGAATCGAGTTGTTTCTTGGACGGCCGTGTTATATGCAAATGTGACATAAGGCAATATCTCGTCCCATGTTTTATGCCGGACATCAACATACATGGCGAGCATGTCCGCTATTGTTTTGTTTAGTCGCTCAGTAAGGCCATTAGACTGGGGATGGTAAGCAGTAGTCTTTCGGTGATGTGTCTGGCTTAGTTGGAAAACTTCTTCAAGAAGACGCGCTGTAAATGCCTTGCCACGGTCAGTGATGACGTATGAAGGGGCGCCATGGCGAAGGACAATCTGCGTCATGAAAAATTGTGCCACTTCGGAGGATGTTGCACGTGGCACCGCCATAGTTTCCGCGTAACGTGTCAGATAATCTGTAGCCACGATAATCCACTTATTGCCAGCTGACGATAGAGGAAAAGGGCCAAGAAAGTCCATACCAATTTGGTCGAAAGGTACTAGCGGTGGGGGAATAGGCTGCAGGAAACCCGCTGGCTTCAATGGTGGTGTCTTGCGTCGCTGGCACTCGCGGCAACCTCTAACGTATCGATGAACGCTGGCGGCAAGTTTGGGCCAGTAGTAGGCCTGGCGCACTCTGGTAAGAGTGCGTGCAAAGCCCAAGTGTCCAGCGGTGGGTTCATCATGGCAAGCATGAAGGATTTCATCGCGGAGATCTGCAGGGATGACTAGAAGATAGGCTCGGTCACTGTTGCCGGCGCTTTTCTTGTAGAGGATTCCGTCGCGCGTACAGAAGGATGACAAGTTCTTAGAAAACAGTCGAGATACTGTAGAATCGAAACCCTCCAGATGATCAATCACAGTTTTGAGGTCTGGATTAGCCTGTTGCCTGGCCTTTAAATCAGAGGAACTGATAATGCCAAGAAAATGGGCGTCTTCATCCGTACTGTCATGGGCCAACTCCACGGGTGATCGAGACAGTGTGTCAGCATCTTCGTGTTTACGTCCGGATTTATAAACGATAGAATAATCAAACTCCTGCATACGAAGGCTCCACCGTGCAAGACGTCCTGATGGATCTCGAAGACTAGCTAGCCAACACAAAGCATGATGGTCCGTCACAACTTTAAATTTACGGCCGTAGAGGTAAGGTCGGAATTTCATTGTGGCCCAAACGACGGCGAGACACTCCTTTTCAGAAGTTGAATAGTTTGATTCTGCCCGAGAAAGGGTGCGGCTGGCATAAGCGATCACTTTTTCCTCGCCTTGCTGGAGCTGGATCAGAACAGCACCCAGACCGACATTGCTGGCGTCGGTGTGAATTTCGGTCGCAGCGTCCTCATCGAAGTGTGCAAGAACGGGAGGGTTGTGCAGCCGTTGGCGCAGCTCGGTGAATGCCTCCTGCTGCTCGGACGACCAGACATACGGGACGTCATCACATGTCAGGCGCGTCAAAGGTTCTGCAATCTTGGCAAAATCGGCAATGAAACGGCGATAGTACGCGCACAGGCCCAAGAAACGTCGAACTGCTTTCTTCGTGGTAGGGATGGGAAAATTGGCTACAGCGGCTGTTTTATCAGGATCAGGCCGGACACCGTCAGCGCTAACCACATGACCGAGAAATTTTAGCTGTTGATATCCAAAGTGACATTTTTCCGGTTTGAGTGTCAAATCGGCCGAGCGAAGAGCATCCAATACCGTTCGCAGCCGCTGAAGATGTTGGTCAAACGTTTCTGAAAACACGATGACGTCGTCCAAATAAACCAAACAGGTTTGCCATTTAAGACCAGCAAGTACGGTGTCCATCATTCTCTGGAACGTCGCTGGCGCTGAACAATATAATTGCAGTCACTGCATGTCAAGTAGCAATTTTCTTTGTCTAGTTCTGGCGTACAAATAACGAGCATCTAAGTTCATCAGTCATGCTCACAACCCCATTTTCTGGCAGCAGCAGGGAAGACACACACAATAAATAAAAATAAAAACCAGCCTAAACGGCACAAGTAAAACAAGACCGACCTGCGAAGGTGAAAAATTGTCAACTTAGCGCAGCTGCCAACGTGCTCCTGCCGCTGCCACAAACGAAAGGCTCGCGGTTGTGTGTCAGGTCCGCTTTATAGTCCGTGATGCAGGTGGGCGTGACTTCAGGAAGGCCTCAGGTTGGCTTCACCACGTTGATAAGGCTATCCGCTTTGCTCCTGGCTTTGTCCACGGTGGTCGGCTAATATGGCTCTGTGGTAGGATGCGGAACGCCGTCCACTGCTCTGCGCTACTCAAACACTCGAACATTGCGAAGGTGAAAAACTGTCGACTTAGCGCAGCTGCCCACGTGCTCCTGCCGCTGCCAGAAACGAAAAGCTCGAGGACTCCGTGAAGCAAGAAATGAAAATGAGGACTCCGTGGAGCATCGAATTGGGAGAGGGGAAGAGGACGCATAAGTGCCTGCAAAAATGTCCCCATTCGGGCGTTTTTTCTGGCAACATTCCTGTACAACCTCCTCTCCCCTTTCTCCGATTTTTCTACATAGTTCAGTATGAATCCGCCTCTTCAGTGCCGAAGAGGACATTAATACATGCCGGCATCCTACGCAGTGCATAGATAACATAGCCTCTTGGTAGGTGTCAGGTCTCTTTCGAAATACCGATTCTTCTGAAAAGGACAAAAGAAACTGGCAATCATCCACTTATCTGCACTTTGTAACTTACCAACTCTAGTTTCCAAGGTTGTACAAGCAGGAACTAAAAACAAACAAAAATGACTGTTGACTGAAGTTCAGCTAATTATAGCTGCATTAGCAGATATGTAATAAGATTTGATAAAACAACATTTTTTTGTTGAGCACAAGAGGTGGCAGTTTACGCTCCAGTATAGGGTGTTCTGGTCCTGGTATATCTATCGCATCAACCTTTAGAATACGGGGCCCTATAGCACCTTACGCCACCTTAAGGTGGCGGTTCCATGGTCCCCATCTTGAGAGTAGTTCAGATTCTGCCACCAGGCTACGCCAACAATCCATGACTGAGAAATTGTGTGCCCAGTGGCACAAAATCCTCGGGCCCAGTCCTCTTGACTTGTGCTGCTTGAAGGCTTCTCTTTTATTGCTGCGCAGGTTATCGAAGTGTTTCGTGGCTCCACAGGGAAGACCAACAGAAAAAAGACAGGCTTTTGTCCCCGTCCTGTCCAGCATGAGCTGCCTCATATAACTCCCATCTTCCCCCCACCCCTACTTCGAACAATACACGCCCCATCAATGTGGCAAGATCCTTCTTTCTCCTGCCTAGTTTCTGCTGTAGAGCAACGAAACCGAATGCGCCTCCCTTACGTGCGTGAGGCGGGCTGGACTGGACTGCAGTATGCTAGCTTTCCTAAACACAAAGCAGGGTGTCAACATGATTGTAGAGAGGAAATTTAGTACTAGTGAAAAGGAGAAGTGGATACCCAAAACGGAGAAGTGGCAATATCATGGAAATTATTTGTGTCTCACGCATATATTTCTGCAGGCTTCGTCAATAAAGTTTAGTTGTAGTAGGCACCTGTCTTATGTTCTTTTGATCCTCATCGTTAGCACTCTGCAATCACGTGATCATTAGGCAGCTTTAGAATAATGTGGCCCTATCGGATAGGGTAATAGCAAGGCGCAAGTGCGCATGCCCGGAGTGATTACAGCACCCCGCCGGTTTTTTCAGTTTCAGGGTCACACCTTTCGGGTTCGGCTCCGAAGATACATTCCTTTTTGGTTAAAACCGGTTCAACCCTACGCAAACCGGCAGCTTGAACAGTTTCAGGGATCCTGTGTTTTGTAAGTGGTCTCGTCTAAACGAGCGGTACTGGAATGAAGGCTCTATTTACCCTTTGCTTGTTTTCTTTTTTTTTTTACTTCCTGCATTGCTTCCTCAAGCTAGCCTCTTTCAGCTGCCTCATCAGCTTTTCATTCAGTTTCTTGAGCTGCACTTCACCGATTGCACAATTACTGCCTTTCTCTCCTGTTTTTTCCCCTATGACCTAGTCGCAGGTTTCTTCGGTCTCCTTGACCTTATCCCTTTCCCTGAGTTTCAAATTTTATGTTCCGACCTCCCTCGTCACTGCACAACACGTAGACCAGGTTACTCATTAGTTACGTTTTCTCTCATAGTGCACTTCTAGCTTTCAGGGCCACCTTTCTATACTGTCTTAGATATTCACATCAATGATCGTGGATAAGGCGATAAAACGCATTCCTTTTTTTTTGACAACATAGTTGTATGGGCCAAAACGATAGGACGCCAAATAGAGGTTGTGAATTAATACTCCTACCAATACTACCACTCAGTTCCTTGCCCCACCTACTATTCACATCTGAAGATAGCAGCTTCACTCCTGGCATAGTTTAGATTGCCAAGGGAAATAAAACAAGCAGACGTGGCTAGCGACAAAAAAATCGGCTGTGATTTAGCTCTGGCTAAACCGGGTTGAATTGCGTCAGCAATACTTCAATGGCTGCGCTTATGGTTCAGCACGTAGTGTACCTCTTGGTGTAGCTTGATATGTTTAGCTATAAGTAAAGACATGGCCGGTACGGCTTAATAAGACAATCGCCGACATGATTTCAATGTATGTCGACGAGGACCATCGCAACTGGGATGCAATACTTCCCTATGTCACCTTCGCACATAAAACTGCGCCACAAGATACGACACACTTCACTCCGTTTTGTTTAGTCCATGGCCGCGAAGCAACGACTATGCTTGAAGCAATGCTACTTCCTGATCGTGTTAATCCCGCAGTCATGGGTGCTAATGAATCCGTTCTGCATGCCGAGGCCGCTTGCCAACTTGCTCGAATCCGTCGCTAGCAAGAACAAGATGCTCACCAGTATAATCAACGCCACAGAAATGCGAGTTACGAGCCTGGAGAACGAGTTTGGGTGTGGAGCCCAATCTGTATGAGAGGACGGTCTGAAAAGCTGCTTCTTCGATACTTTGGCCCTTATAAAGTCGTTCGCTAACTCAGTGAAGGGAACTATGAAGTTCTTCCTCAGGGAACTACAGTTCCTCTCGACGACGGCCAACATCCGAAGTGGTGCACGTTGCACGAATGAAGCCCTACCACGCCCGTTAGCCGCTCGTTCGCCCCAGCCATTCGACACTACCGATGTTCCTTGTTGCTCTGATCACCCAAAGGTTAGCGCCGAGGACGGCGTCTTTCAAAGAGGGGGAGTAATGCCGCATTTCTAATCACTCTTGTGCCGTCATGCGGCCAGACTGGATTACCGACGTTTTAGCTGGCCTTAACCATGCTAGGGAGTCCGGTGTACTTCGTCTTCCTCGCTCGAGCTCTCGCCAGCCTTGCCGCGTCCCAGTGCCGCGTCACTGTTATTAAACCTACTTTTTTAACCTACGTTGGCCGCTTTGGCTGTTTCACGGTGACAATATGTATATTTTCACCTTGATCTCACACATCTTGTTGATCTGCCTTTACTGGGCCTCGGGCATCTCTGAAGCTATCGTTGTAGCTTTTCGCCCGAGGCCCATTTCCTGTATATTACTGGAAATAAAATTTTATTTAAATTTTCAAAATGGTAGAAGCTGCCTGTTGTGTTAGGTAAAGCTTGTGAATAACTCAGCATCAGGTAGATTATATCAGCTCTATGATTGCTGCCACTTTATCTGCACAAAATTATGGTGATGATTTTTACTGTTAGTAAGTATATTCATGTGATAAGTTGTCCCATAGTGGCCTTCCATAAGATTGATTTCTCAGCTTTATTACAGATTTTGCAGACTGGTATGTTTGATGTTTCGAGGCTGTTTCATTTCGCCTTCGTTTTCGTTTCTCTCTGTTGCGAAACTGCTGGTAGTTATTGACACTCTGTAAGCTATTTCAACAGTATTAATAGTGCTGTTGATAGTAGCCCAATTGATAATCTTTCTACTCTTTCAGCTGTCAGTTTACATTTCTTATAAAAGGAAAAAAGACGCCTTTTAAACTGGATTTTTTTTCGTGCGTGTCGCATCATGTGAAACAGCCTTCAGTCGTGTGTATCTTCGGTGATGGTCTGCCACGTGTCAGCACGGTACGTTTGCAAGCCATGCGCATGAAGGAGCAAGAGGGGAACCCGTGGGAACGGGAGAGGGGAAGACCACGATAGAGCGAAGCGCAAGGGTGTGCTTCTGTAGGTGTGCCCATTCTTCTGCCGAGCTATCTCTCCCTGTCTTTCCCGGCGTTCGTTTCCAGCAGGACGCGCTACGCATGTGCCAAGCCAGCTAAGCCTGTGGCAGACAGAACGTCGGACACTTTCTCCAGCGTGTGCTGCGAACAGTCTGCGCACGGCAGAAGCGGCAGGTTTTTTTTTGCGAGTCTTTTATTCTTGTCCTACAGCTTGACTTGCAGTGTAGAGTAAACTATGGCGGTTGCAGACATTAAGAGGGGCATATCTATTTTTTTTTGCGAGTCGTCCATCCTCGCATCTATGAATCAACGAAAGCACGCGGTCAGCTGGGATCACGACACTGGCTTTTAGCATCGCTCGCTTCAAACGGCATTTGCAGCTATCATGCTTTCCAATGATTTTACTGCAGTTGACTACCCCTCCCCCCTCCCCAGCACGGGGTGATAAATTGAACCAGGCCTCTGCAATCAAGCCATCACGGGCACTCTGCCAAGTTCGCTCACCGCTGGAGCTATCAAAAGATAAACATGCTGGGACGTCACTGCGCAGCACCTTGATACGCTGCCAATAAATGAGCTATGGATGCGACGGCCAAAACAGAGGAACACACCATCGACCTGCATGCGAAAACGCTTGCGATTTCTGCTGCGGCGACGCAAAAATCTTGTTTTGAGCTGTCGCAGCGATGAGAGGGGCGCAGTTCCAACAAGTTGGAAATTTTTCGCTCTGTAGCTGCCGCTCGTCTAATGCTTGTTTTTTTTTAATTCTAGGGGGCAAGAGTGGAAGGTGGGTTTATTTTGTGAGTGGGTTTATTACGCAACAAATATGAGACCATTTTTCATGATCATAAGCGGCATCTCAAGCCGGTTTTTGTATATCATATTATCGATATATCAAACTATTTTGCGATCCCCTTCGAGTTCGATTATCCGGGTTTGACTCTACTGTCCTTGGCGCTTGGTGCTTTGTTTGTTCCATGCACTTTATATCTCACATTGTGTCATTTTTAGCTGGTTCACCTGTTTTTCAGTGGAGGCCCTTTGAGAGATGGCTGTCTTGTTTAGCAATTTTATGCAACACAGGCCTTAAAGGCATGCTTTGCTTTTGCCACAGGCATGTACCAAGCTTCGATCCAAGTCTGCACAGAAATCCAGTAGCTTGAAGCAGCCCATGCGATTAGAAACAGTGACTTGTAAAGCGAACAGTAATCCTGTTGCTACTTCACTGTCCATGATAAGTACTACACAGGAAGCATCAGTGCTTCAGCCAGCTGTTGCACCATTTTCTGGGCCTTCGTCTTCTGCACCAATGACACTCAGTGTGGCCAGCAGTGCCTTTCCCAAGAGCTCAACCAACACCAGCTGTGTGCCTGTACACTTTGTGCCAGACAGTGATTCTGCACACCAGCAGTGACATCTGTTCGCATCAAACCCAGTGGCATCCACAGCAGGGAGAGAAGCACCCCGAGTACGCCCGAATAAGTATTGTACCATCCGCGTGGTGCAGAAGCAGGGTTCCATCAGCAAAGAAACATTGAAGTCTGTTGTCAACCAGCTGGTTCAGAATTACCCCAAAGAACTGAAGAGGATTACCAGTGACACGGCCGCTCGATGGAAGCGCACTGGGTGCGGCTTGCTGCATCGCGCCACCGTAAATGGGCAAGCGCGTCCTTGGGGAGTTTACAGTTGCGCCCGCTATTTCTGCTGAGAGCGCCACTGTTCGGGGACACGTCGCCGCTGGGGTCGCCGGCTCTGAGCGCGCGGTTTGCTTCCTTTCTGGACGCGTTCGCCTCGCGTCTGCGTGGTAAACGCAAACATTTTTGTGTGTGCATGTGCAAGCACGTTAAAGATGAAATGGGATGCGTTTGTTTTTTAAGGCGAAAGCCATTCTAGGCTCATGGAGCGAAAATCTGTGCGCAGAAGCTGTGCCTCTATGTGCGTCACATCTGTGCATCGGTGTACCAGACACAAAAGCGGACATACAAGGAGGGAGATTAAGGATGAAAAGGAGTGATGGTGATAGGTAATCAATAAAAGTTATAAATAGACACTGATATAGGTAATGACTAATTCTAATGACTAACAATGGTTGATAATGAATAAATGATTTATAATGACCAGTATATCAAACTATGACATGTAATGACCACAATTGATTAGAAATGAGTAAAATGGCTCAGCGATGTGTGGTTATGACTATAATAGCATGACTCATCATTACTGCTAATGACTACGAAATGATGAATATGCGAAACGATGACATGTAATGACCACTGCTGATTCTAAATGAGTAACCTGCTTAGTTATGAGTTGTAAGGGCTGCAATGACTACTCAGGCAGACTCATCATGACTGGGAAGTGACCAATACATCAAACGACGACTTGAAATGACGAACTGTGGCAAACGATGAGAGGCAAATAATAGGAGAAGGGTAGGCTTTCGCCGTCCTCCGCTTAAGATACGTCTAAGAGATCCTCTAATTTTATCTGCTGAGCACGCTTCAGGGAAAGGAAGCAGGGAGGAGGGGAAATGCACTCGCTTTCTCTGAAATGAAAGCGGCGCTGAGGTTAACAAGTCCAGACACTGAAGCATAATGCCCTATCAGCTGTCATTGAATTTGCTACAAGGGACAGCAGATTGGACTTGTTGGTGATTAATTATAGGTTAACAGTGCAAACAATGTGACGGGAACACAGGAGAAGACGGCACAACCGCGCTAGTTGTGTCGTCCTCTCTTCCTGTGATTCCGTCACGTTGTTTAACCTATTTAGTTATAAGGGAGCTGGCCAGTGAACTAGGATTTTTAACGATGTGTTGTGAAGCAGATGAACCCGATGAGGTAGCACCAGAAGCCTTTCTCGCAGATTACATTACGAGGACATGTCAGAAAAAGGTACGAAGGTTTTTTTTTATACAAGTATACAATTTGTTCTAAAGTTTGCCGCGCTAGTCTGAGCGGCCTTGCAAGCAAAGGAGCCTGTGCATACGACATTTGTTTATACTCTTGAGACTGTTTGAGTCAATGCGATAAACTGAAAAGCCACGTTCAACAGAAAATCTGGCGCCCGGTCTGTCGGCGGAAAGTCGGAACAATACCTCTCTGGTAAGAGGCACATTAGTTGATTATATGGACAGAACCCTTTCGCGCAATGAAAACACATGACATGTTTAATGTGGCAGGAACTGCCAAACCAGAGAGAGTTAATAAGATTAAAGGGTGAAATGGGAATTATTGAAAATGGGACCCTTAGATCCCAAGTCAGGCACACTATACTCCCATAGGGCACGTTCGTGCGGCTTCGGTAAAGAGGGGCTTTATATAGCTATGTGTAGGGTACTATTTTATATAATGCGGTGGCATAAGGCTGCATTCTAATGACATGCGACAGGGGGCAACAATTACGGGATATGGTGAATAAGCAGGTAGCAAAGTGCGAGTACTCTAACGAGGCTCTGCAAGGAGACTTAAGAACCCCAAGTTTTGTTTATCACTATCAGATCGTTGCTTAATTTATTCGATATTTGGTAACAGTTTTGAGGCGACATGTCAGTCGTGCAAGAGCCTGTTGCAGAAAATATCAGTCAACTGAACCAGTTGCAGGTAAATGAAAACCAAGGACAAAGGAGGCTTTATTTACCCCGCAAAAGGAAGCAATCAAGCTTTGTCAGCTTATGAGCACCTTCATTAACAGGATGATGAAGTCCGAAGAGGTCCGGCGAAGTAGCAAGCTATGTAAACTTTTGATTTCATCATTGTTTTCTCACTGTACACAGTACCTGCAGCTAATCTATGAAAACAATGATCGTGCCCATGCTGAGGCGCTATGCAGGATATCGTTAAGTTGCTGCACCCACTGATAGTGAACTGTGCTGGAAATGTCAACTTAAAAGTGGAGCGACGTTTGTGGCTACGGCATAAACTTCTCTCAAGAAAGGTTTTCCATCTGCGATGGGTGTTTTTCTTCCTTCTTTGTGTGGCCATTTATTTAGCACACTCGGCTGCTCGCTGAATCTCAGCTGCAGTTGCGCTCTCAAGCGTGAACATTCTTGTGATCGCAGCTAAGAGTTTCACAGCAGGAACACTGGATGCGCGTTCTTCCATTGAAAATTGCAAACCAGTGAAATTGTATTGGTTTGCGAGCAGCCAATAAAAATAGTAATAACAACTTGCGGCGCATATACGTAGCACCTTGAGGCAGACCGGCTCTATGAAGCGCGCTTAGTTTGTCCGGTCATGCAAAAGGCGGGAAGCCGACGGATAGCGTTCCTTTGTACAAAGTTTAAGGTCTCCAACTGTGTTGAAGATCCCAGGTTATCATCTAGATTTAACCTGATAAAAATCTTCATATTTCGACCGTAACATTTGTCAGAATGAGATAAAGGTTGGTTACATGTCGCATTTTCACAGAGGTTGCTTTTAGTAGGACGTTTTTTTATTGGATAGTGCTGGCAGCTTAGAACAGGTTGATATCAATTTGTGTATAAAAGCTGTATGCATGAATGAGTAAATGGTATGAAAATGACACACGGAATTAGCGACATAGTTAATTAAGTGCTTATGCATTAGGCTACCATGGCAGCTGAACAGCTTCGAATTGTTCATAGCCGGGTGACATTTTCATGTGACAACTTGATCCAAATGCAACATCACGGTAATGCTAGCTCTTCAATCGAGTGGCCTTGAACCACCGTCACATTAGGTTTTTCAGGGTACACTACAGTATATATCCTTGCCGAGCAAGCGCTAAGTGCTGACATGGTCACACTAGACATGACGGTATATACTAATTCGTGTTGCCTAATTGTGTGAAGTGGAGCTCTTATATCCTTAAAATAAAAGGCTCCTACCACGCTGACGCCCCCCCAAAGCGCAGCCAGGTGAGGCTCTCCACGCGCGGCTGTCCCCGAACGACGCCTCCGCGGCGGTCGCGACGGGAAGTAGGCGCCTCCCGCCGGTTTCGGGCGACGTAGTAGGCCACACTTAGTGCGCTTCCATTGAGCGGCCGTGCCAGTGGTGGGCAGAATGTCATATTAAAGTTGCAGCCTGCACAGCAGCAGCAGCAGCACCACTCACTGCTGAAGCCAGCAGCTGCAGGTGGTGCGCCTCTTCTGCAGGGCATGGTCCCAACTGTGATTGGGGCAAGCAGTGCCACTGGGTCGCAGCACCATACAAGTGTGCAACCACTCAAAAGGAGCGTTCAATTTGTGCCAAAGATAGAACCACGATCAGCCAAAAAGCTGCCTCGGCAATTTCCTGCAAGTGCAACACCAGCAGCAGTGGGAGGTGGTGACAACGCGGCCGTAGTGATATCACCGGACGCTACACTGGCAGTTTCTAGTGCCACAAATCTTGGAAGAGGATTCCAGCTCACGGCTACAAATTCAGCTGAAACGGTTCCTCAAACTGCGGCAAAAGTGGAACCAGACAAAAAGACGGTGACTTCTGTTGAGGAGACTGCAATCATTCATGTGATGGTCGAGGTGAGTCTGCATTGGTGTCACTCTTGTGTGAGTGTTTCTTCTTAATGCACACTTCTTACCATGGGCTGCCTTTCAGAACTCAGGTTTTTCGTTATTTATTGACGGTTGTATGATCAGCACAAATGGCTGACTAGAGGTGTACGAGTATCAATAGGCGTGAGGCAACTGCAGATGACAAAAATTAGTTGCAGAAATATCAGTGCAGGTAGTTCAAAGTAACAAGAAATCACATTTCTGCAAAACATTGATGTAAAAATATCATAAGCAGAACTGATTTTCCCTTAAATTTTTTAATGGGCATTAAATAGGGAAGCAGTAGCAATAAAAATTTGTAGCCACATACTGTAAAAGCTTGTTAATATGAACCTCAATTATTTGAACTTACTATTTGGTCCAGCCAAGCTCCACATAAGTCTATGAATAAAAAAGCGCGTTAATTCAGACAGTAGTCTGTTCACCACAGATAATTCAAAGTATGCACTGCCGTATCTGCTGTATGGCCGTTAGCATGGAATGCAAACAAACATATTTTGTTAACTTTGTTGAAGGGAAACTGGATATTTGTTGGAGACTACAGGTTGTGTCCCAAGACTTTATGTATTGAAGCAGTGCAAGCATTCCCCCTCTCTTTTTCCTTTTTCAGGAAGAAACTCATGTTGGTAGTGCATCAAGTTCTCTGTATGGAGGCTCCTGCCAGTTAGGAGCAACGTAGCAGCGCTGCCTCAACCGTCTACCACTCCGATGTGGCTAAGGACTGGTGGCCATCTAACGTGTTCGTGATGGGCCAGACAGCATCAGTGCTAATACAGTGGTGCCAACTCACCATATTTTGGACTTTTGCTCGAGTATGCAGAATTGCCTTGATATGGTCACATTGCTGACTACAATCTTCAAGTGGCTTCCAATGACAACTTTGTGTGAGTAAGTACAGTTGCTCATTTTTCAGACAGTGTAGTGCAATGCTCATTCAAAGAACAGGTCAGGGTAGAGTTTTTCTTTATTTAAATGGCAGAGACGACTTTCTGCTAATATGGTGATTATGAACCATACATGTCGCTATTTCATCGAGCACTCATTATTAACAAGGGAAATATTAGACATTATTTTATTTCTCGTTTTTGGTGGAAATACGTTCATTAGTCCTGCAATTTTTGCCCTTGAACTCTTGCTTATAAGCTAATTCGCAGTTACAATGTCTCTAAAATCACAATTTTGGACCTATTGAAAAAAGGTTTAGGGTATGCAAATATTGATAATTCTTATTATGAATGGAGTACAGTCAAACCCAGATATATCAAACTGGAGGGGGATGATGAAGTGGTTGATCATTCGAAATGCAAAAATTGGCTTTACACTTGTTGCGATGTAGAAAACTTTTTTTACTCGCATAATGAATCCTATCCCCTTTTTGCCACTGAGATATGAAAAAATGGTCATTAGCATGACCTATTTGGCACCATAATTGTCACAGTCCATAGCAAATTTCGCCATCCCACCGGGTCGAAGAAGGCAGTTGAAGGGGCGAAGAGGTGCAAGAGAAGGGTGATGGAGAGCTGCAATGTGATATATGTTCGTTTGTAGACCGGTCAGGAGAAGTCGACGGAGAATAGGGGTGACAGAGCTCATTGTCGTCATAAGACTGGCGAAGAGGATACTGGTACCCATTGTCATGTCGGAGGTAGCCGCAGCTTGCACACTCATCTCACATGCGTCGGTGACAGACATGTGTAACATGGCCGTGGATGTCGCAATAAAAACATACTGAGCAAGGTGGGAGCGGTTGCCAAGCGCCATACAATGGTGGTCTCGAGGACAGGCGGCGACTCTGTGTTGGACAGGTGCAGGGTGGACAGGACAAATAGCAGCGGTAGCAGGTAGCGCAGCAACTTCAGCGTACGTTGGGACGTAAGACGGGGCTGGTGTTTCTGAAGCCATGGGACGAGTAAAGGAAGTAGGCACGTACTTGATGTCACGTAACCCAGGAGAAGGCACAGGTGGACGAGAAGAAACAGGAGCTGAAGAAAGGTCACTCTGTAGCTGCTCACGAATAATAGAGCGGATCATTGTGCGCAGATCGGCCTAGGGAGTGTGGCTTGGATTCCAGGTATTGTTGAGCTGCTGCGACTTTAGATGGTCAAGCCGCTGGCAAGTGGCGCAAACGTCGGCTATCAAAGAGGGATTCTGGGCTTCTAGTGCAGCAAAGGCAAAAGAGCCGAAGAGCCCGGAAGCTGAACGCAGGTGTCCAGTTTCTTTTGGAAAGCTGTTTGACCAGTACCAACAGTGCCAAAGATCTGTCAGATCTGGGAGGGGAAGTGGGTCCAGTCAGTAATGCGTTCTCATGGTTGAGGAGCCATGTTTTTGCCACATCACTTAGATAAAGGCGACATTGATCAGCTTCATAGAAGTGTCCCAGCGATTAAAAGCGCAGTCGATCACACTGTTGTAGCCAGTCATCCACGTCATCACCTCGGAGACCGGCGAAGATAGGAGGGAGGCTCAGCCAAAGAGCTGAGGAATGGCAGTGGACGTCGGGTTCACAGAAGAAGCATGGGCACCTGGCGAATGCACGTCTGTAGCCGCAGGCATCGGAACGGTAATTACAGGAGTGATGTGAGTTAGCTTGCGTCATGAAGGTGGATGTGCCGCCAACAATACGACCAGAACGGAGCTCCAGGAGGTGCCGCATAGAGAACGCCGGGAATCCTGCCTCCACCACTTGTGAGGCAGGAGGAAGCACCAGCAGGTTCACTTTTCAGTTGCCAGCCCAGTCGAAGCAGCAGCTACAAACCAGCAGCGTTTCATTCACACTTTGTCTTCTCTCTGATGAGATGACCGATCACGGTGAATATGTATAGAGGAAGACGACATGCACGCACAGTGCCTACAATATATGTTGTGAGGGCTGAAAGTGAAGGTACAGATCGTGAAACTTTACTGCTTTGCAATATAGCCTGCCACTGATCTGAGAATTTTTGCTTCTTAATCGTATGTTTGGCATAAACACTGCATAGTACTGTAACGCTCGCTTTGGTTCATCTCTAAGCTTTGCAAGAAAATTTTCTAAGCTTTATTATTGCCTTACATTGCAGTTTTGTTTCATTATCTGTCTTTGCATAGATATTGGTGACATGTAAGGAGTTGCCTCTTCACCCGTGTAGGGTATCTTCATCGCAAAGTCATTGGAAGAGGGGACTGCTTCCTCTCTCTACGTTTCCATTAAGCTCAACCCTGCTCTAGCTGCCTCTCTGTGCACTTATTCCTGACTCCTGCTTGAGGGCAAGTGAGAGAAGTCCACAGCTTGGCGTTGAACAAGTGCTTCAAAAAAAGTAGACGGTCCTAAGTGTGCCCTGCATATACACCAATCCCTAACAATATGAAATAGTGAAATTCGCTGGCAGGAGTGCATTGTTTACATGGCTGAAATGGTGGGACTTCCAAAGGCAGCATCTACGACTGCATTCAGTAGCTATGTGAGGAGTTCATGGTGAAGCTAGCACAATAAATGAGGACTGAGGTGGATACAAGAGGTGGAATGAATGATGGTGTTGCCCATGCACCCCAAAGCCACGAATGTTATCATACATTGACATCATTGCTACCTTGCTGTATAAACAATTTCACTCTGCCCTTTGCTTGAATGTTTGGCAAGTTTTTATCGTATCTCGGTTATTCCTAATACTAACCTTTCATGGCAGCATCATTTTGACTTTTGGAATGGTTCATGCAGTTTTTCATTCTTCTTTTATGCCGCTGGTTTCTCAATGCAACTCGGGAGCCACGCAGTAGAGGCCAATGATGTAAATGGGTTCTGATATAATTGCCTAGCACAAAGTTGTGGGTCATTGGAAGGTGCATTGATGACATGTCATTGACTGTGACATCATGACTATCATTATTTTAAACATACATTTCTGATGACCTCTTAGGACAAACTGCTTACTGTACTTTTGCTCTAAAGGTTGCTGTGGTACTGTTTGAGCTGTTCTGCCTAGCCCTTCATTTTCCTTTTTTCAAAAATGCATGCATATCAAAATTAGTATGCTTACAGGTAAGCCCTTTTCGTACTTTTTTTATTTTCAGATCAGCCTGGGTCAGCCACACATGGAGAACACTGTTCCATGCCTGCCTTGGTGAGTTTCTGCATGCTTACCACCTGATGCAGTTCAATGGCTGTTCAAGGAACCCTTATAGAGCTAAGAGGAATTTTCAACATTTTAGATTAGTAGGTTTACTCGGCACCTGTGTATACCCCTGTCAAGCGCGCAGAGTAAAGTGCACTTATGGCAAGTGTAACTTTCGAAAAGTGCACTCTACCACTGAGCGCGCTTGCCAAAGTGTGCACTCAGGTCGGAGTGCATTCGCAAAACAGACTTTGAGGGCTGAGTGTGTCGGTTCGCCAGCAGAAAGTTCTTCGTCAAAAATGTATTATGTGATAAGATATGTATAAAAGTTAATTTTACATATTTTGTACATATGCTTATTTGAGGAATTGATTTATAATAGCGACTGGCAAGATATCACATAACAAAAACATGATGTAACCATGTACGCAACTTTCAAATTAAGCGTGGTACGCCAGTGCGGCGACGCCACTTTTAGTTAGGGGGCGGGGGGGATTATTCATCATGCTTGTTGATGTGGGGTCTCCGAATCATAACCCGGTGGCAATTTTTAAGCATTTTTGTGTCTTTTACTACTCCAAAAAGCAATTCTCTGAACTTCACGTTTGGAGTTTCCAATTTCTTTTTTGAAATGCTTTTCAGTTGCCGGTTTCGTACCAACGAGTGCTAATGCGAGTGTACTCTGCTTTCCTGTTCTGCACTGCATAGCGTAAAGTGTCTTTCGAGCTGCGAAGTCCACTCTTCGTAAGTGCACTTTAACTTGCGCAATTGACTGGGGTATAAATCTGATGCTGGCTTCGTTCTGCAATGCAAGGATTGAGTGATAGTCTTCTGATGTCCCCTAAAAATGGTAACTAGAGCTTTCTCAAGGTCCGTTCACACTTGTGACTGACTGAGGTCACGGGATAGTTTTGGTCGACTGTCGCAAATGGTCACATTGGTCGAAAAGCGACAGTTGCAGGTCGTTTGACCACTGCTCGATTTTTCAGCTCTGCGACTGGGGGTCGCAAACCGAAAAGCTAATCAGCAGTTCAGCTGAAGGGAACGAAAGTTAGTTTTGCTCTATGTGGTGAACAGTCAAGGTAGACAAGATGAGGAAAGGGACCGTATTTGCAAGTGTGAACAGCGGTGAAGCTGCGCGGCTCTCTGGTCACATGTGACAGCCGGTCGCATGCCCTTTGTGATTTGCAAGTGTGAAAAGTCCTTTAGGGAGCAGTATGATGACACGAAAGGATGGAGCTGTGGCAAGCATTCAGATAGAAAAATGTCATGCCATCTGAGATTTCTTCCATGAAGGCTGTGCGACATTCTACATCAAGTAAAAACTTTATTCAGATAGTATGGTACATTTCCCCAAAGGGCTGGCCTGACAAGTGTCAGCTTCCTGTCCCTCGCCCATTTTGTTTGGCACTGCACTCGCTATCTCAGCATCCACAATAAAAGCAGGATATAGAATTAATGCACAAATTCAATGAAAAATCCCATTATCACAGGACAGCGATTACGTGACCGGAATTATGCACACAAAAAATGAACAAGATGATAAGAATAGAACAGTAAATCATACAGCAGACCTCCAACTACGCTTCTTGGAGCAACAATAAATGTACCAATATACTCTTTCTAAACTTTTGCAGCGAAATCTTTCCTTGAGCATACTGAACATATGCCACAATTATTATTCAAGAAATTAGGAATCTGACATGTCAGTTTCTGTGTGGCATAGTTTGTATGCAGCTTTTCCTTTTGCAGTCTTCATGCCTCTTATTGTACTTACATTCCTTCCGTTCAGTTTATTGCCTTAAATGTCCCCCATAAGAGGGCATTACATAAGGGGTGGTAATTTATACAAAATGCAAATATCTCATGATAAAAAATAATTGAAAAAATGGTCAGTTAAAGGTGCTAAAATTGTCGATAGGCATGTGGTAGCAGTGATGTCATGGAGTAGGCCATTTCAATCTTTACCAGTCCAGAAGAAAAAGAACGCAGTGAAGATTGTAGTGCGGGCGGATGGGTGCATAACTGTCGTGAATGGCTGGTGCAATGGGACATCAAAGCTGCTGCTGTGATGTATGGCACTTGATGAAGGGAAGAAAAGAGGAATTTGTGATGCAAGGACAGGATGACGATGCGCTGTCAACTAGACAGCGTTGATAAGCCAGATTTCAGTTTTAAAGATGAATGCTGACGTCATTATGACTAAATTTGCAGTGGAGAATTGCGCCATATGACGCAATTCTCCACTGGAAAAAAAATCTGCATGTTGATGGAATTGCATAAACAGGTTTGGGGTGCGACCTGATGCCGGTGAACACCTCTTCGGCAACGCACCCCCTCATCAGAACAGGACTTGGCCATCCTGGTGCAGTAATTGGTCCCAACCTCTCATGATAAGCTCCATGAAACCCCGGCCCCTAGTCACCAGCGGCTGCGCAACAACTGACCACGGCGGCGGTCACACCTGCGATGCAGCGGGGGGTGCTAAGAATCTCTGGCTCCACTGGACAGGCCGCTATTGGAAACTGACCCTGGCAACGTTTAACGCTAGAACCCTAGCTAGTGAAGCTAGTTCAGCAGTGCTGTTAGAAGAATTAGAGGGTACGAAATGGGATGTCATAGGGCTTAGTGAGGTTAGGAGGCCGAATGAGGCATATACTGTACTGAAGGATGGGCATGTACTGTGCTATCGAGGTTTACCGGAGAGGCGAAAACTAGGAGTAGGTTTCCTTGTCAATAAGTATATAGTGGGCAATATTGATGAATTCTATAGTATAAATGAAGCCCTGTATACATGAACTTGACAGCACCGGGTCGGGTAAGCGTCGAGTAAGCGAGGTCACCATTACTCGACCCGATAGATGTCTACAAGAACTCGCTTTCTAACGAGTAAGTATCGCAGCGGAGCGTAGCGTCGAGATTTGAAGTTATTGTGCAAGTTTCTTACTCGTATTTGATTCCGTTGCCTTTTACTATTGAGAGCTTCAATTATTCTTTTTTATCGTTGATGAGGGCTAAAAAGCATTCAACTTCGCTGACGCTCCTCGCCGCTCTGGTTGCTTTTTAATCCCAGAGTTCGCCATAACTCGACTCGCTGACTCGACAGCGTCTACATGCTTTTAGACAGGCGGGTCAAGCGAGTTAACCTATCCCCTGCAAGCGAGTTAACGCGACCCGCTCCGCGGCTATTTTACTCGACCCGACTGGGTATACGTGAACCCGACAACTGGTTTTTTACTCGACAGGCTTACTCGACCCGACTCTGTCGAGTCCATGTATACAGGGCTTGAGAGGGTGGCAGGCATCGTAATTAGGCTTAATAAGCGCTATATACTGAAGGTTGTACAGCACCTACATGTAGTTATGATGGCCAGGCACTTGAAGGCTTCCACGAAGATGTAGAATTGGCAATGCGAAAAGTAGACGCAGTATACTGTACAAATGGGCGACTTCAGTACCAAGGTAGGGAAAAAGCAGGCAGGAGATCGGGTAGTAGGTGACTATGACATTGGTTCTAGGAATAGCAGGGGGGAGTTACTAGTTGTTTGCAGAGCGCAGTAACTTGAGAATCATGAATACCTTCTTCAGCAAATGGAAGAACCGGAAATGGACATGGAAAAGTCCTAACGGGGAGACTAAAAATGAAACTGACTTCATACTGTGTTCAACCCCACCATTATACAAGATGTAGAGGTAATCGGAAAAGTGCGATGCAGTGACCACAGGATGGTGAGGTCCTGAATTAGCCTAAATCTGAAGAAGGAACACAACAGATTAGTAAGAAAGAAACCCATCAAATAATTAGCAGTGAGGGGGAGGGCAGAAGAGTTCAGGATCTCGCTACAGAACAGATATTGAGCTCTAACTGAGGATGGCGACATTACCCTAGAAGCAATGAACAATAATTTCAGATATCATTATTGAGTGCGCTGTAGAAGTAGGCGGTAGGCTAGTTAGAGAGGGTACCGGTAAGCTGTCTAAGGAGACGAAAGATTTGATTAAAAAACATCAGAGTATGAAAGCTTCCAATGTAACAGACTAGATAGAATTGGCTGAGATATCAAAGCTATTCAATAAGCGCAAGGTGGCCAATATAAGAAAGTATAACATGGAGAAAATTGAGCATACTGTAAAGAATGGAGGAAGCCTTAAAGCGGTAAAGAAATTGGGCATAGGCAAATATCAGATGTATGCGATAAGGGACAAGGCGGGCAACGTCATCATGAATATGGACAAGATAGTCAAAGTAGCCGAGGAGTTCTATACAGATCTCTACAGTAGCCAAAGTAGTCAGGACCGTAATGAGATTGGCGGTAGGGAAAAACAGTCAGACGTTCCACCAGTGACGAAGGACGAGGTCAAGAAAGCAATAGAAACTATGAAGAGGGGGAAATCAGCTGGAGAGGATCATATAACTACAGATTTGTTAAAAGACGGAGGGGGATATCGTGCTAGAAAAGCTGGCCATCCTGTATACGCAGTGCCTGGTGTCATCGACGGTACCGGAACCATGGAAGAATGCAAACATTATCCTCATTCGTATAAGGTATTTACTAAGGTTATCGCTAATAGAATCAGGACCTTAGACTACAATCAAGCAAAGGATCAAGAAGGTTTTCGGAAACGGTACTCTACTATCGATCATATCCATACCATCAACCAGGTGATAGAAAAATGCTCGGAATATAACCAGCCCTTATACATAGCATTCATTGATTACAAAAAAGCATTTGACTGAGTTGAATCTTTGGCGGTGATGCAGGCATTGCAAAATCAAGGGGTAGACGAGCCGTACGTGAACGTGCTGGAAGATATATATAGTGGCTGCACAGCAACCAAAGTGCTGCATAAAGAAATATTAAAATTCAAATAAAGAAAGGTGTTAGGCAAGGAGACACAATCTCCCCAGTACTATTCACAGCTTGCTTACAGGAAGTATTCAGAGACTTGGAATGGGAGCAGTTAGGGATAAGAGTAGATGGAGAATACCTCAGTAATCTGCGATTTGCTGATGACATTGCCTTGCTAAGTGGCTAAGGGGATGAACTGCAAATAATGATTGATGACCTAGACAGGAAAAGTAGAAAGGTAGGCTTGAAAATCAATATGCAGGAGACTCAGGCAATGTTCAACAGCCTCGGGAAGGAACAGCAGTTTACATTAGGTAGCGAAATACTGGAAGTAGTAGGCGAATATGTCTACTTAGGAAAGGTAGTAACCACAGATCCGGACCATGAAAAGGAAATAACAAGAAGAATAAGGTTGGGATGGAGCGCATTTGGCAAGCACTCGCAGATTATGACTAGCAGCTTACAGGTATCGCTCAAGAGGAAAGTATACAACAGTTGCATCTTACCTGTACTCACCTATGGAGCTGAAACGTGGAAGCTAACCAAGAGGGTTCTACATAAGTTGACGACAACCCAGAGGGCTATGGAACGAAAATTGGTAGGGGTAACAATAAGAGATAGGAACCGTGCAGAGTGGGCAAGAGAAATAACTCAAATTACTGACATTCTAGTGGAAATTAAGAAGAAATGGGCATGGGCAGGACATGTAGTGCTAAGAGAGGATAACCGATGGGCGCTTAGGATAACAAACTGGATTCCAAGGGAAGGAAAGTGTAGCAGGGGGAGGCAGAAAGTTAAGTGGGCGGATGAGGTTAACGAGTTTGCAGGGGTCAAGTGGATGCAGCTAGCACTGAACAGGGCTAATTTGAGAAATATGGGAGAGGCCTTCGCCCTGCAGTGGGCATAGTCAGGCTGATCATGATGATGATGAAAGACATGGCACACAAATAAACGACTAGTCTTCTTTGCCTTTATTAATCCCAATGAACACACTACGGCGGTACGTAAAGTAATGAGATTTGGTCTCAATCACATGCCTGTCTTTTGGTGCGGGTCTTTATAACGCAAGGTCCAAACTGTTTCCCCACTGTGTTGTACTTCTCGGTTGAAGAGGGCTTAATTGTAGCAAATACTTTGTCTTCACCGTTTCAATCAAAGCATTGTCTTTCCTTGCGCCTTTGTTGAAATCTCCAGTACACAAGACCACCTGTTTCTCAGATCGATTAAGCATGCCATTAGCTAAGACGACCACTGTAGTCTACATCCCCGCCTGGGAGGAAATGTACACTCCAGTCACCACCACTCCCGCTTCACACAGCGTAACACTGACAGTCTCTCCTTGTTAACTGGGTAAATTAGGTAGTAAGGCACTGGCTTGGACACCCTCTTTTACATACACAAAAAACACCAGCGTTCTACTTCTGATTCGATCTTTTAGCAGCAGCAATGAGATTAAAGCCTGGAATCAAAGGGGCATCGCTCTGTGGGACTCGTTTCCCTGAGGACACGCACATGTACAGACATAAACAAAGAATATTTAGCTATGTTCTATAAATGCTCATCAATTATCGAACATTCAATGTTGTCACAATGATGTAGTGGTTGTTCAAAACTTCTTTGCATTGGTCATGCAGTCACTCGATATGCTCAAATGCAGTGTAAAACTCTTTGTCTGGGTTTGATATGCGATGCAGAAATTGATGACGACCATTTTTGTTGGTGAGTTAGAGGCCATCCAAACTTTTTACCCAGCTCAAAGCAATGTATACCAATTTTTGTGGATGCGTGCCGGCATAGTCATACAAGACTGCATCAAAGGCTCCTCCCTGTGACTTATGGATTGTCGTAGCACTGGCTGGTATCAATGCAAACTGAGAACACTTAACGAACATGTGCTTGACAGTTTTCCCTCAGTTGAAATTGCATGTAGACCAGATCTATGGGTATCCAAGTGGCATGTAGCCGCTTACATCCCCGTTAGGCAGGCTTTGCTTTAGCGAGAAGGGCTAGGCGGACAGCTATGCCATACCCTACACGCCTCACTTTGAATGTAATATTCAATCTCCTGCAAGATCCCAACTATGGCCTTAACCAGGACATCAGTCAAGTCGATTTTTGGATGAGTATATATGATTTTTCAAGACAAAGAGCAACTAAACTGGGAAGGTTGCCGCTTTCAACTCGGCTGTAGTCTGAAACACACTTGACTCCAAGAGTCTCATCTCTTCTTGTGATGTATGGCCAAAGACAACATCAATGACTTTGTGTATCACTTTGTTTCGGCTTCGTCCTACCATTTGTTTTGTGTAGTGATCAACGTCCTTATCGCTGTAATATAGCCTGACTGCATCACTGCATTTTGAGCTTGCTTCTTCCTGCGGGATGAACCGAGACTGCTTCAATTGTATTTCCATGTGATTCAATTCTCGACCGTCGCTAATCTTGGTTAGCAGCGTCGAGAACACAGTGCCGCTCTGGTGGACAATCTCAGTCAAAGGGAAGTATTGCAAGTGATGCCAAGGTAATACATCTGTGTTATACACAGCTCCGGCTGATGTGGGTCTCTTGTATACCTCACTGGCCCTTACTGGTGGTAACTGCCGCATGTCACCACACAAGATCACATCAAAACCTCCGAATGGTACGCGCATCCGGCCTGATCGTATTTCTCTCAGACGCCTATCCACTTGTCTAAGATCCGATGACAGCATGCTAGCTTCATCGATTATCACACATCCAACTCCTCTGCAGAGAATGCGAAATGTGTTCAGATCAGTAGCAGAAAGACCATTTCCACCACGAGAGGAAATCATGGTGATCTTGAATGCTGAATGCACAGTTGTCCCACTGAAGCTTTACCAGTGGTAACACATGCTATGTAAGCATTTAACCAGAAAGCCCACCGTCGCCGTAGCTTATTTTACGGCTTTTGAAGTACCGATTGTACATATCTATGACAAGTCGTAGCGTAAACGTCTTGCCAATTCCAGCCGGACCCATGAAGAATATTTGGAGACGTTTGACGTCCGCGTCTGTGACACGATGCCTAACTTCTTCAATCAATATTCCTTGACGATGGTCAAAGATCCTCATTCGTGCATACCAGTCATCCAACATCATGCAATCTTCTCTTAATTGCTGAACATGCTGCAACCATGACGACGCTAGTTGCTGTATTTTCTGGTACCAAGTCACTGTTGTCAGTGGTTTCAACTAGAATTGGAATCACTTCTCTCTCTGGTTGTTGCTGTTCTTTCTCCTGATCTGCTTGAACTGGCTCAGTAGCATTTAGATCTTGGGAGTATGGAAGTTCAGCAGTGGTCACTCCACTGTTGTACTTACTCTTAAGTTCCATAATTTTCTCTCGATTATCGCCAAAGAGTCTCTGAACGCATTACCGTCAAGAATGTCAATCTCCTTCCTAAAATGTAGGTAAAGCATGACATGTTCACACTTATAGTTGACCGGATCGTCTAGTCTGTACTCCCTACACTTCAAGCAGCAGTCTTAATTCGTTTCCCTGTCTTCAAACGATTATAGTCTCACAAATTCGGCGTCTTCCATGTCAGGCGAGCGCTGTTCATACTTTTCAACCGAAGTACTATGCCAAATGATGTTGCTAGTTGAGGCAACACCTTCTTCATCCATTTGTTTAGCACTTTTTTCCTAACCTTGTTCGCTTCTCAAGCCATGTAGTATTGGGTGCGAGCGCCACCACTGGAGCGAACGGCACTAGCTTCAACCTAGGGGACCAAGTGGGATCACGTGACTCCTCCTACTGCTGTTGAAGCAGACGCTGGATTGAATTTGTGCGTTTTAGAAGCTAATAGATGCCATTATTTTTGTAGTTTTCGTTGATAAAGAGTGGCAGCTTTGCACTTTTTTAATCTTGCATAGTTACTGAAGCTGCTGAAGTTTATTTAAGCTGTTGCTACGGTCCGTTACTACTCTGTACCGGTACGTAAGAGAGGCCACCCTGCACAAGCTCCCATTACTACCCGAAACATAAGCTAGCTCACATATGCTTCCTTAATCAAGATTCGAAAGGCCAAACAAGCAAGTGATCAATCTCCTGTGTGCAGCAGACATTTCCGCGAGTACGATTTCGTCCATGGGATTGGCGCTAAACAGTTAGGTGAGCGGCAGGAAGAACAGTGAGCGCATTTTATATTGCGCATGTCACTTGTGAAGCTAACGATCACATTGCTGGAAGGATGGGAAAGATGTTGGCTTCTTCATAGAGCAGTACACTTCCAAAGAAAGGAAGGTGCGAAAGCCAGTATATCTCAAATTATTCTAAATAAGCGCGTTGACACGGAAGTTTCACTGAAGGGAACTGGATGGTTCTGCCACCCTGGGCAGCAGTATAAATGGTGAGTTGTCGCAGGCAGCGTCTCCAGTACTGTAGTAGTTTCAAATGAAAGAGTCTGTGAAGAAGCAAGAGATAGAGCATTTAATATATGTTGTGACGTGCTGATCGAGGTATGCGTAAAAAAAAATTACTTTGTGCGGGAGAAACAAATATCTGCTCTAATAAAGTGCCAGTGATGGTAGTCACTGCACAAGAATATACTGCGTGGAATGGACGTCTTCACACTTGCTTAAAATTAATTCATGTCATATCCACAGTCAAATTTGCTCTACTACTTTCAAGGGAGCAGGCGAATGGTACTGCTTCCCCCAGCGCTATGAGAAGGCGCTCAGCATCTGTCATGCTCCTGACAGTCTTTTGCTCTTGCAGAAAAAACTTATTACCTGTTCAGTGACCGCTTCCATCTGATTGGTTGGTGGCAGCTTCAGTTTTTATTGCATAACAACAGCAATGCTGCAGCCAGTGCGCTTCATCGTAGCACTAAACCTCGCCAACTTCGTCAACTCTTGATTTGGTAAAGCGCTTTCTTGCCAAATGAGTGGGTCTAATACATCCAGTTAACTTATGCAGGCATTGACCTAGGTGTATATTTAATAAATAAATGAATGTAATGCTAACGCGCAACTGAACGGCCTAGGAAAGCGTCCTACAGCAGCAGTTCAACGTGCGTTATCCGACTTAGTTCGTCACGCCGGCACTTTTGAGAGGTGGCACGGTATGTCCTCGCGCCCAATAGGTGAACACAACATTTCTGCTAGTGCTACTCATGTCAAACTTAAGCAACATCCATGCTGTTTCTTGTGCAGACATGTATATGGTATTATTCATATGTACACCCATTCATCTCAAGGCCTAATTGTATGAAAGTTCTGCAGTAGGATCTTCGATGATTTTCTCGATGGAATTGCTCAGAAAGGATTCACCACGGTTAGTTTCGTTCACATACTCTACCACGTAGGTAGCGCATGCATATACCTCCAGAATGATTTGCAAATCCATATTAGACTTCAAAACGGAGGCTATGCACGGGTTAAAGGGATTTACATTACACTGGTCCAACCCCCGCCTCAGCATTAGAATTGGACGCACAAGACCAACACGGATGATCATTTCGTATTTCGGATGACCATTTGCCAGTAATGGATACGATTTGGTACACCATCCATGAAGGCCATGTCTCGTTCTATTATTTCTTTTACCTTTTTGGTATTTTCCACATAATCCCTGTTCAAGCTCGCTATTTCGCCTTTATTCCTAAACGTCACATTCATGCAGTCACAGACTCGATGGCGAATGATTTTTACAGCATTTTGTAGAATATTCATGGGAAGTGCACCTCGTCTATCACTTCGTCTGATCTCTGAAGAAGCAATTACAAAGAGCGATGACTTCGCATTTTGGCTCACATTCCTGGAATGTCCAAGGTATGTAACTCAGGAAACAGCTCCTCAACGAGTGTTGAGGAGTTGTTTCCTTAGCAGGTTCAGCTTAGCAGGTTCTTAGCAGGTTCAGCTTGATGTCCCACGACATCGACAGTCTAGGGCGGGTCGGAGCCTTTCATGGACAGAAATTCCCAAAGTAACAAATTAGCCACTTCAGGGACAAAAATCAATCACGTGAGAATGAGAGAAGGGAAGGAACAACAGTTTACGTTAGGTAGCGAAGCACTAGAAGTTGTAGGCGAATATATCTATTTATGAAAGGCAGTAACCGCAGATCCGGACCATGAAAGGGAAATAACAAGGAGAATAAAACTGGGATGGGGCGCCTTTGGCAAGCCCTCCCAGATTATGACTAGAAGCTTACCTGTATCGCTCAAGAGGAAAGCATACAGCAGTTGCATCTTTCCTGTACTTACCTATGGGGCTGAAACCTGGAAGCTACCAAAGAGGGTTTTACTTAAGTTAAGGACAGCACAGAGGGCTATGGAAAGAAAAATGGTAGGGATAACGGACAATAGATAGGAAACCTACAAAGTGTGTGAGAGAAATAACTCGTCACTGACATTCTAATGGAAATCAAGAAGAAATTGGCATGGGCAGGACATGTAGCACGAAGAAAGGATAACCAATGGTCGCTTAGGGTAACAAACTGCATTCCAAGGGATGGAAAGCATAGCAGGGAGCCGCAGAAAGTGAGGTGGGCGGATGAGGCTAAGAAGTTCGCAGGGGTCATGTGGATGCAGTTCGCACAGGACCGGGTTAATTGGAGGAATATGGGAGAGGTCTTCACTCTGCAGTGGGTATAGTCAGGCTGAGGATGATGATGTTGATTAGAGAACGATACTTCGATCACGGAGCTGACGTTCTCAATGTGTGGCTTTAGCCTCTCAGAGTGCCAGTCATTCTGCCAAGCGATCAACTCGAACAAGTTGCTAAAGGTCATCCTTGAACACCTGGGTAGCAAGGCACAGCATCCTCGTTGATTATGGCCTGCAAGATACAGACTGTCAACAGCTGCTCGGTGTCGTTTACTACTCAGACATAGATACCCTGCCATTGATCTGCCCCCAGCTCGTCGTCCCCTTTCACCAGCTCCAAAGAACTGCTGACAAAGTTCCCCCTTCTCTTAGCCATACGTGCATTATGCTCCAAGTATACTCAATTTTGTGCGTTACCGGTGAGACAGACCCTCCTAACACTGTCATTGTTCAGTTCATCCGCTGGCCGGCATGCATTAAAGACTTAATATTGTTAGTGGAATCCCGCTGTTGTAACCTAGCTGGAATGCGTGCTGACACGCTATATGCGATGCCGTGTGCCAAAATCCCTACACCAGGAGACTAACTGTTGTAGTTTCGAGGCGGTGCGACACAATTGAAACTGAACACAAGTTAGCCTTCTGTACCGAAGCAGAACATTGCGTGTCTTCGACATTGAACTTCCAACTGTTCAGCTTTCGTCCAGCTCATCCTCGAGCTATCAAAGCCGGAACTTTGGGTGTGACCTTTGTTTACTGCGGCGGTGAGTGCATGGATGGGCACCTGGAAATCTAGTGTATTGTGCATAGGAACCAAGCCTCGATAAAGCGCCCTACTCGCTTCATCACTGGCACCCACTTGAAGTCCGCGGCAGACGCCTTTGAGAATGTCTGGGTCTCTCCAGCATTGGAGAGTCCCAGAAAGCTCAGGTAAATGAACTGATTTCTCGGTCTGTGCTCCTACTGAAAGACCACCCTTTTCATGTGCCTCTTAGTCGTGACGGGCGACTGCCTGCAGTGCAGCCCCAAGAAAGACGGGAAGGCTCAGCTCAGTGACATACCCGAACCTTGCCTGTCATATACGGAAGTTCTTACTCTTGAACAGTGTTATCGATTCACTACTGTGAGCACAGCTGCAGCTGCTGCCAGATTTTATATTGCTATTTTTTTCCTGCCCATACGTGAGGCTCCATACCGGGACTGTTTGCGGAGGTTTTTTTTACACCAAGACGGACGTCATGTACTTGAGAATTTGATGAGTCCTTTTCACTTAATAAAACAATGAGTGAACTTTTTACGTGTGAGGTTGACAATCAATAATATCCTGTTAAATTGAACGCTGTTAATACATTATTTTCACTGAGACATTTAAAAGTAGGCTAGTTATTTGTAATTATTCGATCATCTAATCATCAATCTCCAAAACACACATGATACCCGCCTTTCTCTATAACCAACCGTACAGGGAAATTTCTCATAGCTTCCTCTACAAGAAACAAACTGGTGACTTTCGGCTTGTGGCACTGATTCTCTTGTGATGCGAATAAATATTGCCTATATACCTGTACGGGAAGACGTACCTGGATGATGTGCTCAGCTACTGTCGGAGTCGAATCCCGGCTTATTCTGTTCTGAGGAGTAAGCATTATCAATATGTAATAGATGCCAGATTCAGCCCCGTTAGAGGGTACTATATGCTATAACGCGCATTTTCATCCCTTGTTCATTTAGTTTCATCTATTTGCATTGTTCCTCTATGTTGGCCTGTCATGATTATTTCTGATGCTTGGTTTTGAATTACTTATGCACCAACGAAGGGCTCTCTGTTGCAAAAGAAATCGATGACTTTGCTCCTGTTGAACTCATCACTTTGTGATATAAATAAAGTAGTGCCGATAAATCTTCTAATAAGATCTCTTCTTCAAGTATGTCACTAAATTCTTTTCAGCCACTGTCGCTTCAGAAAACTATGGTTCTTCCCTCTTCACTGAACAAAACACAGTTGCAGTTACATTCTACGAAGCATTTTATTGTGCCTTTGCAATATTGATTCTTACCATTTAGAGGGGGTTCCTGAATTAATATACTTTCTATCTAGCGCTACTGTTTACAACTGACGGCTGCTCCTTCCGTACGCCGTCGTGGCGCAAACCCTAATTAGCCCCTGCGTGCCGAGTTCGCCTCTGTTTGATGAATATGTGACAGCATCTGTCGCCCTCAGGGTGATCTGACGGATTGACGTACACACTGTCGCGGTAGATAGCAGCAGTAAGCAGTAGCATTGAACTAAATGTCTAAAAAGCTTAGGGTCATTGCGGAGAACGGCATCATATGTGAGGTAGTAGTTTATCTAAATAATCATTACCATGATCACCAGGATTATACTAACTGCAGGGCGAAGGCCTATTCCAAATTTCTCCGATTAACCGGGTTCTGTGCTATCTCGATCTACTTGACCCCTGCGAACTTCTTAACCTCATCCGCCCACCTAACTTTCTGCCGCCCCCTGCTATGCTTTCCTTCCCTTGGAACCCAGTTTGTTACCCTAAGCGACCATCGGTTATCCCCTCTTCGCACTACATGTGCTGCCCATGCCCATTTCTTCTTCTTAGTTTCCACTAGAATGTCGGTAACCTGAGTTATTTCTCTGACCCACTCTGCACGCTTCCTATCTCTTAATGTTACCCCTACCATTTTTCGTCCTTTAGCCTTCTACATTGTCCTCAACTTAAGTAGAACACTTTTCGTTAGCCTCCACATTGCAGCCCCGTAATTGAGTACAGATAAGATGCAACTGTTGTATATTTTCCTCTTCAGCGATAGCAGTAAGTTGCTTGTCATAATCTGCGAGTACTTGCCAAATGCGCTCCCTCCCAATCTTATTCTCCTTGTTATTTCCCTTTCTTTGTCCGTATCTGCGATTACTACTTATCCTAAGTAGTCATATTCACCTACTACTTGCAGTGCTTTGCTACCTAACATAAACTACTGTTCCTTTCCGAGATTGCCGAATATTACCTTGGTCTTTTGTACGTTGACTTTCGAGCCTACCTTTTTGGTTTTCCCGTCTATGTTATCAATCATTCTTTGCAGTTGATCCCCTGAGTTACTTAGCAAAGCAATTGTTGTACCCCGCACAAGTTTCGGTTTCGATTTCATACACCAGTGCTGTCATCATCAGCACTTTTCGCTCCTCTCTAGAGCTCACATTCTGTCGTAAATAGCCCTCAGCTGCTGTCTGCGCCTGTTCGTTCTCCCCATCCGGATACCGAACATTATAGAATGGCGACGAAGACTCGATCATAATTTTACGTTCCGAAAACTACTTTTGCCATCATATCGGGCGGATCCTTCCTACCACTCCCACCGTTCCTACCTACACCAGGCAAACCTGCAGTACCTTTGCAACAGTGGAAGCTGGTCTTCCTGAACTTCCTGGAAGCGGTGGGAGGCAACGAGCAGCAGCCCAAGTGTTGCAAAGCAATACTTCCAAAATCCCTCGGAATCGAAGGCCAGCGTGTGTACCACAGCCTTGAAGCAGCAAGGAACAACGCAGAACCATGGTCAAGTGCCACGTCAACTGCTGACGAAGACCCCTTCAATGCTGCGGTCGAAAAGCTGGATGATCACTTCGTAGCAAACAACAAATGACCTGGTCGAACGTCACCGGTTCCGGTAGCGCAAGCAACTACCATGTGAGAATTTTCAAGCCGACGTAAACGGTTTACGAGAACTTTCCGCTACATGCAATTTCGGAACTGGAAGCAACAGCATGGATCCGTGACCAATTACTTCAGTGGGATTACTTGCGTGGGATAGCGGCCATCGTTTAAGCGGAGGAGGGGCGGCCATTAAGGTCACTCGTCTGTATCCGCTGGAAATAGTTTCAGCACAAGTATTTTACTCAGTAGAAGCCACGGCAGTCATACAGATATTGCGAAATCGGTGTATATGAGCAGTATGGCAAAGTACTGTAAGATTTCTTAGCGGCTGCACAGCAACCTTATATCTGCGTAAAGAAAGTAAAACATTCCCAGAAAGAAAGATGTTAAGCAAGGATACACGATCTCTCCAGTAGTATTGAAAGCTTGCTCAGAGGAAATATCGAGACTTGGAATGGAAGCAGTTAGGGAAAAGTTTTGATGGGAAATACCTCTATATTCTGCGATTTGCTTATAACATTGCCTTTCTAAGTAACTAGGGGGATGAAATGCAAAATATGATTGATGTCCTGGACAGGAAAAGCAGGTAGGCTTGAAAATCAAAATGCAAGCGTCTAAGGTAATGTTCAACCACCTAGCGAAGGAACAGCCATTCACAATAGGTAGCGAAGCACTGGAAGTTGGCGAGTATGCCTACTTGAGACTGGTAATAACCGCAGATCGAGAAAATGAAAGGGAAATAATTAGGAGAATATGATTGTGACAGAGCGCATTTTCCAAGTTTTCACAAATTATCCTTAGCAGCTTACCGGTATTGCTCAACAGGAAAGTATATACACAAGAGATGTATCTTAACTGTTCTCACATATGGGGTTGATATATGAAAGCTAACGCAAAGGGTTCTACTTCAGTTGATGTCAACGTAGATATGGGTCGCTCAGGAGCAAGCCGGCTCTTTTAAGCGGCTATTTCAAAAGAGCGGGTGAGCGGCAGCTCACTAAAAATGAACGGGCGGCTATCCTTCAGTGATCCCATTCGTGGTGAACGTTTCCTTGGGAGCTGAGTCTTCTCCTCGGTGGGAATTCGGTGCCATCTATTATAGCGATGCGAAAAAGCAGTGCCCTCCCGAATGGCCTCCGAGTTCATCTCTGCGCGCGCGTGACAGAAACACGCGCGTGGGGGAGGGGTGATCTTGGAGGCCAAGCCTCCCACCCTTTCTCACAAACATCCCCTCGCCTTCGGCTGTCTTTTGAGCTGCTCCTTCAAAAGGGCGAGCGGTTCACTGTGCGGCAGCTCTTTTGGAGAGCCGTCGCTCAGTGAGCGGTAAGAAACCGTGAGCGACGGTTTTCTTGGAGGGCCACTCCTTAAGAAAGAAACCTGCTGCCAGGTAGAAAGGAACGAACGGAAGAAGCCGGGGGGCTGAGAGCAGTGGGCCTCGAGAAAAACTGCCACAAAGTTGAACAGTAGGGTTATAGGAATATACGGAAAACTAATCAGCCAAATAAAGGAAAAAAGCGGGGGGGGGGGGGGGGTCCAAAAAGCGCAATTTAGAAAAGAAAAACGACACGTGAACTCGAGCAAAACACAAAATAAAAATGTCCCCAACGTTTGCCTTCGACTCGTAGACTGTTGGCTCCTTTAAATTCTATAATAACGAGCCCCTCATTTCCCCTTCAATTGTCTGCTATATATATAATATATCGATGTAGGAAGAAGGCAACGCTGAAAAGTACTATTTCTAACGATTCGGCCGGGGGCCGCGGCCTTTGCCAGAACAATACTGTTACTTTGACAATTCTGAACAATCTCTTCTAAGATTCCGCTTTCTATATTCGTCAGCATTCCGGGCCACGTATTCGAAAATATTAATTACCATTTTACAATCTGGTATTCGGGTTTTAGGATGCATTATGATAGAGAAACCCATCAGTCATATCTTATTTGAATTTGATACTATTCCAGCAGGGCAGCGTTGGCTCTACTGCATGCTTACATTTCTGAATCTCGATCCTGAGTGGCCATCGCTTAGAAACAGCATGTATATACCACGTGAGAAAAATGAAACCACACCACATGACGATAGCTGCAAGCAATAACGAACGCGTAGCAGCTGTGCTAGAGCGCCGCAACTCAGACCTCCTTCTTCCTTCGCTACTTCCTTCTTCCTTTGCAACCATTTGTATGAAATTTTTAAGCCCGTGTGGCACAAAATGTTTGCGGTGGTGACAATCGATTCGGCTTGTCACGGTGCACAAAACATCATTTTGCGTTGTAGCCTATTCTACGCAGGGGATACGCACCGGTGACCTTTGCTCTCCCAAAACCTACCCTACGGTAACCTTTAAACGGCCATTGCGGCCGAGCCGTTTGTCGCATCATGTACCGGCTGGTGTCAAACGATTCGCCATTTTGTGGTGCTTTTTGCTTCTTTGCTCCTAATATTCATTTTGGATATAGCGATGGAGTATACCAGATATAGCGAGGTTATAAACAAAGTTGGTATCCTATATTATTGCAGAATCTAATCATTGATGGAGCTACATGCATTCCAGCAGGTAGCATAACGTGTAATCTGCCTCTAGCCGAGTATACTCGGCGTTGGTGTGTAGTCAGAACTTCCCCAGCCAGGACAAAAAAAAGTAACTGTGCTAAAAAAATCAGGAGCAGGCTGTTGAATAACTCCGCAGGGCGCAGCCTAGTGATGGCAGCAGCGGGACTGAATGATATCCGCAACAATGACACCGCACAAGTCGCGGAGGAGTTATGTCAAGGAGTTTACAATATCAGGGCGATAGAAAAGCAGGTGCAAATTTGGGTGTGCACAGTGCCGGAATAGCTAGGAAAGAACATGAATGTTTCACAGGGCAACAGGAATGTTGAAGGTCACTCAAGAGATTAGGAAGCTAAGCGTGAGAAAGACTAAGAACTAAGTGGTAGAAATTAACAGGCAAGTATGTAAAGCAGACTTTGGTAAAAAGTTTCGACGAGGCGGCATCGATTTCAATACACAAGTGGGAGCAGAAATCGGCTGGCGGCTGGTGAGCCGGGCAATACCTGTTTTAGGGGTCCACGATGGCTCTGCGGGCACAGGAGTAGTTGGCAGTGAAACAAAAGGAAGCGTAATAATGGAGGCTGCGTCCAATAAAAATAACAAAAAGAGGTACAAACGCAAACTACAAGAAAGACATTTAACACCAGGATCAGTTACATACACATGCAAGGGGGTAAAAAGAGCGTAATGGTCAAAAACAGAGCAACAATTATAAGGTGGTGTTCGCCCTATGCGAGACCCATCTCAGGGACATAGAAGATCCATCGTATATTGATGGCTATGTCTGGAAAGGGTGCAGAAGAACAACAACGAAGAAGGAGGGAGCTGTAGGTAAAGTTGATACAACATGAAACAAAATGGCAACAAATAAAATAACTCTGCAAAGTACATGTATTTGTGCCAGGAACATTTTCGGTAAACATACATGGCTAAAGGCAGTTCATTTAGGCACAGGGGAGAAATGCAGAAAGAAAAACAAAAATGTAGTTAAATATCTCAGTGAAGATGTAAACCAGTTTGTATGCAATGCCGACATTTGGAGACAGAACTATTCAGAGACTTTAACGACCACATCTATGATCTGGATAGATGCACTGGTTGCAACGGGCAGTTATTTCCAGGCTACCATGAGCAATTGTAAAAAAGAAACTAAATTTCAGGGATAAATCCCGTAGAAATTTCAAAACAGCGAGACAACCACCATTGAATACTGATTAATTTGCAGGGAATTTATAGTAAGCTCACAAATATCGAAATAGGCGAAGAGGGGCAGTAGTCTGGGAAACAATCACAAATGCAGTTGTCTAGGTTTAAGGTCCTCTTCAAGAGAGAAATGCAAAGGAAAAAGAACACACAAATTAAACGATGGACCAGGTTTTATAGAAGCGTTAAAGAAATGCAACAGGGCTAACTGGAATTACAATCAGATCGAACTACCTATATGTACAAAACTTAAAGAGCTAAAAGTAGCAAACTGCTGGTATAGAAAAAGGAAGCCAAGAAAGTTGTAGAACAAGGAAATTACAGAAATAATCGAGCAATGGGCGGTACCTTCAAGAGAACGCCAAGAGACAAAGGTGCGGCTATCTCAGGAAGAGACGAAAAATGGGATACATATCGACAAAGAAACCTGGTGGTAAAGGCCCTTATCCAGACCCTTATAAAACACATCATAAACTATAGCCAAAGTCTGAAGCACCCGGCATGAGCTCTGTCTATTGACAGGCCATAAACTATTTATAGCAAAAATTTACATCTGGAATATTTCCATTTTTATAGACAGTGTATGGACTGTTTAGAGCCAGATGTCTATAACGACCTTAAAATACTTCAAAATATAGTCCACAGACTATCAACTGACTAATCCCTAAAGCGCCTTTAATATCCTTTGTATATAGACTGTATGCAGACTAATGTCTATAATGACCTTAATTTTATTTAGGCTATACACTGTCTGTAGACTATCAATAGAATAAAATCATAAGCACCTGTCATTTTCTTTTTCCAATAGACAATCTATAGACTAAACTCTATAATGCCAACAATATCTTTTTTAGCAAAAGACAGTGTATAGAGTATGTACAGATTATTGTTTAAAGCTTCTTTTCTCTAAACTGTGTATAGCCTAAAGTTTAAAATGGTCTTCATATAATTTCTAATATGGAAAAGATAGTCAAAGTAGCCGAGGAGTTCTATACAGATCTCTACAGTAGCCAAAGTAGTCAGGACCGTAATGAGATTGGCGGTAGGAAAAAACAGTCAGACGTTCCACCAGTGACGAAGGACGAGGTCAAGAAAGCACTAGAAACTATGAAAAGGGGGAAATCAGCTGGAGAGGATCAGATAACTACAGATTTGCGGAAGGACGGGGGGGATATCGTGCTAGAAAAACTGGCCACCCTGTATACGCAGTGCCTGGTGTCATCGACGGTACCGGAACCATGGAAGAATGCAAACATTATCCTCATTCACAAGAAAGGGGACTCTAAGGACCTTAAAAATTACAGACCAATCAGCTTACTGTCTGTTACGTATAGGGTATTTACTAAGGTAATCGCTAATAGAATCAGGACAACCTTAGACTGCAATCAAGCAAAGGATCAGGGTTTTGGAAACGGTACTCTACTATCGATCATATCCATACCATCAATCAGGTGATAGAAAAATGCTCGGAATATAACCAGCCCTCATACATAGCATTCATTGATTACGAAAAAGCATTTGACTCAGTTGAAACCTCGGCAGTGATGCAGGCATTGCGAAATCAGGGGGTAGACGAGCCGTACGTGAAAGTGCTGGAAGATATATATAGTGGCTGCACAGCAACCATAGTTCTGCATAAAGAAAGTAACAAAATTCCCATAAAGAAAGGTGTTAGGCAAGGAGACACAATCTCCCATGTACTATTCACAGCTTGTTTAGAGGAAGTATTCAGAGACTTGGAATGGGAGCAGTTAGGGATAAGGGTAGATGGAGAACACCTCAGTAATCTGCGATTTGCTGATGACATTGCCTTGCTAAGCAACTCGGGGGATGAACTGCAAGTAATGATTGATGACCTAGACAGGAAAAGTAGAAAAGTAGGCTTGAAAATCAATATTGCCACCTGGTGTCTCCATCTTCTTGCTGCGCCTGGAAGAAGAGGACACTGAAGTTGACTCGCGACTGTATCCTTGGTGTCGATTTTCTTCGGGAGTATGGGGCCATTATCGATCTCCGGAAGCGTACCGTGACCTTTTCAACTGAGAAAGCGGATGATACTGACACCGCAGACCGCCAAAGCCACGCCCCTCTTCGAATTTCCGCCGAGAGCGTTTCTATTCCGCCACGTTCCAGTGTTTTTGTGACCGTTAACTGCGATGAACTGCGTGACGGAACGGCGGTCGCTGAGGGCAACCAGTCCCTTTTGCTCACCCACGGTATCACCTCGGCGCGGAGTCTCATCCATCTCCGTAACGGCCGATCTGAGCTCCTGGTGACTAACTTCACGAACGAGCCCCGCCATCTTTTCCGCGCTACCGCTATCGCATTCGCCGACGCCTTAGCGGACGTTTCTGAATGTTTTACGTTCGGAGAAGTTGAAAATGTGCACCCATCCCTTGATCGTCTGGATATTAGTACAGATCTCTCGGAAACGCAGCAGCACGACCTACGTTCTCTTCTTTTAAAATACAGTGCTTGTTTCGCGACATCATCGAAAATTCGGCAGACGCCTCTTGTGAAGCACCGTATAATTACTCCCGACGATGCCCGCCCTATACGCCAGCAGCCGTACCGCATCTCAACGACCGAACGTGAAGCGATTCACACACAGGTTCAGGAGATGCTTCGTGATGGTGTCATCCAACCCTCCAACAGTCCGTGGTCGTCCCCTGTCGTGCTTGTCAAAAAAAAGGATGGCACCCTTCGCTTCTGTGTTGACTATCGAAAGTTGAACGACATCACTAAAAAAGACGTCTACCCGCTGCCCCGTATCGACGATTCACTCGACAAGCTTCGTCGCGCCCAGTACTTCTCCTCCATTGACTTGAAGAGCGGGTACTGGCAGATTGAGGTTGATGAGCGGGACCGCGAAAAAACAGCTTTTGTTACCCCAGATGGACTGTATGAGTTTAAAGTGCTGCCATTCGGCCTATGTTCAGCGCCGGCTACTTTTCAGCGCATGATGGACACCGTTCTCGCTGGCCTCAAATGGCAAATCTGTTTAGTTTATCTCGACGACGTTGTCGTGTTCTCTGAAACCTTTGGAGAACACCTTGAACGCCTTCGAGCAGTATTAGATGCCCTCCGGTCAGCTGACTTGACGCTCAAGCCCGAAAAGTGCCACTTTGGCTACAAAGAGTTGAAGTTTCTTGGTCATCTCGTGAGTGCCGCAGGCGTTAGGCCAGACCCCGACAAAACTGCCGCTGTCGCAAAATTTCCCGTTCCTACCACGAAGAGGAGTTTAAAACGTTTCCTGGGTTTGTGTGCGTACTACCGCCGCTTCATCGCCGACTTTTCCAAGGTAGCCGCACCCCTAAACCGCCTCACGCGGGATGATACACAGTTCGTGTGGGCCGCCGAGCAACAGGAGGCTTTTGCGGAGCTACGCAGACGACTGCAAACTACTCCTGTTCTTGCGCACTTTGATGAAGACGCTACCACCGAAATCCACACCGACGCCAGCAACATCGGCCTTGGCGCTGTACTCATTCAACACCAAGCTGGCGTGGAAAGGGTCATTGCGTATGCCAGCCGCACGCTCTCCCGCGCTGAAACAAATTATTCCACTACGGAAAAGGAATGCCTCGCAGTTGTGTGGGCAGCTATGAAATTTAGGCCTTACCTCTATGGACGCGCGTTTAAAGTCGTTACTGACCACCATTCTCTGTGCTGGCTGGCCAATCTCCGTGATCCATCAGGGCGCCTAGCACGATGGAGCCTTCGCCTTCAAGAATTTGATTACTCCATTGTGTACAAGTCTGGTCAGAAGCACGAAGATGCTGACGCGCTCTCGCGGGCACCCGTCGGATTTGTCGATAACGCCACGGATGACACAAGTTTTCTTGGACTACTGAATGCCTCAGATATAATGACCCGACAGCGAGCTGACCCAGACCTTCGACCTGTCATTGACCACCTGGAGGGTCGCGCTGCTGACGTCCCCCGCCAGTTTGGAAGGCACCGTTCTGCATTCTGTCTTCGGAATGGCGTTTTATTCAAGAAAAACTCCAGCACTGTTGATCGAGCGCACCTTCTTGTCGTGCCGGCCGACCTGCGCGACGACATCCTTTTTGCTTGCCACGATGAGCCCACCTCCGGCCACTTAGGCTTTGCACGCACACTCGCTCGAGTTCGTCAAGCCTATTATTGGCCTAAACTTTCTGACGCCGTCCATCGCTACGTCAGAGGCTGCCGCGAGTGTCAACGTCGGAAGGTACCTCCTCTCAAACCCGCGGGTTTGCTCCAACCTGTTATTCCACCTCGGACGCCGTTTGACCAAGTCGGCATCGACCTACTGGGCCCATTTCCGCTGTCATCGACGGGTAACAAATGGATTATAGTCGCGACCGACTATCTCACTCGTTATGCGGAAACCAAGGCAGTGCAGCGGGGCACATCAATTGAGATCGCTCAATTCTTCATGCAGCAAATCGTGTTGCGTCATGGCGCACCGTCCCTAGTCGTAACCGATCGAGGCACCGCCTTTACGGCACAGCTCATGCACGACGTGCTCGAGCTTAGTCATACCAGCCACCGAAAAACTACTGCATATCACCCGCAGACGAATGGCCTCACGGAGAGACTCAACAAAACCATCGCCGACATGATCGCAATGTACATAGACTCGCAGCACAAAAACTGGGATGAAATTCTTCCCTACATCACATATGCCTACAACACGGCCACCCAAGAGACGACGCGTTTTACACCATTTCGCCTAGTCTACGGACGTGACGTTCAGACGATGTTGGATGCTATGCTTCCGACCTGCACAGATGATCATCCACTCATGCCAGACGCCGAACAGTTTGCTCAGCGCGCTGAGGAAGCACGTCAACTTGCCCGAATTCACATTCAGCAACAGCAGGGCACGGATGCACGCCGCTACAACCTCCGTCATCGACACGTCGCCTACCATCCCGGAGAGAAAGTTTGGGTATGGACCCCGGTGCGTCGGCCCGGCTTGTGTGATAAACTGATTTCCCGCTACTTCGGACCTTACGAAGTTCTGCGCCGAGTCACGGAAGTAACATACGAAGTTCTTCCAGTGGGTACTGTGCAGCCCTCGCGTCGGCAACCACGCTCCGAGGTCGTGCACGTCGTCCGCATGAAGCCTTATTTCACGCGGTAGTGCGCTATGCGCTTGTTTCGTTGTTGCGTAGGACACCTTACCTCGCGCTCCGTCCCTTATTTCTCTTTTTTAAGGGGGGGGAGTAATGCCACCTGGTGTCTCCATCTTCTTGCTGCGCCTGGAAGAAGAGGACACTGAAGTTGACTCGCGTGCTGAGCGCCGAACGTTTTGCCTGCTGGTACAGCTTCGTCTTGTCGTCTGTTACGTCTAGCCCTGTTGTCCGTGACAATATGCAGAAGACTAAGGTAATGTTCAACAGCCTCGGGAAGGAACAGCAGTTTACATTAGGTAGCAAAATACTGGAAGTAGTAGGCGAATATGTCTACTTAGGACAGGTAGTAACCGCAGATCCGGACCACGAAAAGGAAATAACAAGAAGAATACGATTGGGATGGAGCGCATTTGGCAAGCACTAGCAGATTATGACTAGCAGCTTACCGGTATCGCTCAAGAGGAAAGTATACAACAGTTGCATCTTGCCTGTACTCACCTATGGGGCTGAAACGTGGAAGCTAACCAAGAGAGTTCTACTTAAGTTGAGGACAACCCAGAGGGCTATGGAACGAAAAATGGTAGGGGTAACATTAAGAGATAGAAAGCGTGCAGAGTGGGTCAGAGAAATAACTCAAGTTACCGACATTCTAGTAGAAATTAAGAAGAAGAAATGGACATGGGCAGGACATGTAGTGCGAAGAGAGGATAACCGATGGTCGCTGAGGGTAACAAACTGGATTCCAAGGGAAGGAAAGCGTAGCAGGGGGCGGCAGAAAGTTAGGTGGGCGGATGAGATTAAGAAGTTCGCAGGGGTCAAGTGGATGCAGCTAGCACAGAACCGGGTTAAGTGGAGAAATGTGGGAGAGGCCTTCGCCCTGCAGTGGGTATAATCAGGCTGATGATGATGATGATAATTTTTGGTATAGGCAATTATACATCATCTATAGATTGGAGTTTCAATCACTATTTCCTTTCAGCTACAAACTATCTATAGGCTAAAGTCTATCGCATTCTTCTACTTCATTTTATTTACAAAATATCCGTGAACTAAAATTTCTATGCTCTTCGTTTTATTATTATTATTAGGCCCTCCTGGAAGTACAGCTACAGGTCACCGAGCCAGCCGCCGACTTCAAGGCCTACAACCCAAACACGTTCTGCTGCCTGACCCCATTCGATCTTGGAAAGCATCGACGCTGACAATGGCCTAGCCTACAGCACCGGTTGTTTTTGTCCAACCCCGTGAGCCCCCCTGCTTCCATGGACTATCGGTTGAAGATGTGGGAGATTGGATGGACCTTTTCGACCGTGTGGCAGATTTCAACTTCTGGAACGACGCTGCGAAACTCAGACAGGTCTACTTTGTTCTTCAAGGACATGCCCAAATTTGGTTTGAAAATCACGAGACTACTTTCAAGGATTGGGAGATATTCAAAGCGCAGTTCTTGATGGCCTTTGTTCTATCCGAAAAGAAAGAGCTCAGGCCCTCCTTCAGTCAAGAATTCAACTACCAAACAAGCCTGCCCTGGTCTACGTAGAGGAGATGAAACGCCTGTTTCGCCGTGCCGACCCTAACATGACCGAAGGTGAGAGTGAAATTCCTAGTGCGAGGAGTTAAAGAGTCGCTTTTTGCAGGGCTTGTCCGGAACCCGCCGAAAACTGTGGAAGAATCTGAAAGTGAAGCATCGACCATCGAGAAGACGTTGGGCACCCAGATGCGCCACTACGAGCGACCACTTCAACTAGACTACTCATGCCATTATCCCAGCGCATCTGCAAGTGGAGAGAACATTCGGGACTTCATCCGGGAGATCGTGCGAGAGGAGGTCCGCCGAATGCTGCCATCATCGCAGTGCAGTGGTGCATTATCATTTGCAGTGGCGGTGCGGAGAGGCTGCGAGTGCAGCCACATTGGCCAAACGGTCGTGATAACGGCGCGGGAAGCGTACCTTTCAGCAGGGGATCGCACAATCGACCATCGGATGCCAACAACAACCGCCGGCGTGCTGGAAGTATAGCGTTTGAGTGGAAGACGCATCCCAGCGACGTGCAAACACGCCTACGATTTGGTTCGCCGACGTCACTCGGGTGGTGTTTGTTGAGCGCCGTATGAAAGCTTACAGGAATAACGATTTCCAACCAAGGCCATCGAGCGTGAGATGGGGTCACAGAGGGACCACTGTTCGTCCACGGCCGACCCGTTGACGCTGGACGAGTCTGCAGCAACCGAGGACACGTGGCATTTCAGCGGCTACTCCGGCATACCGGCAAGCCCTTTCAGTTACGGACCTATTATCAACCTTAAATCGTGCCTCCGTTAGGCCAACGCCTCGAAACTTTCGAGTAGCGCGAGCACCCGGTTGAGACTCCTCCTGCGAAGCACCAGTCTCGACGACGTGGGGCCATGCACATCCCGTGCAAGCTGCAGGATTCCCCACAACGCACCAGCACCTAGACCTTCCCACGCGTTACTGCGCGTAATTAGATCGTGTAGTGCCTTTCAAAGCATTTCAAAAGACTGGAAGACTGTTGATAATTCGCAACTTGGCGGAACAGATGTTGGCTAGCAAAGCGGTTGGGCACGTTGATGACTTCGCCGTTACAACTGCAAACGATGGTGAACACTCTACATTAAGCCCAACCTGTCTGGCCATGGAACACCTTTTGTCTTCGTCCTCGGGGGCGGCGGCGGCGTCCTCGCTTAAAACCATTGAACTGCCACCGCTGACCGATGCGACGAAGAGCTCAGATCGCGCTCCTCTCTTCGACAAGATGTAAAGGTGAACATGCGACTTCACGAGTGCGACGGTCCACCTGCCCCGAGGGGACCCCTACTTTTTGGGACAGTGAAGCCGTCGCCACGTGCGCTAACAATGACACGCCTCAGCCATCATCGATGGGGGTGACTTTGATGCAGTGTTTAGGTCACCTACAAAAGGTGAAGCCACGTAAAGGTCCCATCATAGATCGTCCTAACTTCGAGTCTTCGTCTTCAGAGGCAGCGGCGCTGGTGTCACCGCTGACTCATGCTGCAGACTGTCCAGGCCTGTCTTCGCCAAGACGTCTGACGGTGAACAGGCGACTTCGGACAAGAGATCTTGGGAGACCTCACGGGTGGGATGATCTTCCAGCCTCATGAGGACCCCGCTGAACAGTAAAGCGACATTATACGACATTACCGCAACACCATAGCTTGTGCATGGTTTGCATGTAGTGCTCGTGGCCAAAGGAAAGAAAAAAAGTTGAGTTTTGCAGCAAGGTATGGATTACCAAACATTCGCTTCTTGAGCACACACCTTAGGCCTCCATTTGTTAATTGTGCATGGTATTTGGTGCTGGGGCCGCACGCCACCTGCTAGCCGAGGAAGGTAAATGTAAGCTTCATATCTACAATTTTCTTCGTTTTATCAGAACTTTAGCAGTCAATTATGTGCACCTATACAAGTATGAAATATATTCATCAGGACAAAAGGAGCACCATATCCATTTGCAAAACCGCACCGCAAACCGATGTCTGGCCAACAGGCGCAGAGAAAATCCTCACCAGAGTAGGCCGTCTTGGCGCCCATGAACAACAGACATCGGAAACACAAGCACCTAAGACTGATCCCTGTTTCTATTGCGCAGAAAGGCAAGGAGTATATCATACCACCTCTGGCACAATCAGCACGATCATGCGACCAAGGGGCACAAAAATTTCTCGCGCACGGTGACACATGTAGGGACGTCCACAGTAAGTGTCGCAATAAGGAAAATGTCACCCCCATAGTCCTTAAAAACAATGCCGCGACATGAAGGGAAAGAAAAGACCGGTAATATATGCGTCGTCAATAGATGCTCCACAGGATCGTGCTTGATCGGCCATGCCACTATTTAACATTGAACCGACCTTCGTGGTTCCCTGCATTATTTGGATGCATATCAGAATCGTCAATCGCCTAAATTGATGGCTTGATTGTTGAAGCTATGGACAAAGAGAACCGCGATGAGGTTGCCAACCTAAACAGCAAGGATATTTACGTGGACGTCATTGTGAGCACAATAACTCATTTGAATTAATTATATGTGTGTGAAATATTTCTCTTACTCCGCTAGATTTGAGACCTGTGTAAATATACATTAATATGCATGTATGGAAATTGAAGTTTGTACGAGATGCCTATACACATTTTATTGTGTTAGGTGTTACTGTTTTGTACTTCATCAATGGTTAGTCGCATTGTGTTGAAGCGCACCGAAAGGCGCACTGTGATCGAGCCTTTAATTCAACACTGGGCCCTACTTGCAACCCTATATTGGGTGAAACTCGAAACAGATGCGGTAAAACGGAGCATGAAAGATCCGCTTAGAATTATCTTTCGTTATATATATTTAGAATTTCAGCATTGATATCCACAATATTTTGAAGATCTGGGACAACTCGTGGGCAATGTTGAAGCAGAGCAATAATGATGGTCAATTTATCAAGGGGAGACAGTTTCCGCCATCTTGAGGACTCGTCCTGTATTGACCGACTGGTGCACTGTGATCGAGCCTTTTATTCAGCCCTACATTGGGTCCTATTTACAAACCTACATTGGGTTGTGTGTCTTGTGTTGGTATTAATGGTTCACATGCATCTAAGTCCACCATGCACCAAACACAGAGGAGTCGTTCTAAAAATACTTTTGTATACTAAATCTCAATTTGTGTAGACGATTTATATCTGTTGAGAAATCAGACACAAAATCTCAACAAAGCCTTTCTCTCTCAGCAAAATGCTTGGATGTAGTTGTAAGTGTTCATTGGAGACGTGGGAATGCTTTTAAATTACTTCTTAAAATTTAGAATGTGGCTTATTGTTGGCTCATCACCAGATGCTTCACAATAATTTTTCTTGTTTCAGAAGTATGAAGTGTGTGAGGTGCATATGCCTAGTTTGTTGTTCTCTTCGTTATCCCATGCCCCTGCCATCTAGATTTTAGTTCTGTATGAACTTTATGCAGTCTTTATAAGGCACATGAATGTGTCGCTTTGGGTTTAGTGCTGCATAAGCAGCTCAGGCTACCAGTGTTCATGTGAGAGGGCTTGAGTGTTGTAAAATGGCTGTGCCTTCTGACACTGTTCCTTTGCCTTGAAAATTACAGTTAAAGGCTACACATTGAAGGTCCATCAAAGAATAAGTTGACAGAAAAATACCAAAAAGCTTTGTATCCACTGAAGACAGAGGATCCTGCATTGACTCACCCATATCGCATCTGTCTCCTGCTCAGGCAAAGGCCAGCAGAAAATGCCTTAATTAGTCCTGTTGAAGCCCTATTATAAAACTGTCAGGTGCATGACTCTTCCAGGGACAATGTTCATTTGTTTCAACAAAAGCATTTTCCATCACAGCCAAAACCATTGTTTCTCCCAGCGAAGTGGTGTACAAAATAGGAAAAACTGTTCTGACATGGTGCAGCCACCATTCTATTTCTCACAGGGCTGCAAGGTTAAAAACGAGACTATGTTGGAGTGGATGCTGCCGTTGTGACATCAGAGTGCCAGAGTATCGGTGATATTGTTGCGAGCGCGGTCGCGAGTGAAGCCGCAGGATGTGATGATGAGCTCGAGCCACAAGATTCCGAGGATTTTTCAGATCCAAGCTTTGGAGAAGCGGTCGTAGCTCTGGAGCTCCTCCGTAGGTATGTCGCACCTCAAAGCGACGCGGACAGCAATGCGGCTTTCCAGGCTATTGAGAAGTGCCTGGTGTTTTCTAGCGAGCAAAAGAAACGGCAGTCGACTATTCTTGATTTTTTTAAGTCCTAACGTCACTTTGCAGAAATAAATTGTTTGAAGTGAAAGCTGCACCATTCTCGTTCCTTTTCGGAGCCTTCCTCACTGTTGTGTTTTCCTGGCTGCTATGTTTTTTTTTCTCAGACCGGTGAAAAACATATCAACAGGGTTCTACTGTACGATGTTTTTTGCTCTTAATAGCAGCAAAACCAGCTGCGAATGCAGCCAGGATGTGATGGTATGACAATGGTTACACTACACAATTACCTTCCCATAATGAGTTCCTGTCTGAAGTGAGTATATGTTGGCTTTAGGTTGCGTTCAGACAGCTCTCGGCAACAATCGCCTGCTAACATGCTTTAAGCTCTGTTTTACGCATTTAAGCCACAGTGATTTTTCAAGTTATTCAATGAATCAAAGATGGTGCGACGGACATCAGCAATGTATTACACTCTTTACAGAAACTATTTCAATCCATAAAACTATTTTAATATTGCATTTCAATTTCAGTACTACGCTTCATGCTTGAAAAAAGTTTCTGTTTTATTTTTGAGTGAAGCACCCAGTACTTCCATCGCTGGTTTTCGGGGAACGGCAATGCGTGCTGGGGCTGGCGGCGGCATCCGCTCACCTAAGTATATTCTTTTACCATGCTAATAGCACTAAAAAGACAGAGGTGATTGGCATGAACAGAGCAAGGATTGCAACTTTGAAGCAGAGCTGTTCCTGTGTGGCAAGTTTCAACTGAAACTCAAGTGACTTATAAATGAAAGTCTTCCCCTTTATCAAATGAATGACCGATGAGCGCGGTGTGCATGCATTTCTTGGCACTTCCACGCTTGGGAAGCCACCAGTTTGTTTACTATTATTTTGCTAAAAGTTGAAAGAGATAAAGTAGGTATTTTCTTGATGGAATACACTAGGAAAGAAATTTGAAGAGTATTGCTAGTATAGCCACACCCCTTAAAACAGGTGCATGCTGGTTTGTAAATTTTCAAATGCATCTTGCCATTTTTCTAGCCTAGTTTCATATTTTTCTACAGGAGTATTGTAGGCACACAATAAGTATCATTTTATAAAGAGACCAGACTGTATCGCTCAGAAAGGGCAGCATGCAGCATTGCTTGCCATGTTGCACTCTACATGCAATGATATGTTAATATTCCCGTGATGACCTATGTTATTCTGCAATGTTGCAGGGTGGTTTGGTTCGTAGTGGTTTTCAATTCCAGACCAGGTGGAAGTCCTTTCATTTCCCCGGTATGCGACATTGCGAGCAATGATTGTTAACTTTATGCAGAAACGAGAAACATTCTTCAACAAACAGTGCACGTACAGCCTCGAGAATGAAACAAATTGTGGCCAGGCAGCTCATGAGGCTTAATTTAGAAACAGGATTTTTTCTTATCTTGAAGTTTCTAGACAGCGTACCATTCCCGATGCAGCGATCAATCGACAGGCACTGCGAAGTCCAAGAAGTGGACACAGAACTGCAGCTTCGTCACGAACGACAGGGTTTTCAAGCAGATGAAGTGCTTGTAAAGGATATAACCTTTTTGAAAGTTTTCTATGCCAGAGAGCTGAAGCTCCTCGAAGTAGGGGCAGAGAACTATTATTCGTAACGTGGCACATGTACCTTTGCATCAGTAGCATGCCAGTAGCAAATACGGCAGCGTAGAATATGCTAACTTTCACAAATCTTTTTGGTGAAGTTTAAGTGCATAATTTTATTAGTGTGGCATGGCCTACACTGGAGCAGAAGTTGGGTTCAGCATAGAATATATTTGTCATGCATGAATCTGGCAAACAGCATTCCTCGGTAATCGCGAAGCTAGAGACGAGTTGCAGCTACAAAGCAATGGTTTTCCACTGGTGCCCATAAACCCTCTTAGGACAACAATACAAAGGAGCATACAGAGTGAGTGTCACCATATTGTCACAATAGACACGAAACCCTGCATCCAATTCCTTGGAGATCGGGTTTGTTTTCAGAAGTTCAAGAAGAGATTGCTACTACTAAGCTAATTCTCTGGACACACTCCCATTTCGTGTACTGATAGTTTCCATGTTAGATTCAGTAGCACTTCAGGTGCTTCGAAACGAGTGACTACCTCACATGTTCACCCTATGGTGAACAACCCTCTATTCACGTACATTCATAACGACGCTTGCCAATATGTATCACAGATTTCTTCTGCGAGTAGTGTGAAATAAGCTCATTTTATTAGAAAAACCTAATAATGACTACAGGCAACCATGAGAATACCATGATGGCACTACAGGAGTGTAAGCAAAACCTCCTCGACGTGCTTTACAGCCCTGCAAGCCATATCCACTATAGTCAGCTCGCCTATCCAACTAGCACCACCCGAGCAAAGCATGAATACAATAGAAAAAGCACTCATATTGAAATGCTGAAAGAGGCTGCGGGACCCCACGATATGTAGAATACACAAAGAAAATTGCTTTGATGACAAATGTGGGCTTTACCGAATGGTGCTTGTTTGTTATCATTCCAAGAGTTGAACCTCAGTTTGATGTGTGCTAAATGTAAGCAATGCCTGTATGACATGGAAGGATTGCGACAAGTGGCGACACACCCAATGCTGATTGCACTTCGCGAACATCAGTTACCGACGTACAGGCATAGAACGTTTCGTTCATTAATCATTCAAAGGAAATCGCTGAACGCATTCGTCTTCACATCGTCACTATCACCGTCAACAGAACTGCGTCAACGTAAGCTTGCATTGGCATTCTGAAATTCAGTTTCACTCTTTGAGGAGGTACCCGTCGGCACCTACAAGTAGCGACTTGTAGCAGTTATCATGTCTCAGGACATAAGCAAACCTGCATCCTCTGGACAGCGTGCCACCTCGGGCATTGTAACCAAGGAAGCGAGCAAACCCACTACGTCCGCTGGACAGAGCCCTTGGGGACGAATTGCCAGCTTGAACAACACAGCTAAGATCGTGGTCGAGCTTGGCAATTTGATAATCCAGTGCCTAGATTTGTCCCAGTGAAGATGAGCCCATGACTGCCGAGCAGAGGCTCAAGACAGACTTCATAAAGCGTTTTGTCAGCGCCGTTGTACGGCCATACGGCGAATAGCATGGACGATCACATCACCATCCGACTGGCCCGCTGGATGGTGACGATGGGCTGTCAGGCAACCCACTCAAAGACCCTGATCTCAGGGAGGCCTGGCAAAAGTTGAACGAGCGCGTGGAGCCCCGCCTCAAGGCCACTGAGGAGTGGCACCAACGCCACAAAGCCTGGAATGATCAGAAGCCGTGAAAAGAAGCAGTCTTCCATGCGGCGGCTTCTGGCCTGATGGGAGCAACACGACGAAGGGATAGATATATCAAATAAAATGATAGGTTTTGTATGCCTATTGTATTGTACGTAGATAGGTATTGTATGCCCCAGCTCTACTGCACATGAACATCCACTGGTCTTGCAGATAGTGCTGAGTGTACAATTGAACCATAGGTCAAGATACCTTCTTGCTCGGCACCTGTATAAAGGAATAAAAAAACTACACCCTTCTAAACATCGGCCTGAGTACACCACTTGAAATGGTTGCACCTGTCCAGTAGAGTTCGCAGTAATGGATAATTTATTTTTATGGTGGGCGGTTCATTCCATCATTCGCTGATGTCAGCTCTGTCCATGCTAAGCGATGGGCACAAGCTGCACCCACTGCTCTACAAAGGGGGCAGACCTTGTAGATAATTTCACCCAGCTTAGGAATGAAGCCCATTAGCCATAGTAGGAATCTGCCAAGATGGGTGCCAGTGACTAGCTGCCTGAGGAACGGAAATATATGTGCATATTGTCCAGCTTCACCACAAATGAACTTTGTTCTGGTGCTCTTTTTTTTCTCGCGCAGTCTTTGAGAGAAAGCAAAATTTCGACTTGGTAAAGTCCACCTTCTTTCACTTTCTGCAGGTGGCCACAAGATTTCTCTTAGGTTTCGTGTCGCTTTTTATTAAACTCTTGTTTGGGAACCTGCTATAAACATTGTTCTGCAATAAAGGAGTGAGTACAGTGCCCCACGTAATATTTATTTGAAATGACTCACATGTATGCACATCGGAACTCCAAACTTCTTACCGGTGCAGCAGCGTTTATGAGCAGAGCATGCTTTGACAAGTATGTACCCCATCAAAACATATGATAGTTGGAAATTGAATTCAGCCTGTTCGTACTACCTGTCGAGATATAGGAATGCTCGCATACCCTCCTGTCAGTTGACCTGGGACCGCTTTTATCGACACTCTGCAACAAGCTCCATTGTCTGCAGCAATATCCGATTGCTTTTTATTTCAGTGCAGATTCAACTTGTAACTTCAGAAAACTAGGGATACTGAACTGATTACGTGCAAACACAGTCATTAGGTCGTCTTCATTGGCCAACCCTTCCTCCTTGCTGATAAGTTTGATGTACAAAGAGCACCTTCTGTGATGACACCATTTGCTGAAGTTGCTACCACAGCTTAGTTTGCAGGTGGTGAACCATCAGATTCAGACCCAGTAACAAGAGGAAGGGAGGGGGGAGGATACTGCTCTCTTCGGTCTAAAGAGCTACGAAACACCAAGTGTGCCTTAGTTGCAAAACCACATAGCCCGGCGGTGACCATCGCTTGCGAGTGTCATGGTCTGCTGACTTCTGGCACAGACTGTACATGATTTCTTCTGTCTCGCTTATCTTACTTGCCGACTTAGCCATGACAACACAAGTGGGACACGTTTGCCCTAGGACACCAGGGAGTGTCAGTGGAGCTCGGACACCGTACACCTACTTTCACTGAGCCCTCGTCATAGCACGAACCACCAGTCCCTCGTACTGAAAGACTTGGTGGAAGAGCCCGACTTTGTGGTGACAGTCGAATGCTGCAAGCACATACTTCATGATTGTGGAAGCACGTCGCATAAGTTCTTTTCTTTTGTTTTACACCACGTAGTTTTGATTGTGTCTTTTCAGATAGGTATGACAGAGAGAAAACCCAATCTCGACATGGTTAAACGTGTGTGCTGGCAAGGTAGGGTCCCATTGTGTTTTTGCGAATGTTCGGACCTCAAAATAATGGTTTATTGGGTTTGAATTTCCGGGTTGCTTTGGCTGGCTACTGCACATTGTTCTAAACTACCAGTGAAGCTGGACACTCATAGACACTACCAGTAAAGCTGGACACACTTGCAAGCTCAGTGCCTTGGGCATTTGGCCACTCATTTCATTGTAGAATCAGGTTTTTGATGTGGCAGTGCCCTTTCAACGGCAGCGAAATGCAACATTGCATGAGCATTTTCGTCAGTCATAAAGAGCCTCATGTGGTCCAGAATAATGTGGAGCCGTTCCCTGCAGCTTCTCTCTCAGCCCCATGTCTTCCTTCAATTCATTAAATGCCAAAGTGCATAGTGGTGACTCATTCTTGGCACTAATTTGTGCAGAATTTTTGTGAGTGGAGGTTTAAGGCAAATTCACTACCGTATTGATCGCTTTTGCTTCAGAGCTACAGTCAGTATTTTTTTTTCAGATTGAAACAGCTCATCAGTTAGCCACCATTATGGAAACCGAACTGACAAAGGGATTTCGGAAAGAGTTGCTCCAAGCACAGTGAGGAGCCGCAATGAGGCAAGTGAAGCACTAAAAGGCCCTAGGGCTCGTTCAGTACATGTACAAAGCATAAATATGTGTGCGTGTTTCTGGACCTATTGTTTCCTTTTTTGTTACTGTGCATTACAAGAGATAAGAGGGCACATGCTAAAAGCAGTATATATTTGGTTATTGAACAAGCAAATCTGTGTTCATGAGCACCCAACAAAATTGAGATTGGCGGTCCAATGAAAATGGTTTTGCTTTCACAGTGGGGCCAAGAAGGTAAGATGCGAAAGTGAAATCCGATGAGGGTTAGGTAAAGCATTAAAGATGTTTTGTAATTATGCAGGCACATATTTTACATGCTGTTAAATTCTGGCGTGTTTATAAGCAAGCGAGCATACAATGGTCGGAGCACTTTTATGGGATATGCTCGGGCAAGGGCACCTTGGCGAACACAAACTACAATCTCTGCCCAAGAGAAAAATTAAGTTTGAGCCTTGAGTAGTGTTTACCCGATTGTACACGGTGGAACGTTTGCACAGAGTGAAAAGCAGCTCTGCACCACAGTTGGTGGTCCCCATCACGGGGGTGGGAGAACAACCCGCCAGTGTTTTCGTTCCTTACACAGCATAGTATTTACAAGTTTTACACCGGCCAATTGGGATCTCAGCACTCGTTCTAGCAGAGCTACAATTTCAGCATTGCATCCTACCCGATTCCTTCATCTGTGCAGGCAAAAGGTATGTGTGATGTCCGTGTACTGTGTTAGAACGTGGGACTTGCATTTGTCGACTCACTTTATTGTCCTTTCGTGTATTGTGGAATAAAACTCTTCAAAAAGTAATGTGTTTTGGGTTAACTCTGGGACATTTGCATGCTTGGCCTGGGTTGTTTTTGTCACCAAAAACTAGATGATGTGGGGCTGGGAGTTAGTGAGAAAGTAAACAGAATCTCTTTGTATTTACCTATTTACCTAGTTTTTATTTACCTATTTTAATGTGGTTTACAACTCATAGGTAGGAGCTGTCTCCTGCCCCAAAGATCAGCGATATGCATGCAAGAAGCAATGCATGCAAAATGCCACTCAGTCTGTGTGCAGCTTACGAGAACTCGATGCACATTCCACGTTTCTTCAACTCAGCTACTCCTGCTTTGCGTCGCTAAAACCTGCAAAATTGACCAGCTTCTGATTGCCATGAAAACTACATTCCTGCTGTACGGTTGATACTTTCTGAGGTTTAGTGTGTTAAATTTTGCCGTAATCAGGGGGGCCATGATTCCAATATAAAAAATAAAGTGGCACGCTGTGGACACATAAGTGTCTTGAACTTTTTAGACCTGACATTAGGGTCAAGAAACGGTGCACAGCAACTGCAGTAGGCTATATGAAAAATGATGATGCAGTGAACTGACCTATAATGTAACTGAACACTTAAAAACTACTCAGGAGTGCCCTTGTCTTTATAAAGGCAGCCTGTTTTTGCAGCAAAACAAAAACGTTTCTCCATAGATGGTGATAGCAGCCATAAATACTAATGGCAATATCATTAATGGGACATGTGTAGGACCAGCAGATGGCAGTGCAGCACACTTTAGTCTCCAGTCTAAAGGTTTTTGGTCCCCAGACCAAATTTCATGCAAAGAGCTGTCGCAGTAGTGGTGGGTACCTGCGAGCACTACCATTCAAGGTGGCTCTGCACAAGCAGTGGAATGGAGAGGTATGAGAGAAGGAGCCATCCAAAAGTAAAGGATCAAAAGGAATGTGGCTTTACTGGTGGTCTGGAAAACTTTTTGTGCAATACTAGACCCCTGATTTCTAGTACTTAATATTGCCACATACTATTCAGATCCGTATTTGTTACAGCCACTGGCATCCACCCTTATCAGTGTGATTGTAGCGCACAGATAAATTCTGTATTTTCTGTTTCTTCATGCTCATTCTCATGAGACAGCTTTATCAGTTTCTTTGTCGCAAAAGAAGCACCCAGATGTGTCTCGAAGATTCCGGCCACTCACATATATTTCTGGAATGTTCTAGGTTGTGCTAGACACTGCGGCTTTATCTAGAGGTTTCTGCTCTGTCTTTAATTTGAGCGTAGACTGGTGCGACAAGTATTCTTCGACGACCAGCAAGTATGTTGGCTCGCTGAGAAAGGAAAGATTTTTCTCATGTTTGAAGTTTCTCAACAGCACGCCACTCCTGACCAAGCAATCCATTAATGACCAGTGAAAAGTCCAAGTGGAGACAGAACTGCAGCTTTGTCATGAACGACATAGGACTTTTAGGTACAAGAAGCCCCTTGAAAAGTATCACCTTCATTGATGCAGGATTTCTATACCAGAGAGCTGAAGCTCCTCGCAAAAGGGGCAGAAAAGTATTTTTCTTAACATGACACACATGCCTCCACATTAGTTCTGCATCGGAAGTAGTTACCTTATCGATGGCTGGGAATATGCGACAAGTTTATTTAACCCAGTTTAAATGCACATACAAATATGCTTTTACTATGACCACATGTCCCATTGCTGTGGCAGAAGTTGGGTGCAGAAAGGAATATATTTCAGCCCTGCATGAAGCTAGCGAAGAGCATTTTTTCAGGATTGCGAAGCAGTAATGTAATTGCACCTGATAAGCAATTACTTTGCAGAAATGCTCGTAAACTTTCAGCCTAAACAGCAATACATAGGAGCATGCAGAAGCATACAGAGAGTGTGACCATTATATTTCACAACAGACACGTAACCCTGCAGCCAATTCCTTGATCATATTTGATTTGAAGTTCAAGCAAGAGATCGCTGCTACTGATCTTATTGCCTAGATACACTCACATTTCGTGAACTAATAGTTTCTATGTTAGACTCAGTAACACTTAGAAGGGAGCAACTACTTCTCATCTGCACCCTTAGCGTGGATGATCCTATGCATGCACATTCTAACCATGCTTGCATATTAATATGTAAGACACATTTCTTGTGTGAAAGGAGCTCATTTTATGAGCAATAACCCACTAATGAGTACAAGAAACCATGAGAGTACAATGATGGCACTACAGCAGTGTAAACGCAACCTCCTCGACTAGCTTTACACTCCTACAAGCCGTGTCCACTTAAGACAGCTTCCCTATTCAAACAGGAATTCAATAGAAAAAGCCCTCATTTTGAAACATTAAGAGGGGCTGTGGGGCACCACAATTGCAGAGAACACAAATAAAGTAATTATTTTATAACAAACATGGGCTACATGCAATGAAGCTTGTTTGCTGCATTGTTAAAAGAGTTACCCCTATCATTTTTTGTCCTGCATATACATTTTCTCCTTAATTTCATCTAATACCAACATGGCTAGGGAACAAGAACTTTGTCAGGCTTTGTATTGTGTTGATGATGCGTGCTATCAGTGCTACGGTGGCAGTTCTAGTCTTACTGCAGTAAGAGCATTCAGGGAAATAGATTATGCTTTTTTTATATTTGCTAAGTTGTCACCTATACGGCAAAGGCAGCACAAAAGTGAGTAGTGCAGGAGACTGCTGCATTAAGGAAAGTGTGTTAAAGTGAGATCCCAAACAGCATGTTTGGGCAGTTTGGTGGTTTGAGTCAATTTGATTGGGCTGTACTACAATGCTGAAGGTTAGTCTTGATTTTCAGTGGCACTCCTTTGCAGGGGTCGTGTGCACATGATCAGGTTGCAGCAATGACCTAGTGGTTTTGGCACCTGCCTCAACTGTGAGAGGTGTGGGTTTCAATCACCGTTTTGCACCAAGTCCTCACCATCTTCTAGTCGTCCAAATATCGAGCTGTGAAATTTGACGTATTGTGTTGGTTCGACCATGTTAACATTTTAAGTTCGTACTAGTAACGGCACTGGCCATTTAGGCACATGATACTGAAGCCTCGAATTCGAGAGCCCAAGTGTTATTTGCAGGTGTTGGTCCCAAATCAAAGCACATAACATGCATACGCTGTGGGCAGACTGGGCACACACATAGGCACTGGGGCCACAAATTACCACAGCTGAGGAGAGTACTGAATGGTAAGGGCTTCTGTGAAAGCACACTACCATCAGCGGTAAAATGAAATTATTTGGGATGGTGGACACCAGGAGCTCAAGCTGCATAATGTGTGCTTCCGCTGCTGCCCACTGTGACATCAAACTCGGGGCAGAAAAAACTTCTGCGTGCCACGTATGGGAGTATATTGCTTTCACTTCTGGCACAGGAACCGATGCTTACTTACAGTAAAACCTCGTTAATATGACCCATGTTAATTGGGAAAATCAGATAATTCGGACAGCCCATCCAGCCCATCAACCACATATACTACTCTATGGCATGAAACTCTCGTTAATTTGGATAAAATTGGCCACCCTTCGGTTAATTCGGACAAGCGACGGAGCTCACATTTGTGCAGAGCGGCCATGAGGGCAGCAAAGGTGAGATGATGATGATGATGGTGATAGCGGAAGCGGTGCTGATGTTCAACCAAAATGTAAAGGTGCCATACTCATCGCTGTAAACATCAGCCAAGAAGGAACAATGGGATGCTTCCTCGTTTTCTGTTGCCCGGCTACGCCTCGGCACTTTTTTCTTTGTGCTTGCACATGTGTCGTGGAGTGTTGAGTTGCCAAGTGCGTTCGTAATTCATTTTTTGCGAGTTGTGCACATGCTGGGGGTGGGGTGTGGACAGCGTTATCCTCTACAACAATCCCAACAGCGCTGCATACTTCGGCTCCTACGATGGCTACCGTAGCACCAGTGAAGCACGCGAAGTACGTGGCAAAGGACTTAGCCGAGAAAGTCGAAATACTGAAGGCAGTGAAAGAAGGAATGCCGCGACAGACCATCATGTCAAGGTTTAACGTCAAAAGGAGCATGCTAAGCTCATACATAAAAAATTAAGCTCAGATTTTGGAGGCATATGATGGTCAGCAGTTCTCAGACAAGCGGAAGAGACTGCGAACGGCAGCATTCCCGAAGCTAAAGGAAGCACTGCTTTGATGTATTGCAGACGTGCAAAATTCGCAACTCCCCTTGAGCGGACCCCTCATCTGTGCACAAGCAGAAACGTACACACTAATGATGTGCATTGATGGCTTCAGTGCATCGGAAGGGTGGTTCGACCGCTTTAAGAGGCATGGTTTGGTTTTTCGCAGCATCTGTGGCGGTGGATGGAAGTGTCGAGAACAGTTGGAGGACTGAGCTTCCGAGGCGCCTTGCTGCCTATGAGCCCTGCAATATATTTAATGCAGATGAGACTGCACTTTTCTACAAGGCCCTGCCAGACAAGATGCTCGCATTTAAAGGAGACCCTTGCGTCGGTGGCAAACGAAGTAAAGAGAGGGTGACGGTTTTGGTTGGTGCTAATATGACTGGCACGGAACACCTGCCACTGCTGGTTATTGAAAAAATTGCAAAAACCGCGGTGTTTCAAGAATATCAAGCAGCTGCCGAGACTACCGAGCCAACAAAAAGGCTTGGATGACGGCAGAGATGTTTCAAGCTTGGCTACGCCAACTGGACGGCAGCTTTTCATTAAAAAAAACGCAAGATACTCCTTGTCCTGGACAACTGCAGTGCACACCACAACATGTCAGGGCTGGAAAACATTGAGCTGCTTTTTCTGCCCCCTAACACTACTGCCTCCCTCCAACCCATGCATCAGGGAATAATACAGAACCTGAAAACTCGGTACTGCAAGCACTTTCTCGAACGTATGTTGTTATGTTTGGAAGCAGGACGCAAGTACGACATGAATCTTCTTAGTGCAATGCACATTCTAGTGAATGCGTGGCACAATACATCGCCTGCAGGTATTTCAAACTGCTTTAAGCACAGTGGTTTCACTGAGAGCATTCACACAGCTGATTAGGATGACGTGGATTCCAACTCGGAGGAAGAGAGAGACTTTACAAGCATTCTGCCATCGAATGTGCGGCTGTGCGATTATGTCTCAATTGACAGTGACGTTGCCGTTGCCGGCCATCTCACCGACAGTGAAATCGTTCAGGAAGCTCTAGGGAGTGAACAGCCAAGTTCCAAAGATGACAACGATGCTTGTGATGAACTGCCACATCATACTGTGAAGGAGGCTGTTGAGGCCCTGAGTGTTCTTGAAGATATATGTGCAGGTTCTGGGGACAGTGTGTGCACACTGCATCATTTGGCAGAAGTGCGCAAGGTAGTAGTTGCGATGCAACTTACCTGCACAAAGCAGTCAACAATCGCCAATTTCTTCAAAAAATAAAGGTATGTTGGTGTGGGACACTTTGTTGTGTTATTTTTTTCCCCTCTCGATAATTTGACATGCGGTTATATCGGACATTTTGTCTAGTCTCACGAAATCCGAGAGTGGCTGCGGATCAAGACAACAAGACACCCAGCTTGAAGCTGAATTTGTCAACTTGGTTGCCCTCTCAGCAGACAACAACCTTAAGGGATTAATTGGGAGCCGTTTAGAATATTATGTGCTTAACAACATGGTAGGCACTATAAAGTAATGCTGCCCCTTTGTCCGATCAACTATGCAATGACACTTATGAAGAAAGGACAAGAAAAGACAAGGCGTGTGATGCCAGTTGATATAATTGAGGAAGAGAAAGATTCGGACTATATGTGTTAATCACTAAACGGGAAGGAAGAAGTGCGTACAGTCTTAGAAAAAGAGTACTTCTCTGTCAAACAAAAACTGAAGCAAGTGAATTGCCTTGGAGAGCTGGGGAGCACAAATGACCTCAAGAATCACATCCAGGAGGCTCGAGGAAATTCGCCTGCGTCAGTGCGCCCTACAAGACAAACTTACAAGAGGCTCCAGAACCCCGCTGCATCCTCCTGGGCAAAATCAGATCCAAGCACCTCAGCCTGCAAGTGTGGTTCGAGACTAATTTGAGATGTTGGAACTTGGAAAGTTCGACTATGATCTCGAGTCCACTAAGAGGATAGCAGATTAGAGGCTCATGAAGCAATCAAATCAAGTTTCAAGAGGCCGATCGGCGACCGTAAAAACTCAGTCGGAGATGGTTTTCATGAAGAGTGCATCCGCAAGCTAGAAAACCGACAAACACAATCAATCTGAAGGAGACAAATAGACGATTTTAACTAGTGGTTATCCCTGATCATTGTGTGTCCTTTTACATGATGTCCGTAAAGAATGTTAATGCTGTTTGTCCGTATGCATGTGTAGCATCACATGAATATTGTGCTGTTCGTGCTTTTTCATTTTGGATTTTTTTTTCAGTTTAACGAGGACATCACACACATGCTACGATGACAACCCCCTTGCGATGGCATTTTCTCACACCCATTTTTTTGTTCCCCCCTCCCCCACCTCCCATTCTCGTGAGGAAAAACGAGAGGTTGTGTTGTTTTAGCCTGCTGCTGCTTTATGAATCTTTCGCTCTGGCAAGAACTTTTTTCTTTGGCAGAGAGCAAGTTGAGTAATTCCTCAAGACCCGAGACAAAAGGTCCTGCTTTTTTATTTCGCACTTTTTTTTCAGTTTAACAAGGACATCACACAAGTCAGGATGCCCAAGTGTAAGCAAGTGTTGCAGGTATTCGTTTCATTTTATGTTTACTTTTCTAAATAGTCATTCATTTTAATTTACGGCCAGGAAGGGGGGTGGGTTCTTTCTGTGAGAGTCCGACTGTGCGAGGGACATGAAGTGCTACAGATTGAAAGGGAGCGACCTTGGTTCAAATGCGGGATCACTCTCCCCTTAACATTTCCTAGAAGGGGGCACTTCCACGTGTCCATCCCAAAACGCAGAACACAACCTAAGTGCAGAGAGGGCAGTGCAAGAAATGGGCGAGAAATGTGTGTCTGAGCATGTGCACAAGCGGTAATTTGTGCGGAATCATGTCTAGTATTTCCTGTAACTCACCCTTTTACATTGTGTGTATATTTTTTAATCATTAGCTGTAACCTGTAGTCTGTCCTTCTATATTTAAACATTAGCTTGTACATTAGCAGCTATAAAAGCTAGCACATGTACAGTAACGAAGCCAGGTGCAGCTCTCATTTTACTGCTATGAGACACCATAGGCAGCCTGCAATAAAGTTTGATGCGTCGATCACAGTTCAGTAACACATAGCCTAGTCAGAAGAGCAAATACTTTTGGTGCGCATTCGTAGAATGTTTTCACACCACCTGCATGACCTTACAGGGATCACACTTCACACCCTCCTGAAACTGCACAGCATGTCAGCAGGCATTGATGTTGGCAACCGGAAGTGATTGAGAGTCACACTATATCCAACATCTTAACACTCCCTGAAGCAATAAAGAGCGAGTGTGACCTGCCAACACAAGAGGACTCATTTTTTCTTTTGAGGTGGACAATGTAAAAAATTTTTGTGTGGCTTTTTGGAACTTTCAGTGTACTGCTATACAGTGTTTCAGCCATACATTGTATTTGGCCATTAAGGATGCCTAGGAAGAAAGTTCAGGAGCGTGCACCATTTTTAACAAATGCCGTACTATAGTGGACGATTACAAGCACAGTGCCCAAGCAGCAGCAAGACTAAAGGATTGCCAACGATGGATGGAGCAACCCGTCTTGAAGCTCGCCCAGGACGCAGACACCAGGTGGAATAGCGAGCATAATATGCTCTCCCATCTCCTTCTGCTTAGAAGTAGATTGCCTTGAACTTGCTACATCTGTGACTGTGGTATCCAATCTGACAACCTATGATTGAAAAAGTAGCTGGATTTGTCAAGGCCCTTAAGCCAATTGCATTAGCAACCAAAGACCTGAGTGGGCAGAGATATGCAACCCTATCTTCGGTGATATGATTTCTTGACAGAATGTCTATGATTCTGAAGGACTGTGCTGCAGATCACACATCACTGTTCGCAAAAAACTTGCAGAAAAGCATGAAGGCAAGATTTCCTAGCCACAATGAAAAAAAGAGAGCATCATGGCAACAGTGTGTGACCCAAGGTTCAAAATCATCTTCTGTACTGAAGCTTTAAAGAAACAAGGCTTCTGGAACTACCATGGAGTGAGCTGCAGAACTCGTTAACCCCACTACCCAGTGACTGTGCTGAGCCCTAAACTTCTACAGCACAAAGAGTTCAGTGCCAGTATACAGGACAATATCGACAAACTTGGAAGGGCATCTGGGAAGACACAACCGGAAACCAGGTCAAATTAATAAATTTAGGCTGCACCTTCGAGAGCTAGTTTGCAGCAGGAATAAAGACCCTCATGAATACTAGAAGAAAACAGGCAAGCGGAACTTTCCTGGCTGTGCCAAATGGCCATGAAATAGGTGGCTACACCAGCAAAGCAAGTTCCAAGTGAAACACTATTTTTACCGCTGGCAGCATTGTCACATTTAGGAGAGAAAAGCTATTGCCGGATCACGTGCGGCAGTTGTTTTTGCATCAGAACTTATATGTTATAACTTATAAGCACTTGAGTACATGTTTGAATGAATTTGTTACTATTCGATATTCGATTTGATATTCAGGTTTTCTCAATTCAATTTGATATTCGATTTGAGAGGCACTAGTCGGTATTCGTACAACCCTAGTTTAATACTGTCGAATAGCACTATAATGAACACGAATATAGCGAATAGCTAATTATTTAGTAAAATGAAGTAAGACCGAAGTTTGGTTAGTCTATGCCTTATTCCTATAGAACTTCTGTCCGTATAACGTAACAAAAAAATTCAAAATTTGATAATCGATCAGTTTTTTTTTTCATTCAAGCGACACAAAATGCATTAACAAGCCAGAAAAAACCTCCGTGAAACGCTACTGCAATCATTTCATCGCCCACCACAGAATTGTGTTTGAATCATTTGCACGCATGTTTGCCACATCATCTGAGGGCACCAACAAAAACTTGACCAATGGCTGATTTACATGTGACCAGTACGTGATATGTATTCACAATTGCCTTCTCATGCTACGCACCCCTGCCACTCCGACCCAAATTAAAACCATGCGCATATGCTGCAGTTGCCTTCAGCAAGTCCATTGACTCCGTTGCACAGAATACCAATGCAAAAGAGGAAAGCAGTCTCGCCTGCGGGAGAAGTCATTTAGGACTGTCGATAGCGGCCGCAAAAAAGCATGTTGCCACAAACTTTGTTGTACCTACAGTGTCAACAACGTTGCATGCGAGCAGAAGATTGAAGTGCCGATTGAAAACATCTACTCTAAAGGCGCTGTGAAAAATGATTAGAAGTGTGCTAGCCTTGCTGCTGCATCAGCTGGCGCTTCTCAATGTTACATTTTAGTACTTTGCGACTGCTGATGACAGCTTGGTTTTGGTGCCATGGAGCTCAAACTGAGTGATCAAAAAGTCATCAATCAGCTGATTCCCACAACTATGCAAGAGATGATTATGATGTAGAACCAGCAAGAGAAGAGCGAGCTCTAATAAGTGCAGATGCCACCAACAAAGCCAAGATTGCACCGTTTTCTAAACAACTCTCTCTGCATAAAGGCAACAACCCAACTTGTGTGTTAATTTCAACTCTCTGTCCCTGAACGAAAGGCGAGATTTGTTTGTACCAAGCTTTGAATTTTAAAAATTCTGTAGTTTTGCAGCTTTCTGATCTATATTAGTGCGCACCGATTTTATTACCAGATGTATTTGCAGGAACTTTTGCATATAACAAACAAATCTTCATGCCCTGTACTACTTCGTTAAAACACGATTTGTTGTTCTTTCGATGCGTAAATTAAAACAAGAAACTAGCCTCTGAAAGACAGAACATAGCTTTGATTATCTGTTGACGGGGTATCATTGAGGCTAAACCAATCATCACACCCACCAAACAAAATAAGGTATATCATAACTGCTTGAGGAAGGATAAGGGGATCAGAGCAAACATTTTATTTTTTTACTTGGAAGGATGAAATTAAGCAGACTGGCTTGAAATAGCATCAAACAGAAAGCTATAAAGTTTCACAATTATATCTTCTGTAGTTTTTATTGTCACAGTTTACATCTTGCTTGCTTGTAGAAAGCCTAGCACAATGAAATTGGCTATGGGTTTGTAAATGGTTTTAATATTTAATAAGCATGGTATAAATCAAGACACTCCAAATTTCTTTTTTAATTTCTCTGCTCTTTTATTGAAGGACGCAGTATACATCATCTCCTAATGTTTAGAATGGATCATGGCTTAATTACTCATTAATAAAACAAACATAGATCATTGGTAAATCAGACTTTTGATACAAAGCATAAGTCGGCGAAGCAGAGCATTCAAATTCATGCATTCATTGCAGTGCTATGTGCTTCACACAAGCAAAGTGGCATACTCAAAACAAACTTTTGAGAAAAGAAGCCTTAGAGTTCTAAACTAGCACACACTGCCTATGTACCTACATTACTTTACCTGTACATATATTTGAAGAACTAAGAATTGGTACAAGAGAGTATGAGTGCTACAGATGTGAAAAGTTACATTTTCTAAAATCAACTTTTTTGAGATTTTTGTGATACGATCCACACATCCCCCTTTAAAGCCACTGCTGAGCGGTCCCACTGTCAGTGGCACGAGCCTGAATTCTTAAGTATATTTTATGGGCACGTCGGCTAGAGGTGGGCATATCGGCTGGCTGGCTGTCAGCATCATGTCGAACCCACTGATCTTTTTCATGCAGATGTTCCTACTTGGCTGCATAGCGCCGGTCAGCAGCGACGGTCAAGCATAAGCATGCTCAGTCATCGATGCGTCGTCCCCTGACGAAGATTGCACATACCAACAGTCTTTTCAAGCTCCTGTGCACCTGTCATCAAGGTGCCATTCTCTCATAGAAACAGCGCAGAGAAACCACCGCTTTACGACAATCGCTGGGCATTGTCGTGCTCAGCATCATTGACATCAACAACTCTGGCTATAAGAAGCTATAAGAAGCACGCCGCCTTCAAGTTACTTCAGTGGGCACATCAGCCGCCTGTCAGCTTCATGTCGAACCCATTGGTATTTTTCATGCAGGTTAGTGACACAGTTTCTATTGTTAAAACTAGTGACCAATGTTTCATGCAGCTGACATGCCCACATAGTTTTTACATGCAGCTCATGACTTGCATCAATTTTGTTTCATCCTTACTGATGTGTTGTGGTAAAAAGAGCAAAATCCCGGGCCTACAACTGAGCAAATGCTAACTGAAATACTCGAAAGGTAAAAAAACATGCAGAAACGTCTAGATGAAATTGAATCAAAACTGAAAAAAGTAGCAGAGTCAACAAGAGCTATCAAAGATATTAACAAAATTGGCCTCGAGGACACTGTCCGAAGTCTAGGGAGAAAACTGATTGATCTGGAAGACCGCTCAAAATGGAACAATGTCTTTGTTTATGGTATAGCTGAGAAAGATGATGAAACACACGAACCTTGTTACAAGAGTGGTCGAGGAATTATTCAACACCAAACTTGGTGTGCTAGTGCCGTCTGCGAAAGAATACATAGAATAGGCAAGAAACAAGACAAAACACGGCCAGTTATCATTAAAGTGATCGACCACCATGAAAAGTGAACATACTCAGAATTGCTTCAAATTTAAAAACACGAACAGATCTCAGTTAGTGAGGATTTTTTGGATAGCCACTAGACAAAAGTGAAAGAAACTATGGGACAGCACTAGTGAAATCAGAGGCAGAGGGGGAAAGTTCAGCTGGTCTATCACAAAATTAAAATAAACGATGAGATGTTTGAATGGAATATTGCGAGCAATAAAAGAGTTTCCGTTCGCAAAGAGACAAGCAAGCAAGCAACATAGAATTAAAAGCCCATTTCGATGCATCACCCTTAATGCTCGCAGCATCATATATAAATATGAACACCTATAACGTTAACATACAAATCACACATATTAAATGTAATGGAAACCTGGTTAAACTGTAACATTAGCGATAATAAAATTACACCACCAGGTTACAATACATAAAAAAAGACAGCAATTCTAGAGGTGGTAGCGTAGTGATAATATTTCAAGTAAATTTGCACCTAATAAGACTACTTGACATACCTGCGATCGAATGTGTCATAATCAAAGTATGTCTCAAAGAGTGTAACAGCGTAGGTGGATTCTACCAGCCCACAAACAGTGATAATAGGTTTTTCGATGAAATTAACGAATTTCTGTGTTTCAACAAAAGTCATTCTTGTAACGTGCTAGTAGGCAGTGATTTCAACATTCCTTCTATCGACTGGAACAGCAATTTCCCCGATCCCCACTTTAAGGCAGCTGAACCACTTGCGGACCTTATAATTTTGCATGGCTTAACTCAATCGGCAAAGGAATCTACCCGCATCCAAAACGCCACTGCATCGAATATTACATCATTTCTTAGTCAGCAATAGTCTACTCCACCGTGACCCAAAAATACAAGTTGTTGACGGCATATGTGACCACAAAATCATTAGAACTAAACCACATGCCAAAAAACAGAAAGCGAGAACATTCAGTACCAATCTTCTCATGTAGGGTGCATCTAGCACTTTACCTGTACGGCTTAAAAGATAGCATCAAGCGATCCCGTGGAAAACGAAGGAAATTGTGCTCCTAGGAAGAAAAGCACAAAAAAATGAGAAAACTGCACCACAAGTGTCCCTCGAAAAATCATGCACGCAAACTTTCCAAGTTGCGGGTAAAGTTAAAAAACAGCATCCGTAAAGCCAAAATGTACTTCCATATTGTGTCTATGAAAAATTTTCTCCTTTCTTCCCCGGCAAAGTTCTGGCGCTATTCTCTTCAAAAAAGGAGCCATTGTCTAGTTTTGCATAAATGATAAAGCCGTGACTGATAAAGATTCAGTAGCACTATCTTTCAAATAATTTTTTGTTTTGTGTTTACAAATGACGATAGTACGAGACCAAACTTCAATCTGTGCAGTAATTATTCGCCTATTAATAACACCTCCTTATCAGAAGATGTTGTGTCCTTATTGCTCAACTTAACGTCAAAAGTTTCCGGGAATAGATGCGATACCAAACCCATTTCTTGTAAGGTATACAGAGTGGTGTGCAAAATACTTGTGTATAATATTTGCCATATCATGTCGGGAGGCAAAATACAAAATGATTTCAATTGTGCTAAAATTACACCAATACCTAGAACTGGAGACTGCTCACTAATTACTTCTTACAGGCCCATTTCATTACTGTGCACGTGTGCAAATATACTCGAGCAGATTATCTTCAAGCATATTTCGACATTTCTTGAACTAAACATCGTAGATAATCGGACACACTGGTTCCGCAGAGGGCTATCTACTGACACAGCCAGTGAAAGCTGTTCACGACCGGCAGTTCTAGATAAACAAGGACAAATAGACATAATATTCTTGGATTTCAAAAAAGCGTTTGACTGCATGCGTCACCAAAAATTACTTCTAAAGCTAAAAACAATATTAAAAAATGAGTCTGCTCTCTTGGATACAAGTATATCTTTCATTCAGGAAGCACAGCATTTCCAGTGATGGGGTGTTTTCATACCCTGAACTTGCTTGTTCTGACATCCTATAGGAATCTGTCCTTGGGCCGTTATTCTTATCTTTATTATTGATATAGTCACAATTATACTGGTAAAAATCAGACTGTTTGCAGATTACTGCATACTCTATCATGAAATTAATATTCCAACTGATCAGGCCCTTTCAGGTTCTTCACTTATCGCTATAGAAACATGGTGCTCGACATGGCAAATGAACATAAACGCAAAGAAAGCAGTAGCAATGACAATCACTAGAAAATGGCAACCGTTAAATTTCCAATATTTTATCAACGGACAGATTCTCTCTTCTGTAAAATGTTGCAAATACTTCAGTACAAATACAAATCCTACAAATACTTAGTAGTTAACATTCGACCTCAAATGGAATGAACAGATACCTTACATTCACCACTTAGCATGCAGCTAACCAGCCAAGACAGTGACCAAACTCACCATTGAAGTACCCAGGACTTGAGAACACACTGGACACAGCAGTTTGGCAATAAGAGTGAACAGTTCGCATACTGCCATGGCCGCCGGCCGTGACAACTGCAGGGAGTCACAGGAAAGGTAACCATATATATTTTCACTGCACTGTCAAAAATGACAACACAACCAACATCATTCTCAATATATTAGATGCAGCAAACATCCCAAAAGAGTAATGCCATGCTCCTATTTCATTCATTTGAACAGCAGCTTGATTTGCCCTGTAGCAACCATGGCATGCAAAATATTAAACCAATAGCAAGAACATGCCTAGTTCTAGCTAAATTGCTCACTCTACTAAGATGCGCGCTGCTATGAAATACACTGGCAATATATTTTTGTGCAAGAGAAAATATGCTTTAAACTACTGAAATTTCATTATTGCTTGATGTGCACCCAAACAACAAATCTTCTGAATGCAAATGATACAAGAATTGCACAATGAGCTGGCACATGTCCCTTGGGATTATGACCATCTAAACAGCCTGCTTCACTTGGTATCAAGCGGCAATAACAATGAGCAGCAAAGGCACACAATTTATTCCTTTAGAGGTTACTAAAATGGTCTACCCAGAATAAAAATGCCAAAATTTGATGATAAACACCCCATTACCATCATAGCCAACTAAGTAATTCTTGAAAAAATTTAAACAAAAATGTCCCATCATTTTGTTTTCTTCTGCATGTGACCATAGTGAACTTTTTTCTTTAAATTCTGAATCTGAACTATAACAAATTCCTTTACAGTAATAGCCCCAGCTTAAAAACAGCTATACAGGTCAACGACATGTTCTGCTAAAAAGCAATGACAAGAGAGCAGTCTTCAGGCAAAGTTGTGCATGCCCCTAGTTTAAAACAAAATTTCAGACTGCGGTTCCAGTTACAGTGGAGCACAGAATGCATATCATGCTATAACAAAACATGAAAGACAACTGAGCAACAGTTGATGAAGAGCCTCTGAGTCCCCTGAAGGCGACATCTGTTCAAGCAAGTGTTTGCATGTACTGTGCGACAGCATGGACTCCGAGCACCGACGCTTACCAAAGTATGTGGCACCACCGTGTCTGGGGAAAAGAGGATCCTGGTGGTTTAGCCGATGCTCAGTGTTTTTTGCTTTAAGGCCCCTCGGCAGAGCCAACACACCACTTTGGCACATGCTTTCTATAGACAGCAATCTAGCCTGATCCAACTGGGAGTGGAATTGCCGCACACAATATAGCCGCGCTGGCATGGGTGATGCTGAGATATGACTGATCTAGTTCACTATAATTATAGTTAGAATTGAAGCATCCCTGTTAAAGTTTCTAGGAACTTGTACTGACTCGAATTTTGCCTCCGTTTCTATATGTTAGATGATAATACCAGTGGAGATATCTTTCCAGGTAACACAAAACATTGCCTAAACATTGCATGTATGTATGAACTTCTACACAACGTAATGTGACAAAATCTCGCATTGCTGCGACGTTGCCAGACATATGTTGCCATGACGTTTAGAGATTACGTCATCATAACGTTTATAGGCATACACAGCACTGACGTTGGGTGTACACATCTCACCAACGTTTTGATAACATTGCTATTGCAACATTTATAAACAGGCCGAGTTAGATATTACTGGCGAAGCTAATAAAGCTGCAAGAATGAAACGCGAAATTCCTGGTTGGACAAAAATATATGCTCAAGTGATAAATGGCAGCTTTATAACATGGAAACCATTTTAGATAGTAATTATTTTCCAACAAATCATCAGATCACAATGGTCAAAAATATCACAAACTATACTTTTATTAATCTACAATACTGTTGAGAGCCCAACAGACGGTCAAAACTTTATCATGGACATGAGTGCAAACAAACACCATGTTGTGGGAATGGTTTTGTCATTGTCAGAAAGTACCAAGCAAAGGTATGGTTTTTACAATGAGAGCACACAAAAAATGGTATCTGCATTTTTCTTGAGCGGTAAGCACACACATTTTGTACCAATTTCATTGATGCTCCACGTACTGTTACGACCAAGCATCCGCATTTGCGCGCTCTATTGTTCGCCTGTGGGCATGGATAAGTGCTGTGAATATGTGGTGATGGTCCAATGGCTCTAAGTGAGCCTGTTTTGCTTTGTGGACACTCTGCAAATGCCAAATTGACCCTGCCAAGAGAACGTCTGGAAAAACACAAAGAAACGTCCCCCTGCGGGAAATAGCAGGAAGTGCTTCCTTTTGTTCACCCTTCCAGTCGAGAAGGGCTATCGTCCAGTGAGGAATGTCTACTTTTCAAAGGAGACGACAGAGTGACATGTCCGCTGACGTGCAGGACAAGAAAGGAGCATGACGCATACAGCCATTAAGTGATTTCCCAGGAATGCAGGAAAGATTTGCAATTGTCGAAAACGGACAATGCTGGGAGCGGATGCGGCGCCACGTGCACTCGGGTTTCTGAGAAGTAAAACCACTTGTCAGAACCAGCCTGTGGTTTCTTTGCTGAAGAATAGAAATGTACCTCCTCTCCTCGCCGTTCCCAAGCTTTTCCCGCCAACAAGTGATCACGCCCAACGAATGAATGCCGGACCAGTCAGTGCTTCAGACCATCAGTGCAGTGATGTGTTCGATTGGATGCCGATACCTGAGGGGCGTGCCCTGGATTTGGTTGGTCAGCATCTTCAGAGAGGGGCTGGACATAGGGGGTTTTAAGGACGCTGCCGAGCACGAAATGTCGCTCTGGGCCCTGGGTAAACGGCTCATCCAGTCGCTTCTCGCTATGAACTCTTAACGCTTGCCATTTTGCTGATGTACCCTTCTTTTTCGTGTAAATAATCTTGTAAATAAGTTTCTCAAAGTGCCATTAAACCTGCTTGTACATATTTCACCAACTTCGAAGATTCAATCCTACTTCAACCCCGAGTCTCTGCACGCTACCAAGTGAAGGCCGGGTCGACGTAGCCCCAGCGTCACGACAACTGGTGACCAGCGTTGGGATCTGGATCTACAAGCTACAACATCTGGTGATTCGAGGTGGGATCTGAATCTACAAGCCACAACATCTGATGACTGGAGGTGGGATCTGGATCTACAAGCTACAACATCTGGTGATTCGAGGTGGATCAGAATCTACAAGCCACATCTTGTGATCGGAGGTGGCATCTCAAGCAACAAGCAGGAGCAACAATCGGCCAACAAGAGAGCAGCTCGGAACATCGATCGCATGTGTGGGTGAGTGCTTGGCTTTTCTTCTGATGTGGACCAGGTTCTAGAACAGGGTTAGATTTTAGAACTGGTAAAAAGTGTTGAAACGCCTTTAGGTTTGGTAGTTTGCACTGTTGTTTTGGAGGTAGCCGACACTCGGAGCGATCATGGACCTACAAAAGCTGCAGAAACCGGAACTGTTGCAATTGTGTGAGGAATTGGGAATTGATACAAGTGGTTTGGCACGAAAACCTTTGATTATAAAGGCAATCACAGATTTGGGAGCCGATGATGAGGAGCTCAGTGAAGCATGGAACCTCATCGCCCAAAAAAAGGAGGAACAGCTCAGACAGCAGAAAGAGCGGGAAAAAGAGGAAAAGAGGCGTGAGCGTGAACTTGAGAGGGAAAAAGAGGAAAGGGAGCGCGAACGTCAGAGGGAAAAAGAGGAAAGGGAGCGCGAACGTCAGAGGGAAAAAGAGGAAAGGGAGCGTGAACTTGAGAGGGAAAAAGAGGAAAGGGAGCACGAACGTGAGAAGCTTGAGAGAGAAGCAAAAAAGCGGGAGCTAGAAATTGAGCTCCGGAAATTAGAAGTAGAGTTGAGCAAGAGGTCGGGCAATTGTCCCCAGCTAGCGGTACCTCTTCTCAACAAGGAGGCAGATTTCAAGATGTCAAAGTACATGCAGCCATATGCGATATCAGGGGATATCGGTCTGTATCTGGGTAACTTTGAGCGAACTTGCGAAGAACTGTCCTTCCAGCGAGACACGTGGTCTCAGAGATTATTGACGGTTCTGCCCTGCGAGGCAGCGGAGGTTGTCGCGCGGCTAAACAAGGAGGACGCGGACAACTACGAGAAGGTCAAAGCTTGCCTTCTGATTTTCGGAGACAGAGATGTGCAGGCCTTAACACGTTCAAAGGCGCGAGAACTAGCTACACTGCTCATTTCAGAAAAATCAACAGCGGAGGAAACGGCAGTTAAAACAGTGGTAAATGCGGAAAATAGCGGGCCAGAAAACTTTGAGAGCGAGGCATCTCAGATAAGTCAACATGAAAGTGAGCTTGATAAGACACGGAATGAGGACGTTCTTGAAAGTAACCTCTTGCCGCCAGTGTCTAGTAATCTCACGAGACTTTTAAGTGGAACCCGAGAGGACTTAGCTATGGAGCAAGCCAATGATCCCAAGAATAAGCTCGAAGTACAGTGGGAAGGACCTGCTAAAGTCGTTGCAGAGCTTTCTGACACTAACTACGCAGTGAAAATCCCCGATAGGCGTAAAGCAGTGCGCATTTATCATTGCAATCTTATGAAGCCTTATGTGCAGAAGGAAGCCGTGGTAAATCTAACGTTAAACCTTCCCGAGGAGATGGGGGATAACTTGATTTGCCTCAGCGGAAAAGGAAGCAACGCTCAGGAGCTTCACAAAAAGACGGAGCAGAGAGGAGAACTAAAGAAATCCCAGCTGTCCGATCTGGGCGAGCTAATAACAGAGTTTGAGGCCTGCTTCGTGGACAGGCCAGGCAGGACTGATTTGACTGAGCACGATATTGAGCTGACTTCAGACGTGCCAGTGCGATCAAGGTGCTACCGATTTTCTCCAAGGCAAAGAGAAATTCTGGATAGGGAAGTAACTCGCATGCTGGAATTGGGAGTAATAAAACCCTCGGAAAGCGATTATGCTTCGCCTATGATCTTAGTAGAAGCTCCAGGTAAAGACCCTAGGCCTGTGGTAGACTACCGAAAGCTAAATTCTCTCACCAGGGATCAAGTGTATCCTATTCCGAATATTGAGGAGAGAGTAGAACAGGTCAGTAGAGCGGCATATGTGACTACGCTGGACCTTACTCGAGGATACTGGCAAGTACCGCTCACTGAACGCGCCAGCAGATACGCGGCTTTCGTCACTCCGACGGGCAGCTACCAGCCAACAATGATGAGTTTCGGGCTCAAAAATGCTCCATTTTGTTTTTCCCGACTCATGGATAGGGTTTTAAAGGGGTGTGAAACATTCGCGGTGCCTTATTTAGACGACATTGCGGTTTTTTCCGACTCATGGGCGGACCATATGGTACATCTAAGAGCTGTACTGAGCCTTTTGCGTCAAGCTGGACTAACCGTAAAGGCCGAGAAATGTTGCCTGGCAAGGGCGACCGTGGACTACTTGGGTCACAATGTAGGTCAGGGTTTCCGGAAACCCAGCGAGATTAAGATTTCTGCGGTAGCAGACTATCCGCGGCCGAGCACGAAGACGGAAATTCGAGCATTCCTAGGTCTGACTGGGTACTACAATCACTACATCCCTAACTATTCAGCTTTGGCTAGCCCTCTGACCGACGCTCTCCGCAAGACAGAACCGACAAATGTAGTCTGGGACGAACAAAAGGAAGCCTCCTTCGTAAACCTGAAGGCTGTGCTGATTAGCCGTCCGGTATTGCGAGCTCCAGACTATGACCGAGAATTCACGGTCCAGTGTGATGCAAGTGATCGAGGGTTAGGTGCTGTTCTCTGCCAGAGAGATGACGACGGTAATGAGCACCCCGTGCTCTACTTGAGCAGAAAACTGAGTTCTAGAGAGAGGGCTTATTGCGCGTCAGAGAAAGAATGCGCTTGCATTGTATGGGCCATTCAAAAATTGCAGTGCTATCTTGGAGGGGCCAAATTCACCGTAGAGACGGACCATTGTCCCCTGGCTTGGCTGCAAACTGCGACATCGAAGAACAGTCGCCTTCTTAGGTGGAGCTTGATTTTACAGCAGTACAATTTTGAAATAAGATACAAAAAGGGGAAGTTAAATGGGAATGCGGACGCGCTTAGCCGCTCTTTCTAAGCGGTCCGAGATGTTCCTCACCATGTATCCAAATTGATAATCAGGTTTTTTTTTTTCGTGCGCTTGTATATGTGTGGCTATGTAAAGCAGCACGTTTGGTTTTCTAGGAATACGTGGGTCCTGAACGTCTTGAGAGTGGGCTTTTCTCGAACAACAATGGCAGTTTTCTTTTAACCTGGTCTCTTCAGACGGGAGCCGAGTGCTTGCTTCGACATGTGGTTGAGTTTCAGACAGCTCGAGCAATTTGGCCTACAACAATCAAGACAACGCGACAAGCAACAGCGAGCTTCAAGCGTTCACGTGCAGGCCATTAAGTCGTCTCTTCATGCAGCAGCTGGGACTGCTGCCCTCCGAGACTCTTCTGGCGGGGGAGGAGGCTGTTACGACCAAGCATCCGCATTTGCGCGCTCTATTGTTCGCCTGTGGGCATGGATAAGTGCTGTGAATATGTGGTGATGGTCCAATGGCTCTAAGTGAGCCTGTTTTGCTTTGTGGACACTCTGCAAATGCCAAATTGACCCTGCCAAGAGAACGTCTGGAAAAACACAAAGAAACGTCCCCCTGCGGGAAATAGCAGGAAGTGCTTCCTTTTGTTCACCCTTCCAGTCGAGAAGGGCTATCGTCCAGTGAGGAATGTCTACTTTTCAAAGGAGACGACAGAGTGACATGTCCGCTGACGTGCAGGACAAGAAAGGAGCATGACGCATACAGCCATTAAGTGATTTCCCAGGAATGCAGGAAAGATTTGCAATTGTCGAAAACGGACAATGCTGGGAGCGGATGCGGCGCCACGTGCACTCGGGTTTCTGAGAAGTAAAACCACTTGTCAGAACCAGCCTGTGGTTTCTTTGCTGAAGAATAGAAATGTACCTCCTCTCCTCGCCGTTCCCAAGCTTTTCCCGCCAACAAGTGATCACGCCCAACGAATGAATGCCGGACCAGTCAGTGCTTCAGACCATCAGTGCAGTGATGTGTTCGATTGGATGCCGATACCTGAGGGGCGTGCCCTGAATTTGGTTGGTCAGCATCTTCAGAGAGGGGCTGGACATAGGGGGTTTTAAGGACGCTGCCGAGCACGAAATGTCGCTCTGGGCCCTGGGTAAACGGCTCATCCAGTCGCTTCTCGCTATGAACTCTTAACGCTTGCCATTTTGCTGATGTACCCTTCTTTTTCGTGTAAATAATCTTGTAAATAAGTTTCTCAAAGTGCCATTAAACCTGCTTGTGCATATTTCACCAACTTCGAAGATTCAATCCTACTTCAACCCCGAGTCTCTGCACGCTACCAAGTGAAGGCCGGGTCGACGTAGCCCCAGCGTCACGACAGTACTCAGACCCCGTGAAAGTCCTCGGGCTCTGTAAACACCTATGTCAACAGAGCACAGCGTTGCATCTTGAAAGTTCATCGGCATAGTGCTGCCCACAAATAAGGAGTCACCTTCAGCTCCTATAAAATTTCTTATTAGGACAAAATTTCACCCATCATCCTCACACAGCTGTCTTTTGGCTTTGTAGAAAACACTTTTATCCCAATCGTAGCCTAACTGAATTGCTGCCCCCGGAATGTTTCAGGGACTGGTCCATTTATGTGAATATTGGACAGCTTAATGCCATCACTTCTAGGAGTCACTGGTTGCTTGCACTGCTTTAGTTCAGCTGCTCACATAAAAATTTGTTCCGTTGGAAGGGCGTGGCCTCTGACCAGTCTCTTCAGCTTTCCTAGAAAAGCTTCAAAAGCAAAGGCTGAAAATAGGGCAAGGTGGCGAAACTGTCGCACATCTGCCAGATGCGAGAGGCTATGTATGCTAACAGTGTAGATGCCACTGCCATATAGCTTACCTGCCTCTGTAACGAAGCTAACAGCAGCTGCTCAGCATATTCACACAAAGTCATACAAAGATCGGGTGAGGCCAGTATTGTGATGGCACAACTTAGCTTCAAAATGTGCGTGTAAAATGGATGAGCAAGGTGTTGCTTTAGAAATGTGGGGCCAAAGTAAACAAAAGAATTACTATACTTGGATGCCTTCCAAAATTCTAGAACAGCTGGGTCCTTGGAATGCGCTGAAGCTCCTATGGAGTGTTGACAGCCAAAGTCACTAAGTTCTCAGAAATGGCCCTACGTGTACTCAAAGGCAGCTTTGACACCGATGGGACAGTTGATGTCCAATACTGCACTAGAAGTCTCTTCATAGCTCCTAAGCAAACCAAATGCATATAGTCTAGTGGGAACCTACTAACCAGTCCGATGCCCAGCTTGAGCAACAGTGATGTGCAATTTTGATGATCAGGCTGTGTCATGTTGGTGAAGTTTTCATCTGTATGCGGAGGGGCCAACACATCAAGAAATATAACTTTCCTATGCTCTACAGAGTACATGCCTTTTTGCATGCACTTTTCACATGCATAGTATACTGCATGTCCCTTGGTACATTTAAGGAATTCCCGTGCAGGCATGTCGCAAAAAAATGCATGAACAATCACTGGGAACACAGCTTCACCATGATGCAGTCCAAGCTCTAAAAGTGAACAGTCTCGGGTTTTGAGTCCCCCATGTAGAGAGCTGCAAGAAAAGGTTCATTTCGCGAACTTTCTTCGGCCCGCATAAGCACAGGCCAGAACTGTTTCGACGAACTCCTAAATAAGGGCACACCATCAATGTTCATCATCAGGGAAATCACTGAAGCGCTCATTGATATGGCTCCACTTTCTAGTTGCTGAATGAGGTTTCCAGTGATGCCAAAAAAGCAGTAAGTGCCATTTCCCATGCTGGTGACTACTGGCATGAGGCGTCCGCAGCAGTGTTCTGGCATCAGAAGGGAGGCCTGGGTGGTGCGGCTACAGAATTTTCAGAAGCTTAGTGTTGTGGGCAGCACAAATGTTATCCACAGCCCATGAACGAAGTGGGTCATGCAAAGTCGGAGCTAAATCCACTTCACTCTCGCTTGACGAAAAATCGCTGAGCTCACTGCTGCATTAATACTGCTGTAGAATTTTTTCTTGAAACTCGGCAACTTTGCCAGTTAGCGGTGGATCAACGGGGCACAATGGAGAAACCACTGCTGTGAAACACCTCCCTCACAAAATGTTCCTCGGGAGTAGCTAAGTTCCAGCTTGCAAAGGGCTGCTGTACAGTAGGGCTATCAGATTGGCAAAGTGCTGCTATTTTGGTTGCCCTGCGCCTGAATTTCTGTCTTCTTCCAACATTAATGATACGCTGCTTTGTCCTCTCCATCACTGGTAGACACAGCCCTACTTGCAAACACGAACGGTACGCATCATGGTGCACTCAAGGTCATCGATGAATAAGCAGAACGAGCACTTGCTTCAGCTACACACAAGTGTCAGGGTTATAACAGTGCAAAGCTGACACAACATGATAAGGCGTGTTCAGGATAAAAAGCCGCTTTTCCACATTGCTACACAAGCATTACCCGTGAGATGTGAACACACACTGGCTGGGCTTGGCTCAACTACACCTCATTTGTGTGCCATACATTGCTTGTCTTGGCCAACGAAAGCGTTTATGTAATAAATAACCATAAATAAACAATCATTCGTAAATAAAAAAACTTTTGCGTAGTAAATTACTAAGCTTAAACATTAGCACAAATTAATAAATATTTATTTCATATTATTTTGCTGCATTCAGGCGGCACCACAATCAATATGACGGGACAAAAGAAACATGACGACATGGCTCTTGTGGGGCTTTATGGAGCTTTTTCGCACGATGTACCTTGTCTTGCCACTTGCCATGTGCTCGTGTGCATTTTGACTTTGAGTGCCTTCGTGCAGACTTCGCAGCTGCATTTCACGTGCAAACTCAATCTTCCAACTGTGTGCACTGTTCACTGCTCACAGGTGAGTTGCTACTGCTTTGATGACCTCGCTTTTAGCTTGTAGGCGTATCTCTGACTGCCGCATCTGGAACATTGGATGCGCCCCGAGTTTTCTGTGTATTCCTTGCTGCTTTGTTAATCATGCATTTCTTTGTCATTAATGACTGGCCATGCATTTTCGCAGCAGAACAGTGCTGCGCTGCCCCGCATCACAGATGTTCAGCAGAGCGGCTTGTGTTCTGATCAGGAGACAAATGCTGAAATTATTTTGCCTCTTTGGCAGTATGGCCACCGTGACAGTGTCACGCTAACGCCTAAGTTGTCACGCCCGTGGCAAGAGCCGCATCATTAGGTCTGTGTGACCGATTAGTGCCATTAATCATTTGCTCGAAGTGTGACTGAAAATTCATCGTCTGATAGCCCACAGGCCACCAGTTGGGGCCACCAGCCAGCCATCTCGCTAACTGAACTTGCGCAGTGTATGTGTGCATCCTTTGCCATTCCGGTTTATCATTTTGGCCCTTTGTGTGTGTGTGTGTCTGTGCGTGTGCGTGCATGCATGCGTGCGCGCGTGCCAGTCATCTGCATGGACTGAAAATAGTTGGAAGTTATAGATGCTGAAATTTTTCGCCATGACTGTTGCGCTGTTTTTATTTTAGAAATCAGCAGTAAACTTTTTGTTGATAAAAATTTCTAGCACATGCCAAGGAGATAGTGTTTGCAGCGATTTCATTTCCTGAAACGCCAGCAATGAGAGTGCAAAGAAAACTAGTTTCAATGACATGCATCTCACTCAGCTGCTGGCAAAATACACTGACCATAAACTGACCCTCATTGATTGGAAACTTCAGTGAAGTGCAACTCAGTGTCTCTTCAACAGAGGCACTTACAAAATAATGCCTTTGGCTTGGCACTAGAGCATGTTGTTATGCTAACTGCGCTATGTTCTTGCAGGATGTTCTACATCGTCGAATTCAGCAGTGGGGATGGAGTTGCTGCCGTCCCAAAATTCTGGGCACAAAATGGGGAAACATTATGACTGCCATACCGAAACTCGTCTCGTCGCCCAAATGCTATAAAAGACTGCGAGGAGCCTGGAGAAGAATGGATTGCACACAAATGCCGAATCTTGGGCGAAGCTAGTACATCATTTTTTTTGTCACAAGTCAGTATTGTGATTATAGGGTACTGTTGGAGCTTTAGGTTCTTGGTTGTGGCAGTGTACAAAGGCAAAGATGCACATAAGCACTGCCAGAGGGGAGAACTTTTCAGCCAAAATGGTGAAATAATCACATCATCTTAATTCAATGACTCTAATCGGTAATCGTATTTGTTGCTCATTGGCTCAAGGTTCCTGCATAGCCTCCTTTATACACACTGTGCCTGTCAACTCCACGCTCCGCGGCCGTCGCTCCTCCTCCGTTGACAAGTTACGCCGCTGGCTTCCGAGAGATGGCGACAGCGACGTAGGGTCACCTTCGCCAGGCAAGTGCCGGGTGTGCCGTGTTGCAAAGTGGTCCGGATAGCCACGCGCTGCCACTGTCTCGCTGTTTCGTGGACTGTTCTGCTGTGTGTAAGGTCATGCTTCTACTTTTCTCTACCTTCGGGTGCTGCAGGAATACAGCATTGCACGAACTGGTAAGTACCAGCTTTGCTTTGTCCTTCCAGCGATCGCTGTGTAGTATTCAGCTGCTTTGAGGTTTGTAAAAAATAGTGACAGCACCAATGAGTTTATTAAGCGTCAATACTGCAATAGTAATGTTAGATGCGCACCTGTGCTTTCTGGACTGCAATGCTAATTGCTTCCCTGCCTAGCTCGTCTGCGTAGTGTTAGTGTGCTCCTGCGAAGCTTTTTTTTGCAGTACAGTTGAATCCCGCTATAACGAAATTCACGGTGCACGAAAAAAAATTCGTTCTCGCGGAACTTCGTTATCGCAAAAATTTGACGTGAAACGCAGAAAGAATTGCCCAAGCAGCAGCAAAGGCGTTTAATGCCAAAAATCTGTAAGCTTGGTTTGCTTACGCTTCACGGCGAGCAACGCCGTCACGCGATTTTCGCACTCGGTCAGCAAACCCATTGCAACATCGTCGTCTCGGACAGCAACGAAATTCTTGATGACATCAAAAGCGTCCATCACCTGTACGGTGGTTGCCGCAGCCGGCGCTTCCTGTACGTCGTCGTCTTCTTCATCGGAAGAGTCCTTATCATTCCGGGCAGCTTTTATGATCTGCTCATCACTCACATCTTCGTGAACAACAACACAAGCGTCAGCGCCGATGTATTCGTCGAGCTCGAGATTAGGCGGCACGGTTCCTATTTCTCCCAGCGTTTTCCAGGCGGCCGCGATCCCCGGAGCCGGTGACGCCTCTTCGTCGTCGTCTGTAACGCCTGGTGTTAGGCCAGCAGAGTGTACGGGTCGACCTTCGGCAAATCCGGCGTGCCTGAAACAGTTCACAATTACTGAGCGCCCCAGTGTGCTCCAGGCAGCAGACATAATCTGCAGTGCCACGTACAAGTCCACCTTCGTGTCTCGGCCGGTTTCAGTGTTAAAAAGCAGCCGCTGAATTAACCTCCCGCGGTAAGCGCGCTTCAGGCTAAGAATCACGCCCTGATCGAGAGGCTGTAAGACAGACGTGCAATTGGGAGGGAAAAACCTCAGCTCCGTGTTAGTGAGCTTGACTTCGTCGGAGTGATGCGCTGAACAATTGTCCAAAAGCAAGCAAACTTTACGGCCCTGCCGCTTCATGTCGCGGTCGAATGCCATCATCCACTCGGTGAAAATAGCGCGGGTCATCCATGACTTGTTGTTCGCCTTGTACTGCACAGGTAGGCTACGAGTTCCCTTAAAACAGCGCGGCTTGGCACTTTTGCCTATGACTAACGGCGGACGCTTGTCCGAGCCATCCATGTTTGTGCAAAGCAGCACTGTGATGCGTTTTTGCTGTGTTTGCCGCCGTGACAGCGCTGCCCCTTGAAGTCGAGCGTCCTAGCCGGCAACATCTCGTAGAATAGCCCGGTCTCGTCGGCGTTGTAAATGTCTGCAGGCGCGAAGTTGCTTAAAATTCCGGCCATGTTACTCGCCTTCCAAGCAGCTGCTCCGTCCACGTCTGCTGACATTGACTCGCCGCACAACACTTTTCCAACGATGTTATGGCGGGCCTTGAAACGGTTTAGCCAGCCAATGCTGGCTTTAAAATCATCAATGCCAAGTAGGCATGCATAGTTCAAGGCTTTCTGCTGGACGATGCTTCCGGACAGGGGGACGTTGCTGGCTCGTGCTTCCACAAACCACGCATGCACTGCTTTGTCCAACTCTTCATGGAGGGGCCGCGTCACCTTTTTGTGCTTCGAGGATGTGCCTGAAGCAAGTGCCATTCTCACGCTGTCCTTATTGCCTAGAATCGTTGACAGCGAACTTGCAGGAATTCCGAAGTCTTCAGCAATTGCCGCTTTCTAACTTCCGCTTTCTGCTTGGGCGATTATTTGAGCTTTTTGCTCAAGGGAAAGAGTTTTGCGTTTTTTCACTTGCGTTGCCATCGTGTCCTGCGGATGAAAACTCGTCGTTGTCGAAGAGAAAGGCAGCGAGTGAACAACGCGACCACGACACAAAGCCAAAATGGCGGAACTGCAATCACGTGATTTCATGCTTAATGTGGCTTTGGATTTGACTTGGACTTCTCGCCAATAAAACTAGTTTCGGTTTCGATTTTGAACGCGAAAATTTCGTTGAAGCGGAAACGCTCTGCAAAAATGGTTCGTTGTGCAGAGAAATTTAGGCCATTAATTCTTATAGGATACTCGCGGGGAATAAAAAATTATTCGTTGTCGCGGAAATTTCGTTGTGGCGGTATTCGTTGTGGCGGGATTCAACTGTATACGCTAATTACGAAAATTTGTGATAAAACAGAAACACAAGATTTACCTATTGTGAAGATGACTACTTTAAAGTGAGTTAAACCAAATCTTGCAAAGCCTATATTAGTTTCCTTTCTCGCATTTAACCACATTAAGGCCTGTGAGAAATAATGACAGCACCAGAATTATGTTTATTACGCATCAGTAAGGTAATAATAATATTAAATGTGCACGTGTATTTTCTGGACTGCGATGCGAACTTCCTCCCTGGTTAGCTCATCTGTGTGGTGTTACATGTGCTCCAGCGCAGTATTTTTTGTTTCGCTAACTGCATAATTCTGTGAAAAAAAACACGAGCTTTGCCTAATGTGACGATTATTTTGGAGTGATCGAAACAGAAAGATGCAACACGTATATTTGTCTTTCCTTGTTTTTCTAGTTAAAAAAAAAAAGGTTTGTACGACGCGCTGGATCATTGAAAGTAATAGCTGATACCAAAATTGTTCTCCTTACAGATCTCAATGGGCATAATGCGATGCAGTTGTTCCAGTCATCTGTAGATCAAGATGGCTTCTGAAGTGCTATCAGTGACAGCAGTCACCGTGAACTTTTTTCCCTACTTGTGGCAGCTATTCATCACACCACTTCTACATGGTACTCTTGAAGCACAATTGCTGTTGTGAAATGTGTAAATAAATGCTAGTGCCTTTCTTCTTAAATTTTGTTTTATTGGAGCATAGACTAGCATTGTAATTTTTCAATTACCATTGGCGCTAGCGGAGCAGTCATGCAGTTTTTCGAGCCATGTGCAATTTCTTGAAACTGGCTGACATAAAACGTCATATAGCATTGGTGTTATTGCCTAACAAGTATCCTGATCACTTGTTATGCTTAGTGGATGTCGGCCTTACAAGTAAATATGCTGAATATGCATGACTCATGCTTAGGAACAATTATCCCGCTAGCAACTAACAGCGCTCCCGCGCCGACATTCATACCCGTGCGATCCGTGTGCCTCGACCACTACGTCAGCAGCGCTCTCAGCGAGGGGACCGTGCAACTTTACTTGACGGCGCCGCTCTATTGTTCGGGCGGTGCGTTGACAGGCACAGAGTATAAAGGAGGCTATGGTTCCTGTTATAGTGATATTGTTATGCTCTTATTTCAATAATATTGTTGCTAGGCAGTTGTGAACGTTGCCTTTTCAATGGTCTGCTTACTATTTTCATTCAGTTTCCCTTTAGCCGTGTCATTCAATCTTTCTACACTGAACTCTTTGCTTGCAGCAACATATGCTGATGCAAGAAGAAGAGAGAAGAAGGCTGAAGCGGTGTCAGATTTGACAACTGATGAGGAACGGCTGACAAAATGGCCAAGAAAACCCACCAAGAAGGCGTTGTATGGAAGTATGAGTCCAGTTTTGCTGCTAAAATGTTTTTCTGATATGTTTACACTTTCTATATTAATCATGCATATTTCATTTGCTTTGCTGCTATATTTGTGAATGTTACTTTAGCAAGCCACTATTGAAATAACTGAATTGAAACATTTTTAACTGCAGTGTCGGATGAAGATGGCAGCAACGTCCCAACAAAAAAAAAGGAAACAGAAGGCTCTTTTTGTTTGTGAGGAAAGTGAAAGCGATGAAAGCTGCGATAATCATCTCCTACCATCTACAGTTCCTACACAACAAGCCAAGCAGCTACCATTCGTTGGCCGTCCTGCACCGAGACCAGCACAAGTACCAGTGAGCCCAGCAGCACAAGCAGAAAGCGGAATCCAAGGTAAAAACTTGCCTTGTGCCTGTAGTGGGTGTTGTAAGCATCACTTTACTGTACTGTGCACGTTATAGCTCTATATTTGTGGTTTTATTCTGGCACAAATATATGTTTGGCTAGTTTTTAAATTCTGGCCGGCAGTCCATTTTTTCGGCTGCATTCTAATGTACTTTCCAATTTTTTTTCTTTTGCTCATTTCAGGGCTTTTGAAGAACCTTGTGCAACTGGTGTGGTTTCATTGAGTCATATAATAGACTGAGATGCACAATTCAATGTATGCATAAGCATGTTCACAGTTCATAACAGATGTAATGGGGTTTGTTAATTTGTAGCAAATAGTGTCTACGTTTACTGCCCTAAGTCTGTGATATGCGGCAGTCTTGCCCGTTGGGCAAGGAAGTGGACCTGAGACATGACATTGGCGACTATTTTTGCCACGCACCAGCACGCTGTAAAAAACGGTAGGTCTATTATGCTGTGTACAGAAGCTGGACTATCATTTAGTCTGCTTCTGCATCAAGCTGTGCAAAAACTGGACTTGTCACAGTAACTTAGCTTTCCAGCATATCATATGGGACAGTATAGGCAAAACCTATGGGACATAAAAGTAAACTTCTAGGATATAGTGTAAGGCCATCAATGTTGCATGAGCTGTAATTTTGATGGTTTTAAAAGCGGAAATTCAGTGGGTGTCCTGGTGCTCTTTACTTTTGTACTATCTGTCCAATGTATTTCTGGCCCTGCAAATTCAGTTTTAGATGTCTGATTATTTTGTAAGTGCTGTCTTGAATTTTGGCTGAATAATCATCTTTTTTGTGTTTTTGTTCTTTTAATTTAGTGACCTAATTCATGGAATGTATGACCTGGCCGCTATGTGATTGCTCGTCTCTTCATGGAATTGCTGACTCAACAGATGTACAATCATGCCAAATAAATTGTGTAAATGATCTCACATGTGCACCTGACAATTTTTGCACTATAGTGGCTGTGTCATTCAAGTGACCGGTCAGCAGTGCTGGACTAATGCCTGTGCAGACCACGATTACTGTGTAACTGCCTTTTGGTGGGTGCCTTGTCGACATATAAACATACATTAGTCACTTCAGAAAGGCAGAATGCATCCATGCACGATTTATCAGCTATGGCTGCACCTTGTCGAGTAGGAACAGATGGTGCTGGTTATGTAGCTTTGCCTAGGTGCTCCTTGAGGAAGGTACCGCATGCATTGTTTAGAATACATTAAAGTAATGTACAGGCAACGTTTCTTTCCCAATTTTTTGTTGGTATAACGTTGAAATAACATAACGTCAATGTTTTCAGAACATTGCAGAAACGTTAGTGCATAACGTTATCTGGTGATCAAAAATAGTGACATTAGCAACAATCAGGCGTTTCTCTGAAATTTGTGGCCATTCAGATAATGTTCCAGTAACATTTTGCGTTACCTGGGTTGCGGCGGCCTTGAGTACTAGGCGCTGCGCTCGCTCTTGCGCACACGGAGAAAATTTGTTCCTGTCCATTTGCTATCACTCATTATATGCTGCTGATATGGAAAATAACATCCAGTGCCCTTGTTAGCACTATTATTGCTAGCATGCCTTGCTTTTTCCTGAATTCGTAATTTACAAGTTTCCATCAACCAGGAGTTTACCCCAATCTTGTTACTTTATTTAGTCAGTTCAAACATAGGAACATTGACGTAATGAAATTTACTATTTAAAGACATTTTCGATCGCAAGTAGGACTTCGTTATATCAAGGTTTAACTGTGTTATAACACTGCAAGTAACAAAAAAGATAACATACTAAGAAGTGTGACAGTGTCTTTTTTTCTACATAACTCTACTTACTCTCTTGTGGTTCAGCAGGGCCCAGCTCCACAGCAGATGTCAGCCTAGCTCAGGCCACACCCAGTGAGCCTGATACAGGGGCATCTGCACCCCAAGTGGAAGTGGTTGGTGGTCTCCACCTCGCACCAAGCAGGCCATGAGGTTCTTCAAGTCAGCCAGCCACCACGCTTCTCACATGGGGAAGCTAAACTCAAATGCATCCTTGCGTCCTGCATGGATCTCCAGTGCAATGGAAGCTGCAATGGACACAATCCAAGATAGTCCCAAACCATCAACACCCCAGAGATGGCGGGATTTGGAAAAAACGAAAAAAGGCAAGCCCCAAACCACGGGGACGAAAGCAACCTAGTTCATTCTTTTTACACACATTAGATGGAATCCATAGTAAATTTGAATTGCAAGAGACTGACTTTTAAGATGACTTGTCGCTTTAAGTGTGCAGGAAACTAACCAGAGTACACAGCAAACATTTTAAGAAATTATGAAGTCTACTGCTACGTTAAAGCACATGCACAATCTCTGGTGGCATTGCCATCATAGTTGATAGCAGCATTGCAGCTTGTGGAGATAAGCTAATGACTAAAGTTTGAAGCAGTGGCTGCCACTCTTAAAACATGCAAAACGACAACAATATGAAGTGTCTGCATCCAACAAAACCTTAATGTTATTCTAAATGAAATAGAAGACCTTTTAAACCAACTGCCTGATCAGCAATTTTAATGCCCACTCTTATTTTGGAGGAGTGAAATAAAACTGACATGTGAGGCCAGATTATACAGGAACTTATTTTATGCAATAATGTTTGCTTGCTAAACACCGGTAAACCTGCTTATCCTTCCATAAGCTCAGGAAAAATGAGCTGCATAGATTTGTCTTTGAGCTGACCGTGTTTTTAGCCTTTTTAAATGGGAAGGTTTGGGCAACCCCTATGGGAATGCCCACTTACCTACACTAATCACTTTATCATCTGCACCAAATGCCATCCCCAGAAAACCAAGATGCCAGAAGATTCATATGACAGACTGAAATGTTTTTAGACAGGAAGCTAATTTAGCTAAAATCTTTTCAGAAACTCATAATATTGACAAACTCAATTAACTGTTCACAACTTAAATTGTAAATGCCACATGTCTGGCCATTCCACATCCACTGGTATTGTAAAACACCACCACAAAGTATGGTGGACACGTGATTGCAAAGATGCAAGAAACAAACCAAAGCATGGGGCATTGGGGCATATTTAGAAGGTACCTGTCACATGAGAATCTAATATTTGTACATTTGTCATAACAAGAAAGAAGCACCCTGGAAAAATGATATATCATCTATAATTAGCTGTCACTTCTAAAAAAATTTGACAGCAGGTACACAAGCTAAATGGTACTTTCTGCCTTCAGAGTTCTGGCTTTAATAGACCCAGGAGTGCAAACAAATATAGATGAACAGGCAGATATAATAGGTTAACATTTCTTCGAAATTTTGAGTTCTTCAAACAACCCAGTTTTTTTTTTAAGGTACAAAATCACAGCTGAGAACAAAAAAAAATGAACTATACAATAGTTTAATCACACTTCAAGAAGTAAAGAAAGTCCTAGTTGCTGGTAAACAGACAGTGCTTCACAAAGATCAAATACATTACAATATGGGGGGGGGGGCTTGCATATCTATTTGATCCCCCAGTACAAGCACCTTTAAAATTTTTAAAGATATGGGTACTTGGAAAATTTCGAAAGCTTTGAGACAGTTTTAAGTGTGTTGTCCTAAAACCCGGAAAACCCGCAACCTCCCCAGGTTGTTACAGGCCCATAGCTCTCACTAGCTGTCTCATAAAATCTTCTGAAAGCATTTTAAACATCAGACTAACCTTCATTTTAGAATCTCGCCAACTTCTTGATATTCATCAATGCTGTTTTAAAAGAAGATGCTCAACTCTAACTTCAGATCACTTAGTCCGACTTGATAATGCAATCAGAGATGCATTCATACCCAAACCACACTGCCTTGCAGTCTTCGACTTAGAGAAGGCACACAACACCACTTGGAGATACAGGATCACAAGTAGCCTAGGAGACTTACCGGAGTATTCAGAAACACGCCTTCACTCGAACTTCTAATTCAAGTAGCCATCGAGGCCTGTTTTTCATTTCAGAAAGCAAACTCCACAGGAATCGCTGCTCCAGCAGTGGAGAATCTCGAGTTGGCGACAACGTTACCTTGGCTGCTCCTCGACCGCCACTCCACCTGTAAACATGGCGGACATCACATCGCTTGCTCACTGTGTAGACTTCGTTCTGCCAGTATAGCAAACTTTTCACGAAAGTGGATATGACGAGGATGCACTGAACCTTTCTCTAAAGCACAGGCTGAGAGTGACAGCGACCCGGGACTTCTGCCACGCTATCGTTTTACGAATGTGGCCATGGCTAGCCTGCGGCTGTCCCTGCCTCTCACATAGAACATAGATTTCCGTGATCACCCACCAACATCTGTGCTGTGTTGATCATCGCATTAATGCAATGCGCTTTTGTGGCATGGAGACATTCCAAGTCATCACGGGATAAGTGGACAACTTTTCGGAGTCTACCGAGTGCAGAGTTAAGGTGCGATTTGACCGTTAATGGTGAGCTCGCCCGCTGCCGGACTTGAGAGTTGAGCGGCGGCAGCTCAACTACCTTCATGAACAATACCTTCATGAACCCGGTCTGGGCATTTCACGTGCTACCAGACCTCAGGGATAATGATCTGTGCAAACATTGTGGTGCAAGAGGGACCCTAGACCACATAACCTAGGAGTGCCCACAATCCCTAGGGATAGCCCTAAATATACCATGTAGAGAAGCCTGGGATACCCTGCTGCGAAGCGCGAACCCTGCGATCTAGCACTGCACCGTCTATCTGGCGGAAGAGGACGCAACAAGCCAAGGGCTGCCTGCCAGCCTCTAATCATCGGGCGCACGACTCCCCATCTTCCCCGGCACGCGTGCCGGGGGAGGGGAAGAGGATGCCCATTTCCTATGGAAATAAAAGTTGTGCAACCAACCAATCAACGCCGCGACCGGACGCTGCAAAGTCTCTGCATATTCTTTACCCTCCGCATTTTCTTTCTCCACGACGCTCACGTACCTCGGGCCCTTAGCAACATTGGGAACGGCAAGGACCTCTCAGTTGTTTCCCTCCTCCATGCAGCCAGCCGATTGCCACTACCTTGGGTTTGGTTTAAAGCTGTTTTCTTTCTGCACAATTTGCGCAAATGGCTTTGCTCAAGTGGATTGGCTGTGCACGCCGGTTTTCTAAAGGCCGTTTATGGTCCCTGATTAGCTCTTACGCGGGGTGCTTCGCTTTTCAAGCGCGCCATTCTGCGTCTCCCATTGGCTGGCGTGATTGGCGCGTCACTTTTTATTTCTAGCTGTTTTGCGTTCGCACGTCTCCATTTGCGCTTTCTGCAGAGGTACACTGTAGTGCAGTTTTTCCTTGCGATCAAGATCCGAGAGACAGTAGATTGCAACCGTGCATGCAATGAGCCTTTGGAAGCTGTAGTAGGGCATGAAACAAAAACCGCGCTGCCCGATTACGACACCACGGGTTCAAATTAGTGTGAGTTGCAGAGTACACTACTCCACAGCAGAGCCCGTTCTGTCAGGAAGGTCCGCGACCCAACGACCAACGCAAGTTTCACCTGGGCGTTAGCGCGGAATTCGATGTCAGTACAGAGTTCGTGATTGTGGGCGTGAAAGCGTTAAGCAATTTTATCGTGCTCATGAAGTGCGGAACCTGCGACGAGATTGCGAAGACACGAACCGTCAACCACTGGAGTGTCACAACGGACCTCCGCTGTAGCTCGGCTTGCCGATCGCTGCCGTAGCGAATATTCCTGCTTTTTGTCGCGTACTACTCTCACACAGCGCTTCCGCTTATTTTACTAAGTACCCAACTCACGTCCATATTGGTTCTTCTATTGTGGCAGCTCAGCCATGCGATGGCATCAAAGTATACATTGTACCTCAACTTTCAGCGCGGTCGCAGTGGGGCTGCGTGCTCAGCACACACAAAAAGAAAATCTGCATGAATAACATGCTTGCTGTGCGCCAGCTTAAAATAAAAATGCACTGCAGAATACATCGTGCAATTTTTCCTGACTTGGCAAAATTTTTGATGGTTTTCCTCACATTTCCCTGATTTTTCCTGGTGCATGAAATTTCCCTGACAATTCCCAGCTTTTCCGGTTGCTAGACCCTCTGCAGATGGATACCGGAAACCAGGAAAAGTTATCACAAACTCTGTACCAACATGCACCCTGGCCACCACACGAGAGCAGTGATACACATATACCAACTCCTGCATCCTGAAATTCTCCAAACTTTCTTCAGCAGTAGATGCAGGGTCCACTCCACGCATAGTACCCTTAGTGCATGCCAATGAAGACTTCGATTAGAATGGAGGTATATGACCTACAGCGTGGCAGATCTGACACACAATTAACGTTTGCAGGTTTGCAAACAATACCTCGTCTCCTGAAAGGTCGCACCTAAAGGATATCAAGATATTGATCAGTCAGACGCTTGAGTTGCTGCTGGATAGTTTTGCAATTTTTCATTTTCAGCGTTCCATCGCTTATTGGTATGAGTGCGACAGCAATCACATTGAAACCATTTTTAGCAAATAAATCCAGACATTCAATTGGCAGGCTGGCGAAGCAATCTGCCGAGCCCCCTTCCCCCTCTTGGGGAGGTGAAAGGCATGCCTGTGCACAAACTAATGACAACATTAGAATACCTAATCCTATAAAGCTAGCCTGAAACCTGATCGAAAACCCCACGAACATGGAAAGGCCTTATCACGAAGAAGCACCAGGCACTGAACTTGTGTGAACCACAGGATAGGATTTCTTGTCCACGTCAGCACTAAGTTAGTCGTTGAAGCAAATCCTTGTGATAGCCACCCTGTTCTATTCCACACGCATGTGATACTTCCATTCTTTTCCTTAATTGCTTCTCCCTCTTTTCGACAGCTACAGACACCATGTAATGCAGGCTCCTTACACTACCCAGCTATCAAAATTATAAACCAGGGACTACATCAAACAAAATTTAATAATGCTTTTAGCCCTTACTGTGCAGCAGAGATCACATTATACCCCACTATCAAATAATGAACCAATGACCATAGGAAAATCAAACAAAACAGAAGACTCAGTTCCTAAATTTCACAGAGAAAAATAGTTTAGTAGTATGGCTTGTTGCTGAAATATTAAAAAACTGTCCTCATCCTCTGCTCTGCTGCAAGTTTATAGATAACTTGAAGTCACCTTGAAACAACACTGTCACATTCTATTTATGAAGGTACCACTTTTCCTGAAAGTGAAGCTTTTGTAAACATGGAAAGGCCAAGAAAAAGCCAAATGCTGAAAGTAACCTGAAACGTCTCAAGGTGTATTTTTGGGCATGGATCTCAGATGATAGAATGCATTGCCTTCAGACCTTTCTCAATTTAATGGTGGGAAAAAAATTCAATTTTCTCCCCAGTAACTGTCTTTTGTTGCCAGACAAGCATTAACATCACAAAAAAATTGCTCTCCAGATAACCAACCCCGTTTTTTAGCTCAATTTCGCAGAGACTGAATTTCACCTAAGTTTTTGTCTTTGCTTTGAGTGGGTAGAGTACTCGAGCAACTTGGTCAGAACTAATCATAAATCATTATATACATCATCATAAAAGCATTACTAGTAGGGCCATCTCATGCCCATGCATGCTCACCTTGTAGCCTTCACAGCAGTGTTCTATTTCTCCGGTAAGGCCCAAGTGCTGCTACAGGTACCACTGCAAGTGCAAATTAATATTATGTAAGTGCTAACATTGATCAAACCAGGCAAGTACCCATCCAAGCATTGCAAAACGTTTTCAATGGGGTGAAACATTTTGTCGAGCATAAGCTCAGTTTTTCATGGTGTGACAATCACTAAGCAAAGGTGTAAATACAATATTCTCATCTGTAGCTGTCCTACAATATACTGCTCAGTGTGCCATATTTGAATGAATATTATTTGCACTAACATCACCAATAATTAACTACATTATCAGATTAGTTATACTTGCTCCAGCCGGTAGCTACCCATGGATATACTATATAATTTTAGATTTGCTCAGCCATAACTAGGGCACCCAGATTTGAAAACTCCACCCCTGCAATCGTGTTTAATTGGAGGTCAAACACAAAGGCATCTGTGCACTGTGTAAAGTCAAAGCACCTTAAATATCTCCACTAGGCATAAATTATCCTGCAGCCCTCCACTATGGTACCCCTTTTACTTCAGCCTTCCTTCCCCAATGATACGGTTCAGGTGTCCACCCATAAGTGGCAAATACTGTGCCTTTCCTATTAACCAAAACAAGTTGGTTTATAAGAACAATATCAATTTGACTTTTACCATCCTTAAAAGTCAAAGCAAGATATGCAGCTAATTTTAGTTTGTATCCCTGTAAAATTTTAGCCCGAACAACCAAGCAGTTCAGCCAACAATGTTTTTCTGTCAAGCTCCTATTTATGCAACAGTAAGTATACACCTTATTTTTTTTTTTTCAAACACTCAGCGCCACCATGGGGTACCAAAGAGCTTAGGGGAAATGCATGTACACAACGGCAGCCCCTTCTTTGCAAGTGGTTAAGCTGGGTCTGGTTAAGTATAAACTCGTCAAAAAGTTTATTTGTAGTCACAATCGAGTGTCTCAGATTTTCTCAATGACCCTCACCAATATTCTGCCTACACATCTTCCACTGCACAGCGGCGTGTGAGCATTTCTTCACTTGATAAAGATTGCATTCACCGCATAAATGACAAATTATGCTTTCATTAGGACTGCTTGCTTGCTCCACTCAAGCCAAGTCAAAGCATGGTAAGCACAATTGCCGAAATTTCCGCAATGACGCCGAATGCGGTGATGAACTCCACTGCTCCTTGGGTAGCCCCGGCATGTCCCCAGCCTGCTTTGCACTGCATCCGCAATGAACGGCACTTTGTACGTTCACAGTGGTACAGGCAACTTGCTATAATCCCAGCCCCAAGTATGCCTGATCGAGTGCTGAGCTTTTCACAACGCCGCACACTACCGTGTCGGGCAACAAAAGGTGCTTATATAGCCCTTTCTGACCCGGTCGTCGCTTCAGAAGTGGCCAGTGCTGTCATAAAGGCACAACTCTTGTCATAGCCTTAGTGTGAAAGACTAAAATTATCTTATAATAAAAAAGACACCATAGATTTACGCAACGCCTCCTGTTGTGGTACTAGAAGATGCCAGGCAAGCCCGACCAGGCAGCAAGCGACAGTGACATACAAAATTTTCTTGCACGCAGTCAACAGAAAACATGGAATTGGTTAATGACCTGCATTGTGTATTGTTGTCTAACTTTTGTCACGTGTTCTGATACTTTTCTTTAAAATGTTGTACCACCTTGCCCGAGCTTTCACCTTAACTCAGTTGATGACCCTCCACAATTGCTTATTTGGACTCTTCTCTATCCAATAACCTATTTTCACGAATAACAAACTTACCTCATTTTTCCAACTGCTGGTTTTGTTCACACAGCTTGTTCACAACCACTACTTCTGTGGCCTAAAGACGGCCAACCTTGTTACATGCAGCACATGAACAATGATTCATAATAAGGGAGTAATTACTGCATCCACCCAAGCACAGCCACACTGCTACAAAGGAAAGCTATACAGCTTTCTCAGAAACTTTGTAGGTAAAGAAAAATTCGTCCTGATCTGGGAACCTTAGCCGTGGGGCTGTGCTTGGGTGGATGCAATGAGTAATTACTCCCTTATTACAAATCTGCTCCACCTTGGGGGATTCCCCTAAATAATTGACAAACAATAATTCAGTTTGGACAGATTTGCAACGCTATTTTCTTGGCACGGAAACTATGGTACCGCTTATTTCGTGCACTCGTACAGTTTCCTCAAAATGCACTGCATGCTCGCAAAGTACTCTGGAATGGTTACCATGCAGAAAGCCAGGGGGCAACTCTCGTAGTGGGCACCGGAGATTTGCCAGCAAAGTTGCGGCCACCTGGGCAGGGCACATGCATGAATGAGGCAGCCATGGGAAGGAAAGTAAACGGGATCTGTGCACTGAAATGACGGTGGTTTGGGCTAACTGGAGTGATGTTGTGAAGGTCGAACTATGTAGGAGCCACAAGACACAAGATCTAAAGGCATGGACTGGCACTGGCTGTTTGCTCACAGTTTATTTCATGGCTGCAAACTTGACAAACACCAAAGCAGCTAGAATAGTGCTCAAGCAGACAGAGCAAAAAACAAAGGGAGGGAAATTAAAAATATGATGGAAAAAATATACAAAATTACAGACTTGTGGGGAACAGCCGGGTGGTCCCCTCGATACACGTGAAACAACTTTACACAAAGCCAGCCCCAAATGCATCAATTCAAATAGAACTGGCTGAGAAACCATTCCTAGGCAAAAAAAAAAACTGCAGGGAAATTGTGGCAGAGAAGGAAAGAATGGGTATGAAAGAAGAGTAGGAATGAAGAAAGCAGGAGCTGAAAAGAAAAATGCTGAAAAAAGTGATAGTAATACAAAAAGCCTATAAACTCGCAAATGATGGTTGCAGATTCACACTGTCAAGGCAACTGTATCACAATAATAAAATAGGGAAGTGAAGCTTCGTGACAAAAAGGAACGAATTCAGAAACACAAAAAAATAGTGAAACTACCAGGAAAAAAAATAAATTCATGAACTTACAAGATGCAAGAAAGAAAAATACTAATAAATATGCAATTAGAAATGCTACTTGCCTGTTGGTAACTCTGAATTGTACTCGTGCTTCTGCATGCTGTCAGGGACAATACCCTGCCATTTGTAGGTATAGCTCTCAGCACAGGTTAAATGAAGGTTTTACAGTCATCAACTGCATCCATGAGTGACCCACTGGATGCACACTGCAGTACACTTAGTGCACGTGTTTTCATTCTGGCAGGCATGCCAGTTAATTGGTACCAGATATTACAGGGGTCTATGAGTTTACCTTTCTTTCTCATGGCTTGAAAAGCATTATGAATAGAGCAGGTTGTAGTGTGCCTCTTTTGAGAAGAACCCCTTATGGCAAATCCGGATATAATTGCCGGCTCACTGCTAGTCAGGATTGCAGCAATCCAATATTTTCATGAGTTAGCTTCGTGAAACTTATTTGGGGACATGAATAACACTGAACCTGGTAAATGAAAATGTGTGCAATTGACCACTGTAACCCAGAAATTCCTCTATGACCACAGATTGCTGCGAATACTGCAAAATTGTTCAGGCAGCTTCACAGAGTCTCTGTGGCCCGCAACACGCCTTCCAGATGACGCTTCCTTTCAGCTGCAAGGGGCGCGTGTATTGTGGCCCGAGTAGGGAGCCTACATTCTATGCCATAGTGCCCAATTTAGAGTACTAGCCACTGTAGTTAGGGTGGTTACCTCACTCCAGGGTTGCCTATTTTGTCCAAAAACATCTGTCAAGCTTAGTGAGCCAAAATTTTGGTCCAGAGTTTACATAGCCAGGCTAATGATAAAGAATTTGGCCACATTAGCTGGTATCAAATACCAAACCAAAATGACATTTCTTAGTAAGAAATAAAATTTTCCGATGCTTTGTTCTAATGCACAGCATTACTTGGCTGTCTCGTACCTTAATTGCCGATCTTAGTTAATGGACTACTTCAAGCCATATCCCAGGACAGCTTCTACAGAGTGCAATTGCAACACACTGATTGCTGGCCTTTGTCTATAACCGTCAATCAGCTAATTGTGATTAAGAAAAATGGAAGTTCTAGGCTCTACATGTGACAGTATGCTACTTTGTTAAGTGCCGAGTCCTGTTATGCTTTATGTGATTAACGCCTCTCTTTTGATCCTCATTGAACTCTATCTGCATTCAACTCAATGCTTATGGAGGTTTTCCGAGCAGCTTCCTCAAGTGCTCGAGGTTTCAAGCACATTCAAGACAGTGTGTGGCCACCCTCCGCGGCAGCTATTGCACATGAAGGAAACTTCTCAATGGTCATTCAAAACTACAGTGCAGCACCCGATGCTTCAATCCTATCTAAAAGCACAACAAAACAAGGGGAGGCCAGTAAACGCTTGTTCTGCTGTCTGCCACAACGCTGGGGATCCACTTTCAGGGCGCTTGGAAACTAGAAACGCTGCAACGCTTTATCGTAGTGTACAATCTTGCAGCACCAGCCCACTTTGTTTACACGAGCTAGCATTCTTGCGACTTTAGTTCCCTTTACGTAGAACTGCTGCTAATTTTTCCTGTTTTTACAGATTATCCAGATTGCCTGAGAATTATTGTTTTTCCTCTTTGGTACACAACCTGCAATAACTTCTGTTAATTAATCAATTACATATACATTCTAAATTTTCTTAGCCTCATCAAGCAATCTCTTTTCATTCTGCACATTTTGACACCTTTGAATCACCTCTTTCAATTTTTTTAGTTACTCAATTACCTAATTGATCAATTACACAATTTTTTTCTAATTAACCTCATGAATGATTGCCTTTTACTTCTGAGCATTCTGACAACTTTGAACCTCTTTCTACCATTTTTCATTTTCTTTCAATTATTTTAATCAGTTATTCGATCAATTATGCATTACATTTCCATGCATCATCAAGCATGGGCATTGTGAGCATTTTAATACCTTTGAAGCTTTTTTATTTATTTTGTATTTTTTATTGTATTTTCTTAACTCATCATTGCCTAACACAACAATCAATCATCAATCCCTAACACTATAAATTACAGCTATACATTTTTTTGCGCAGCCCCCGATTATTTATGAGACGCGGTGTCTGCACCGTGACTATTACTACCCCGGCGGCTTTTCGACCAACCGAGCTCTATAAGCTGTCAGTTCATATTTACCACAGTGCGCTAAAATTTCATGCATTGAGCAGCGAAGAAAAAATTGGACCGGCACACCCATTTGGGCTAGCAGTCAGCAGTGAAATATTTCAGAAGAGACTGCAAATGGCACTTGAAGGACTAAACGGAGTTCTATGCAGAGCAGACGACATCCTCGTCTATGGAGTTGGTGAGAATGAAAAGGATGCTCTTAAAGATAACGACAAAAAGCTTGAAAACCTTATGCAGAGATGCAGACAGACTGGAATACATCTGAACAAAAACAAGACGCAACTCCGCACAAGCACAACAGTTTTCCTGGGACACGTACTGACAAAAGGACTGAAAGTAGATCCAGACAAAACAAAGAAAATTCAAGAAATGCCTCGACCAACTGATGTCCAAGGCATGCAGCAGTTTTGCGAAATGATCAATTATCTGTCCAGATTCTTGCCCGGAATTTCACGAGTGTTGGAACCACTGAGGAATCTCACAGTGAGACACCCCGTTGCACTGGGGAGAAGAACAAGAACAAGCATTTCAAAAGGCAAAGGATGCAGTGACAAGAGCTCCTATTCTAGCATACTTCGACACGCTAAAGCCAGTTGAAATACAGTGTGACGCCAGCGACCTCGGACTTGGAGCGGCTCTCATCCGAGAAGGAAAACCTGTATCTTTCGCCAGCAGAGCACTTACACCGACAGAAAGTTGCTACGCCCAGATCGAGAAGGAAATGCTAGCGATTGTCTTTGCATTGCAGAAATTCCATCAGTACACCTTCGGAATGGCTACAACGATCATCCGTGATTACAAACCTCTTCAGTCCATCATGAAAAAACGACTCGATCAAGTATCACGACGGCTGCAAGGTATGATACTGCAAACGCAAAGGTATAACATCAACATCGTGCTCAGTCCATCATGACAAAATGACTCGATCAAGTATCACGACGGCTGCAAGGTATGATACTGCAAACGCAAAGGTATAACATCAACATCGAGCACAGACCAGTGATGGAGCTACTTCTAGCTGGCACGATGTCGAGGGCATTCCTTCCCAATCAAGGCAGTGAAAGTGAACTAGAAAGCATCAACGTTGTGTACCTGCCAGTGCGCAAGGAAACCTTGGAAAAAATTCGCGAAGCGACGAATAAAGATGACTTCCTGCAAAAGCTAAAGTCAATCATATTGTCAGGATGGCCACAAGAAAAGCACCAAGTTCGGCGAGACATGCGCGTCTGTTACCCATTTAGAGATGAACTCACAGTGGAGGAGGACCTCATCTACAAGAGATTATGACTGCTCATCCCATTGTCTCTGCGCCGTGAGATTAGAGAAACTTCACACATCGCACATGGGAACTGAGAGTTGTCTTCGGCAAGCTCACGAGTGTGTATTCTGGCCAAGGATGAACACAGAACTGAAGGATTACATAGCAAGATGTGAAGTGTGTCAGAAGCACGCGCGTTCCCAACAACGAGAGACACTCATCCCTCATCCGGAACCGAGTTAACCGCTGGAACGAGTCGGATGCGACATCTTCCGAGCATCAAGGCAAAAACTTTCTCGTTACAGTCGACTACCTCGGCAACTTTTGGGACATGGATGAGCTGAAGACAACTTCAACCCAAGTGATCCTCAAGCTGAAATCTCACTTTGCTAGGTACGGGATTCCAAGAATTCTGGTGAGCGACAACGGACCCCAGTATGTGGGCGAGGAGTTTGAGAAGTTTTAAAAGCTGGAACTTCGAACACAAAACGTCAAGTTCAGGTTATCCACGTTTGAATGGAATGGCCGAATCAGCAGTAAAGGCAAAAATGCTATTGAAAAAACGCGGAATAAAGCAAGTCAGTGCCGCAATTGGCATTCCTAGATTTTCGAAATACACCCCTGCAAGGATTAAAAGCCAGCCCGGCACAACTGCTCATGGGTCCCCGCACCAGAATGACACTGCCAACCACAGCAAAGCTGCTTGAACCCAAAACAATAAATGTAACGAGCAAGAGGCAGGCAAGAAGACAAAGAACAATCTTTTATTATGACAAACGTGCCAAAGACCTGTCAACACTGAAAGAAGGACAAGATGTGACTGTCCGACCGATTAGAAGCGGACCATGGTCTAAAGAAACCGTGACAAAAAGAGTTGATGACAGATCGTATGAGGTCAACAAGGTTGACAGTGTTCTGAGAAGGAACCGCATGTTTATAAGAAGCCCACCGAAGAGTGCAACCAGCAGCCAAAAGGACCAAGAAAAGAGAGAGCTTGAGTCTAAAGAAGGAAATGCTGAAACAGGAGACAACCAAACCAATAAGCTGAAGAGCGAGAAAGCCAGAGAAAGCCAGCAGCACACTCCCACGCTGGCACGACCTCAAAGGGCAGAATGCTCCCGAAGGACTTCACGATTACCTGGTTGAGCGCCAATGACCACGGTCCTTCTCACCCTCTTATAAACAAGGAGCAGACGACTCGGATTCCGCGGCGTCCCCACTTGAACTGCTACGCAGCAGACCCAGCCATGCATTCCACCTAATCAGACCTATGTAGCCCATACTGTAATAAATGTTCAATAATCCCCAGCTAAAAGAAGTCCTCAGTTAATTGAGTCATCCTAGATTAAACTGGCACGAGACACTAGCCAATTCTCTCTTCCATGCAGAGCGTCCGCCTGCGCCGGTTCAGTTGGAGACCAAAATGACGCTGTTAGCTCAATTGCAACACTGGTTTTTAGCAGGCTGCGGCAACTGCCAACTCTGGCGTCCTCACCTTTCATTTCATTTTCATTGTGTTCTCGTTTCTGTAGTTGAATCCTTTAATTACGCCAGGCGTTTCCGCTCCAGAAACTTCGCCAGCTTTTTTTTTTTTCTGTAGTCATGTATAGGCTCATGCTTCCTCTTGCTTTGTACTATGGTCATCGTGCAGGAGTAACTTGGGCGCTTATTGTGTTGTCAGCCATAGAAGGTACAAAATAAAAGTCATTAACAAAATACTAGGTCGACGAGACTGATACATCATAAGCCCTACCAAAAAATACTAACCAAGCGTCTGAAGTGGCAATACTGAACGTAATCAAAGGACTTACCTGAGTGTACATGGACACGAGACCGCTGACGCTTGTCCATAGCGATTTCGCGGCGCCCTGGTTATGACCATTTATAACACTATAACGCTCGTTAAGACACAATTAAGATCCGGTATACTGCGCCGAAATAGAGAAAAACGCTCGGCACTCAATAGCGTTCCGTATCTGCATTCCCTGCGCTACTCAACTGGGGCATTGTGAAGGGTAAGCGGCGCGCTCGCCTATTTTCCTCGACAAGCCCGTGCGCGCCGCTTCTTTGTTCTTACCCTAATGGCGGGACTACGAGCAGAACACGTTGACATAGTTCATGGAAAATAGCACCTCCCACTCAAGTAAAATGAATTTCCCGTCCTTCGCTCAACCAGCTTTCGTATCCTGAGGGAGGGGAGAGGCGAAAGCGCACGCCCACCCTAGACACACGCGCTCTGTGGAGGTAGCCAATGAGAGGGCGCACTTTGGAGAGCTCCTTTGTGCTGGGATATAACGGGGAGGAGGAGGGGGAGCATCTAGCCGCCCGCACTCAGCAGAACGCACGCTTTCTTCTGTATTTTTTTTTAGAAAGCTTGAAGGGAGGGGGCGAGCAAGCTAGCCATTCCCAGGTGAAAATCTTAACAGGTGTCAGCGGAGGTGTTAGCTGAGAGACTAGCGGCATCTACCGACAAGAGGACGAAATGACAGCGGAGCCGATAGAGGGAGTATAGGCTAGAGGCGAAGAGAGGGCACGGGATGGAGGAGAGCGTTCGACGGACGGACGTAACGTCGGAAGCTCCACTGTGTAACCTGTTCTAATCCAGTTAAATCGTCATTAAATTTCGTTTCTTTGAGAACATCGATCGTGTCATCATGAGCTGCAAAGGCTGACATGGCGACGAGGACGTTTCTGAACGAACCCAGCGCGGACAAGTGACCAAAAACTATTGTCAAAGGCAAGCATCGCCACGAGCAGTAGCGCCACGAAGACGCAAAGGCTGACATGGTGACTAGGACCATTAATAAAGCCAGCGCGTATAAGCAGTCAGAAAATACGATTCAACAACGGCTGGAATGAAGACGTCACGTGCATCAAACCTGCGTCAAAGCTGAACGAGGTAAACGATGCGGAACGACATCGTACTGTTTCAGCGGTCTCCACGGCGTCAGCGAACGAAGACGCAAAGAGTACTAACGGACCGACGTTAACCTTGCACGGGGTCAACGACTGGAACGACATTGCACTGTTCCCAGCAGAGCGACCGAAGATTTGCATGGCTTACGCTTCTGATGTTACTGCGCCCGACCACTATACGCAGGATACCCCGGCAGGCACGCGAAGTGAGCGGGGTTTCAGAATCCTGCCTCTTCAATACCTTGCCGTGCCACTTTTCGACTTCGACAGTTCTTCCTGTGAGGAATCAGCTTTACGGTAACTAAACTGTGGCCCCCGAAGTGTTCACTCAACTAGGTGAAGTTACCAAAATTCTCCTGGGGTGCCGATAAAGCATCGTGTTTTCTCGCACTTTTCTACCCTTAAACAGTTCTCGAAAAAACAAAACGGCATATTCACACTCTTGGGATCATATCTGTTAAGTCTTTTCAAGTACAAATAAAGTTAATATGGGGAAAGTACCGAGGAGCAACAATTTTCCTATCTACACGTAAGAGAAACCAAATGATGGGCCGTCAGCAACAACCAAATACGAGGCACCAAAGGCCATCTGCAAAAAAACTTTTCTCCCCATAAAAAGAACGTTTTGTAGTAGTATGTCAACGGAGAGTACTGATAACAAAACGTGGTAATAACTGAAGCTAGTGTTAGGAATCATTCGCAAAAACTGTTTTTTTTTTTTTGTTTTTTTAGCCGAAACGTAAAAGGGCGGCCATTACCAAAGCTAGAAATGTAGAAAAGGGCATGACCGGACCCTGGCCCGCAGTATATATAGCTGCGGAATTTTGGCGGCTTTCTGCTTCTTGTATAAAAACCTCCAGCATCACCCCTCAGCATCTCCTCTTGCGCGCGGAGATCACTCCGTCCGCCTCGCCATCTTGTCGGCTCTCCCTGCGTAATCGGCCATCTTGTGAACAGTTCCTTGCGCGCTCTCGTGTACGCATTTTTTCGCTCGCCTTCCGCGCTCGCTTCTTCACTTCTACGAGTTCCTTTAGCGTACCCGCACTGAGCCACCCGCAAGTCCGTCTCGCTTGACAGTCGCTTGAAATGAACTTGCGACGCACGGAAGTATTAGCGCACTGAAAATACGGCTAAGCAAAAAAAAGCAAAAAAAGAAAAAACGGCTAGATGAGAATTACGCGGAGTAAGCTAGCAAGAACGCGCCGTCACATGCCTAGCGGCCGATATCAGATGTCTCAAATTTCATCGGAGAAAAGCAGGATTCGAAATTCTACAACTGACGACTGAACTCGAAAATCTTGTGATGATTTTGTCCGACCTTTTCCAAACGTGGGGACCACACTCGTTCTTCCGGATGAAAATAAAAGCAATGCTACAGGACCTCCGCGCAAGCGAAATAATACTCACAGCCTTTACGACGGCGAGACCACAGTCGGTGCGCCCCGAAGCATCCTCAAAGCCACATTACCGAACGTCAACAGGCTGGCCACGAACACGACACCATCACACCGCCTCAATCGGAGCACTGCCGCCGGCACGGCGGCATCCCCGCAACTGAAACTCCTGGGATATACGAATCGTTGCGTCACCCAATCAAGGCCCAATAAACTCTCAGGAGAAAGTCACGTGATCATTCGCCCGTTGCAGGACTGTTGCTACGCGCGAAAGAAGGCGGTGATGGCGTCTTAACGGCCTTCGCACTGACTCATGCAAAAATTTCGTCTACGTAGACCCATGCTTCCGTTTAAGTGCAGTCGTGCTTCAGATCGGCGAAATAATGATACTTGGCGGTTTGCCAAGGCTTCTGGCACGACTCCATCAGGCGTTGTAGGGAGATGCGAGGAGGGGTGTTGTAGGGAGATGCGAGAAGGGGAGGGGAGGGAGGGATGGAGGGGGAAGGGGCATTTTGAAACTTTCCGACGAGTTGCAGCTGCCGAGAAGCTAACTACGCGGCTTGCAGAACGCGCCGTCACATGCTTAGCGGCCGATATCAGATGTCTCAAGTTTCATCGGAGAAAAGCAGGATGCGAAATTCTACAACTGACGACCGAACTCGAAAATCCTGTGGTGATACGCTGCAATTCGCGCGCAGTTTCAACCCGCAAAGATTATTTGGCTTTTTTTTTTCCGTGCGCTCGAATGCTGGCCCTTTCTCGATGCCGGGAGGAATGCGCGTGGGCTCGACGGCTGGCAGGGGCTGTAGCGTCGACATTTGATCAAGGCATCCAAACGCGCCGGCGCTGCAGGTGGCCGAAGTATGGCCGGAGTACACGCCGAAACATGGAGGAAGGAAGTTGTTTGCTTCCTCCATGCGCCGAAATATGGAACGGTTTCACGCGCGGCCATAAAAGAACAGTGGTGCGATGGCTAATACTCGGGCCAGGCTATGCTCGGGCATATTCCCCTTTCACTCTACGCATGCTTTACGCTGTACAAAACTGCGCGCTGTGGACGGGAGCGTCGTCGCTGTGCTGGTGGAATAATGGTTGTCGAGTCTCACACTTTCGTAAATGTCTGCGTGTTCTGGTCCACATAATAAAGTTAATGAGCACCATCGAAAAGTCTACATATCAAGCACCACGTGTAAATGTTGCTCTTGCAGACATCGACTCCAGGATCCCATCGTGTCTGACAGCTGCGCCGCCACTCGTTTGCCACGGATTCGGAAAGCATCGACTTGACATACTGGCTTATTTTCATTCGTTTTGCTTCGAGGTGTTCACCGTCTGACCGTCTGCCACCATGTCTGCCACCGATACTAATTTTGGCGGGGAGAGTGACGCCGAGCAATGTCGGAGGAAAAGCAGGCGCTGTGTTCGGCGCCCATGTCTAATGATTTGGAAAGATCGGAAGAGGGTTATTTAAGCCAGCGGGCGGCATCGGCAGGAAAATTTGATTAATGCTCTGTTGGATGGCGATTTTAGGGATGGTGCAGAAAACGTGCGCTTCGAGGTAAGTTGTCCGTTTTCAACTTCATTAGTTGGAATGCAAAGACTTGCGCATTGCAAAAGCAATTTTTATCGCCATTGTTAGTAAATTTTTGCCGCGTGTTTCCTGATCCTGACATCAATTAAACTCCCTAGAAATAATGCCGACTCTGTTGAAGTGAAATTAAACAGTGTAGGCTGTAGAGCCATTTGCTACAGACATTATGCTCAACGAAAACGACACGTTTTGAGAGGACAGTAGCATATGTCCGGTTGTCGCTTTTCTTTGCCTTGTGAAAATGATGTTTTTGTTGTCCATAAACACCAACGAAAGTAAAACGAACCTAATACCGTAAAAATTATGCCTCGTGCGAAGGAAGCAATGCGTTTTTTGTTTTTTTAAATCAGGTTTGCACAAGTCTAACTAAATCATGTTTTTTTCGCACTTGATTAGCAATTCTATCGTGTTTTTGTGGTAATTTGTAGATTTGTAGTAAACCCAAACCTTGTGGACATTTTTGTTATTTTTCGGCACCCGCAGTCCTAGAATTTTTTGTAGCAAAGTGTAGGTCTGTAGTAAATTCAAACCTTGGCTGACATTTTTGTTATCTGTCGGGAACATATAACTTGATCACAAACTTACTTCAAGACCGTATGAGCTGAGTTTTTCTGCTTCGTTTTGTATACAATTATTGGATCCTAGTGCATCTGCTCGAGCTACGCGCGTCTTTAGAAATATGCTTAGAGACACCCACGCTATATCACACGACGTGGGAATGTCAGGGAATTCCAGTAGGGCCTATCATAACAAACCCGAGTGTGGAGCAGTGGGAGGGAATGCTCTCCAGCGAATGGCGGGAAGACCAAGAAGGTCTGATCCGACGGGCCCAGGTGACGCCGGCATCCTGCGGGGCCCTGGATTAAGGGCGGACGACCACCGCTACGAAAAGTGGTAGACATCTAACCACCACAAACTCTATAGATGAAATAAATGTTTATTCTCTCTCTCTCTCTCTCTGTAATCTGTACGCAGTCCAAAAACATCCTACAGCCTTGTTGCAAACTGGAAATGATTTAGTCAGGTGAAACCAATTGCTGGGCTAGTTGGTGAACCTCACAGGAAAGAAAAGATTCACAATGCTAGCACACACTCACAAATAGACACACAGAGAATAGACGCCGACTCCAACCTTTTTTTTTTCTCGAAACGACCGCAAAATGAAACTTATTAACATTTTTTTTTAGGAAGTTTGGAGTCAGTGCCTGTCCTGTGTGTGTCTATTTGTGAGTGTGTATTTGTTGGCGCTGTGAACCTTCCCTTTTCTGGAAATGATTGTATAAAATATCCACTCCAAAATCTATATCTATCTTTATGGAAAAAGCTTCATTTTGGTGAAATGCAATTAGTAGTTCAGCAGCTGCTGTTACTTGACAAAATCATTTCCAGTTTGCGACAAAGTTGTAAGAAAGTTTTGAACTGCATACAGATTTTTTTTTTATTTAAGAAGTTTCATTTTGGTTTCCTTTCGAAACAAGATGGAGTCAGCGCCTTTTTTGTGTGTGCGTATTTGTGAGTGTATTTGTTAGCGCTGTAAATATTTCTTCTTCTGGAAACTATTCTATAAAGTATCCATCCCAAAATTTATATCTGCGTATCTATATCTATTTTTTTTTAATTTCATTTTGGAGAAATTCACCAACTATCCTAGCAATTGGTTTTACTTGGCTAAATCATTTACAGTTCGCGACAAGGCTGTAGGAATGTTTTGAACTGCATATAGAATTATTTTTTTTTTAAATAAGTTTCATTGTGGTGTTTTGAAACAAGAGATAGAGTCAGCGCCTGTCCTATGTGTGCGTATTTGTTAGCGCTGTAAATCTTTCTTTTTCTGGAAATGATTGTATAAAATACCCATCCCAAAGGTTTTATCTGTGTGTGGTATCATAATTCTATGAATCTTGCTTTGTGTTTAGCAAAAACAAAACAGCCTGTAAATCTGAAAGCACCGGAATATATGAAATAAAGGTAAATATTTTTTTTGTCGAATTTAGGCGTGTTCAATATAACTGCAGACTTCATTATTTGAAAAAAAAAATTTAAGCATCAATTTCATAAGTTTAGGTCTTTATTACTCCCTCTTATTGTCATTGAAGAAGTGGTTTTAAAATATGTCAATTCTGTAATACTTGCCGATCACTTTGCTACTGAATGGCTGTGAAAGAATTAAAAGCCACATTTCCTGATAAGCATGACTTTGCTATAAATTCATATATGCCTTCTAATTTTATTAATTTGAATGTTGCATTTCAGGATATATACCCAGCATTGGAGCGCGTCCGGATGAACCCTGATGATGCAATATATGCTGGGCTTGAAGATATGGAATGCTTGTACTCACGCACGCCATTGAGCACTACTGGATATTCAGGCATTCACCGCGCAATGAAAACGTTTGCTCATCGCCACTATGCCCTCTCAAGGCGATTTCTGCTATTGAAAAGGGCATAGCCACAATGCATGAATTACAAATAAAGCGAGTATTTGTTGCCCGGAAATTTTGTCATCATTGCTTGAAGACTGGTGCGAACAGGACAAAGTTAGTTACCATCTTGTTTGCACATCAGCTGAAAGTTGCACCGAACTTGAAGCCGATGACAACTGACCACCATATAACAAATAATACAATTAATCTAAATCCCGTGTGCTGTGCGATTCAGTGCACGTTAAAGAACCCCAGGTGGTCGCAATTTTCGGAGTCTTCCACTACGGCGTCCCTCACAGCCTGAGTCGATTTGGGACGTTAAACTCCACAAACCAACCAACAATCTAAATTACCGAAGCTTCATTAAAATATTCAATATTTTCACAAATAATTTACCTATCAATGCATATATTGGCTCCATACAGGTAGCAATTGATACTACGTTTCTGCTGCAGTAAGCACTAGGATCTATGTAGTGAGAACCTCTAGGCCATCTAGTATTTTATACTAAAGAAAAGGTTGCACATTATACTACCTTTTCAACGGTAATCCATAATATGAACTAGGTATATGTTGTAATAAGCACTATGACCTAGGTAGTATGAATCTCTAGGTGCAGTAGTACTGCGTACTACGTAGAAGGTAGCATATTCCACCACCCTTCAATGGCAAACTATAATGCACGAAGGTGTTGGTGTCCACTAACCTAGTACTAACTGGCGCTAATACTGTTCACAAACTTCCTGGGGTAGTAAATTTCACTAGCTGTATCTTTACTACCTCGAGTTACTAAGAAGGGAGTGATCTATGGGACAAGTAAAAGGTCACCAGTTACTTAGTGAATTCTCCAACCTTTTTTTGTTTAAGAGTGTAGGACTCCCGATGTGCACCTCTATGGAGAACTCCTCTCCATGGGGGTGCATAATAACTGGGAAGGATACGCAGAGGCAGTTCGCATGTCTCAGCTAGAGAGATTTAGCAGCACCACCACGGGAAAAGCCATCTTGCAGATGGCAGGCTTTAAGACTCACCGCGAGCTGAACCGTAAAACTAACAACCCCCTAAATGTAGAGAGAAAACAGTGATGCTGCCACTCCCGAAGAATATGCATCCGGAGCATAATACAGAGAGGAGGAATAAGAGAGCTGAAGCGCTTACAAAACGCTTCGGAAAATTGGGTCCCGAAGAGGTCGCCTGTGTGGACGCGGCTGGTGGGAAATCAGGCGCGGCGGTTGCCTCAGTAGCCAACGGACTAGGAGCCCCCATTCGGCAGCCACTATTCACAGCCGCAACATATAGATGGCAGAAGGTGCTGTAGCACTCGCTTGCGTTGGAACGGAAGCGAAATTCACAGTCAGCGATAGTAAAACTGCTATCTGAAATTTCATGAAAAGCCGAATCTGTCCGGAAGCGACGAGCATTCTATATATAGACCCCAGCACATGCGTCAGTTCCCGTCAATGAAGCGGCACTTGAGTTAGCCCGAGCTATCCACTTTCGGGTAACCATAGAACCGATAGAACTGCCGGATTGCCAGAACCTGGCTGAACGTGTGCAAACCTATTCTGAAATCATTGAGAATCATAGATTACCCAAAAAGCTACTCTCATTGCCAGATGAGATTCTAAGTAATAGAGAGGCGACTGCAAGCTCGAAATTTCGTTAACCCAATATGGGTCTTTCATGTTCTACCAGGGAAACATGAAAATGATCTTTGCAAAGCATGTGGGGAGAGGGGTACCCTCTACCACATTATATGGGAATGCGTCGACTCCCCAGCAGCCGAGGAAGATATCAATAGCAGAGAGAGCTGGGAAGCCCTGCTGCACTGCGATGACCCCGCTCGGCAGCAACAAGACGTCCGCCTGGGTGCCGAGGCAGTAGAGACAAGAACTCTTAGCCTTTGGTCGCGGAGTCTCCGGCCCCCATGCGTCTGCGGGCCGGGGGTGGGGAGTAGGCGGCCTCCATTTCCAGTCGACAATAAAAGTTGTTATCTGTCCATTCCAACTACGGGAAAAACTTCTTTGCTTGTTTCTTATTCTTGCGCGGTGGAGATAGGACAGCCTCAGGTAGTGTCCTCTGGTTCGCGCCCGTGCAGTTTCGCGTACGTGATGCCATGCGTCAGGGATTCCCAGTGCTCATGGAAGCCATAAATATGATTCACGTCATTTTACATTCTTCGAGGGACAAGCGACGAGCTGCGCACAAGAAGTGGCTGCATAATGTAGGCAGGAAAGACTGTTGCGACGACGAAGAGTCTTCCGTGGCAGTGCGGCAAGCTGTAGCATATCGCTCATGGTCGCCTTTTACCACGCTTTGCGACAACTAACACCAAGAAGAGCCCCACATGTACTTCTGTCGATAGCAACTCTGTCGAATCCTAGAATTGAGGAATATGGTGTCGGGGAAAATACGCACGCCATTTCATATCAAAACAGTGACGCAACGGTTCCTTGTGCAGAGTGGTATAATTCAATTTCGCTTCCGGCTCAGCCTACCCTAACCGACGACATGTGCACGTCAGACAAGCGTCCACTGAGACTGCGCCTTCCTTTCCCCAACTGGAACAACAAATTTATTTATTTATTTGCAATACTGCCAGTCTCTAGTTGAGACCATAGCAGGTGGGCATTAAATTTATAATATCGAACAAATGATGACAAGAATTAAAGCAGCTCTACAAAAATACAGTTAGGTGATTCTTAAAGCACAAAAAACTGAAAATGTGTTATCAAATTCGCGCAAACAGCTCACAAATAAAGAACACATGCAACTTCAAAAACAAAACAACGGGATAACAGGCTGTCGACTGCGTTACACAAGCGAACGAAAAAAAAGAAAGCGATATTTTTAACCGAATAATTTCAGCTCACACCGTAGCCTGTAGTTTGGAACAAAAACTTGAAAATGAATCAACGTTAATAACAGATGAGTGCAGGCAATTCCATTCGCTTGTTGCCAACGGGAAGAAAGAATGTTTAAATGCATCACTGTGACATGAAAATTGGGTTAGCGTGAACGCGTGATGGTTTCTTAACCCTTGCTTATGTGATAATGAAACATACTGTGATAAGTCGATGTTAAAGGCGTTATGTAGTAGCTGATATAGGGACTTTAATCGCGCCAACTTTGCTCTTGCTGATAGCGTTTCGAGCCTGGATATTAGAGCTAGTTCGGTTGGTGAATCTGTTCACTTGTATTTGTTATGAATGATCTTTACGTTGTATTCTTTCAAGCCCCGAAATGTTAGTAAGAGACTGGGGAAACCAAACGGTGTTAACATATTCTAGTACTGGTCTAATAAAAATATTATAAGCTTAGTTTGTGGAGGGGCTAGGCGAAGACATCTTCTAAGAAAAAATAACTTGCGCAATGTTGTAGCAGTGATGTTACTAATGTGTTCGCTCATCCAAGATCTGAAGTCAGTGTGACACCTAAGTATTTGTGCTTGTTAACAAAGGTAAATGGAATGTCATTCATTTTATACACAAAATTAGAAGGCTGTTTTTTCCTGGTTACTGCCATTGCTACGGATTTCTTTGTGTTGATTGACATCTGCCAGTTATTACAGCATTCAGCAATTTTTTCTAATGATCTGTTAAGGATGACATGATCTTCGTGGCTTCTTATTTCTCTGTATATTATGCAGTGTTCAGCGAAGAATTTGATCTTACAATTAATATTGGCAGTAATATCGTTAACAAAGATAAGAAATAACAGGGGTCCCAGAACAGAGCCTTGAGGAACTCCGGATGTGACCGATCTGGATTGCACGTGGTGGTAGAATACAAATTGTGACTTTTGATGCCAAAAGGCCTCTATCCAAGCCAATATTTCGCTATCACCAATGAAACCCCGCAAATTTGCGATTAGTTTCGAAGGACACACGCAGTCCAATGCTTTAGCGAAATAGAGTAATGCGATGTCGGTTTGGCTGCAGTTATCAATATTTAAAGCGAGGCCGTGGAAATTTCATCGGGACAGGTTGCTTCCTCATCGTCCAGGCCAAGAAGAAGATTAAAAATGCCAGCGTCGGTAATGACACGAGGATCAATGTTTGGAACATATATTTCTGTAACGGAAGGGGGGAGGGGAGGGGGGGAGGGGGGGAGGGGTGTATAGAGCAGTTATCGACTGTAAACACTGGGCGAAAGAAATCATTATGCGCATCTGCCGCTGTAACCCTCTCCCCGACTGGTAGATGAGAGGCATCGCTTTTATCCCCGCCAAAATGTTTCCAGAACTGGTGAGGAAATCTGGAAGTGTAATCTGGAAGTACTGTTTGGCTTTTTTAGCTTTTTATTTAACGTTTGAAATAACGTTTGTTAGTTTAGTTTTTTTAAGAACTGTTGTTCCTTTCGATTTAATGTTTTGTCGAAGCCTCTTAACACGACGTATTGCTTGAATGACCTCAAGAGTAATCCAGGAATTTATTTTTTGTTGCAGGCCTTTTTTGTTAACAGGGGGACACAATCAGATATGCAGTGAGTTACAATCTTTTTAAACGTGAGCCAAAGAGCGTTAATATCAGTATCTATACTAGACGAAAATGCAGAAAAGGAGTTCGTGTTCTAGATAGGTAAGGATGCTTGCATCATCAGCTCTGTTAAACTTCGGTATTATTGTTAAAGCAGTTCGAGGCATGTCATAATTCCCAGGGGTAGAATACAAATCGGAATGTCATGGTCGGAGATACCTTTGATGATGTCATTCTGAGTCTTGTCCAAGGGAAAGCTTTCACTGAGAAATATTAGATCAAGCATACTTTTCGAAGTATCCTGTGTTCGCGTTGGACATGTGACTGTTTGGCGAAGGCTGAAGCTTAGCATTAAATCTACTATCGCGTGAGATGAAGGGGATGCATGTTAGTCCAATCCATTTCAGTTAGGTTAAGATCACCCATGAGTATCAGACGTGAATTTCTACTGCGAATGTGGCGTTGCATGCACTCATGAATAAAACGTATGCTCTCGTGCCCCGATGAAGGGCTTCGATATACACATCCTACAAAAATATAACCACCATTGGTTGGCACCTTACAAAATATGGCCTCAGCATCCTCAACTTCTGGCAGTACGACGAAAGAAAGGTACTATTTTATTAGTAATACTACACCACCACCACGTGTCTGTCTATCTTTACGAATTACGGAATAGTTTGGAGGGGTGATTTCACGGTTCGAGATATCTGTCGACAGCCAAGTTTCAGTGATTCCTACAATATCAGGTTCGTACACTAGAAGCAAGTTTTCGAGATGATCACTTTTGTTGAGGATACTTCGGGCATTTACATTTAATATGGTTACATCTTTGAATGTGCCTTGCGACGGGTGACTGGTCCGCTCACGGCGTCGTTCTTTTGTAACGAAACTATGTCGCTTCTTTCATCATCCCATACATATATGCGGCTATTGATATAAAGTTTGTCAAATGCTAGTGATACCTTTGCTTTTTTATCACGGTGAGATTTGGATTTTTCCCACAACTTTTTGCGTATTTATCTTATTTTTGACGAGAAATCTTCCCCGATCGAGAAGTCCGTATCCTTTAGTTTGAAACCCTTTTTCAGAATTGCAGCCTTTTGTCTCCAGTCCAGGAGTTTAAGGATGATTGGCCGCGTTTTATTTGGTCCTGGTCTACCTAAACGGTAAATTCGCTCGATGTACACTGGGTCTAGTTCTAGGGTGTCCTGTATTATTCACACTTTATTCACGGTACTTTCAAGAATTTCGTTGGTCTCGTCTTCAACTTCAGGTAGGCCGTATATGATTCGATCGGAACGCCTGCTACGATTGTATAGATCGTCAATTCGTTTTTCAAGCTTATCGACAACACATTCCATATCCGCTAACTTTTGCTGAAAGGAGGCAACAGAATTTTCCAGTCTGGTAAGAGTGTCTAGTTTGTTATCAATTCTGGCTAGTTTTATCTCCTTTATATATTTTATGTCTAAGGCTATTTCCATCAGTTGTTTAACTATTAGCGCTATATCTGGTCCTGGGTTCGTCTCTATGTCCCCTCCCAATAGCAATAGCTTTCGCAAACATGATATCATGCAAAACACCAACCCAGCAAGCTGCGGGCACGGCAGCACTACCAAACACGGGTCATTTGAACGAAAACATCCTGCGCGATGAAAGAAAACGGATTCTGGGCGAACCGCATCTCGGAAGTGTCGCCATGCCCAGTGGCAGCCGTAGGTTCGCCGCTGACATATATTAGCCGGTCCAGCGGTGCCGCTCTTGTTTGCTGAGGCGCAGATGATACTCAGCTTGTCTCCGATGGGTGGGGAAGATGGAATGCCTTTGTTGACGAGGGAGGTAGATAATGCGGCACGTGAAAAATTGTGTCGTTCATCCCTCGCTCCGTCCAGAGTACGTTTGGTATGTCCCGTGCTCGCAGCCGCGGCGTGAAGCAGCAGGACGGCCAGAGAAGCGTCCACTGAGACTGCGCCTTCCTTTCCCCACCTGGAACAACAAATGTAACCATTGACACTAAAGTTTACTCCAGCCATGCCCAGAATTGAGGAATACGGTGTCGGAGAAAATACGCGCGCCATTTCATGTCCAAACTGTGACGCAACCGTTCCTTGTGCAGAGTGGTATAATTCAATTTCGCTTCCCGCTCAGCCTACCCTAACTGGCGACATGTGCACGTCAGACAAGCGTCCACTGAGACTGCGCCTTCCTTTCCCCAACTGGAACAAAAAACTAATCGCGAAGTGAAAAGGCGATATCGCGTCTACTGCGGCGAATCTTATGCGTCCGAATAATTTCTATATACGCCGCCTTGCTATGCCCCAAGGTGCAAAAGCAGCTACGGCCGTTATTTTGGGGGAGGGGGGCCTCCGAAGGACCGAAAGACCCTGTAGAGTTTAAAAAATGGGAGCATGCTCTGCACATAAAAGATAAAGACCTGTAAAGCCCTGTCGTCATGCACGTAATTCCAGGTGAGGCGGCATAGTGCCGACTGCGGAGGGGATTAGATGATGTCAGGGAGAAGCATAATTTGTTTCGTGCGGTTTTGGTCAAATCGACTAAAGAACCACAGTTGCCGAAAAGGCTAGAATTACAGCGCATGGGCACAGCCTGAAATTGACGCGGGCACAAAGATCCATTTCCAACCCACAAAGGCGAATTGTGACCATGTTAGGTGTTACTGGTTCAGTTTGCCGTCAACTGAGGGTTTCGATTGGCAAACGGAAACTTTCTGAGCGTATCCTCTTCCAAGTCTCTACACGTAAGCCAATGACCACCTATCAGGTGGTCATTGGCCTTTTTTAACCACCTTTTTAACCACCACACAGCTTTTTTTAACCACCTTTCCAAATAAGCCGTCTTGAACTCTACATTGAATAGAACTTCACGGCACTTGTTTTGCTATATTTCCCCTTCCTTGAAGCTCAGGAAAGGCTTGCTCACGGAGATGAGGCAAACATACAGTGCAACCCGACTTGCCTAAACATAAGACTTGTGTCGCTGCGCAGGAATCATGGACGTCACGACATTATACAAGGATTACAACAGCATTTTTACGAATGAATCAAAAAGCCCTGATCATGTTGGTGGTGCTGCCATAGGAGAGACCTTGAGATCAATCAAACGATTAAACCAAAACAAATTTACTTCATCAGTCGAACTTTTTGGGCTGCTAACAACTGTAAGCCGTATAGCCTAATTTAGATTTAAAAAAAAAAAGAAAAAAAGAAGTTGTGTTCACTCCGTCACTTATTGGCAGCACCCGCTTGTCCTATTACGAAGAAATGCTATTGATGTCCAGAGAAGTAGCTTAACCTTCATATTTGTTAGATTCCCAGCCACATTCCGATATCTGTAATGAGGAATTGCTGACCGAGCCACTAGACTACCTGCGCGAATAGCATCCCGGCCTGAGACTGCATCATCGTTCCGAAAACAAATAAAATGTTTCTGGCAAAATGAATGTGACTTTGAACTCCGTAATAAGCTCCACAGCGTTAAATTCATTATGAACACAGATGGCGGAGGTACAGAAATCAGGAATGGTTCAACGTAGCCTTACGCCGTCAGTGAATTGGCAATACACGGTTAATACACAGTCATCTCTTAATAGAGGAATATTCATCGGTTTGCGAAGAGCGCTCGGCGAACTTAACATTGACCGATATTATTTGTTATTTTGTCAAAGTTAAATAACTGGCCATTTCTCGCCTGGATCTCATTCGTGACTGCTTGGGGTATAAGGCGCTTATTCTTCAGTTATCGATCCCTTCCATTTGAGGCGTCACAGGAGCCCATCAACACCAGTTAAGATTAGGCAGTAGGGTTGTGTTATTTATAAGGTGATGAGCAGGCAGACGGAGTACCGAGAATAGGGGGAGCCTGTCTAGACATCCCGGCGTCAATGGCTCAACGTGTTCGCAGCTGCCAGCAATGCTGTCAGCCCTTGCTAAGTTGCTATCTGAGTAGTTCTGGGAAGGTATACTGTGCATCTGCAGGTGTGCCATACGATCGTATGCCAGTCACATACCGCCTTTGCTCGCCTTTCTGGAAGCTCGGCGACTCCGCTTTTGAGCTCGGTGTGCCATCGGAGTCCTTCGCCCCTCGCCGCCTGCCGAGTTCGCTCCCGTAAGAGCGGTCTCTCCTTACTTAACTTGCTTTTCCGACGTTGAACCCGCCAGGAGCTGTGGTTGTGCCAGACGGCAGGCGCAACCCGACAACTCCATGCTGTCGTTCCTGGCGGTCTGAGCAGGCTCCTTGTACCGGTCTGGTATCCCACGATGCTTGCCTAGTTGCTGGCATAAATAAATGAATGCAATTTTAAAAAGTCTCCCCTGACTGTAGCAACCAGTTTGGATCTATCGACATCAGCGGCCCATGCGCCCAAGAGAAAGCCCTCCTCACTGGCGGCAAAATGCGGGAAGTTGGGAGCAAAATGTTATTAAAGAGCGCCCGCCTCTGAATTCTCCGCCAGCTGTTGGGACCGCAACCCATCGCGGGGCAAAACATCGAGTGCTTCTTCAACATGCGGAGTCATCGATCGAGCCATGGCTGCATATTCCGTGTATGGTTGACGTTAATTGCTCCTGCTCTGCTCACTCAGCGGATTGCTAACGCTTTCGCTGGGACACTGTTGCCAAATGTTGGCGAGTAAAAGTAGCTATAAATGCGACACGAAAGTAACTAGAATCGTGTAGCTAAAAATCCAGCAAGGAGCTTAAATAACTAAAGATTTTTGAACCGTTTTCTTCAAAACATTTAGCGTATATAACACATTTAATGGCTGCTTTATTATCTGCAAAGATTAGGCATATCTTTCAAATCATGTTTTCTTGCAAGCGACTACGCAGAACATGTATAAACGAAGCATGAATGTGCTCCCGCTTGATTCCTAATTTAGGACAGACGTAGTTTTCGCAAAGCGCACAAAAACGTAGCTGCGAATACATTATTGCTCTTTACACATGCAAAAAATAAAGTACTTATCCGTTATGGGCATACCCAAAGGCACATGAAAGCGGAACCCGATGCATCTATAGGCAAGCGTCATGTTTGTAAACAAAGGTGGAGCTACGATCGGCAGCGACAAGGGGTGTAGGCAAAAACGCAGCGTGCCTACACTGCGCTAAGCGACGGCGCCTTCGAAACCAGTTCGCGCGTGCAAATATTCTGAAGCGTAACCTTTGCCTGTGCATAGAAATAGTTTGGTCTCTGCCTGGAGAGTAGTTCAGCACTTTATTATCCGATTACTGCTGGAATTATCTGGCGAAGAGCGCTGCATTGCCTTCCTTCTCCCTGGCCTCAACAGCGTGGGTTACTGTACCAACATTGGAGTGTAGTGACCGATTAAATTAAATAAAAACGACAAATAAGAATGAATAAGGAAAACTAATATATATTGAACACAGTGCAACTTCCGGACCTATTGTTAGCGCATGCAAGGACGATGATATGGATCATTGGAAATGCGTTTTTCATATGGCGATGGGTGCGTTTTGATGGGTGCATTTTCTGCTGTCCTAAGCACCTTCACTCTAAAGAACAATATTGCCAGCAACTATATTGAACTAGAAATCATATTTTTAGCTCACTGTACCAGCAACTTAAGTCATAGAATTTCACTGAATAAGAACTCAATCTTCTAGTTCTTTGCAACGTTCGCCTAGCGGGCGTGCTTCCATTTTTTTTTACCTGCTCGATAAAAAGACGTTCGACGTCTGTTTAATCGCACAAACGTAGGCGGGGTCATTCACAGGTTAATATATGCATGAAGGCTCGTAAGAATGCTGTTTTTTTTTTTTTTTTTTTTTGCTATGAGCGTAAATGCAATGTTCTCCACGATGTCCACGATCACTTACAGCGCAATTTGCGCGATCTGCTGAGCATTTTTTTATATAATGTTGAAATTTTTATTGAAATGCGGGTCATCTTATTCTGCTTATATTTCATCTCTCATAGCCAATTCCACATTGAGACATTAAACATAATGTACTGTATATACTAGAATTAAATATCTTGCTCGATCAGAGCTGGTTGTACGTGGTTGATTCGTTCATTATGATCTTAATGACCTTCAAAAAAATGTAATACTCTGAGAAATAGCGCCGCTTGACTTTTTCCGGATCCTCACGATGTTCACTCAATTTCTAGGACCGTTGATGAAGAGTGCGTGACTCGTTGAAATTCGGGAAAGTGAAAACAGAGAAAAGCTGCTTCACAACTCTTGGCCTGTTCTGGCATTATCGCGCTGGAGTTGCCTTCGCAGCAGCTTTTGTGTCCTTTCTGTGCGAAAATATGCACGGGTAGTGCCGCACATGACTGAAACTCACAGCGCGGTTTCCTAGCTGCGTTCGATTAAGATCATAAGCGCACGGAATATCACGTCTAAACTTCTTATGACCTGGTAGTACATACAACAAAACGTGAACGAGCTGCAGGCGTTTGTTATTGCGCTATTCATCGTGTGGCCAAAAAGCAATTACGACAATTAAGAATTGCAAACGAAGTTATCAAGTTTCAGTGCAGAAGTGCAACGCGCGTAAGCTGCCAATGCAATCCGTCGCCGAAGGGTCTACAATTGTCGCGCTCAACGCCTCTGTCATTCACTCTCATCTTTATCCGACCGCAAGAAACAAGTGAAAACAGGTACCATTTTCTTTTTTGTGCATTGTGGCGCAACCAACCGCACAACACATCGCAGGAATATCGGGAATTATGCTCGAGAACACAGCAAGCGCCGCGCATCCAATGCAGACGGCCTATGCTTTTGACTACATCATGAAAATAACTGCTGTCTCCAGCGCCGCCGCATCTAAACTGACGTCACGGGCTGAAGCACTTTATTACCTTACCGTAATTCATAATTTACGACACGGTAGAGTGATAAATATTAACTAGCAAACCTAAGAACAGTAAAACATTTATACCGCATGAGTGCAATATGTACACACAATGAAGAAGAACGTGCACGACTCTCATTTAAAGAAGCACATGAAGGGCTAGGCTTCAAAATTCCTTTTATACAAGTTTACAGACACCTTAGTTAAGGAGCCAGAACAGCTGGTTGAGTGCAAAAGTAGCTAGGTGTAGCTACAAAAACACAAAAAAAGCTAAATTGGCAACACTAATTAGTGTGGTTGAGAGCGACCGATGCGTTCGATGTCTGTGACACTAAGGACAGGTAAGCGATCAGTGATTTCTTGTTTTTTTTTTTTTTTTCTTAAACCTCGAACACGCTTTCGGCACTCAATCTTCGGTCGTCTTACCTTCTGGCATGGCATATTCAAGAAGCCGTCACGCCTACTCCTTAATGGGAAGGCCTAAGCAATTATTTAGAATAAAACCATGAGCTCAGTTTTATATTTATTGATATATTTTTGTTTTACACAACCCAATTCTTAACATTTTAGGGCCTGATATTTAATATGAATTGAGTATTGTTTTTAAGCGGTTTAAATAAGAAACAAAAACGTTTTTTTTTTAATTCGAATAAAATTTGTTCATTTTTTTTATATTCTTGAATTTTGGCCACTTGCGAGTAATATGGAGTACGAACAGACAACTCCAGAACTACAAAGTTTTGCAAGAATATAGAGCAGGGCCTGAGTATTACCTCGTACAAGTTTCAATGGCAACAATCTATTGAATAGCGCCAGAATGCAGAGCTGAATATTGACAATTTTCAGTACAACCTCTCAGATTTATATTAATCTTGATAATTTTAAACAAAATAATGCAACACCTTTTTAGTCCCTAATGATTCTGAGGTACTGAGTGTTCTTCAGAGAGTTTTTAATAAAAATCGAAGATGTTCTTTCTTATTTAATTGGAATCAAAGTTGTCCCATTTTTGCTGTTTCCTAAATTTGGCCGAGTTTGAGGCGTTGTGGAGAAAACACCTAATGGTATAGAGCCTTAAATTTTGCCTGAAATTAAGAAAATAACCTTCATAATCAAGATAAAAGGTTTCAATGACAACAACTTAATTTTTCGTGCTAGAATGTATGGCTGAAAATCGACTTTACTGCAGCGCGTTGTTCCAGGAACGAAATGTTCGATTTTTATTAAAACAAGTGCGGCAAGAAAAAAAAAATGTTTTTAATACCTCCTCTTGAAAGTAGATGTTACGTAGATATATGAAGTAAAAAAATAATTACCAACAAAATTTTAATGTCAAAGCACCATGGTTAAAAACTTGCAACTTTTTGAAATGCCAAAATCGACGTTTTCCCCTGTGGTGATACACCATTTTTTTCCCGTGAAAACTACTGCATATCTTGCAAAGCTAAAGTTCATTCCTTTCTGTCAAGACATTTGTCCCCCCCCCCCCCTCAATTACCGTTCTTACCTGCCTCCCCCCTCCACACACACACACGATCGTATACAGGGTGTTTCAGGGAAGAATAATATATACTAATATTAAAAAATTGAAGCTTCAAAACAGACACAAAAATATTTGCAGGAACTCGCTCTCTTTACCAGTGGACAAAACATGCTGCAATATGCAGCTAATTATTCTTGCAATTAACAAACTAATTCCTTAATTGTCATAGCTGCTTGGTTAATCTCAATTGGCAGTTTGATGCCGTGAATGAGACAATGCTATATCAGTTTTGAAACGATGAAAAGCTCATTTTTCTAGAGCCGTGCAGCTCAATGAAATCCGACGCTTTTTTCCGCACGCATCCGAAATTGAGCAAGGAGCGCTGGAAGTATGGTACAAGCGCAACGTCAGCTGGTGACGCGCGGACTTTTAGTTTAGCGCTACTGCTTACCGCTACCGCCTACCGCTATCGCGAGAGCGTCGGCACGCATGCGCAGATCACCCCGAGAGCGACAGATGGCACCACGTCCCTGTCAAATTTAGGGTGCCTCGAGGCACCCTAATCGAGGCACCCTAGTCAGATTTCAGCAGACTGCGCGTGCTATGCTGACGGAGCGCGGTAACGGTAGACGGCCTCGGTAAGCGGCAGCGGTAAGCTAAAAGTCTCTACGCAGTGCGCAATTTGAAACGCGCGTGCTAATTTGCCTGGCTAGGGAGCCTCGGCGCCTCAAAAAGGATAGCTATCGTCAGCTATAACAACGTCGCTTTGGAAACACTGATAAGCTCTGGCCTGACGCTCAGCCTGTCTGGTTACCTTACCAAGGTATTTTTTTTTTTAATCCGTCGCTAGCATTGTGACAGAAATAACGCCACGCTTCTGTGACAGCGTGCAGGTGGCTGTTTAACACTAAACGGTGCCGGTCTATTGAAACGTATTGCGTTATTTGTGCCGAGAGTATTCTTACGCGGTATTGGCTTGACAGCTAAAATAAACGAGAATGTCTTCGCAGCTGAGAAGTTTGCTGAAAACATTGGTATTCTTGCTCTACACTGGTTTAAACAGCCTAGCCCGATACGGTTGCTGTGTGCTGGGTCACACACGTCTCCAGTTTTACCAACATGTAGGCCTTGACGGCCGATCATAAGAATGCACTTTCTATTGCCTGTATAACAATCAGGAATAAACCGAAG